>NW_028262336.1:52435000-53060000 GCF_047370975.1 Nipponia nippon | reverse complement strand
TGAAAATGAAAGGGTTAAAGCCAAGATAGACAAAGCCACTGCATCAAAATGCCTCCTGAAAGAATTAAAGCCTAGGGGCAAGGAAGATATTTTAAATATCTTAGTCACTTAACTAAAGAAAAGAAAGGCCTTTGTGATTTAGAGAGTAGTTAGAATGGTTGTAAAATAAGGGGGCTCCGGGATAATCTCAGATTACTCTGCCTTGGGAGAACAAATGCACGGAAGATAAGAAAGTTGCAAGGGGATGACAACAATAGCCTTGAAGGACATGGTCCCAGAATTGAAGCAAAGGTCGGTCAGCTAACACAGTGAAGAAAACTACGAGCCTTCATCTGAAGACCCCGACGACCACCCAAAGACCACCAAGGAAGACAACTGCGCATGCGGATTGGACATTTGCATATGTTAATAAGTTCCGGGGAATGTCATGTTTATGTAAATGAATTCTCAGAAATCCTGTGAATATGTATGACTTTATAGTGTAAAATCTCTGAAAGTCTATCAAATTGGTGGAGCACTCATGGTGGAGAATCCCCAGTGGTGCCCAGCGCTGCAAGAAAATGCCTACTTAATAACACTCTGTTGTTATTGAGTTTCATTACATCGGTTTCCTTACCTAGCCGCACCTAGCTTCCCACCTCAGTGAGGAAAGTTAGAAAGCAAGGGGGTTCGGAGAACACCAATCTTTGTATCAAAACCTCTGTTGGTTCAAAATCAAAGTATATTTGAATAATACCATCATGAATCCATAGAATACAAAATAGTACCATTATTAAAATATGCCATCTAACAGCAATTGCTAGTAATATAAAATAAAATTTGTTTCTTCTTTTGGTTTCCAAATTTTTCACTTTCAGGTAAAAGGAAAAAAAATTATGATGGTGCACTATAAAATTTCAAGCAGCTTGAGAGGTAGCGGCTAGCCAGACACACTGAAACACAGAACAGTAATAGGCATTTATATTTAATCGATTCTATTGAGCTAAGAACAGTATTTTAGAGAATACCTCCATTGTTCTGTGACAGAGGTGCTAACCGGGTGAATGGGATCGATCAGTGATGAGATGAAATGTAAATTGCTGTTAATGCTCTGCTACCAGCTGAGCAACTAAAAGAGAGAACTGTGTTGAAATGGGCATGGTTACCCAGCTGAAAAACATTCTGGTCCTGCTGCTGCAGACTACTAATGTATTCACACTGATTCACCAGGCAGAAAATAATTGCTGAAGAAATCGCAGTGGTACTGTTCCTTCATCACATGGAAAATGGGAACTTTCCTTCCTTGTCATGAGAAGTAGTTGGTGAATATGGAGTACTTCTGTAATTTGCCATTTCAAACTCTGTAATGTAAGCATGGAAACAAGTAACTCCAGGAACTAGAGAGAAGGAGAGCCCAGAAGTCTCTTTTCATAGAATCCTAGAATCATAGAATTGTTTAGGTTGGAAAAGACCTTTAAGATCATCAAGTCTAACCGTTAAACTAGCACTGCCAAGTCCACCACTAAACCATGTCCTCAAGCACCACGTCTACTCGTCTTTTAAATACCTCCAGGAATGGGGACTCAACCACTTCCCTGGGCAGCCTGTTCCAATGCCTGACAACCCTTTCGGTGAAGAAGTTTTTCCTAATATCCAATCTAAACTTCCCCTGGCGCAGCTTGAGGCCGTTTTCTCTCGTCCTATCCCTTGTTACCAGGGAGAAGAGACTGACACCCACCTCTCTACCACCTCCTTTCAGGTAGTTTTAGAGAGCAATAAGGTCTCCCCTCAGCCTCCTCTTCTTCATACTAAACAACCCCAGCTCCCTCAGCCACTCCTCGTAAAACTTGTTCTCTAGACCCTTCACCAGCTTCGTTGTCCTTCTTTGGACACGTTCCAGCACCTCGATGTCCTTGCAGTGAGGGGTCCAAAACTGAACACAGTACTCGAGATACGACCTCACCAGTGCCGAGTACAGGGGCACCATCACCTCCCTGGTCGTTCTGGCCACACAATTCCTGATACAAGCCAGGATGCCATTGGCCTTCTTGGCCACCTGAGCGCACTGCTGGCTCATGTTCAGGTGGCTGTTGACCAACACACCCAGGTCCTTTTCTGCCAGGCAGCTCTCCAGACACTCCTCCCCCAGCCTGTAGTGTTGCATGGGGTTGTTGTGTCCCAAGTGCAGGACCTGGCACTTACCCTTGTTGAATCTCAGACAGTTGGCCCCGGCTCATTGATCCAGCCTGTCCAGATCCCTCTGTAGACCCTTCCTACCCTCCAGCAGATCGACACTTCCACCCAACTTGGTGTCATCTGCAAACTTACTGAGGGTGCACTCAATCTCCTCATCCAGATCATCAGTGAAGATATTGAACACGACCGGCCCCAGTACTGAGCCCTGGGGAACACCACTTGTGACCAGCCGCCAACTGGATTTGACTCCATTCACCACCACTCTCTGGGCTTGGCCGTCCAGCCAGTTTTTTACCCAGCGGAGAGTGCGCTTATCCAAGCCATGAGCAGCCAGCTTCTCCAGGAGAATGCTGTGGGAGACAGTGTTGAAGGCCTTACTAAAGTCCCAGTAGACAACATCCACAGCCTTCCCGTCATCCACTCAGTGGGTCACCTTGTCATAGAAGGAGCCCAAGTTAGTGAAGCAGGATCTCCCTTTCACAAACCCATACTGGCTGAGCCTGATCCCCCGGTTGTCCCACACATGCTGTGTAATGGCACTCAAGATGATCATCATAGATTCCAAACAAAAATATCCTGTCAAGGAACTGTCCCAATCCAATGTCGGAGGAGGTTTCAATATGATCCCAAGGACAAGATTAAGACGCAAACAAGGTCAGATGCCGTACAGCCCTTTCAACTTTATTCTCTCAAACAATGGGACAGCAATTGGACAGAGAGAAGGAGGAAGGGGAGAGTCAGAATGCCTAACCAAGCAGAGGAGGACATGTGATAGGGATAGCTACCACCACCATCGATCCAGCGATGTTCTGTGGGTTCACGCCCCATGTGGGCAGGTAGCCAATATCCTCAGAGGGAAAGGAAGGGCGAGGGCCAACCAGCAGCCCCCAGGGAGGAGCATGCAGTCCTTTTACAGGGGTGTTCGCCCATGCACAGTGCCCCTTTTCGTGTGTGTGGTACGTGTCGTCTGTGCTACGCGTGGCGGTCTCCTTTCCTGCCAGCCCACGCGCAAGCGCAGTTTTGTCTGACAACTCCTCCAAAAATGGGGCGTCAAGGTCAGGAAGTGGGGGGATGATGCAACAGCGATGTCGAGACAGACACAGTCCAAAGCAGTCCCTTACAGGAACATAACAAAAAATCTCAGTACAGCTAACCACACAGACACATGACCTCCTCAGGTTCTGGCATACCACTGGAGAGGTATCAGTCCCGCTCTCCCTCATCTTGCCATGTCCCACCTTCTGGAGATTATGGCCTCTTCAGCCTGCCAGTTTATCTGCTCCGTAAACTTGCAATCAAAATAATGTGGCAGTGGCCCTATGTAAATATTTTAAACTGACCTGGTTTATTTTCCCTGAAGTAGACTAAGAGGCAATCAAATGAGTATATCAGCTGGCAAACCTGAGGTGATGGTCATCCTCGGCCATTCACTGTCAGGGACAATCAACCAAGTGATGGCCTGGAGTTGATGAACTTCTTTCATGGAGTAGCTGGAGCCAAAAAAGGATGTGTAGTTGCAGCTTAATTATAAATGTACCAAATTAAAAAAAATAAAATTAATCCAAAAACTTTATAAGGAAAATTCCTGTTTTCACTTTACAAATTAGCCCCAACAGAATAAATATTGAAAACAGACAAAAATCTTATATCTGAAATCCTAATCCGATATTTACTGGGAACTGAAAAGAGATGTTCATGGAAGCAGCTGACCTCAATATCACCTTAGGGGAAAAAGATTTCACCATCTATGATTCATTTTAGTTTTGGTCAATATAAACAGCTTTCTTGTAGAAAAGGTGTTGAACTGGATGGACAGTAGATCTATTCCAGTACAGCATTCTTTTATCAGCAAATGTAGTAATTATAAGGAGACTCAGGAGAAGGCTGTATCACATCCAAGACAAGTCAAGGGATAACCACTGAGGTGTTCATAGAAAAATGAGCCAATCAGTCCTTCAGAATGACAACAATAATTGGGTGATATAAAATAAATATCTCTCTAGTTAAAAAAAGAATTAAGAAACAGTGAGAAAAATAAAAATAATATATTTTTAGAGATTCATAAATTTATTTTTTTGTTTGAAAAAGAATAAGTTTCACTCAATTATTTTGTCAAGAATAGCTTGGTCTTCAGCACAAGATTTATTCCAGTAATCAATTATTACGATAACTGAAAGTGCAATGTCTCCCATAACTGAACAAATGCAGGCAATTTTTTTGATTTCTTTCATTCCTAAATATTTAAAACCTGTAGCTACTTAAATCATAAAGCAACATTGCTGTGTTCTTATGTGCTTTGTCTCAATCACAAATATGACTCTGAACAGAAGAGGAAATGGGGGCAAGCATGTACGTGGATTCAGAAAATGATCAGTTAGAGATGTGGTTGTTATCATGAGGAAGGAAGAGTTAAACCCAAAATCAGGATTTGAACGTCATCATATTTAGGCTTAAAAAAAGGAACACAGAAACAGCTGTATGGAGTAGATCCATTGCCCATCTAGTGTAGCATTTCTGTAACTTTCATTTTGCATCCTGGATTATGACTGTCCCCAACATCTAAGGATGCGTGTACTAATGCAGAAGGCAGCATACATCACAATACAGGAAAGAAACCAATCTGGAAGTAGCTTAGTAACATCTATTCACAGTCATTTGCAGCAAACTGCATGTTGCACAGTATCTTTGTCAATCAGCTAGCATCATGCAGGTTTGCTGAACACTGGCAGTTTTCCTGCAAATAGACTTTGCTGTACAGTAATAAGCAGTCTTCTAAAATGCATTTTGTTAATGAATGTAACAAAAATCAGAGTAAAATTTTAAAATAGACCTCAAATGCTCAAAAATATGTAATTTGAGTGTAGATATTCAGTACAGAACCATCAGTAATGTTCTTCTAATGTTATACTCAAGCAAAAATCTCCATTGACAGAATAACAGCCTGCCATGGTTTAACCCCAGCCGGCAATGAAACACCACACAGTCTCTTGCTCACTCCCCCCTGGTGGGATGGGGGAGAGAATCAGAAGGGTAAAAGTGAGAAAACTTGTGAGTTTACATAAAGGCAGTTTAATGGGTAAAGAAGAAGCTGCGCACACAAGCAAAGCAAAGAAAGGTATTCATTCACTGCTTCCCATCGGCAGGCAGGTGTTCAGCCATCCCCAGGAAAGCAGGGCTCCATCGCACGTAATGGTTACTTGGAGAGACAGGCGCCATCACTCCAAATGTCCCCCCCTTCCTTCTTCTTCCCCCAGCTTATATACTGAGCTTGACGTGATATGGTGTGGAATATCCTTTCGGTCAGTTGGGGTCAGCTGTAGCAGCTGTGTCCCCTCCTAACTTCTTGTGCACCCCCAGACTACTCACCGGTGGGGTGGAGTGAGTGTTATCAGGGGCCTCAGACAAGAATGCACCCAAGGACCGTGACTTTCCAACTATGACTGGCATATCCTGGGGACGTGCAGAAAAACCCACTGAAACCAAGACAAGGAACCTGAGAGGACAAGATCACATCTGGAAGAAAAGACTCAGAATTCATGAAAAGAACACTAAGAGACACCTCTTCAATAACCATTAGGAACCACCAGGGACCATCAAAGACCCCCCATGGAAGCCCTCAGAGACTCAGGCCACATGTGTAAAGACTATGCAAATATGATAATTAGTTCCAGGAAATAGAATGAATATGTATAGTAATTCCAGGAAATCCAACATGTATGTATGTGTGTATGTATATATGTATGTATGTACGTATGTAACAGGGGGATATAAGCTTTGACTGATGCAACATACGGCATGGCCGTTAGGTGGAACAATCCCCCTTGCATTCAGTGCTGCAATAAAGAGAATGCCTGCTTCTTAATGCTACATTGGTGTTAAGAGGTTTGTTCCCAATTTCGGTGACATGAGAGGTGAAAAGGCCTTGACCCTATGTAAGCACTGCTCAGCACTAACAAAAACATCCCTGTGTTACCAACACTGTTTCAGCACAAATCCAAAACATAGCCCCATACTAGCTACTATGAAGAAAACTAACTCTATCCAAGCCAAACCCAGCACACAACCATATAGTGTGGAAGGCACAGAATATATTATGCATGCCAGGAACCACTCCATAGACTACACTGTCAAAGTAATGTGTGCTATAAACCATTAGATACATAGCACTGGATCTATAGCTTATCATATATGTATATAAAAAATTATATACACTTGTATATATACATATACATTGCATATGCATGCAACACACAATAGATTAAACATTACAAACACACTCTGTTATTGTGGGGTCCTGTATATCCTTGGCTTTCCTCACTCCTTTCTCCAGGAGTAACTTAGTTACCACAGGTCACCAATGCCCTAGATTAATAACAAATCTTGGTATCTCTTATCTCATTACCTGAAATTCTTTTACCTAAAGAGAAAGTAGAATGCAATTAAACAGAAGGTACACTAGACACCTAAAGAAGTTCTGTGAGCTAAATCAGTTTATCAGAATAAGATATTGTTTTCGCAGTGATTTATGCCTCAGAGCAAACACTGAGACTACTTCTTGCTGTGCTCACAGCCCTTTAAGGAGACAAAGGAGCAAATCTGCCAATCTAATACTCAGGTCTGTGACTAGCATGCATGGAGAGTTGTTGCATTATATAAAATTTCACAGCAGTTTCCAATATCTTGTTTATGTAGCTGTTTAATGTTTGGTTTTTTTTCTTGTCCCTGGTTTGCTGTTAAATACAATCCAGAAGATTTATTTTAAAATCAAATACTTTAAAGGAAGCATTTAATACAATTCCCTTTTGTTGTACAAATGAAAAACAGTCAAACTGAAATAAATATATACTCAATTGAAAAAAAAAAAAGACAACTCCGTTGTTTGTCTCATAACACTTTATGAAGGGAGAGAAGAATGGAAGCCTGAGAATATTAATCTGTTGCTGTATTGGTGTACTTTGTCACTGTAGCAGCAGGATGATGGGGGGGGGGGAATTGCTAATAAGGATAGATAAGATTTGATTATTCTCATTTGGATTGGGACTTGGTGGAAGGGGCTAGAAGACTAAAATTAGTCAACCATTTTTTGGTTTAAGAAAAGTTTGTACACCAAAGCAGAAAAATAACTATTGCTGGGTGGTATGGCTGGCTCTAAGTAATTTTGGAGCATATATGATCTCGACCAGTATTCTTTCTCTATTTTCCTTAAGGAATACTACCATAAAATCAACCATTGCTTGAAAATCCTGAGTTAACTGGTTGAGATCAAAGTTTTCTCCCACCTTTCCTGGTCCACTAGTTTGGCCTGGAAAAGGCACATCTGTTTCTACAGTCAGTTTTGAAATGAGAGAGCAATATTTCATATTATATTATTCTGGCCATATTCAGTGCTTTAGCCCAAATGACTATTCATAACAAGATGAAGGACTGGCCTTTGGAATGAATCCAGCATGAGATGTGAATATAGGCCACCAGAGCTATTGCTATTTATTGCTCCTCCATTTCACCCCACTGAGCATACTGAAATAGCATTAATTAATAATCTATGCTGAATATAAAACCTCTAATACCACTTACATCATAATAGTTTTATATCATGTTATATGTCATTAGAGTCGATGTAATGATAATACTCACTCTGTAGTGGAAACAATTTTAATAGAAAGAGCATTAAAACAGCATGGTACATGAAGAAAGTGTTATTGGGTATATATTCGCTAAAGTACCAGCTGGAAGGCAAACCATGATCATTTGGAAACTGGTAGGTAGCAACAGTAACATAGGTGCTTGCCTACATTATAAATGGGTCAAACAACGTGGCAGGATGAATAGAAGGCTTCAAATATGACTATCCTCACTCTCTTCACTAATAAAAGCATGATATCCATTCTGATTAATCACTGTCTTACTCTCTAAAATCTTGACTTTTTCCTTCAGTTTCCTCTCTGGAAGTTTTGTTTTAAAAAAAACATTTTCATGTTAATTCTTATGAAGCTGCATAAAATGCATAAAAACTGTTAAGCAAATTCTAGGATTTGGACTTAATTTGTGAATGAAGAATGATGACGAGATCTTGTGGCTGGACTATGTGATATAAACGATAAATTTGCAGGGATTCCCATGAGGAAAGAATTTTTCCATGTTAAAAAACACACAAGCCGGGACTGGATTAAGTCCCTTCTGTCACATTAAGTCTGAATCCTACAATCCATTTACCATTTTCTAGGCTGTGTAGGCAGCTTTGCAAGACTGAATGTCAAACTGTTTTCTCAAGAAAAGAGAAAGAAATTGTTCTTCTTTTTCAGTCCTTCCCTTACCTTCCTGATGGTGTTCAGTAGTCTTTAATGAAGATCTTTTATACTCACCAGACATGGTTCCCATGTAGTGAGTCTAATTGTTTCTGTTATGCATAGCGCAATGGTGTTATCTCTGCTACCACAAAATAAACAAATAAAAAAAAAATCTAATGCTGTTGGAAGAAGGTAATATTATTTTTTTCAGGAAAAAATTGATTGGTTGATTTCTAATTCTAATCTCTCATTTCTTTTATTTGTTGATGTAACAATCCAAGCTCCCAGGCTAATCATTTAGTTGAAAGGACTTCATCTAGTCTTCTGTATTAAGAGAGCCCTTTATATATAAGCTATTTTCCTGATACTAAAACAAAAGTAGAAGGTCATTTAACTATTTAGGCAAATAATATCAGTAGGGACAACCTTTACATGCTTAGAGGATGATTCCTGGCCTTTATACATGACATGATCTTCAGCTGTCTTGCACAGCAGCTTGCAGTTGCTCTTAGGTTACATAGCTAAAGACTAATCACTACACACAGAGACCCAGAGGGACTGAAGGAGCAGTGATGGGCAGAGGAAGCCCTGTAACATGGTGAGGGCAAGCAAGGCACACAAATCAGTGACTCCTTTGACTGCCAGTGACCAAGGAGCTCCTTGCCATGGTGTGAAACCCGGAGAGGACACAACCAGCTCTCCTCAGAAAGCCTTTCGGACTGAAGCGGGCTACTGTCTAAAGTGGGGTAGGACTTATTCTGGGATGCAGAGAGAAAAGCGTAACCTTGCAGTCCAATAAAATTTACGCTATGGCTGGTTGTGGTAGGTAAGCATAAATCATCAACCAGCCTGTGTCAGATCTCTGTAGACAGTTTGCTGCTATGTGCTAACTTTAGCCCCACCAGATCCAGCAGTCGGATACAAGGGTTACTGAGGACACTGCGGTTACAGTTTGCTGTATCTTCTCTCAAGCTGGCTCTAAAAACAGCATTAGGAGAAACAGCCACTGTTGTCTGTCTTTTGTGGGGCAAAGAACAATAAATATCTGAGTTATTAAGCATTTTTATGTTGTGTTCAGTGTGTGAATGTGTGTACGCCTTCAGGTGAATATTGTGAGCTTGTTGCTATAAAGCACAAGGCAAATGTATTAGAAGACCCTCAACACCTTGTGCTGAGCATGTCCAGGTGTCATTTCTCTATTCTGCCCTTAGAATGACAGAGGCCTCCAAATAAATACACCCAAATGACAAATGGGTTGGTTAGTACTTCTGGCAGCACGTTTCCACCTGCCTCCCTTCTGAGTGGAAAGAAAAATGTTTATAATTTAGATTCATTAGGTAATTCTCATGGGTTTTGTAGCACAGGCTGTATGAATATATACAAATATGTATAAATAAATGATCCTGACACAAAATTTTTTGAAATTATTATTTTTAAATCAATTAAAAATACTCTGGTAGCTGAGTTACTTTGGACACATTTGCAAAGCAGTAGATACAGAACTGAAACTGCTATTATTGGCTTTGGCAATGTAAAAAAAAAATGCTTGTTTTGTTTATTAAATAAATGGTACTCCCACTCCTAAAAGCAGGGCACTGGGAGTATGGGGATGGCAGAGCTATGCTTGGAAATCTGGATGCAGTTTCTTGCTCTTAGCACAGATACACCATGACCTTTACACATTGGCACAGTAGTACAGGATTGTTACTATACATTTTCTGAAAGGCACTCATCTTTGTCCTTGTTTACAGAAAAACAAAATAAAGTCAGAAGTAAATTAAAGAAAAAAAACTAGCTCTGCTAAAATCCAGAAGGGTTTTGTTTTTTTCAGTTTAAGATATGTCATTACACTAATCTGTTTTATAGCAACATTTAGAAGCTACACCCAAGATCAGAATCAAAAGACAGTTTATTGTTATACACTGATTTTTAATTATCATTCATTGCAACAGTAATTTAAGTTCATTAGGGCATCAACTTCTTAATGACTAGATATATTTGAAATACATAGATGTTGGCATGGAAGATAAAAGAAAGAACCAAAGCAAAAAGGTTTTTTTTTTCCTCCTGGGTAAAATAAAACCTACTTTAATAATACATTGTACAGGTGTAAAGGAGTTAAAGTTATAATTTTATCTATTATACATATACCTACAGTACATTGCCTGACTTCAGCTGGTTCAAATTAGTTAGGAGTAACAGATGGAAATCACCCTGAGGTTAATATCTCATCCCTTCTGAACTGCCAACTTCCAGCAGGTTTTTTATATCCTTAATTTTGCTATGCTACTGCTTGCAAATTCACACTGTAAGCATTTTTCTTCTTTTTGTGTTTATATTCTTCATTATACATCAAGGGTATCTTACACCTTTTTATTCATTATATTCATCATAACTATGGTGGTACACTTGTCCTCATGAGTCTGCTGTTTGATTACTCTTACAAGCATCTGCTATCAGTTCTGCATTTTTCACAGCAAGTATTCTGAACATACCTGTTCTTTGCAGTTCATCCTTCGTACATTATTTTAATTTTTACTAAAACCTGACCAGAAATCACATGACAGTTATTTTTATGCAAAATGTTGAATGCTTAAGCTGCTGTGTAAGATATTAAATGCATGCTTAAAGCATTAAATGTGTCTTCTTATACTCTGTAAGTATGCAAAGCTTTATGAGTGGTTGATAATGGTGTACACCAAGGAAGTGAAATGTTTCTACAATCTAAATAATCTGCAGAAAAACAGGAAGGGATACACTAGAAAATCCCATCCCTATTTTGTAGTCGGGAGACTGCAAAATAGTCAAGACTCCATTTTACCACTATCTGACAAATACTTAGGAATATGTTGAAGTTAAAGATTATTTTAAATACATGCATTTGCTTCAGTACTTAAATATGCTGCCCAACTTCACAGATTACAGCAGAAGCAAAAATTGAACAATATCTAGTTCATTGTACACATCTTCAGACTGTCTCTTCCTATTAAGAAAACCCTTCTAGACAGCAGTCCTGTAAAGCCTACAGAAAACATCCTGAGGTGTAAAACCTAGTTCAAAGCTACCATACAGTATCTCATCAAAACAGAATCCTTTCTCTGTGTGTCTGTGTGTGTGTATGTGTGTGTGTATGTGTGTGTGAAAAAATGAGTATACTTTAAAAATATCAGAATTACTCTCTCTGTGTTCCATGGTAAACGTACAGAAAACTGCACATCTCTGATAAGCCTGATCTTCAATATTCTTCTTCTCAAAAGAATTCACCACTTCTGATATTGCATGTAGCACAGATTTTACTTAAAACTGCTTACTAAAAGTGTATTCTTTGAGTTGCAAAGTTAAATGCTCAAAAAAGCCCAGTGGAAGATCAGGGTTATGCATGTTAGTGTAAACCTCCTCTTGTGCATGAACATTATAATATAGTCATTAATTATGCAGGCAACATTGAGCTCTCTTAAACACTTGTCTTTGCAACATCAAGAATTGGTGGGTTTACATAGTAAAATTTCCTTGTTTAAATCTGACATAAAAACACACACCTGAAAACAAATCTTTCTTAATGTTATAATAAAGGTGTCATCAATAAGGATAAGGTTCACTAAACACATCTTTAGCTCTTGAATTACTAGAATAACAGGTTTGCATTGTGCTCACCTGTACAGACTAGGATTAAACAGAGAACACTTGGCCTTTGACTTTCACAGACACGTACTGAGAGCAGAGACATGATGGGACTGAAAAACTTTAGGTACCATTTCAAGTTCTGATGAGAACTACACACTGGTGTTTGTAGGCTCATCCCTGCATTTCTTAAAAACTTTACCCCTTCTGCTTCTTTCTTCTTAAATCCTACATCTGGCTTCTTCCTCAGTTTTTGGTTTGGCCATTCCAAGCACAATTTTATTAGGTTTTTTGTTTCAGTTTCTACTCATTTTTTTCCATTCTATTTATATTTGTTTCCACTGAGAAAAAACAAATTATGGTGACTGAAAATTCAGTCTGCACAATCAGTACAGGCACTTTGTGTGGCCCACAGGAACCCAGCTATAGATTGAAGGACTCTCTGTCCCCAGATTGAAGCATGACTAGTGGGACTGAAGTCTTTGATGATTTCAGATTTTTAAAGCAAACAAGTCTTCAGAGGGCATGTGTGAACTGCAATATTAAAAAATAAAAGTCTTTACCTTTGACCTACTTCTGCAGATTTTTGTAACATAGACAAAAGAGTCACATTTCCTATATGGGCCCTCTCTCTACTACATTTCAAGTTCTGTCACTACAGCAGAAAAAGGACTAGAATTTTCAAAGAAAATATCACCATTTTTTTCCTTTTACAATGGTGGCCTGGATAGCTTTATTCCTTTTTTTTTCTTTTTCTTTTAATCAGGATACAGACCGGGAAATTTCAGTCCAGATGGCTGAAGTTTGGCAAACTTATAAACAAACGAAATCAGGGTCTTAAAAATGGAAGTGATGGGCAACATTACTAATTAGGCACTCTATATTTATTTTGCCCAGCTGCCTCCTCTTTTCCATCTCCAAATAAAAATAACCAAGAAAACAGAAAATTGATTTTGGCAAGAAGTTATGGGTTTGGAACTTTGTTTGGGGGAAGGGGTTAATGAAAACCTGTGCATTAATATCTAAACATACTTTTAAGTAAACATACTTTTAAATAAACATACTTTTTAAAGTATGTTTAGAAGTTTTCCCTGAAAACTTCAATCTTCTTTCCAAAACACCTCTAAAAATGTCATTGTTTGAGTTATTCTAATTACACTAATGTTCTCTCTGTAGGTGTAAATATTTGACAGCTATGTGCATTCTAAAGAGTGAGCTTTTCCATTCGCTTTTACAACTGAACTGTCCAGCCTTCTAGGTTTACCACTTTTGTCCAAAGTCAATGTCAAAACACAAGAAAATGTAATGTAAAATCAGAGTGAAAATGTTGGTAACACTCTAAACTTTCAGTTCCTGGTTTCAGATTATTTGTTTCATCATCTTCTTGTATTTCTTCTTTACATTTAGCACTTGGAACCTAACTGTATCCATTCTCTAAGCTGTCCATCAGGCACCCACCATACACTGACAGACAAGCGTATGTTTTCCTCAGGGCTGAGTCCCTTGCTGTTGGTTGGCTCCATGCTAAATGCATTTTTGATATTGTGGTCTTTATTTGAACTTTTGAGATCTGTGTTTGCTGGAAAAGATTTACACTGCATCTCAGATGTGGTAATATGGAAAAGCTGGAAAAAGACAGCCATGGAGCTACAGCACCATCAAGTGACAATTGCCTCTGTCACCGTAAACGCTACTTCATGATCACATGTAAGGTAGTCCCACTTTTGTCTCTCACCCTCTCTCTGCCACAGGTAGTGAAAAAATACCTTTGTAAGTTAATGATGACTGGTTAAATAATTACATTGAACCTCTTTTTCATTGTTTAAAGTGGAACTTTCTTTTATTAATCCTTTTATACTGTGTTTTTTGGAAATACCATCAGGGTATGTACTAGAAGGCTGCAATCAGGTGACAGGGCTTCCTTTCCAGTCACTTTTGCTAAACAAGGTAATGTTAGGCAAACCATTTAATATTTCTGTGCTTTAGTTCTCCTGAATGGAGAGTAGCTATCCTTGCTTTAAGGGCAGATATGCAAGTGAAACACATTATATCAAGCCATTATATAAGTCTTTATATTCCTTTATCACATTTTTTATTGATTTTCTGTTGCTCTAAGGAATTAATGGGGGCTCAAAGTGACATTATCTGTGTGATCATGCAGAGACTAAAATGGCTATTCACAGGAGCTTTCTGAAGCTCACACTAGCACTTCCAGTGGTTCCCATGTTCCATCAACTCTACAAAGCAAAGAATAGCCCGTACATCAGGAAATCATCACAGGAATCACAAGATGGAAATTAGTTCTTCTTTTGTCAGGCCCCATAGAGGACTTGAGGACAACAAAGGACACAGGTTTGACTTGTGTGCTGAGTAAAAGGCAAAGGTGATTTTTTTCTTTTACTTCTCCCACAGTCTGGAGTTTTCTAGCACTTAACTTTGATTCCACATGCAAAAACACCCTTGAGCTGTGCTATCTCAGGCCAGCCAAAGAGGCCTTGTAGACTATGCCCTTTTTTTCACATACAGAGTCTTTCTGTTCAGAGCAAAGGACAGGAAAATGGGGAAAAATTAGCTTTGTGTCACACTGAGATTCTTACAGGTGGAATGTAAACCTAAACTGACACTATCTTTTCAAAGAGCATAGCTGCTTCATAAATATTCTAATATATGAATGGAGAGATATGACAGGAAGTAACATAGGAGTTTTTACTGCTCAAAATGATTGTACCACAATATAACCTAGAAGGAGGTTTTATTGACCATTAATACATCATGTGTATACAGAGAGCTATACAAAATACAGATACATGATGTATATATATTTCTATTATAACAAAATATCAGATTTTTCACCTTCATTGCTCTTGTGAGTTTTATTCTCAAACATGACCACATAATAGTGGAACAATAAGTAAGGACATCATAAATATTTCATTCAAACACCAGAAGCAGATTCAGGAACTGGATATATGCCACCATTTATGCTCATCCTTGATTCTGGAGAATTCAAAGTGAGAGGGAGAGTAATTTGAGTTAATGGCTGTTAGACTATCAGTAAGTAAATAATGTCAGACATTAACTGGCTTCCTGAGGCCAAAATCTGCAATTCTGTTAATGTCCCAGACAATCTGACTGAAGCCACTGGGTATAATCAGAAGCAAATGTAGCCTTTCTCTTGCTTGTAGGTTCCTCACTCTTGCTAGGTAACTGGGGCTTGGAACCCACTGTGGGAACATACATGGCTCCAGCCAGATGGATGTGGACTTTCGGATGACAAAAACCCCTCAGTGAGACTGTGAATAGAAACAGGTCTCGTTTAAGCCACAGCATTCTACATAAGGTTTTGCAAATGGAGAAATGTAACATGTTGCTAAAATATGGAAAAAAAATAGTCTTCATTATCTGTTGGGAAAAATATTTATGTGATGGTGGCAAAAGTGACAATATAAGATAGAAGTACCCACATTCCAAAAACTCTTTGTGTAGACTTCTGAAATACGTGATTCCCCACTATGTTCAATCTGCCTGTACATCTGGTCCCAAAACATGATTTGTGATTTTAATATGGTTGGTGAGACATAAGCTAATATGTTTTCCTCTGCTGGAGCTAAAGTATTCAATGCAGGGGGAAAAAAAAAAAAAAAAAGATTAGAGAGGGAATCTCTAACAATTATGTGAAATGAGAGACAGAGAATATCCTGTGACAATAGCCCAGGGAAATACAATGTTTCTTAATCTTGCTGCCCACAGGTCACCCCAACATCTCTATGGTCTTTATATTTAACAGCTGAGTGTAATGGGGGTGACCATAATGTTACAATCATTCTCCTGCCTGAAATTTCATCCTGTTTTGATGCTGTTTATTTTTTTCAAAATATACCTGTTGAGTTTTTACATTAAACTTTAGTCAGAGCAACAACAACAGCAACAAAAAAAAACACATAAAAGGAAGGGTTTTTTTTTCCTAAAAATGCCAAAGTTGTTCTGGGAGTCCAGTAATCCCAGCTTTTCTACAAGGCAGTTTCAGCTGTCTGTGTCACAGCATTCACAGCACAATAATTTTCCATTAAGACACCTAATATTATGTGTCATATACCAGCCAAAGGTTTGGAGTGCTGAGCAGTTTCTTGAGCAGCTGTCGCTGTTTTCTCCTCTGGCATTTGTATCACTCTGGTACTGTATGTAGTATGAAAGTTGTAATCAGCTCGCCTTCATTTCATTTACTCTGTCTGAAGTCTTGTGTATGCTGTATGTAACATGCCATTCTGTCTTAACAACATGTCTGGGAACTTCCCACCACACACCCCTCAAAAAACATCCTCTTAAGATGTCTTGGTTTAGGGTTCAGCTGTTGCTTGTTGAGAATACCAGAGACAGCATCAATCAAAATGGGAAAGTAATTCTCTGCAGTTTTAAGTGGTAACGTAAATGATAGACTGTTATGGGTTTTTGCACAGTGGAGTTATTTTGGCTATAAAATGTGAATCCTAAGTTTTGGGTTGGTATGTTTTTTCATGTCTGTTTCTACCAGGGTGAAAGTGGTTTAAAAATTTTATTTAATCCTTGGGGAATAAGGCTCATAAGAGTATTTTTATTGTAATGTGATTGATTGCCAGTTTCTTCAGCTCTTATGAAGATGTCTCTAGAGATGTGATATTTGATAGGTACTTATTTTTATAAGCCAGAGCTCTGAACGGGCCCAGTGGGAGCCAGGCACATATTTCTCAGTGAATTTTTGAGCAGCAGGGTGACAACCTCCTCTGCACACCACATTCCAACTCTAGGGCTTATATATTTTTCCTCTTTATGAATGACAAGCTCCTCATAGGGCTAACTCCAAGAATGATGTAGGTACTGTGACTGTGGGTTTTGCACCTTATTTTTGAAATGGTGGCTCAGAAAATAGAATTAAGGGTGCTATATTTAAGTTTAGGCCCAATAGCCTTAGAGTAGACGTGCTGTGCTGAGACAATAGAAGATGCCATGGACTGGGAGGAAGCTTGAAGACACAGACTCCCCACTGCTCCATGCTCTGAGGAGAGGTGCAGGGTGGTTATTTCTTCTACGTCTTGCAGTCTCCTTTCTGAAAGTAGGCATGTGTGCCCTCTCCTGTACTGTTCATTCCCTTGCAAGGTGGGAATGAAAAACATGATGTACTCCTCCTTTTACCTGCTTACCTGCCAAACCCAGGACACCCTCACTTCCATTTTTAAGATTGTCTATTGATTTTATCCTCAACCTTATGTATCTAAAATGCACAAAGAATATAGGAGCAGGGACTGGACATCAGACCTCTTTTTTTTCATTCTCTTCCTCCCTACTTAGTGACTGGGGTCACACTCCCATTCTCTGGCCAATTACATTTTTTTTCCTGTATTTTGCTAGAGCTGCAATGTCAGTTAATGAGTATATCCTCTTCCCCGGAATAACAAGTCTTGTGTGCTTAAGAGAGGTGAGAAATATTGAATTTGATCCCTGCTGTAGAGAGGTCTAAAGCCCCCGCCCTATGTTGTAGAGGCACATTCAGGTCAAACATGAGTTTTTGAAATAATTCCATTGCTTCTCCCCACTTACTGTATCTTGGTTCGTGTTACGCAATGAAACATGCAAGCTAGATGCCTGTTGAAGCAAACAAAGGACATCCCAAAAGAAAGCTCCCAAAATTCTTACAGTGTAGAGACCGAAGCCTCAGCAGCAAGTGTTTTTTGTTCTACAGATTTGTCAGTATTGGTCTGCACTACGTGTTAGTGACAACTGATGTGAGCTTCTTGGAGAGAACCAGGGAAGAAGGTGATCATACTGACAGGTGCAGCACCAGCATTTCTGTTAGCTTTTCCCCACTGCTGCTTTTCATAGAGCCTGACTGAATGGGCTTATATTCAGCGTTCTCTACAATCAATCTGCTTGAATGACTTCAGCAGACGAATGTCCTCTTTCAGATCTAAAACATGGTACATACAGGACAACCAGAGGATAAGACCCAGTCAGCATGGGTTCATGAAGGGAAGATCCTGCTTGACCAACCTGATCTCCTTCTATCCTTCTATGACAAGGTGACCTGCTTAGCTTGGATAAGTGCACTCTGTGCTGGGTTAAAAACTGGCTGGATGGCTGAGCCCACAGAGTGGTGGTTAACAGAGTCAAATCCAGTTGGCGGCCGGTCACGAGTGGTGTTCCCCAGGGCTCAGTGTTGGGGCCGATCCTGTTCAATATCTTCCTTGATGATCTGGATGAGGGGATCAAGTGCACCCTCAGTAAGTTTGCAGAAGACACCAAGTTGGGCAAGAGTGTTGACCTGCTGGAGGGTAGGAAGGGTCTACAGAGGGACCTGGACAGGCTGGATTGCTGGGCTGGGGCCAACTGTATGAGATTCAACAAGGCCAAGTGCCGGGTCCTACACTTGGGTCACAACAACCCCATGCAACGCTACAGGCTGGGGGAGGAGTGGCTGGAGAGCTGCCTGGTGGAAAAGGACCTGGGGGTGTTGGTTGACAGCCACCTGAACATGAGCCAGCAGTGTGCTCAGGTGGCTAAGAAGGCCAATGGCATCCTGGCTTGTATCAGGAATAGTGTGGCCAGCAGGATCAGGGAGGCGATCGTCCCCTTGTTCTCGGCACTGGTGAGGCCGCACCTTGAATACTGTGTTCAGTTTTGGGCCCCTCACTCCAAGAAGGACATTGAGATGCTGGAGCATGTCCAAAGAAGGGCAACGAAGTTGGTGAAGGGTCTAGAGCACAAATCCTACGAGGAGCGGCTGAGGGAGCTGGGGTTGTTTAGCTTGGAGAAGAAGAGGGTGAGGGGAGACCTTATTGCTCTCTACAGCTACTTGAAAGGAGGTGGTAGCGAGGTGGGGGTCGGTCTCTTCTCCCTAGTAACAAGCGATAGGACAAGAGAAAATGGTCTCAAGTTGTGGCAGGGGAGGTTTAGGGTGGATATTAGGAAAAATTTCCTCACCGAAAGGGTAGTAAGGCACTGGAACAGGCTGCCCAGGGAAGTGGTTGAGTCCCCATTCCTGGAGGTATTTAAAAGACGAGTAGACGTGGTGCTTGAGGACATGGTTTAGTGGTGGACTTGGCAGTGCTAGTTTAACGGTTAGACTTGATGATCTTAAAGGTCTTTTCCAACCTTAATGATTCTATGATTCTATGATTCTGTGATTCTAAACGTTGCTCTTAACTTATTTGGGAATTGGGTTTTCAATCATCTGACCTTTAAAACCAGAGAATTTTTCCCAGAGCAGCAACTGACTTTTTAATTATACAGTAAAGAGAAAAATAATTCATCTTAGGAAAATCAACATTGTGTTTATTACATTCTAGCTGGCAAAGGAAAATAATTTAGTTGTATGTATAATTATATTTATATTTATCTTAGGCAAGAATACAGCACTCACATTTATCATGAGGGCATCTTCTATCACATTTGGAGTCCAAAGAAGTTAATGAATTGATTACAGTAGTAATGGGAATAAATGAAATAAATTGTCCTGCAGAAACAGAAAGTTGAAGTCTGAATTTGTTATTCCTTCAGTATAATTTTTTCAGCTAATACTTATGTATAACACATACTTGAAAGGAAAATTTTATAAACTGAATCATGCAAGATGATCAGCATTGTTTGACAGATCCCTTCTAGAAGTGTAGTGGTGCATTCCCTCGGGCTAATTTTATACAAAACAGACAGATAAAGAGTGGGCTGAGGTTCCTGTGGCAGGCAATTATTCATAAAGTTTCTAATTCGATAGAACACTCAAAATCCAAAGAATTCTTATTAATTAATAACATTAATTAATTAATTAATTATATTACTAAAGTAAGTGAAAAGTTTTAATTTAATTCTACTGTTCTGAAGTCCGTGAGAAGGTTGTTATAATTTAGGAACTGTTTCAGATTTTTAAATTTCTTCCAACAGAAGATTCTTGTGTTGATGATACTGGGAAACAGGAAAAGTAATTGTAAAGTATGGAGTTTGAGAAACAGTAACATTGAAAAGATTTGCACAGCTAAGAGTGTATAAGGAGGGATAATTAGTTTTGTTCATCAAATAAAAAGGACCGACTTTCTAGTTCCCTGGGATCATGGTACTAGAAAGTAGTATGCTACTGAAAAGAACATATTTTACTAGTAAAAACAGACTTAAGACTACACAGTTGGCCAAGATTTCTTTTAAAAGTGACTAGTAGTTTCACATATCTTAATGCCCAATAACATCTCCTGAGTTATTGTAAATTAATGTTATTCTTAAAATGTGTCAGATGTATGTTTTTCAAAGTCCAATTCCTGAGCTTGTAGGCTCTTCAAACTTGAATCACAAAGCTGAAATTATATGAACTTTTAAAATTAAATCTGATCTTTATTTTCCATTTTATTTTTTTATGGATTATGCTGTTTACTCAACATTTTCTTAATTGAAGCATGCAGATTTCAAGGATAAATCTGTCACCAATTATTAGAATCACCTTCACTTTCAAAATACTCTAATGACCTGTCAACTTTTTTCAGACATTTTTCGACCTCCAGATTTTGAGTCCCAAAAGCTCTGAAGACAGCCTCTAGCATATCCAGCTCCTTCTGCCTCTGTTGGTCAAATGGCTGCATGAAAATGTGGAGCAGGAAGAATTCCCTGGAAAAAATCTTGGTCTCATCCTGTTTGACCTAACATAACAGTCCAGTGAAATTATGAAGGACGCGATGCTACAATACATGTCATTAGCTGGAGATTTATACATCTACATTGTAAACCACTTGGAAGTAAGATGGAGACTGTGAAGTTCTCTGGAATTTATCTATTGAAGGCTCTCTGCATGCAAACCAGTAAGCAGAAAAGTGATCATTTTATACCATCCCTGCAGTTTTGAAGTGCTCTATAAGCATGTCTTCAGCACAAGGGTCTCAATACATCGAGATTTCAGAATGCTTGAATGTGCTCATCTCCTGTGTTTTCCTCCCAAAGTGATCCAGTGGAAAGGATGCATAGGGAAAAGATCTCTTTTTAAGGAAGAAAAACAAAATTGTTACTGCTCCAAATTTTTGAAGCTAAACGTGTGAATGCATTTGTATCTTGCTGATGGTACAAGTCACCTTTGGATAATATTCAGTCTGGGTTAGGCTGGTAAAACCTGGCCCTCAAAGAGAGGAGCAAACAATATTCAGCATTTCTAAAGCATCATTTTGATGCCAGGTGACAATGCCTCCTTTCAAAATAACAAATAGAGGGCTGTTGAATTGATCTTGCAATAGAGATCAGCCCTCCTACAGTTGTAGAGTCTACAGCAATAGCTCCTGTGGTACAATGTACTTCTCATTGGCAAAAATGGTGAAAATTACTACATGTGTCTCTGCATGTTCCTTCTTGCCCATGCTATTACCAAACCATAGAGAGGGAGGACAAAGAGCAAATTCCATTCAAGGTAATGGGCTGAGGTTGTTCAGCTCATTACTTTTAATGTTAGCAAGTGTACTGCATGCCTTCTTCACAGAGGGCTGGTGCTTATTCTGCCCTCAGAACAGCACAACTTGGTGGTGCTGGCTGTGGCATGTTCACTCCCTGGGCTATAAAGCTATGCTAAGGGCTCTAGCACAAAGCAGGTTTGTTTACCTTGTCCAGCAGGTACGGATGATTAA
The DNA here is from genome assembly GCF_047370975.1 of Nipponia nippon. Taxonomy (NCBI): domain Eukaryota; kingdom Metazoa; phylum Chordata; class Aves; order Pelecaniformes; family Threskiornithidae; genus Nipponia; species Nipponia nippon. Next base: position 53,038,294 of record NW_028262336.1, on the reverse strand, counting down.
CACTTCTCAGTACTTCGAGTGTGAAAATGATAAAGTTGATCCAAAGAATGACCTTGAGACCCACATTTTTCAAGTTATAATAGGAGATATATATATATATATATATATTTACTTTCTTTGTGACTTTCGGTAGGCGGTAAATTAGGCTCTAGGTACACTGACAGTTAGTTCACAGAAGTGGGGATGGGGAATTCAAATCAGCAGGTTTTACTGGCGCGTTGCTCAGACTGTGTTGGTTTGTACCAGCTGAGCTCTTGACACTAATTTCTCAGATCAGTCTCATTCATCAATTAAACAGGTTCAGATAACATCACCACTATAAAGTGTGTTTATATTTATTTGTTTCTGTTTTATGTGGGTGAGGTAACTGTCTCCCATAGACTCACTCCACTGTAAACACCAGATGATACCATAGTAAGTATGTATCCTTATGTGTCACATTAAAATCAAGATCCCACTATAGAGTACTTTTAAAATGATGAAATACTAACATTTTAATTTTTAGCCAGTCACATTTCTTTTTGTCAAAGCATAAGGGTACAAATGCATTTTTTGTAGCCATCTAACATATATCGTTTTCTGTTTCTCTGGACAATTCAATATGTCATATTTCATTAAAAAAACAAGATCACTCTGCTGTAGCTGTGGTTTATGACTTTTAATTACCATTAAAGAGTATGGAAATGCAATAAATGTATGCAAAGAATGATAATAACTTAAAATGTATTTAAGGGTAAAGAAAAACTTCCTGAATTTCAAATGTTTGTATTTTGGGGTAAGTTTTATCAGGTTTTAGTCAACAAAATATTACACAATAGCAATACATCATGTGAATTTAAATCCTTGCGTGGAAAATATGATTTTCTAACATGGAAGTTGAGGTGAAGATTTCCTAGAAGGATGGGTTGGGAAGGTAAACGAATGTACCCGAGTACTGGAAAAGTCCCAGTGGAAAGGGACTAAAGAGAATAATATTTATTTAGTGAACTCAAATAGGAAATAATGTAAATGACATTGAGTAAAAAAGACAAATGAGTGTATTTTTCCTGCCACTGTCAGCAGAGGAGGAATGTGAAGTGGAGAGAAGGGAGGAGCCAGGCTGCAAGAAGTATAAATTACTATTGATCTCAGTAGATATGTATTAATTTACATTAGCTAATGTTCTGGCCCTAATCTGAAGCGGAAGCAGGCTTATATTTGTGAATGACCTTGATTAAATCTGGACACTTTACACTTACTTGTGGCCACTTTTAAAGAGCGTCAGGCTAAGCCAACCTCTGGGGCTGTGACACACAAATCAAATTTTACTCTCAACTTGCAGTTTGGTATCTGCATAGAGTTATTCTGAAAAACTGTTCTCAAATCCAAAAACTGGGACATAGGAAAGTGACAGAATAACAACGACAACCTCATGAGGATATCTATATCAACCCTTTGTCTTGGGTATTTAATGTCCCTGGAGCCAGAGGAAAGACAACAATTTCGTCTTCTATCTAATAATATAAAAATTCTCTAAAAATGTCTAGATATGATTAGTACTGCACTAAGTGAAATAACATGTAAATACTGTCAATTTGTCTTCACAGGCTCTGCAAAGGTCTTGGAAAAGAATTAATTAGGTGGCAGAGGGTGTGTGTGTACATCAGTTTAAAAATATGTTCTGTTACCCCAAATTTTAGAAGTGATTGGTTTAGTAGTTTACATTTCTTACATCTTTAATCAACCAGTTCAACACTGTAAAATATCAAGCAGTTTCTATAACACAAATTGTACATAAATTGTCTGAACTTACCTGAGAGAGAGGCAAAGCCACCCAGTGTGTCAAAACAAAATGTATTAGTGGGAAGAAAATCTGTCTCTCACCTTAGATTTGTACTTTATCAAGTTTCCAGCAAAATAAGTCTATAAGAGAATTACAGTAAATGGTAACAAATTGATAAAGTAAGGGATTTTAATAATGCGTAGCTCTCAATTCCTGTATTGCCCAAGTACAAGCCTTAATGAAGACTTTGAGCTGCATAATCATAATAATGGTGAGAATATAAAACTTCAACAGCAATCAATGATTTTATATGATAGTGCTTTAAAAGCTAACAATATCTTTAACAAACATCTATAATCTTTACATATATATAATGCATTATTCTCACACTTTCAGTGAAAACTTTTTTCCAACATGTTTAAGCAAAGACTGGTAAGAGGTTTTCTTCTTGGTTGTCCATCTAAATTAGCTTCAGTTGGTCTTTGGTGAATTAAAAAATGCAACGTGAAGAGAAATGACCCATCAAAGAAGTTTCAGCAGATAAATGAGATCCAAAATGTTTAGCTGTTTTTAAAATGTTTTGCAAAATTACCGTGCTCACAATACCTTTATTTTTCACAATGTTCTTAAATTCGGAGGAAAATAAGATGCTGTAAATAGACTGGGTTACCAAATTTTACAGAGGCTTGGAAACCTGTCTTCTCAAAATTGATATTTCATTCAAAATCATGCAGTGGATTAAATCAGTTAAACACAAACACTGTAGAAAGTACTTAGAGTTACCAATAGTAAGCAGAAACATTTAAAATGCTATTGAGATCCACAGAGATGCTTAAAATGTATAATATTCTCACAATGAGAAATCGAATTTGCAGAAAGAAGTAGGTTCTTTCAGCATTAATTTGCAACATTTAAAGAACTATTTCATACATTTTGTAATAGCCACTCTACACTGCGAGTTCCTGACAGAAAAACTGTGACAATTCTGCACATATTATTTACTCTGCCACAACAGTGGATCTCAAATAAATATCCTAATACCTAAAGTAGAGGTTCACGTTATTAGGGTGACTACTTGTGCAATGTCAAATCAAGGGCTAACTCATGTACGATTTTTAAGAAACATGATCTTAATCAACCTCACAGTTTGCAGGTTCAGCCATCAATATATATTATGAAACCAGTAAGCACTTGAGCAGGCTTTAAGGTAAGCATTTGTTCTTCCAGAACTTTTTTCTCCTAGTGTTCTTTTGGAGAGTGAATACTAGTACAAATGCAGGTGCAACAATGTTTCAGTCATTCAGGAAAACAGCAAATGTTTATGTGGGTCCCTCTAGAATTCTTAGGGAGAAAGGAGTGAAAGCAAATAGAGGGCAATTAGAAAACCACCTTGTAACAATGAAAATAAAAGTCTGAAGACGAGTGCAGAAATTTAGAATTCTTTTTGCAACATCATCGATCACTCAGAATTTTCTGAATTTGTTAGAAAGGTGACACATACCTGATTATTTGGTAGCAAAGGACATCCCCATCCATGCCAGTCAGTAGAAAGTCCCAACAATGTTGTTATAAATTGTATGGCTCAGTAAGAGAAACAGATTGAAACTACAGCTAATATGCTCCTGACTTCTCAAAACTAATGTTTCCTTTTAATTTAACCCAAAAGTTTGGAAATAACTGCCTAGGTGAACTCTATTTTCAGTGGCCTACTAATTATTTTCTTCTTAAAGTGAATAGGTGTCAGGGATGTGCTGGAGTAATTCTTGACCTTTGAAACCAAAAGGCACAGTTGATTACTGTAAAGTCTAATTATCGCTTACAGGGATATTCACAATTACTAACTTTGCTTTGAAGAAATTAGGATCCTTGATGCATAGTTAATGAAGAGAGGAAGGTTACTCCAGGGGCTGAATTAGACCAGGTGACTAACTTTTGTTTTTCTACAACCTTGATAGGTTTTAGCAACACATTTGAATACCTCCAATGTCTTGAAGAATGAGGCCCAAACACTGGGATATATTGCTGATTTTTAACATACAGAGACAGGACACAAACCTTTATTAATATATGACCTGCTGGCAATACTTTGTCTAATGCAGATCAGGATACCATTCACCACCTTTGCATCAAGGGAACATTGCTGGCTCATATCAAACCTGGTGCCCACCAGGACCCCCAGGTCCTTTTCTGCAAAGCTGCTTTCCACACAGGCAGCTGCCAGCATACATTGGTGCCTGGGATTGTTCCTCCCCAGGTGCAAGATTTTGCATTTCCCCTTGTTGAACTTCACTAGGTTCCTGACAGACCATTTCTGCAGCTGTTGAAGTCCCTCTGGATGACAGCATGATGCTCTGGCATATCAGCCACTCTTCCCTGTTTTGTGTCATCAGCAAACTTGCTGAGCGTACACTTGGCCCCATCATCCAGCTCATTAATGAAGATGTTGAACAGGACTGGAGCCAGTACTGGGTCCATCTGTTGCAATTTATCAGTGACATACCAGCAGTGGTATTATGAAAAAATTACTGGATGTAATTTTTTGACCTGAAAATATTTCTCCTTCTGGATTCTTACAATAATAGTCATGTGTGAAAAGTTAAGAAACCATGGGAGTAAAAGCAAGATAGCTGTCAGGAAGCCATGTATGCACATAAGCAGCTTATAGACCCTACATTCAAGTATAATGTCTCTAATGAATATGACCCTAATAAATGCAGTCCATTACATCTTTAGAGTCAGTACAGCTTCAAAGCTATTTGCATGTAAATGATTGCATTTTCTGTCGCCCAGTATTATCTGGTGATTATAAGCATAGCATGTTTTTTGTTGTTGTTCATGTGATTTATGCTCCAGTTATGTTTAAAAGCATCAGAGAAGAGCCACTGGTGTCAGCAGAGCTTGGTACTCTCCAAAAGTTGAATCCAAACAGATTCAAGGACCCACACTTCTGGATTTTTTTTCTAATTTCCCAGTATAAATATGTGTTGTCTTTAAGTATTGCCACGCTTGGTTGTTTGCTAGAAGACTGTAATATATTCCACAGTTATCAAACACATTGAGACTGGCCAAGCTGACTATTGATTTAATATAACCTAATGATATGACACTGTGATGAGAAAAATGAAACTATAATGAAGAGGGCTATATCATTAGCTATGTAGACATCACAAGCTTTTCCAGACTTAGTCCCACAGAGGGATGCCAATAAATTAAAAAAGCAAACAATAGTCAGCATTGATAACCAAATACATCTAAGTTTGGAATAAGATATCAACTGATGAGGAACATGGCAAATACTGTAATTGATAATGCTATTTTTTAAAAATCATTAGCATATGGAGAAGAAAATGAATAAAAGACAGCAAAACAGAGGCAGATAATATTGATGAGAAACACAGAGAAGTACAAGAAGCCACGCTTCTTCCATGCTCCTAATCTCAGAAGAATTGTGTGACCTAGTTCATTCTGTATTGCAAATAAGAGATCATAATCAGGCTAGGCCTGGGCCCAACTTGATTATGAGTTGTGCGGCTGTTCATAAGTCTGAAGACATGGCAGTTTACATCGTGTCGGTAACTTCGGTACTTGAGAGACTAAAGTCTTCTTAACTGAGGTATTGACTCTGAGCTCGATGGTTTTTGTCCCTGTGCAAGACTTACATTTAGATCATTTGAACTGACATACTGATCTGAGAAGTGGATGATTTTATCTTCTGTGCTCATATAGATGGTACCTCTTTCTCTCCTTTCTAGCTCTACCATCTTGTCTAGTATGATATGAAGTTATTTAAGACTAGATTATATCCTTTCTTGACAATGTCCACTTGTCGAGGATGCTGTCCATACCTATAGCTCTTCCTACCAAGATGACTTAAGAAGACTAATCAAGATTTTCTTATTAAATTTACCACAATGGACTATAAAAAATAAACATAATTGTCTTCAGTGAAATCTGGGATGAATTGGCTTTCTATACAGGACATGAAATTATCACAGGTTAGGTTGCAGTTTAAGCTGTTATTCTTATTTGGCCTAAGCAATTAAACCAAAATTTGGAATTCTGTAAACTTGTTTCCTCCGAAAGAGAAACTGCTGAAGAGTGGCCAAAATTTCAGTTCCCTGAACAAAGGAAAAAAATTGTCTTGCTCGTGGTGCCAAAGTCCTTGCAGCCTACATTTAACCTAAAAGATCTCATTGCTGTGCCACCAGGGCTTTTATGATTGAATCTGGAGGTTCCCATCTGGCTTGCTGGTGTCCTTCTCTTCTGCCTTGTCTCCACCCTCCCCACAGCTGTGCCTCATAGTCTCTGTTGGATTTAGTTGCAGTGACTTTTAGTCTAAGTCTAAGACTTTAGACTTAAGCTTTTAGGCTCTAGCTATTTGCTCTACTCCTTCATCGGGCAGCACGTCTTGCCCTCAGCTAGTGCAGATAAAGCCTGAAAATAATAATGTAAATGCAAACTTGTTTAAGATAATATGCCAAGTTATAAGATAGTACACTTTTTGCAATAACATCCCCCAGAAGAAGGAGAAAGGAAAAGCTCAAAGTAATAAGCTCTTCAGCCACCCTGGCTCTGTGATTACATGATTACATATGAATACATGATTAGTACCCTCACACACCACTTCTACAAAAGCAAGATAAGAAGCTGCCTTTGCCCATGCAAATAACATTGTGTAGCAGTCTCAGGAGTGTGTCTTTGTTTTACCAGGATGTATACTTAAACTCAAGTTAGAGGCAATTATTGTTTCAGTTATACCTAGTTCTATGAAGAAATTTGAAGAAATTTAAAGGAATTTAAAAACAGGAAGTAAATGTGTTAGCCAGTATCAGTTGTGTATAATTCAACCCACATCATTATTATTCTTTAAACATCAACATGTAGTGAGTAGTCATTTAGGAGGAAAACATTTTGTGAAGACCAGTATAATATCATTTCACCCTTCAGTAAGCAATATAGCATATCCATGAAGATTATTTACATACTGACAGCTGGTCTGATAATGCCCTCCCCTTCCTGCCTATCATCTAGGTTGTGCCCACACAGCCCAAGACTACTTGCATAGATCCTAGCATTTAGCAAACTCAGTAGTTTCATATGGTCAGAGGTGGGTTGTATAGTTTCCATAAAAATTTGCACGGCCAAAATTTTATTTTCATCATGATCCTGGCCTCTGGCAGCACAATGGTGCTGCAATCCCATCTCCCATGCAGCGTAAGTATAGCCATATGTTACTTTTGTCCTAGTGTAATCCTCTGCTTCAAATGTTTTTTTCTCCATCTGTCTTACGTAAGAATATAGCTGGCATTAAAATAGCTTTTGTAGCAGTGGACTTTTTTTCAAATTGTTAATCTACTCAATAAATTGTTACTGCCCTTTTCAACACAAGTAGTTATGACAGCACAGTATTGCATTTCATTTTATTCAGAGGGCTGCGGTTTCCCATAACTGTGACCTTTTTTGTGGACAGATGCTTATAGTTGTCAGGAATTATGACTTGTAACGATCCACAAAAATGCTATTGAATTATCTCCTGATAATGTAGAGTAGCCTATAATATATCATTGCTGTAATAACAGCCTTTGATCTATTCAGTTCTCTTTCACTGTTTGCAATTGTGAAATAGCAAAACAGAATACAAATGTATCAATTTGTAGCACCTTTTTTTGTTTGTGAAATTAGCTGGTGTCATTGATGCAAGCTGTTTGCTTCTCTAGATACCCTGTTATTTGCGTGTATGTTTAAATTATGATTTTTCTCCAGGTGTAAGGACACCCACAGAAACACCTCCTTTCCAGACTACTCTGCACTCTTTCCATCAATTCTGACATTATAAATGTTTGAACATAAAAATCAATTGCATGATACGTCTAGTGCTTTTCTTAGCCCACAGAGCTACTATAATTCATAGTTATAAGTCAAGCCATGTAAAACTATTTAAAATGACTAAAAATATAACCCCCTATAAAACTGCCATAATCCTTCCCTGCAGGTTATTTCAGTGTAAATTTTCTGTAACATATGGATGCTTATCTGATTTTCCTGCATCTGAATATTTTGGAAATGAGGATGACTGTACACATAAGGGCTGAGTTTCAGCCATTCCGTTGACTTTTTATTTAAATATATTTTTAATATAAGTCAGGCAGCTTTATCTAACCCTCTATAAAAATTCTTGTATATATTCCACAACAATTAAACCACAGAGAATTATTACCTGTAAAAACATTCACTAAATTACTTAATGCATTGCTTAAAGTTACTTAGAAAACAAATTATGTGATAAACAAAATTTGAAAGGTCAAAACTGAAATGAAACACTTCAAAGAAAAGGTTATGAATAAAACATATTGTTTATCTCACTCTTTCTTTGCCTTCATTGTCGTGTTTGCATGCAGAGCTCCAGAATTTCGCCTTTCTGCTCCCAACAAGTTTTTTTAGATCTGTGTGGGCATTTTGTTTCTTTAACAACTCTGCTGATTAAGAGCTTCAGTTTTGGCAAAGGCTTCAAACCAGGCCTTCGTGGACAATTTTTTTTTCCTTCTACTGCTCAGATACCTGTAGTTATCAACACAATGTTTGAATATAGCAAATACCTATATTTTGTGGATGTCTCTGAGGATGAGAGTGAAAGATCACAGCTCCTTTGCCAGGTGTCATCACTTAGCAGTCTTTCTTTCTCTTTCTCCTTCAAAGCACATGGCCCAAGAGGCAAAAAAGATTAAATTCTCTGATGGTCTTCTTTACACATGTAAAAAAGATGCTGCTTATCTTCAGATAATTTTTTTCTTTTGTTTCCTTAATTATTATCTTCCTGGGGGAAGCCAAAGTAATTTTCTTCAAAATAAATAGAGTACAACATTAGACTTTCTTTTTTTTTCCTTCCTTTTTTTCCTCTTTAAGAGGCTTTTTAATCAGATCTGTGGAAGTGATGGGGGATTATGTTAGTCTCTAACCTTGCAATTATTTCAAGTTTTTTGAGCCTATCCACAGCTATTCTCTGTATTCCTCAGTGCCCTTTACAATAAGACTATTATGGCAAAGAACTTGACTGCATTGTGTCTATTCCTCATGTTTATTCATAAGCTTTTGCTTTTGGAATATATTCGTAAGGTCAGACTGGAAACCCTTATATGTACAATTACATTTCCATAGGCTTCTTCACAGTAACAATCTGCCACCATGCAATTCAGTGCGCCTGTGGGCAGCATCAGGGGCACCTGCAGGAATGGGCTGACAGAAACCCATGAAAGTCAGCATGTGCAGATGCGAAGTGCTGCCCTGGGGAGAGCAGAGCACCTGCAATGGGACAGGCTGAGGCCTCTGGGGCTGGGGAACAGCTCTGTGGGAGAGGCCTCGAGGTGGTACTGGACAGCGAGCTGAACGTGAGCCCATGGTGTGCCCTGGCAGCAAAGGCAGCCAGCAGCCTCCTGGGCTTCATGAACAGGGGCACAGCCCATAGACTGAGGGAAGGGATTGTCCCCCTCTCTTTTGTACTTATCAGACCACATCTAGATACTGCGTCCAGTTTGGGGCTCCAACACAGCAAACACCTAGAGAAACTGGAGAGACTTAGGGAGGCCCCCCATGGCAATGGGGCTGGAGCATTTGCCCCCTGAGAAGAGGCTAGGGGAGCTGGCTGGGGCAGTTTGGAGAAAGGATGGCTTTGGGGAATATCTAACAGACACGCACAGCCTATGAGAAGTCATCGTAGAGATGGAGCCAGGCTCCTCACAGGGGTGTAGGGCAAGAGACAGGAAGAACATGCTGAAACAGGTTCCAGCTGGGTATAAGGACAAACTGTTTCCCCATGAGGACAGTGAGCAGGTTGCCCCAAGAGGGTGTGCCTTCTTCATTCTTGGAGGGATTCAAGCCCCAAATGGAGCAAGCCATGAGCAGCCTGGTCTGACCCCAGAACTGGCCCTGATTTGGGCAGAGGGTTGGACTAGAGGTATCCTGAGGTCCCTTCCTGCCTGAATTAACCTGTTATTCTGTGTTTCCATGTCTGCTATAAATTACACATCATAGAAAACCACGCAGAAAGCTTCATCTTTAAGCTTTAACATATTAAGCATCTTTAACAGTGGCAGAACAGCACAGCACTGGAAATGTTATTCAAGGCATTGATTTCAGCTGGGAGTGGTGAGACCAGGAACTGCACATCTTAAGAAGTGGAAATGCTGTACAGTAAATAATCAGTTTCTGGGAAACTGGGAAATCTGATCAGTGTTGTGTTTCAACCACAAAAACTGGATGCCTGGAGTACATGAGGTCTGGCCTGCTTAATTACAGTGCATGGATAGAGCATATCATGTAATCTCCCTTCCATGAGAATATTGATACATTTTTCATAGTAGCAAACAACAAATGATGTGTTAATGAGTATCACAGCTTGCCATAGCTGCAGACTGAACTTGCCTTCTGAATAAGGCAGGTTGCCTGACTCTAGCTGGGTGATGGTGATGACACGACCTCTGGGAAACAAATGCTTATGCTTGTTGTGTTGATGTCTTTGGTTGCTTATTTTTGAAAGTGTAGGGAAAGAGGGAAGCAACTGTGGAGCTGGAGAGTTTCATCTTGTGGTGAATATGCTGCAAAATCTTGAAAATGAGAGATTTTTTCCTAAAATATGAGAATTTGTATTCACTTAATTTCTGAACAGCTTTTTCTTGTTTTCTTTTTTTTTTTTCATGCATGACACCTGCAAAAATATGACTTCTATTTGGTTATGCTGAGAAGATTGTGTAGAGCTGAGAACGGAAGGTATTGCTAAAGGGTGAACTTGCTTGAAACCATGCCGTATTGATGCAAACTGATTAGGAAAAAAAAAATATTTGTATGCTATGTAACCCTTTTTCAGACAACATGGGTGAAGTTTGGATAAGTATTCCTGGTAGACACTGTTGCAAAATTTACTTTGCATTGATGTAAATTGGATATTTTTCTTACTTTTCCTTTTCTAATTCTATCATGCTGCACATTGTGTCTTTTTCTTTTTATCATCTTTTTTCCATAAGATACTTTCTAAGCCCTCCATTTTGGTTCATTTCAGATGCCATAAATCAATGCACAACACAGAAGAAGTCACTGCATGTATAATATATCTGTGTGAGTGTACAAGTCTTTATATGTTTCCACTTCAATGATTAATATATATTTGATCTGAAGCACATTAACTAGTGTAAAAGTAATCTCAAGTGTCATTACTACATGTATTTTTAATTGCAGTTTTCTTCAGTGGATTTCTGACATACTTTAAAAAGGAGGTCAGTATAATTTTCTTTATTTTACATATGAGAAAAAAGGAGGTGTCTACAAGGAAAAAGACATACCACAAACTTGGAATTAAATAATGAAAAAAACCCTCAAGCCCAATATTGAAATTTACGTTGCCCACTCTCTAGCACTGTTTATTTCTGTATCCTAAATTTGCTAAAGGTCTCCCTGATTGGCCTGCAGGGTCCCAAGACCCTTGGTCCTGTGCTGAAGTACCTGTTGTAGCCATACAAGGACAGGTTTCCTACCCAGCACTCCACTGCCACCCAAGAAGCTTCTGATTTAATGCTGTGGAAGAAAGCTGGAAGAATGCTGTGAGGTCCCTGGCAGTGGCATGGGAGATTGTTGATTTGGGTCGACATGTCCCAGGAGGGCACCACAGCTGCCAGATACACAAACACAGTGCATCAAAGAATGTCCCAACTCATTTCTTCAAACCCAGCCACTTAGGCCATCATCAGTTCAGAAGTGACCAAGCAAGAGGGGCTTAACTTCAGCCTGGTGGTTCCAGCAGCAAGCTGGGAAGTATGGGGGAGTTTCTGATTCTCAGTACCAAAACTGTTTTAGTGGCAATCTAACACAAAGTGCAGAAACACTGCTGGGATCAGGCGAAGATCGTCCACAACAGGTGAGAGTCAGAGTCTCTGGGCTGCCTCATGATTCTTTCATTCCTGGCCCAACAGGACCTGACTTTCACAGGAGGAGGGGGGAAAACTCTCTGCGGGCTTCTGCTGGATGACAGTGCTTTGCTTTGCTGCATATTTGAATGGGAAAAAGCTTATACTATGGTCTTCCTGCTTCCTCAGAGACTAAACACTAGTCTTTTATGCAAACACAGGTGGAAAGCTATTGTTGCCATAATTTTAAAAATAAAACTAAAATAAAAATGCTCCTTTAGGTACTCTGCTCCATTAGGGTCTATACCCAGAAGTAGAATCATAGAATGCTTTGGGATGGAAGGGACCTTTAAAGGTCATCCAGTCCATCCCCCCTGCAATGGGCAGGGACATCTTCAACTCGATCAGGTTGCTCAGAGCCCCATCCAGCCTGGCCTTGAATGTTTCCAAGGATGGAGCACATACCACCTCTCTGGGAAACCTATTCCAGTGTTTCAACACCCTCATTGTAAAAAATTTCTTCCGTATATCTAGTCTGAATCTGTCCTCTTTTAGTGTAAAACCATTACCCCTTGTCCTTTCACTACTGGCCCTGCTAAAAAGTCTGTCCCCATCTTTCTTATAAGCCCCCTTTAAGTATTGAAAGGCCTCATTAAGGTCTCCCTGCAGCCTTCTCTTCTCCAGGCTGAACAACCCCAGCTCTCTCAGCCTTTCCTCATAGCAGAGGTGCTCCATCCCTCTGATCATTTTTGTGGCCCTCCTCTGGACCCGCTCCAACAGGTCTATGTCCTTCCTGTGCTGAAGGCCCCAGAGCTGGGCACAGTACTCCAGGTGGGGTCTCACCAGAGCAGAGTAGAGGGGCAGAATCACCTCCCTCGACCTGCTGGTCACCCTCCTTTTGATGCAGCCCAGGATACGGTTGGCTTTCTGGGCTGCAAGAGCACATTGCTGGCTCATGTCCAGCTTTTCATCTATCAGTACCCCCAAGTCCTTCTTGGCAGGGCTGCTCTCAATCCCTTCATCCCCCAGCCTGTATTGATACTGGGGATTGCCCCGACCCAGGTGCAGGACCTTGCACTTGTCCTTGTTGAACCTCATCTGTTTCACACAAGCCCATTTCTCCAGCTTGTCCAGGTCCCAAGTAGGCTAGCTGATTCAGATCTTCAGTGAATGCAGGCACTTAAACCATATTTTTTATTCTCTAAACACTAGACTGAAGATAAACAGATGCCCACCACAGGTGAACTGAACCATCTTCTTAGGGATGTCTGTTCTCTCCATTGACTTTATACAGACCTTTCCTTGGGAAGGCTGTATTGCAATCATAATGACTTTTCTCTACCTGTGATATGTCAAGCATGTAAAAAGTGGGTGCATCTGTTATATAAGATAGAGATAGTCTTCCAAACTCCATTTCACTGTTTTCCAATTGTACAAATCAGATATAAATATTAGTTTGCTAAGTCTTTCAGAAAAAATAAACTCCAACTGTATGTGTGGTGCCTAAATCTTACTATCACTTTAAAAAATGAGTACCAAAGGAAAAACAAATAAACCCCAACAAAACTATTCCAGTGTTTCACCCTTAGTCACCAATTAAAAGGATTATTTCCTTTGGTAGTACTCTGAATACTGAATACTAAAAGTAGTGATGAGAAAGTTGAAAGTCTCTGATGGGTGCAGTTTGGTAAGCATCCCTCCACTCACTTTCAAATAAAGGCTTTGTGCTGGCAATGTGGAGTACACTGCAGGAGGCAAGCACACCTGAGAAGCTGAGGCAATATTCAGGGCATGGCTATATACTTTTTCTTCCTAAAGATATCTTTATCTTCAGTTTCTGCCACTTTTGCCATTCTGCATTACCATGCTCTTCATTTCTTCCTTTACAAGTGGTTGTGAGACCAACCTGTTGCCAGATTCCTGAAAAGCTTTAAAAATAATCACAGTTTTAGTGATCTGGTTTACAGGATGTTCTAAAAAACAGCATGATTTAGGCAGGGACTTGAGAGTGTTGAATGGCTGTAGGAGGTATAAGAGGCAGAAGGAGAATAAGAGCTTAATTAACTGGTTTTACCTCCTTCCAAAGAAAGCGTGGTGAAATGATCTCAGAAAGTTACCCATGGTGACACTGAACTCAGAGCACTGTATGATTAAGCCTGTTTGCAGTTTACTTAAAGTGTCACAAGTGTCTTGTAAAACATCCCAAACGCATTAGTATTTGCTAGAAGCGGCACCACCTTGAACAGATTTGTCAGCCTCGTTAGTAGCATTTAGCACAGCATTTATAGTTTTTCCTATTGTAAAAAAAGAAAAAAACACAAAAAACTGGTTTAACAAAAAAATTAATCATTTCACTATTGCTATTAAGAGATTAGTACATGTAGCGTATAGCTCATCTTCAGAAGTGTGGCAAGACGTAGAGGCTCTGCTCTGTCACTGCTGCCTTTTGTGTTGACTTAATATGGTCTCATTATTTACTTGCGTTCTCTTTTCTCCATATCTATGTGTTTCTCAAGCAGTTATCTTTAGTTTATTTTTTTGATGTTCATCTAGTCAGTATAGTGCCTGACCCTTTGTTGTCTACATGCACAGCTTCTAAGCCTTGGCCTTTCAGATTCCCTCAGCACAGATAAAAACCAATCAGTTCTTATCATTGTACTCACCTACCTGCTGGAAAGGAATGGATGAAAACAAATAAATGAATAACTGAATTTTAGTTGTGCTTTCATCTTCATCAAGAACACACTTACATGGTCCATCATGAGTGATAAGCAAGCTATTCTGGTTGCATGTTGAAATATTTTTATCTGTATAGGAAATCTTCTTGTAAGAAGCACAAACACAAGTATTCCTCAGGAGAAGGCATCATTATTTAGCTGATAAAGTTGTCATGCTATTCAGAATAAGACTGTCTTTCTTCCTTTATTGAGTGCCACCAAAAAAGTATGGTTCTGAATGCATTTTCCACCTGATAGTGTAGCAGAAATTATCACTGGTGAATATGGAAGATAATGTCAGAAAGCTATCCTTTCAGCTATTTAGCAAATAAAATTTGATTACTAAGGGATGAAAAACAAAGGTGAAAAACAAAGGTAAAAAACAATGAAAAAAATTTAGCTGATACTGTCTGCAAAGTTTTTCATTATTACAGATGCTAAATAGGTTCTCAGTATCTATTTTAGTTCTGCCTTATAATAGATCATGTTGTTTTGTATAATGTCCTTCACAGAAATGAATTTTTCATGGCCAGGTAGATCACACTTTTTGCCTAAGTTGCCTGGGTTATCTATGTTGAAATGACTTTGGTTTGATGGCAAGTGACTATGATGCTTCTTTTAGTGTTAATTCTTCCAAGGAATGTTGAACTAAGGTGTCAAAAAATGAGTGAAGTTGAGGTGGAAATATGCCTGAAAAAAGTAATTATGGCAAGCTCATATTTTAATGTTTTAGTCCACTCTATGGAAATACACTTTTTGAATGAAATATAAGTGACTTTACCTTGTTTTACAGCTATAACTTCAGATATTCTCTGATGCTATAATGAAGTGTTGTTAGCTGGATTAATTGAAAGTCTACTAGTCTAGTCTGAAGCTGAATATTCATTCATCAGACTGGAAACATCTTTTTCATGTAGTCGTATTAACACTTAGCAAAACAAAAATGCATGCCTCTGGTTTTCCTTGTGCTTACAGTAAAAAATGTGTATTTCTGCACATCCTAAAGTAATATGGCTATCTACTCTTCTCCCCACCAGAGAAAATCATTAATAACAAATATAAATCTCTTCAGCACTTACAACCCAAAGTGTTTTCAGCATCATATAGCTTTTCAAATAGCAAAACTATTTTAAGAAGAACTTTATTTTTAAAAAATTAACAGATTGGCTAATGTTATCAGGAACTGAAAACTGAAGAATACCTAAATATAAATTTCGGAAGATAACTGTAGGATGGTGTTTGAAATCTTGAATAAAGTAATTAATCATCAGAATGTTTCTTTGAGGTACATGACAGATATGTTATTATTCCTGCAGCCTGAAGAAGCTAAAGGCAGATGTAGTTAATAAATGCAATGTTTTGAGTATTGGACTTCTAGCAACCCTGTTAAATTACAAATAATATTTTTCATTATATTTGTTCCCAGACTGTAAATAAAATAACAAATAAATCAGTTGAAATATTTTTTTCTAGCTTTAGCTTTTTGTGTATTATTTACTTCATATAAGCTGCCAATATGGAACATTTTTCTTAATGGATTGAAAAAATACATGAACATGCTTTCATTTAAAAAGAAAAATTTCCATAGCAGTATTAATAACAAAATCATAGACTCTGTTATGAACTTCAGATAAAATTCTTACCATTTGTCATTTTTGCCTTAGCCTTGCACCACAGAGCCATAAAGAAAATCCTATTTCCCAAAAGATGTGTAAGCAAAATATTATTTAAATATTATTATATAACATTATGACCATCAATTAATTTGACAGGTTTCTGGGATGACCTGCTATACACTATATTCAACACATACCAGACTATCTATTTTGAAGGAAACTGAAGGGATCTGTTACCAGAAAATCAGAAATGCAACAATGTAATCATTACAATGTACCTTTCAAATTGCTGCTTTCATTGTTAGCTTTCAGTGCCTTCTGCTAGCATAAATGAGAGAGGTCTCACTTGCAAGAAAAGGAAGTAAAGCTTCCTCATCAGCTTCCATGCTGTTCCCCTCTAACCATGTCAATTAACATGTCCCAGTTTTACCTAATGCGGGGTACTAATGATTTATCTAGTTAGCAGATCTCTGAGTTTCACTGTATGTGCCTGGTACTATTTCTAGTAAGAGTCCTCTTCCCAGTATGGATGTGCTTGTGGCACTACCATAATTTTCAGTGTAATCTTGTGGTTTTCTTCCCATCTGATGTTACAGAAATCTGTGTGATCATACTGAGAAACTGCAATGCTTGACATACCTAACTTTTCTCATTTTTCTTATAGGTGTATGTATGCCACTTACTGTCAGATAGAAGGAAAAAAAAGTTAAGTGCCTCTCACTGAAGTCACTGCAGAGTTTGTGTGTGCTTATGGCTCAGTCCGTAGGTTATAACTGTTTTCACTCAAGACACTCTCATGGGTCTTAGGGTGCTCTGCAGAAGTGGTAGACATGAGATGACTTGTAGTGTGGAAGTTGTAAATATAATTTTTCTTTCTTGGCACTCTATCACACCTAGACACATGAGCTCTTTTAGAAGAGCTGTTGGGACATGCTCACCCCACATATTCATGGCATCTGTTGGAGACTGCTGACTTATTTTCTACTTGCTGAAAATCCCAGAGTCCTGCAGGTAGTGAAACATGTCCCCTGAACAAAACAAACTGCTAGGCACAGACTGATTTTCCCAAATTTTACCCTCAGGAAGTCTTTTCAAGACGGAGAGAACAATGAATTTAGATACTCTTCGGGCATTTTGGTATCACAGCAGAGATCTGAGCTACTGCTGACTAAAACTGGCAGAGAATCAGAAGCAGCACAGGCTCCTGGTGTAGCACTGAGCCCAACATGATGAACCCAGCTGATAGGCTGATGCAGCTAAGCTGCTGCCAGCATCTTTGCATCGTGCCATCCTGGGCTACACAGACATATCGGTTAGAGCTGGCACTTGCCTGAACTTCCTCCCTCCCTTGTTCATTTTTTTGACTTGATACAATGCTGCATCAAGAATGTCCTACAACTATCTTAAAATCCAGAATTTAGGCAATTCAGTAGTCAAGGTGATCAGGCCCTTAGCCCTCTGTTGGCATTGCTACGAAGAGCTGACTTTGTGACCCATAAAAGGCGGTTGCATCATATGCACCAGGTGCATAAACATATCTGATCAATGCTTGAACAGCTTCAGCTGCATCAAATAGGAATACGCAACCTCAATCAAGTATATCTAGAAGTAACAAGGAATAAAGTGCGCTAACTTCTCAAGTATGTGTGTTCGGGGGGTTTAGCAGATCATACTGATTTAAGCAGTGCTGAGGCTGCACTTTTAGCCATTCAGGAGTAAAAAGCTTTTTAGAAATGTCTAGCAACATTGGCATTGTCAACTGATGCAGCAACAGCACCAGTCAACTTCTATAAAGTTTCTCAGCTAATTTGATTTTCAGCATTACTTTTAGCAAAGCTGAAGGCCAGATAAGTCCAAGTAGTATCTAAAAAGAGCTCAATTACTTTCTGCCTGAGCTGGTATACAGACAGTAATTTTCACCTGCTCTCCTACAGAAGAACCTGTCCTGGTTTCGGCTGGGATAAAGTTAATTTTCTTCCTAGTAGCTGGTATAGTGCTGTGTTTTGGATTTAGGATGAAAATAATGTTGATAACACACTGATGTCCCTGGCGTTATTTAAAAGAAGAGTAGATGTGGTGCTCGAGGACATGGTTTAGTGGTGGACTTGGCAGTGATAGGTTAACAGTTGGACTCAATGATCTCAAGGGTCTTTTCCAACCTTAACGATTCTATGATTCTATGATTCTATGTTTTAGTTGTTGCTAAGTAATGTGTATACTAGTCAAGGACTTTTTCAGCTTCCCATGCTCTGCCTGCTGCACAAGAAGCTGGGAGGGAGTACATCCAGGGCAGCTGACTGAGACTGGCCAAAGGGCTATTCCATACCATATGATGTCATGCTCAGTATATAAACTGGGGGGAGTTGGCAGGGGGGAGTGATCACTGCTCAGGGCTGGACTGAGCATTGGTCAGCAGGTGGTGAGCAATTGCATTGTGCATCACTTGTTTTGTGTATTCTTTTATCATTGCTAATATTATTTTTCTTCTTGTGTTGTCCTATTAAACTGTCTTTATCTGAGCCTGTGGTTTTACATTTTTTTTCTGATTCTCTCCACCATCGCACCAGCGTGGGGGGAAGGTGAGCGAGCAGCTTGCATGGTGCTTAGTTGCCAACTGGATTTACATCACAACAGAACCATCCCATAAAACAACACAGTCCTTGAAACTGCTCTCTGTAACCTCTCAGGCAAGATCCACAGGTGATATTTACACCATGATGCGAAAGACAGAAGGATGGGTAATACTTTGTTTTTTGCCTACAGGATGTGCAATTTAAAATTTTCCTGATTATCACAGGATGGTGGTACCAGGCCCAGGATATCTACCCCAGATAGTAAGACTTTCTCAGTATTATGGAACTGGAATCAAGTATACGACATCAACACAGCAGGCTTATTCTTGGATGTCATAGTGCCAGCTCTACTCTAACAGTCTGTACGACACCTGGAGAAGACAACTGATCACTGCATGTACCTGGAAGAGCACAGGAAAATGCACCAACATATGCCCAAACAATTTCTAATATTTACCACAGATTGCAGAAATACCACTTCTAGAAATAGTATACCATCCCACTGCAACAGTTGCTGACGTATCATTCTCCTAGACACATCAAAATGGCTACTGCATATGTGCAGATCATGTGCATCATAGAAAGCAACAAATCTTGCAGTTTCATATCTGTCAGAGTTTCCACAGCTGCAAGGACTGACCACAAGCTCTACTTCTGAGTCATTTGTCCTATCCTTTTCTCATTTCTGTTATGTAATAATGAATATCTTAGAAAATAAAGCTTGTCCTTCCTTTCATTCCTGTTTCACCAACCACTTTTGCAAACTGCTGATCCCTATTTTTGCTAACATCAGCATGATCAGGCTTTTTTCTAGTAACGAAACAGTATTTATGTAGTCGCCTAATGAATCTGTTCACATTACACACCTGTCTTCTCCTTCTCTTTAGCGATGAAGTGATTGCTTTTTCTTCTCCCAGTTCATCAAGTAAAGTGAGATTGTGTAAGACACAAACAGAAAAATTAGCTCTTTTGTCAGCATACTTCTTTGCCCAGTCACAAAATAGTAGATATCTCAGTATGAGCTTATAGTTTGCTTGTTCAGTGGTAAAAGGAGGAGGACCCTTCAGTGGTCATCTGCGGACCTCTCCTGATGAGATCTCTGGGATGCTCTATAAAAAGTTAAATTTGAGATGCTTAGATTGAGATGACATCTCAAGGTAATTATCTTAAAATACATCAGGGCATTACTTCAGTTCTGCATGAAAAAATATTGAAATGCACTCAAGTGTATGATTTGATTTTACCAAAATTATTTACTAAAGACATAAGCAAAAATATGTGATTTAAAAAGTCTATTATTTTTTTCCCTTAACTGATCAGGAAACTGGAATCTCTTCAGTAGATCAATACACAATTGATGCCAGCACAGCAACTTGGAATTAATGGACAGAAGAGTTTTATGACTATCTCTTCCATTTAAAACACAGTAGATCCATTTTGCACAATAATCAAACACAGGAAATTCAGCCTTGAAACCAAAGTATCTTCAGCTGATCATTTTTCTAAACAAAAGCCACTCAAGTGAAATTAATTATTTCCACACAGCCAAGGGGAACTGCATAGTGGAGCCCTTGGGATAGGTGCCGCTTCTGGAGCAAAATCCTACACATTTGTTAATGTAGTCCAAGCAGTATTTTTCATGTGGGCTACTCTGAGCAGCTCTGAAACCTAATGAGGCACCCTGCGAAATGCATAATGATGGGCAGTTCAGAAGGAAAAAAGGATACTTTGTACACCTGAAATTTAAGCTTGAAGCAGTCTTTTAACCTCAATGGATGCAAGTGGCCAACTGTTGGCACATTCATTTTTTCTGCTCCATTTTTTGTTATATTGTCTGGAAAGTGCTAGAAGTGATGTCCCATTTAGTTTGTTTGGGAGCCTGCTTTAAAATCCCAGATGAGAAAAAGAGCTAGAAGGCCAGTACTGTGATTTACAGGAGCAGAGCTGACATTCTCATAATGTTTACCCCAATCTGTAAACAGTGGAATTTTATAAAACCCAGCAATTTTTTTACCTCTTCTTTGCATCCTTGCTTCCTGTGGCTCTGAAATGGACAAATTTCATATGTACCTTTTTGTCAGAGGCAATGTGATCTGGGTAGGCAAGGCTGAGCCTGGTTAAGAGATCAAAGCCACCCTGTGAAGGCAGACCTGCCATGCAATTGTCTGTATCTGATAGTGGAGATGCACCCCCAGCTCTGCTGCTCTTCCCAGGGTGCTCTTTGCACAGAAGCATCACTGAAAGCTATAGCTGTGCTCCGTAAGCCTCTCTGGTTCAGGCATATACCCTCATAGTTGGCTCCTCAGCAAGCTGTTGCATGACTGTCATAACTGCAGGATCAGGGAAATCCTTCCTGATTCCAGCTGGGATTTTTATGGCTCCTTTAACACAGTGCAAAGAGGTCAATGAGCATCTGATTCTTAATCTGTAACCACTGTAACCACTACTCATCTGCTCAAGCTTCATTTCTTCATGTAAAATGGGACTAACCTTACTTCTTCACAGGAGTGCCAGGAAGTCTACTCAAGTATTATACATACCTTGTGAAATATGATATATATGAAAGAATTTTAATCTGTGATCCTCCACATCTCTGACTTACTGCAGTATTATTTTAAATAGGATCATAAAATTGCAGAAACACGTGAAAACACCAAGTTATGATGTTAGAAACATTAGCAATGCAATACATAACTAGTTTGAAGAACAGTACTCTATATTTTGAAATAAATAAAAAGACAGAACTTGATGCTTGAGATAACTGGAAAATTGCTGGAGTTCAAATCAGAGTTGAAGAAAAAAGGGTAACAAAGATAATTTTCAAAGTTAATCTTTGAGGGTGTTTGTCTTAAAACAATTTAGGTAATGCCAGACTAAGTGTTATAATACTTAAAAGTTTAGCTGATATTATTTTAAAAGTGTGTAGTTTCCATGCTATTAGGTCTCTCTTAAAAGAATATCTCTGTGTTACTATTTCTTTGCTCTTCTGTGTCATCAAGATTCAGCAATGAGGCATCAATGGATTTGGGGGGATTGGAAAAAGTTGTAGGCCTGTAACTTCACCCTTTTCTCCTGAGCTCTTAAATCCTCTTCTCAAAGCCCAGATAAGCATACAGTATATATTATCAGAAAGAGTATGAGGTTTCTGTCTTTAATTGCACAATATTGAGAAGACAGAGAGCCCAATCTGTGCCAGTCATAACACAATGCAGATTTGACCTTCACTGTCATGGAAGCAGACACAACAGTGATAAACAACTGTGTTCGACCTCTCTTATACAGACTAAAGAGGAAATTAATGAGAACTATGAGAACAGTAAGACTTCTACAAGGAGAGCTTAAACACAGCAATATTTTACCTGTTCAGGGGGCTTCAAGGAAAGTTTTTTACTGATAAATACTGTAAAAGAACCAGAATGCAATAGATACAGAAAAAAATAAAAAATGAAAAATTCAGATGGAAAGAGAAACTGTTGTTTAAAACCTGTAAAAATGGAATCGTGAGAAAAAAATTCCAAAAATTAATTTCTTGTTTGGAAAAGTCATCTCTGACTTGGTCATTGCTTAGTTGAGAGTTTGATTTGACGATCTCAAGGTGCTGATTTTAGAATGTTTTGATAAGTTCCAGAAAAAAAATAAAAATAAACAAAGAAATTATCTTCTTTTTTTAATTTCTTTTGACAATTTCTGGAAGAAATTATCTTTCATACCTGGTTTTGTTAATTTTATTTTTTAACAAAGAAGAAGTCTGGCTCTATTCCATCAGAAATACTGCGGTCATAAGGAAATGCAATGAAAATACACATCTTTGAAATTATCCTTATCCTTCTCTGCTATGATGATGTGCTATGTCATTCAGTGTGTTCAACCAGAAGGGTACCTCTAATTTAGTATTAAGACATCCTTTAATCATAACTCAGAAATATGCTCTTTAATGTAGAGATATGTTTGCTCACAGAGTCAACATGTATTAGTTGTCTTTTTCAATTAAAAATCTGAATATATGGAAAATTATCTGGACCCTTTAATTGTTATAAAAATAGTGGTAATTCTTTGCATGCATTTTTACCTTTCCAGTTAGAGTTAAACAGAATAAGGTCTTCCATATTGAAAAACTTTGAGATTTTTAAACTTTTCTTATTCTGAGACTGTGAAAAAAAGAAACTTTCAGTCTTGCAGAGTTTTTTTTTCATCAGGAATCCATTTATTTCAAAATTTCTTATGAAACAACAAATCCTACTTTCAGTTTCTATTTTCTTTTTATGTTCTTATATATCAGCCAGTGAGACAAGTTAATAGCTATTACTTTTGCTAAAATCAATTCTTAAGAGTCAAAATAAATTTAGAAGCAGACTAAACATGCATTATTATTGAAGCCAAAGAAAACATTTTACAAAGTCAAATTTTCATAGAATTTTAGTAACTCTTTTCCTTTTGTATTTAAAATTACTTTCATCTGTCAGAAAAGGACAATCAATGTTTATTAAAGGCAAGACCTTTGGAAAAATTCTGAAGAACCTGTCCTCATATGTACTATAATATGGGCTAAATCAGCTGTAATATACATTGTTTTACAAGTCTCACAAAACATTTGTGTTACCCTTTGGTGGACATTAATTTATTTCTTTATACATCACTTCTATGTTTACAACATCTTTAGGGTTCAAATGATGTTAAAAATATCAAATCTCTTATTCAGGTGTCATTGACAAAGTCTTTTGTGTTAAAACAGGCAAAAAAAAAAAAAATTGTCTCATAACACACTCGTCTCTGAAAATAAACTTATCACCATGTAAGAAATTAACATGTAAAAAGATTTTATTGTCTTTAACTGATTAACAGAAGCAAAGTCTTTCTCTTGTTTCAAAGTCAGTTCATTGCCTCTTCAGTTTTTGTTCCCAACAAAGTTCCCAATTAGCCAGGCCTCTCACAAACCTAGTTCCTTTCCACTTGCACCATAAGCTTGCAAACAATCTTTTATTACAGCATTTCTAAGAACCGTTGTGCTTCTTGCTATTTTACAGCATTTCAGAGAGCCCTTGTGTTTATTACTAACCCATAGAGGATGCTTCTCTTGATTGCCATACAACCTTTGGGGGGACACAACCTGCATATTTGCAGTACTCTGAGGAATGCTATTATGAGTTGGGCATTTGTTGAAGTATTCCCATACCTTGTTGTTTGAAAACCCACTCCCAAGGAATGACCTCTTACCAGCCAGTTGTCTTGAAATCATCCTTAATGCAAGTAAAGCCAAGGTGAAATACAAATAAAAATATGTATTTGCTATACCTAAAATGAGAAAAACAATTTTAAACACTGACAGAAGACAAAGATGAAGGAAAAAAACTAGAAGTAAAAATTCATCTTGATCATTTTAGCTCAAATTTGAAATGAAAAGACTCTCTCTCCCTGAAATCGGCTAGTTTGCTGGGAATGTTTTCCTGACAGTCAACCAATTGAGAATTCCTCCCCCAGGTTACTTTAAGTCTCAAGTTGCACTTATTAGAAAAAACACTTTCTTGATGGAGTATGTTCATTTTGTAGCCGTTCACCATAGCTGAACTTTCCAGGAAGTCTAGGTATATTTAATCTTTCCTATTAATAGTTCCTCTTATAATTATTTCTTCCTTATTCAAAAGCAGGCTTGACACTTTTCTCACTAATTTAAGGACTGTATCACCTCTAAGGAGATATATAAATACCTTTTATTCAGACCAGGTGCCTTCGCATGTACCAGACTCATCAATTATCTATTCCTTTACTCAGCAATGGTAAAATTTTTCCTTTCCTTTCACAGGATCTTTCTATTAACAGCCAAATGGGATAAAATCATATAGCTCACTACTGTTTTCTTACTGAGGTCAAATATGATGGTAATTAGCTAACAACTATAACTGTGAAAAGTCTGACCCCTCCTATATCTTCCAGTAGGACTATTGTAATGTTTTCATACAGTCTGCAATGATTAACTTATTAAGGGTTTCTCTTGCACTCAAGGTGCTACTTTAGCTATTTCTTAAATGCTTTCATAATCTGTATAAACAATTCACAAAAATTTCATGCCATATGTGTATTTTAGTTCTTTTCAGATAGTTGTAATATTTGTCTACAATTTTTTGTATGATTTTCTGTTCAAATACAACAGTTTTGCTGAGCAGCTGGACAATGATTTTTTGCCCAGCTTAATCTGTCGCTCACACTGTTCCTTTCAGACACAGAATTCTCCTTTTAAACAGTTTTTTCCTTCATGTGCTTCTGCTGCTGCGATCCATGTTTCTCATTTAATCCACTCTATTGTAACATTGTCTCGTCTGTCTTCCAGCATCTTGCTTCATTCTGTTCTGCATTCTGGGAAAATCTTACATTTTTTCCAAGTCCAAACAGGAACTGATCTGAATCAGAACGGTCTTTTCCCAGTTTGTGGCTGTGAGTCCCACTGTATTTTTTCACTATGTTAGGGATTTCACAAACCATCCAAAATTACAAGGCCTAATTTAAACTTCTTCCAGTCATGGATTGCGTTCCTCAGAGTTCCACCTTCATGGAAGCTGCTGTTAGCCGCTGCTCCACGATGCTCGTTTTCTTCCTCTCCCTCTGTTTTCAGTTAGACAATTTTGTTTGTCACTCAGCTGCTCTACTGCTAGGACAATGTGCTGCTCTTAATGGATCATTATGAAAAATTGCAAATTAGTAAACTGTAGCACCGCTGCATTTTTATTACAGAAAAAAAGGAAACACATGAATAAAAAATGAAAGAACTTGCCAAAGAAGAAGGAAAGGGATCTTTTGCTACATCTGTACTGCTAAATAAGAGACAAGTGACATGAAGCATATTTAAGTTCACGTCCACACTGCTTATTAGCTAGCACCATCTAAAGCAGAGTGGCCATATCCACATCAACTACCACCCCTCTCTGGACCCCATGTGATGCACACGTGACATGAAGAAAGAATAATTGTTTTCTGTTTTCCAGCTCCAAATATACTATGAGATTTTAGGTGCAGTACACGAGAGAAATTATTTTAAGACATGAAACATTGTATTTGGGGACATGGATGGAGATCATGAAGGGATGGCTGCAAATGCAAAGGCTTCTGGGACAGAATTGGAGGACTGCACAGGGAGCCAAATCTAGCACAGTTTCATCCCTTGGCAGTGGCTCCAGGTTTGAACTGTAAATGTGCTGGCACAGCCAAATGGAATGCTGCCATGTGGGGAGCGAGGAGGCCAAGACTTTGGCAGCCTAGACAGTAAGGGACTGAGCCCTTGAGCTCACTTCTTGGCCTGCTTTTATTTAGCTGTGCAGGCAGGACCCTTGGCAGGCTGCTCGTTCTGACTCTTGGTTCAAATTACTTTTTCTTAAAGACGTCACTCATTAGCAGGCTACAAGGGCAAGCACCCTTTCAGTGCTGTCTCTGTCTGGACCCATGCATCTTCCACTGTTCTCTATGCAGTGGCCCAGCCTCTACGCAGCAGCAAAGAATATTCAGACCATTTCTTAGCCTGATGGTTTTCTGTAACATTCAAAATGTAGAAACTATGGGTTGTGGTCGTCTCTGAGGGTGTACCAGATCTTCTGCTTCCCAGATGAACTTTACACCCCTGCAGCTCTTATGAATAAGTATGAAACAACACAATTCACCAATTCTCCCTGAACATCTACCTTTACTGCTCAGAATAATAACATGTTGTGGAAGAGACACTCCTTACATTTTTATATTTCATACTGGTTTAGGCTTCCTTGTTTAGTATACAGGCTAATTCTGAGGCATTCTGGGGCACAAAATTCTTACTATTTAATGTTCAAAGAACTTGAGATATTTAAATTTGATCTAGTGAATTGTCACTGTCAGAACTATGCACATCCAGCTCTCAGGATATTTTTCACTAGTGTGAAAGGTCTTGGATCTTCTCATGAATTTGGGCCTCCTGGATGTACTAGAGTTACTGAATGGGTTATAGGATATTACTTAAATGATCTTTTTGCAGGGTGACCACATGAAAATGAGTGGGTTGAATATCTTCATCCTTGACATTTAGAAAATTGAAACAATTGATGTACATCCTTGATAGTTTTGGTTTTCGGCTTACTTGACCTTAGGTACAGATTATTGCAGATGCAACAATGCAATTGTCTTTGCTGTAGTTGTTGTAGTCAGCATTTCAACTTGGGAGATGAATGACCAGAACAGAATGTAGGAAATTAGTTATTCATGTTATTAATGCAAATATTGCCACTAACCCCAAATGTCAATACGCCCACTGATTACATTGTGAAGATGAAGAGCTTTAGTGTTTATTTACATGTCCATTTACACTTCATGTTTCTGTTCAGTCCAGGGTCATGTTTCAGTCCCCAACGGTAGCTTAAAAAAATCAGCTCCATTGCTCAGGAGTTTAATTACCCATAAATTGTTTCCTGTTTGGTTTTTATTATTATACTTTAAAAATAAACAAATCTATTTTACCCCAAGCATAAACACCTCTTTTCTGTGCTTCTTTAAGAAAAGCAAGGACAGCAAATGGAAACGCACTGTTCCTTCAGTGTGAAAAATCTTTTTTTTTTTAACCTGACCAATATCAGCAGGATAAATAAAAGATTTTAAAAGCATGTTTAACTTTACTGGCAACAGGGTCTGAAATCATAAAAACTCAGAGACACGCTTCTTTCTTCCATTCACTCCTATTATGATGTCAAGGCCTGAGTTGCTACAGCAAAACACTCACAAACCATCACCTGAACTGCTCTTGAAAATGTCTCTCAGTGTTTTTCAGGGTTTACCAGATGGTTTATTGTGTTGCAAGTGTCCTTCTTGAAATTCAGCTATGTGACACTGGCATGAACCACTATATAGAAGTTGTTCAGGATCAGAAATAAAATGCTGTTAAATTAACTGCTGCCTGTGCAATTAGCCTGCAGGTAATTTATTTTATTGAAACTATTTTTTTTTTTTAATATTAAATTTCTTGAGCCAGGTTCTGTCACAGGTGTCCCCAAAGGCAAATTCTCTCTTGGCAGAAAGACAGCAGTATCCATGAAGTTTGACCACATTCTGACAGTTATATCACACAGCTCCCCACGAATAAAAAAAGAAGCTGTGGTTTCCCATTCATGAAAAACACTTTTTCCTTACATGAGATGAGTGAGGTCTAATCTAATTTAGTTATTAAAACTGGCTTAGTTTTTGTCTTGGTTGTTACTTAAGTCCTTTTTTTACCACTAGATCCAAGCAGTCCAGACAGAAAATGTGCAGAAGATAATATATGGCAAAGTGAAATTTTAAAGAGACTTGGAAGGTAAATTTTCTTGATACAGTTTCTCAGTGTCTGGGAAAATGACTTCCTGATTTTAAGAATGAAAATAAAGCCCTGCAACTATAGACTGTGCCAAGTTTGTCTTCATGTTAGTTGGTTTATATATCTTGCATAGTTTGCAGCCCCAGACTTTCTCAGATTTCAAAGAATTTGTGGTCTTGCATTGTGACATGATCAGGTTGCACTTCTTTTGTTAAATTTGTCTAAAAAACAAAGGTCTAACTGCATTGAGCTGATAGCAAGTTACAGCTATTATGGCTCTAACTTATTTGTTGATATTTAATACATCATTTTTTTCAGTAGGATTCTTATTTAATGTTCTGATTACTATGATCTTTATCTCCAAGGACATGTTAATGAAATGCATTACAAATATATCTAATCTTTTTTAAAAGCATAAAGAACAAACTACAGAAGCTTTCGTCTTTCCATTATGAGGGGCAAGAACTCAAATTTAGTCTCCTCTTTGCATAAAATGCTCTATGGTCAGGCAATGTTAGTGGGAATTTACATGTTCAAAGCCTGATATTCAAAAAGAATGATTAACAAAGAAAGCACAACCATTATTTACATATTCAGTATTACTGTCACTATATACTGTTACATTCCTTGTATTTAGATTTATATTCAATGGGCATGGTTTTAATGGAAACTGCATTTCTGTTATGTTTGTAATACATTGAAATATTACATAGATTTTTAAGTGTAATTTTCCTGCTTACTTGTATTAAATACCTAAACCCAAATTTCAGGCTGTTTCTTCAAATGGGAAAAGTGTGGAGAAAACCTGCATGCTAACATAGGGAAAATAATTAGATGAAACTATTTTATCAAGACCTTTGAACATAGAGCATTCTGCAGGGCTGAATGTTTGCATTGCTGAACCCTCCCTGATCCTGAGAGAAGCTAAGGAACTTGAGGTGTGGTGAAACTCAGACTACTCAGGTTTTCCTTGGAGCTATAAATGCAGTGCCTAAACTGAAACTCGGTAAATTTAACTTTTTTTCCCCCAGAAAAACAATAAAGTATTGCGCATAGTAACAAACCCAGCTGTCCCATAGGTGAGTAGTTAATTCTAATGAACCTGTATTTTATTCTTTTCTATATGTCCATCATACACACCATAGATTTCTTCTGATAAACGCTCTAGATCCCTATAATTTATTTTACAATGAAATATATGCACAGAGAGCTGTGCTTGTGGGCAGTTCCTCTAATAAGTTATTCATGTGCAATTATTGATTTTTCTTCTCCCCCCCTCAGATTGTTTCTATTACATAGTGTCATGATAGCCAGGAGATCTGCCTAAACTCCCTTAGCAACCTTCCTTACTGCATCATTCTCTACCTCTATGCTGGGGTAAGGTAAACGTCTTTTCAGAAAGACAAATTAAAGAACATGGAGTATTGCTTTTCCCCATGTAAAAATACTATTTTAACGAGACCTAAATTTGAAACTCAGACAGCAATTCAATAGCTATGATAATATTCTAAACAAATTTGTGCATACACAAAGCAAGTCAGAGGCATGAACACCTGACATTTAAGGCAGATTTTACTCTATACATCATTTATCATGTTCTCATACTTAAGAGTTATACATTTTATTTAAGAAGGGAGACAGGCAACACTGCAATTATGGTATATTATGCCGTTGTCATTGAAAGGAAGATCAGTGAAGGCCCCAAGATGTGTTCTCTGCATAATGGGACCCCATGTCACAGCCAGTGAGAGACTTATTCATCATTAATTGGTCATTACTGATCACGGGAATAGTCCTACAAGAGTTTGGGATTAATTAGTGTCATCTACAGTACAGTGGAAGAGAGAAAATTAGAAATCAGCTTCTAGACAATGGATTTAGTGTTACGCCAGTCACATTTTCATTATAAACCACTAAGTCTAAATCATAGATTGATGAGACAATTTTCTTCGGTGTTGAAAACTGATCAACACTAAATTGTAGTAATTGATTGGATTGACTTTAAGGAAAAGCTTACAAGTTTTGAAACTTTTTTTTTTAATTCCCTTTGTAGTCAGCATGGTCTAAGACTATTAATCTTTATGGTAAGCTGCGAATTTACTCTCTTAGGTTTTTGAAAATGGTTTTGGTTTAGACCTGGTAACTCTAGAGTCCACAATCATTGGTTTTAGTAACAATGGGGAAAAGGGAATTCAGAAAGTGTTTCTGGTTTGCTGGCAAGCTTTCTGATTTGTAATAAGCAGATTTTTAGGAACCTAGATACAGAAAACTCACCTGTGCAAACCTTTTCTGGTTTCCAGTGAGATTTCCAATTTTAATCAAGATTACATTGATTACTTCTTTGGTTTAAGCTTATTAATTTCTATGATACTCATTCAGATTTCTGTTCCTGCAGGCTCAAGGGAAGCAGCATCTTATCTCATTTCAGGATTATGAGATTCAACTTTAGAAGGCTGAATACTTTTTAATAATAATTGAATGCTACAAAAGAATTTATTTTGATGGGTTCTCACAGCTTTTGGGTTGCTTTTTATCTTTCATTAAAAAATCCTTAGAATACTTTTCACTTGATTTTAGCTGCAATATAAAATCCTTTTATTACTTTGTTTTTATTCAGAGAAATTGTTTAAGAAGTAATTTTAAAGTTTTTCTTAGCAAGATGTTTTGTTTTAGGAAATGGGTTTAGACTGATATTTGTCTATCAAAATGAGGGGATTTAGGGTTCCTTTTTAATCTTCAAAAATGTTTTCATTATTATTGCAACCTATTTTTATACAAAAACTTCCAGGTATCAAACAGGACATCATTATTTTTTTGTTGGTTTTTTGGCACAAAGAACAAACACACTGTTTCTTGCCTGGAAATGATTACAAACCTTCCAAACAAACCCTTCACTTGATTCTGTACTACACAAAAGCCAGGGCTGATACAGAAATAGTGTGATGCAAATACACATCCTCTGGGCAGTTCCCTGAAGTCAAGCAGTATCTGTGGGGCTCTTTGAATGATTAGAGTTAATGTGTTCTACAAATCATGGGATTTGGGGGAATTTCTGATTTGAAAATAGTGTGTTATGACATTATTTCTAAAAAAGGCAAACAGGCTGATTTGGATAACTGTGAGCTACATACTCTTAACAACAATCCTGGAAAAATGCCAGGAAAGGCTAAAGGCTAGAATGAGCAAGTAATTAAGGAGTGTTAGTGGAATGTTAATGATCATGCATCTATATATTAATGAATATGTATTTATATATAGAACTTTTAATTTAAAATAAATCTGGAGAAGCAATTTTATTTTTTTAATGAGATTTTTTGATGTTCTTATGCTGACACTCACAGAAAGAGAATTTGTTAAAGGAAATAATTTTTGGTGTCTTGGAATAGGATAAGGCCCATATTGGAAATCAAATCTCTTGAACAGCATGGTTGGTTGCTGTCTGGGTGGTGACAAGAGTACCTGTAAGGGTCCTTATAACAGCACCTTCAGCTGGAATAGGTGAGATTTAATCAGGACTTGCTCTTCTGCTCATGCCTTAAAATCCAGCTGGACTGTAGTCCTACTACTTCAGAACACGCATGACCCATCACTGTTGAATATCTTAATTTACATTCAAGAAGTCTCTTAATTATCTTAGCAAAGTACAAGAGACTGTCCTAAGTGACAATTTCTGCATGTGCAGGAACAGTTTCTACTGACCATTTACAGATGTCTTATCTGTGCACAATCATCTGATCAATTTGCAGCAGGAAGCACCTTAGAGGAGGGGTCCATAGGAGCCAGGTTTTCCACCCAGGATGCCAATCAACAATTTTAAGAATCCCAGTAGGTTTAGGCACAACAGGAGCTGCCTGGAGGGAATCTTCAGGACAGTCTAACAGTCCCACAAGGAGTGCTCCTGTGCATGTAAGTGAAATACTTTGTTGTGAAGGTCACTTCAGTCACCTGGTTTCAAGCCAGTGCATTGTCTCATCTATGAAAATGACTAGCAGAGGACTTCCTGACCATCCAGGGAATTAATGACTTAAAGGTGGACACACAGGCACAGCCCTGATACCCAGCTGTATCTCAGTTACAAGTAAAGAACAAGCTTGAATTTTGTACTTAAGTTCCATAGGTCTTGCCATAGTGCAGTTAATGGTATTGCTGTAATACAGTTAATTCTGTAAGTAAGTCATCATACTGAGTCCAGCCTGAAAATTCTGATAAGAGCATTGCTACACAAAATCAATGCAGCCTAGAATAAATGCATTAAAAACAAACAAAGCTGTTTTAATGATAGATCACAAGCTTTCATTTAGAAATTGTTGTGTTTTGAGAGCATCTATTATGATTATGCACAGATTCATGCTTATATTGCAAACTAACTGGGTCAATATTTTTATCAATACTTTTGAAATAAATAATAAAATATTTCCTGGTAAATTTTATGTAAATGTTGGAGGAGAAGTATATAAAGAAGAAGGTAGATTAGTTATACAAGCTTATTTGATCATGTACTAAAGTAAGTTCATCTGAACAAATTGCATTTTAAATAGAGCTTTGACATGATTAGTAATTCCATGTTTGAGGACTAAAAATTCGATCTTTTTAATATAATTTTATTCTGATTCAGAACAAAGTCAAGATATTTCAAAGCTTCCAGCTAAAGTTAATTGCCACTGCCTTCCCAGTTCCAAGAAACTATTGACTGCCTCAGAACCAGCAATCCAATTAGCAACTGTAGCTGTGCTGGAAGTGAAGCTAAGAACAGGAAATTTCAAGGCTCTTAACATTGTCCCCTTCTGAGAACTTTCAAAGAGATGTTCTGGAAGCCTGAGCTCCTCAATGGCCTGCCAAGTCGAGGAACCAGGCGGAGGTGGTAAGAATTTCTGAAATATATCAGGGATTTTGTAAACATCATAGACTTGCAGAAGGTTTCAATATTGATCAAATGACAAACTCCAACTAAAGATTCTTTTTTGAAATGTTAATGAAGATTGATGCAAGGTCAGACATCAAGGGATGGATTCATCTGACAAATTTAGACATCCATAGTGTAGGTATCTGCCTATGTGGGTAGATGTCTAGATTCAGTTTGTGATCAGTGGGAAGATGTGACCAGATGAATCATATCAATCAGACATTTCCATAGTGTGATTTAGATGTTTAAGGCAGACATCTAGCATCATTCAGGTGGTGCTTCTGAACCATGGACAAAAGCTCATATTTTAAAAAGCACTGGTATATGATAAAAATAAAATGTTTAAGATTCTTAATCAATGATTGACAGAGTACAAGATATATATGAGGTGGTCTAACAGAGAGAAATGAGAGTTCTTTCTTGGAAGAATCTTCTTTGAATGGCATTATGGAGATCAAAATCTGGATACTATGGACTCTTCTGTTCTGGAGTACTTGTCTCAAAAGGATGTTGAAAAATAGGATAGAGTTCAGAAAAGATATGCATCGATATTTTATGGTTTGCACTGTTAAGTTGGATTCATGTCACTTGATGTGATATTGGACCTTAATGTGACAGTCCTATATAAAAAAGGTCCAGTGAGAGTTCACTGGAAGATTCTGTATCTGTTTACTGACTTTAGAAGGTTCAGTGTGCTTACCTCAGATATTAAAGATTTATTGTAAGCATCCCAATTAGGGAAGAAATACTATATCTTTTGATTATTAATACAGATTTTTGTCTACAATTGTCTGTTATCCATCTCAGACTGTACTTAATATATATGATTTTACCAGCATTGAGGCTATAGCTACTAACAAAGAGATAAACAAAAAGACCTTGTATAAAGCTCATGAGCTTTTGCCTGTCAATTTGTCTGTGTGACTATAACAATAAAATACTGTTAAATATTAATATTAAATCACCTGAAGTTACTTGATAGAGCATTGTAGATCAAACCAAACAATACAATCAACCAAATAAACAATGTAAAGTCAGTATTTTATCAAAAAAAAGAAAACACAAGTTTAGTGTATCTAATCTGATTTAACAAGGGTTAATTAAGGCAGGTATTGTTTTGAAAATATATATGATTTATATTAAATATGGATTAAATATGTCCCTGATATTTTCTGCTGTCAAAGAGCTAAATAACTGCTTTTTGTTGGACAGGTGTTCCCTTTTGATCCCATTGTCAACCAGTCTAATACATAGTCTTCGGTGTCAAACGTAACAACTTTTTCCTTTCTCATTGACCTTGGGTTTTTGAGTGTCTGGTCTTTTTGTTGAGTTTATTAAACAGGAGGTCATTATCCCTGAGACGATGAAGATTATCGTTAGATTCAACAATGTAATATATAATAAATCCACCTGGATAATTTTCTCCTGCAAGTTATACCTTCCATGCCAACTCTGGAAATGTTTTCTCATTTAGTTTTCAAAATCAATCATTCTGTCCTGCACCTTGCCTTCCTCTTTGTCAACCTGTATGTGAAAAGAACTAGATTATTTACTCTTCTTTAAAAACATTAGGCTGGATCTTTGAGGCAACAGGATTCATGTGTTTTGTTGATCTTCACATTCATAACTTCTCTTTTTCAGTGTGAAATTTAGATTATTAACAGATTAAAGTCACCCTGAAAAAGTCACTCTGGCTTTTCTTTTTCCATGGAATGACTAGTTTTTATGTTAATAAAAATATACACATTTGTTATTAATGATTGCATGCATCAGTTTATCCTTTTTGTAAAGAGACTTACTTGGTAATTCTAGGAGTGGAGAAAGACACTTAAGTTAATTGCATGAAAACCTCTCTACCTGAGAATTAGTGAAATGTTATAATCCTTTGACTACAGCAAATTAAACGTCACCCTCCAGAAAATGTAGGGCTCCATGCTGTTAGATTAAGAATTCTGTATTGTAATTTATTAGCATTTAGGAAAACTACTAATCAGAATATGATGAATTGTAACTTAACTGTATGTGATGACACTAATGTGTGATTTGATTGCTTTTGGTAGTAATCCCTCCTTTTTATTATAAGTGGATTTCATATTTGAATAGGTGTTTCAAATGCAAAAAATTCATCAACAGTAGTTTCTTATTCCTGTCTTCTGTCCCTTCTGCACCTTCCTTTCATATTTATTTACTGTAAGTAGAGATAACCCTAACAGGACATACCAATATGTGGTAGATTGATTCCTAGAAGACTTTTATTTGCACAGCATGAAAAGACTTAGAATCATTTCAATCCTACTCTGGAGTATGGACAACTTGTGGTAGGATTTGAGGCTCTGCGATAAAAAAAGGAGTTATATTTGTAGTTTTAACTGGATAAGGAAGAACTTAAAAATCAACTTTAAATGATGGTGAAAGCACTCAGCCAATGAGCAGTCTAAAACATCTTTTTGCCATCTCTGCTGATCTGTTCTAAATATGAAGTATTAATCAAGATTGATTTATTCCAAGCCAAACCCCAGAATTCTGCAATGTTGGTGGTCTATCACTTGAACAAAATGTTTATTAGCTGCCCATTTCTGCCATCTTAGGGTAACTAGCTCAGATGTAAACATCAATAGTTGACTGAAATTAAATCCTATCACTCCTGTTCAATCATTGACAAGTCTATCAGAGAATACCTAAGAAAAGTTTGAAGGAAGACACTGAATAGACAATAATCTGGCTTTGTGGAAAGTTACAGAGATATCTAATTGCTGTGTGGAAGACAGCACCAGTGTTTTGGGCTGAAATATTCCTAAAAGGATGGTGAAACCCAGGGTAAGGACAGAAAGTTATTTTATTGTTACAGGATGGGGAGACAAACCTCTGGGGAACATCATACCTAATGTTGAAAACAACTAGCTGTATAAGGAAAAGAATGATGGAGTATTGGAAAAGCTTACTAAAAGCTTTGTGGAAAACCACTTATGTGATATGCAAGGAACAGAATATAGATATGCTGAAGGAGCCTTCAGACATCAAAAAATAAATTATATTCCGTGCACAAAAAAAAAAAAAAAAAAAAGAGAAAATGGAAGGAAAATCAGAGGAGAAAAAAAAAAACACTTTGGAAACTTTTAGCATGAATTTGATTCTTACTAGACAGGTAGCTAGGAATCATTTTAATCCAGGGAAAACTGAGTGGTTGAGGGGAAGAAAGTCTCTGGAGAAAGAAAACAGGTTTGAGAAGGAAAGAAGGCATGAAACTTCTGCAGCTGTTGTCAGACACTGGAATTTATCTCCTCTAGTTTTACACCTGAGCTAATCAAATTAGAATCCTTACGTAGGGATTCAGTGGAAATAAACTGGCACTTTTATTTCTCTGATCTATTTAAGATGTCTGGGATAAGTTATTTTATAGGTATGACATTTTTTCCTAATGAATAACAGTGTAGAAAAACACATCATAGATATCAGAAGGTAAACAAGTTTTAAACAAGTTGTAAACAGTACATTGAGAAAGAGACATGAAAGAAAATGACAGAATTATAATAGAAATGCCTTATAAGACCAGTGAGATGTTTGTAATTCTCTCTCCACTGGAAGTAGTTTGGTAGTTAAGCACCACTCTTCGTAAAGCTAACAGAGTCATAAATGTATAAGATCAAAACTGGAACATGTTTTTTGATGAAATACTATCCCTCCTGTTTGATACTACCCTCTGGTAAATATAAATGGAAAAAAATGAAGAAAACAAATAAAAAGCTTTCAGCACGAAGGTTTGGTTTGATTGTGTTTGGGTTTTGGTTTTTTTTTTTTTCCTATTTTCTAAATCAAGATTGCTGTTTTTCTCTGCTCTTTCTTTTGGGGATTTTGTGTTTCCTGCTGCTGATTGTAAGGGGACTTTGTGGTATATATATCAACTACTTTTCCCATAACGTTTAAGAAAAAAAGTAACCCCCTAGAGCTCTGGTAGGAAATTGTTATAAAGCATTTGAAGAGAGGAGAAAGGATTTGAATAAGGCAAGACATTTGTTAAAACTTCAGGATTTGATAGATTATAAAAGAAAAGCATATTCAGGCTCAGAGGGTTATTAGAAGATCTAAGAAATCATACTGGCAAAACTTGTGTAGCTGTATTAATCATCATACTTCAGCAGAAAAGACATGGAGTAAGATAAAACAAATAAATGAGAAAAGGACCAAATTTTTTGCAACATCTACTTTAATTAAGGGTGAAACTACTGTTGATTCACATATGCAAAAAGTTAACATGCTAGGTGGGAGCTCTGCTAATATTGTTGATAACTATAGATTGATTTTATCTGCGTCAGAAGAGCTTTTATTATGTGATTTTTTTTTCATTTAGATTTTTTCTGTTTTTCCTTTTGAAATATGCAGTTACATTCTGGAGGGCTGATATGAGACTGCTAGTGCTATACTATAGGTTTTCTGGTTAATTAATTTGGGTTATTCACCTCCAGTAATATGATTCATGAAATTTAAAAAATGCAGAAGGTAAAAGTTGTAACAGTTTACTGAACTTAACTATAATTGTTTGAGGAGATAAAAAAAGAGTTTTAACTTCTTTGGACATTTTCAGAACTGAAGTATTTGTTGGAGGTTTTTTGGGTTTCGTTTTTGGTTTGTTTTTTTTTCCCTTAAGAAAATGTAACCTATTTAAAGATGGAATAATATTTTCTGTATAATTAAATCAGATTGTGTTTACTATGACACAAAGGCTTTGTTACACTGTATAGGTCAGTTAAAAGCAGAAATGACTGGTAGATTTTTATAGTTTTTTCTAAGTTCCTTTTAAATTCTCTCAGGTTTCTCAAGAAAGGTTTGTCTGCTTTGGTTGGGTTCACCTATCCTTTTCCAGAAATGCACCCATACATGTGTGTTTATCAGGCAGCTGATATGATATAAAAAAATGAGTTAGAAGCCAGCATCCTGACTTTTCAAGCTATTTGAATATTATGCAGCATTAGGTTTGGGCTTCATAGGAAAAAGGTCTTCCTCTTTGACAGAAAGTCTTTGTGCTTTTATTTTTTGTATAACTTTGCTGTTCACTGAGGCCTCAGAGAACCGTGAAACTAATCCCTGTGAGAGGAGGAGACTGCATAGTGTTGCCATTGCCCTTCCACCTTCACCTGATCACTGCTTTGCCTGTGAAAGATAGACAGGATATATATTACTATTAACCCAAGACATCACAGAGGTCCAAAATTCCTCCTCATAAATTGTCAAGGTAGAGTGCAAACAGCATGCCATATAATGTTTGTTGCTTAATATATTTTTGTCATTATTTTTCTCTTAAGCAATCATCTGGGTATTCTTACTGATTCAGGGTAGGATGCAGCCATGATGTGGGTAAAGGCTTTGTATAGTTGCTCAGCTGCTTCTCTGCGAAATGAACTAAATTATGCTTCTTGATGGACTGTGGAAAAGTGGGAGGAATGCATTCCTCTCCCCTGCCCTCCCTTTTGGCAAATCTATTATTTTAATTGCATGTGAATTTGCATCAGCAATCTTTCAGATAAATACTTCAAGATTCAAGTGTCTGTGGTTATGCACAACTAAAACTGCATAATGATAACTGCTTGGGAGACAAATTTTCTGTCCCAGGGGAAAATCCAATCATTTCAAATTTGATGTCATCCCAAGTCTGATGGAAAATTTAAAATATTGACATTTCCAATAATAACTGAATTTTAGAACTACAAGATCACAGGATGGCTGAGGTTGAAAGGCACCTATGGAGGTGTCTAGTCCAACCCCCTGCAGAGCAGGGTCAGATTGAGCAGGTTGCTTTTGGCTGTGTACAGTCAGGTTTTGAACACCACAACCTCCCTGGGAAACTTGTGCCAATGCTTGCTCACCCTCACAGTAAAAAAGTGTTTCCTGATGTTCAGAGAGAACCTCCTCTGTATCAGTTTGTGCCCATTGCCTCTGGTTCTGTCACTGGGCACCACTGAGAAGAATCTGGCTCCATCTTCTATATTCCCTCCCTTCAGGTATTTATACACTTTGGTAAGATCTCCCTCAGCCTTCTCTTCTCCAGGCTGAACAGTCCCAGCTCTCTCAGCCTTTCCTCATAGGAGACATGCTCCAGTCCCTCAATCATCTTAGTGGCTTTTTGCTGGACTCTCTCTAGTAAATCCATGTCTCTCATACTGGGGAGCCCAGAATTGGACACAGCAGTTCAGATGCGTCTTACAAATGCTGAGGAAAGGGGAAGGATCACCTCCCTTAACCTGCTGGCTATGCACCTCCTAATGCAGCCCAGGGTGCTGTTGGCCTTCTTTGCTGCAAAGGCACATTGTTCACTCATTATCAGCTTGCTGTCCACCAGGACCCCCAGGTCCTTACCTTGTACAGCTCCTTTCCAGCCAGTCAGCCCCCAGCCTGTACTGGTGCCTGGGGTTATTCCTCCCCAGGTGCAGGACTTGACATTTCCTCTGGCTGAACTCTGCAAGATTCTGGTCTGCTCAATTCTCCAGCCAGTCAAGGCCTGTCTGTCAAGGCAGCAAAACCATCTGGTGTATGAGCCACTCTTCTTAGTTTTATTTAATCTGCTGAGGGTGCACACAGACGCATCATCCAAATCATTAATGAAGATGTTAAACAATGTTAAACATTACCGCAGCAATGACCCCTGGGGTACACCACTAAGTGACTGGTGTCAGACTGCTGCTGATTACAAATCTTCGATGCCAGCAATTCAGTTTTTAATTCACCTTATCATCTCTTTATCTAGCCTGTACTTTATCAGTTTGTCTATGACAATGCCACTGGAGACGGTGTCAAAAACCTTGCTAAAGCCAAGATAAACAATATTCACTGCTCTCCTTTCATCCACCAAGGTAGTCATGTCATCACAGAAAGCTACCAGGTCGACTAGGCAAGATTTCTGCTTTGTAAATCCATGCTGATAACTCCCAATCACCTTGTATTTCATGGGTCTGGAAATTATTTTCAGGAGGATTTGCTCCATCACATTCCCAGGGACTGAGGTGAGGCTGACAGGCCTGTAGTTCCCTGAATCCTCCTTGTTTGCCTTCTTGAAGGTAGGGACAACATTTACTTTCTTCTAGTCCTCTAGCAGCCTCTCCCAATCACCATGACCTTTCATAGATAACCGAGAGTGGCCTCTCAGTGACATCAGTCAGCTCCCTCAGCACTTGTGGGTGGATCCTGTCAGGTCCCTTGGACTTACGTCTGTCCAGTTTGTTTAAATGTTCCCTAATCAGATCCTTCTCCACCAAGGGTAAGTCTTCCTTGTTTCAGACTTTCTCACTGGTCTCAGAGATCTCAGATTCCTGAAAGCCAGTCTTACCAGTAAAGACTGAGAAAAGCATTGAGTATCTTGGCCTTCTCCATGTCCTTTGTCACCAGTTCCCCTGCCCCATTCAGGAGGAGGCCCACATTCTTCCTAACCTTCCTTTTGCTGCTTATATATCTGTAGAAACCTTTATTTTCCTTCAAGTGCCTTGGCAGATTCGGGTGGGTTTTGGCTTTCCTAACTCCATCCCTGCTCTGGCAATGTTTTTCTATTCCTCCCAGGTCACCTGTCACTGTTTCCACCTCTTGCACACTTCCTTTTTGTGTCTAAATTTTGTCATGAGACCCTTGTTCATCTATGCAGACCTCCTGACAAATTTACTTGACTTCCTGCTCATCAGGACAGACCATTTTTGAACCTGGACAAGGTGATTGTTGAATATCAGCCAGCTCTTCTGGACCCCTCTTCTCTCCAGGGACATGTCTCATGGGATTCTTCCAAGAAGATGTATGAACAGGACAAAGTTTGCTCTTCTGAAATCCAGGGTTGGGATCCTGATTTTTGCTCATTCTTCAGGAAGAACCTCTTCTTCCTGACCAGGTGCG
Source organism: Nipponia nippon (assembly GCF_047370975.1). Lineage (NCBI taxonomy): Eukaryota > Metazoa > Chordata > Aves > Pelecaniformes > Threskiornithidae > Nipponia > Nipponia nippon. The sequence continues at coordinate 52,997,660 of NW_028262336.1, read as the reverse complement.
ATATAGAAGACACCCACAATGTCACTGACATTAGTCTGCCTGATAATACTGACTCACAAGCTCAACTGGCTCATCACCTGTCCCAAGGCAAAGCTCCACGCATCCACGCTTCTCTCTCACATAGAGAGTGACTCCCCCTCCTTGCTGTCCCAGCCCATCCTTCCCCAAAAGTCTGCTCAGGTCTGTCTCCAGTCCAGTCTTGAAAACCTCCAGAGAAAGAGACTACACAAACTCCTGGAGCAACCTGCTCCACTGCTCAACTGTCCTCATGGTGAGAACCACTTTCATTTCAATTTGCAAAAATAAAATATATAATTTTAATAAGATTTAAAACTTTAATTTGATCAATATAAACATCATGAAAATATTAATGAATTATATTAAATAAAATTCTTATAATGTATTATTTAAAATAAATAGGTTTACACAAAATATTTTAAATATTTTAAATTTAATTCATTAATTTTCTGCCAGAAGATTGTCCTGCTGAAATTCCTTCCTATCAATATAAGTGTTTCCACCAATAAGATCTGCAAAATATGGTATTTCCTCTCTAGATTTTATTTTTGTGTGGTTAAACATGGTAGGTTTTTACCCCTTCACTCCTCCTTTTGGGGAAAAAGTTAATGCTGTTTTACAGAAGAGGATTTTATGGCTCCATGTGGTGGCTGATGCATTATTTATATGTTCTTTCTCATTTTGTTTCCTGTCTTCCTTTAAGACTTATGATAGGTTCAGATGGATCCTCCTGGAAGGAGGCATCCAGAATAGGGGAAATTCCTACTTTCTTGGGGAGCAACTACTCCTCCTGAGGGGAAAGGGCAGAAAGATGTAACACATCAAGGCTTCATAGATCAAATGGAGACTGATGTAGTCCCGTCAACAGTGTTTCTCTGCATACCCTGGGTCTGACAAAAAGAGAAACTTCCTAGGGACCAGACTGTGCAGAGATCTGGTGAACTTCCTTTTAAACAAATTATTTATTTTTGAGCCCTCTGATGAACAACTGAAACAGAATCAATTACTTTCTTATCACTAGATCATTCTTAAATCCTCTGCCTTTCCATCTATAAATACATGCTATAATCAAGAAGGTAATTAATCCAATGTACCTGTGAAGCTGTTCTTGCAGCTCTGTACAGAAAAATCACCTATTTCCAGAAACAACTATAAATAAATGAACGTTTTATAGCAAGTAGGTCAATTTTTTAAGGATAATTAGGCATAAAAGACATACAGACAGACGCCTCCTGCAATGCAGCTTTTCAGCATTCTTCAGAATCCATCTGTGTGCCTAACTACATCTCAGGTCAGCATGGCTACATTTAAATCCCTTGAAAGCCTAGGTCCTATGCGTTTAACACCTCTCTGAGGGGTCACTTCTCTAAGGGGTCTGAGCATATTCATACTGTGCAATGCATAGAAAAATATAAGCACAGTGAGAGGATAATTAAGCTCACCGAAGACTTGAATTGCCCTTTGGAGGATCTGACCTTTTCCCTTCAGCACAAAGGAATCTAAGAGCAACTATGATCCCAGCACAGGTGCCAAGAACATTTGTTATGTCCAGGCTCATGGGACCTTTGCAAGGCAGAATCAACATTACTTGTAAAGACATTTACAGCCTGCACAAAGAAGCAGATCAGCAGGCAATACACACCAGGGAGGGCAATGAGAGTATTGCACTTGACTCTGGCCATCTGTACAGGCAAGTACAATACAGCACAGAAATACATAACCTGTCTCAAACAATAGAATTAGTCTAACCAGAGAAGTGAAATCTCCAGATCAGCTCATTTACCATACTATAGATTAGCATTTTTTCACCCCTTGATAAAGTTGTTTGGTGGCTAGGTTTCACCCTCAGTGCAAAACAGCCATGCTCCTTTACAATCTACAAAAATAAACACATAAGACACTAAATAAAAACTTAGTTCTTTCGTAGATGCAAATCAGTTTCAACATAATTGATTGAGATACCTGCAATATTAAAGAAGTGTCATTAAAATCAGCCTGTTTCCTGTATGGGAGTTATTACATGCTACATAAAATCCTGTTTCTCCTCCGTTTTGTATGAAGTCATTGGAGCCCAAACATAGAAGTAAATAAGCTACTTGGCATTGGTGAAACATATCTCACAAAAGCTGCTTTATATGTTTGAACACTTTGAAATTGCTGGCCTGCTAAATTTAACATACCCAGGACTTTAGAGCAAGATTTTGTTCTTTAATGGTCATAGACCTTTTTACAAAAATTCAATTTATTTGTTACTATTAAGAGCTTGCCAGTCCATTTCAATACGAAATTCATCAACTGTATCTCAGCTTTACACAGTCTTTTTTTGTTCTGAAATATAGACCTTGGCATATGTAAGCAGATAGGGTTTGGAAGATTTGCCAGTGCTCATATCATAAGCATAACAGTTACATTTCCTTTTGTAGAAAGAAATACTTTATACAAAATGACAGTTGTGAATTTTGCAGGTTACTAACAGCTTGGTAAATCTGACTGAAATAACATCTTTAGTCTAGCAGTAGTAAATCTCAGCAGTCCAGCAGGAGAAGGCTTATTTGTGCCAACTTTAGAAACAGGGAAGGTGATTTATTTCACCTCAGGTCAAGCATTTTAAGGATATATAATCCTAAAATTCTACTTCACCTCCCATCCAAATACATAAATGCATGCACTGCATCCTACTATCGACTTCAACCCTACCATCTCTCTTGCACTGCACTGTGGGACACAATGCTGGTTATCTCGGAAGCCAGAGGACTGTGAAAGGACACACTGTGAAGGCTGTAAATGAAGTTCATATATTTGTGTGTCGATGTGGAATGAAGGGACACAGAACAACAAAAATCTGTGTGCATCTGAAACAAAACACTTCTCTAAATTATTAAATTCAGTTAATTCTGCTTACACAGCACTACAGTTAGACCTCAAAATCTTATTCAAATCTTCACTACGCTGCTTCTGATTGTGTCATATAATTTGTCATTGGGATTTCACAGTAACCAGCTAAAAATAAAAACATGCCTAGAAATATATTTGTCTAATACTATCTGAAGTAAAAATTCCACAGCGTACCAGTATGCTTTCCTAATGTGATTTTTCTTAGGCAATTCAAGCTATCTGCACTGTTTTTCCCCCAAATTAAAGGAGCTTTGTCTGCCTTCTGTTCAAGTGAGCACACTGGGATATCTCTGTGTACCCTGGAAAAGTTGTCTCAATGACCTGGTACCATAAAACAAGTAGCCCTGCAGGGTGACTATAGGGCAATTGCCCTGAGCTGTGTTTATGCAAATTCAAGCAATGCAACATACTGTGCAATGAAACACAAGAGAAGCAGTGGCATGGGAACAGTGCTGCAGCCTTGTCCCAAATTCCTCCCTCCACGTCATCAGTCCTGAATTAAGGCAGAGTTTTCTGTTACAATGAACTGATTTGCCCACTGCGAGATTAAGAATTATGAAAAAATGTCAATATAAAAATTAAGAACAATATCATTAGTTGTTGTTACTAACTGTAGTTCTTAACTGGAGACTGAATCTCATACATCCGATTCATCACATTGGGAATATACAACAAAAGTCCTTTTAAGAATTTACCAGTAAAATTGCATTGACTGATTTTGATTTCATAAAAGTCAGTAGGGAAAAATAAACAAACAAAAAAACCACAACAGGAGTGTTTATAAAGACTGAAGTTGTAGGCATAGATGATTTTTTTTTACTCAGTAAAGAAAGGCCCATTGAACTAAAATGCTGTTTTAGTCAGGACCAAAACTACTCGCTAATTCACCTCATATCAACTCAGAGGATAACTTGAATGGGAGAAAACAAAAGGCACTAGTGACACTAGTTGAAATAAATTTTTTAATCTTTTTCCTTAAGAAAAAAGTAATGTTTTTGTTTTATACAATGTCAAAATATTTGTTTGCTTAATGAGGAAAGGATGTAGGATTAAATAAACATTTTATATTATCTAGGTGGGAATTTTTCTGTTTCACTAGGAAATAAAACCAGAGTTTGAATCAAGGTGAAGCAGACTGAAAGTCTCTGAAAGGGCAAGCTACAAACCAAGGGGATGATAGGTTTCACAGTTTTTTTAGTAAATACTAGTCAAAGGTCAAAATACATCTTATGTGCAAATCCCAGTGGAGTCAATGTGTTGTGACTGATGGTCATACACCACTGACAGCTTCAGACACACAACAGCTCAAGTCAGTCCTCTAATTTAAATGTGATTCTGCAGAGAAGAGAGGCTCCAAATGAATGAGTACAAAGGGAAGAAGAATACATGTTTTGGGATCACAGATGCTCAGTGCTTCATCTTTTAAAACATTTTTAATATTTCACACACGTGGCAGAAATAGTCTCTGTTCAATGGGACTTTTCTACCAATTTTTGTCGTCATCACTGAACTTCAAGTACTAATAACTGCAATTCTGCTTCCCTCATTTTGTCATTCCTTGCTTTCATCAATGCAAATTTCTGGTCTCTTCATCAATATCCATCCCAGTCCAGCTTTCACTCTCACAACTCCTTCCACAGGAAGACTGTTTCTACTGAAAGACTGTAGGGCTTTCCCTGCTTTACGTAAAATCCGTGACAAGTGTGTGATTATATAGGATTGTAGGAATGATTAAAAATGAGTAAGGTGGAAAATTTGTAACTTCTTCAGAAAAGACTTTCAGGTCAATGATTAGATAACTATCTTTTGCCTGTTTCTATTGCTAGTTTTAGCTATGGCAAAAACTAGAAAGGAAATAACCTTACAAAAAGAATCTTGCCTTTAATTCTGATTTGTGCTAAGATTTCCTGCATTTCTTTACCAGCCATTGGAAGTGGGAGGAAATGAGGAAAACTGTGGGAATGAGGAAAAATAGTGGATTGATGTCAAATGTCTGCTCAAACTCTTGAGTTTCATCTATGCTAAACACTTACAGAAAACAGAGGCAAGTTGTAGATTAGTGCAGATGAATGGATTGCCTAGACATTGCTGAAAAAAGTTATGAAATTAAATGTATGATTCTAGGTTTCTTTTTTGCAGAGCAAAAATGAAGTTTTATGTCTTCTTACACATACATATACACATACACATGAGTTTTTCTGACATTTATACTCAGTTAAAGAAATTAGAGTTTTAATGACTAAGAACTCCATTTCATATCAATTGCTGCTGCAGAGATACCTTAGCCAGGTAAATCAAGAGTTATTTTATATGGAACTAAACAAACAGAGACTAATGACACTAAAATTTTGCCTTAATTCTGGCTGGGGAATTAAAGAAATGTCTCCTGGATATGATTAGCTAAGTTTAGAGAGGGTCCTTGGAAAAAAGGAAACACAGATTAATATACAAATACTTGCTCTGCCCAATTAAATGAAACTAATGCAGTTTGTTTTTTTGTGGTCAATATCTTTAAATAACTTAAGCACAGGCTTGACTTGTGAGATGTGAGAGATTCAATTAACTAATGCCAGTAAATTAATAAAGTTTCACTAGAATAAACATTATGTAAGAAAGAAGAAAATATTCTTATTGTACTACACTTAATAAATGTCATACAAAAGGGAGTGAGAGGCACTGGAGAGACTGCAGAGAAGAAGGTGACTTCTAAAGGACTCTGGTGGGAATCGTTGCAGACACAGCTATTTGGGGAAATTATATGGCTGCATGGGAAATGACTAAAACATCAATTAAACTGGCAATGTCACAAGGTTCTTTTGTGATCATATAATGTAAAGTTATTTAAAAAAAGGTAAAAAGAGCTTCACAAAATCTTCATTTTTACTAAAAAAATCCTTCTTTTTTTTTTTTTTCCCAAAAGTCTAAACATTCCTCACCTGATAAGTGGTTTATTAAAGCTCTGGGTTATGCTATCTCAGAAAAAGATATTCAGAGAGTATAAAAAAATGTAGCAAAAAAATCTGATTACTGTAATGTTATGATATAGGCTACTTAAAGTAAAAGATGAAGTACATGCCATCTTTTGTAATCTGAAATGATTAAGAACAAATATTAAATGGAACAACCACATTTTGTATCCAGTACAACTTACTGAACAGAAAAAAATAAAATGGATGTAAGCTTTTGCTTATTCAGATGTTCTCAAACTTTGTTTTGGCATGCTCAGAGACAAAAAGCAAGGATGATGCTTTTGCAGTCATTCTCTCTGAAAATACAGCATGTTTACTGTGAACAGAATGACATTGTTTGCTGACTTCTGTAATGCTGCTCTTGCTTGAGAAAGGAGCAAACATAAAAGGAAAGTGGAATTGTGCTTTGGTTCAGAGAAGTGGATTAGCGATCTGTGTAAATATGATGCAGTGTTTGTTTAAAGGATTTCTGATCTATAAACACATGAGGCTAAATCCTGGTCCGATTAAAGGCAATGGCATAACTCTCCCTTGACTTTAGTAGAACCAAAGATTGGCTCAGCACATTTTAATACTGCAAAAATTCTCACTCCAACAGAAGACTTGACTGGAATGACTGTTTTCACAACTCAACTCTTCTACATCCCAAAATCATTGATGTGAAAAGTGTGTGTGAGCTCCCCATGAAAACACAATATAGACTTTTTCTCTGAAGAAACAAATAACCCAAGTCCGAATCCATAGTATTTCTTCACAGTATTTACTGAGTAGATTAGTATCCTATCAATAACAGATGCACGGCCTTTCTGATATTTTTCCCTAAACAAAATCAGCTAGTGACATATATTAACTTTTTTAAAGACCAAAATTACAGCTTCCACTGAAACACATTTTTTCTGCTATTTATTGGCTTATTTTCTTATATAATTATCTGTTCAGTAGAGAAAGAGAGAAACAAAGAAACATACAAAAAAAGTCCATATTTTATTATCCGAGAGGTCTGTTCTTGACTACCTTCTTTAACTGTGAATAACATAAAATGATTCTCTGTCCTTGGCAAATTTTGTCCTGCCACAGTATTCTTAGAACATTTTGGTTTTCATTATGCCCTTTTATTCCTATTCAGTGGGGTTTTTTAATTAATCAATCCCTCTATGTCAGTTGTGGGTTTACTTCTTATTTGGTGGCTAGTAGCATTCCTTTTCAATCTTCTATGATGGACGTTCTCAAAGGTTTTTTCAAACCCAGGTAAATATCAGCTTGTTGTCTTTTATTTCTGTTATCTGCTGACCTGTTCTCAAATGCAACAGCACAGTCCACAGTCATGTCATTCGTGTTTTATAACATTGGCTTGCAATCCCTTAATATATGTTCTGCCACACCATATCAATGAGGTCTATGAATCCTCTATGAAATAGAAGTTAGTACACATTATGGAGCTAAAGCAACACAGCAGTCCAGATTCATTACGTTTAGGTTAATATAAGTAAATAGTCTTTATTTATGTAGTTTGGTGTCTATTCGGGTTTTCTGATTATTGGTGAAGTCAAGTCTTTATTCAAAACTATATTCTACAGCTATTAGATAATTAATTACAGTTTCAGGAACATATAGTGTAGTATATTTTAGTAAACAGTTACTCAAAATCCTGACTCATCATAATTAGACATGGTCATTCATAAAATTGCCATCTATTTCCACAAGGTAAACCATACAAATTCTCAGAGATTTTAGCATTAATATGTAGCAAAAACTATAAAGTCATCTGCATAAAAAAAATCCATTTGTCACTTGTAATAGGCCTCTAGATTCAAATTATAATAGTTTACATACCCCCAAATATAATAACAAACTCAGACAAGAACCGACTACAAACCTAGCTGCTGTTCCAAACATATACTGCCAACAGTCAGAGAGACAGTTTTTATCCTGGACTTTGCTGAAGGCCTCAGGCCCTTCCTTAGGGTTATTTTCCACATCTTGAATTCACGAATGCTACGTCAATAAAGCATATAAAACTAAAGTATATCTCACATAGTTTAGCCTTGGAAGAGAAAAAGGTGGGGGCTTTTTAGGGTAATATTGTGAAAGTATTCCACAAGATGAAATTCCAATATATAGAATTTTCCAACTTAACCACATTAGTTACAAAATTACTTGTGTGAAATTCACACTAGTTACATCATTAGTCTATGAAATTCACCCATATTGTGTGAGGAACAAATTAATCCCAAAATTACGCTATCAGGCATGTCCAGGTAAGCAATGGAATTCTGATATTCACATGCAAACATCTCAAGATCTTTTTTTGGCCAAGACTGGCTGGAACCTTAGAGAAAATGTCCCTAGCAGACATTTTTATGCATAGCTTTAGGGACAATGATTTAGCGTTCACTTATTTGTGTGTGTCACCAGGTCTTATATTAGTTCAGGCACGTAGATATTTGGAAGTATTTAGAAGCAATCCAGAATATATTATGAAGCACAAAAGAGAGTTAACTTCAGAAAAGGAGGGAAAATGGAAAGGGAAAGAAGTACAGCATTATGGACACAAGAACTGTTTCGTAGGGAATGTTGACTACAGAAAAAGCATTTTAGGCCCACTGACCATAAAGAGCAGTCAGAAGAAGAAGCTACTCACAAATAAAAAAGGCATATAAAAATCAAGTGCCTAAAATGGGTACACAAGGTACCCACTCCTAAAATGGCAGCCCTCGGTACCCAAGAAACCGGGGAGCACAAGGAATAGAAGGATAAGGCTTGTGGCAAATTTTAGACATGAAAATTACTCATCCAATTCAATGTGTTCAGAAGCAGAAAACAAAGGTTGTGTGAGTGACACCAGTACAAAGATACGAGTGGGAGGCGAAGGCAGCCATGGGGGCAGAACAGGTCTTGGGAAAACAAGCACCCCCCAGGACTTCATTACTGGACCAACAGCAGCACTTTATGTGGCTACTCTAGCAGCAACTGCCTTAAAATTCCTTGATCCAGATTTTTTTTTCTCTGTCTCATTCAAGCTATGTTTTATTGTTCAACATTTTTGCGCAGTATGGGTGATGATTAATGCTACTTTGAGCAGAGATATGTGCATACATGCCCCACATGGGATCCACGGAGGTGTTTGTCACTGCAAAGTCGCTGTGGTTGTGTGGGACACGGTTCTGCCCTGTGGGCCCTGAGGATCATGTGCGTTGCTGCATCTTCCTGCGGGCACAGCCTGGTGCAGGGGACAGCAGATGCTGAGGCTTCAACTTCACCCCATCCCTTCTCTGCTCCAGGAATAAAGAAAGAAGTGTTTAAGTACTCCATAGAGATGTGGATTACCCTCCTGTCTGGATTCATGGAGGCCACACAATAGTAAAATGCCTTTTCCTCCATACCTTTAACAAACTGAAACAACCACCACCACTTCTTTCTTTGTGCCTTCAGCAGGGCTGAGCAGAACTGACTCTATCTAGTTGGAATGAAATATGTCAGTAATGGGAACAAATGGCACAACCAAGAGACATTTTTAAAAGACTGTACAAGACCATGAAGTGTCTTGCTGCAAAGATCAGTTCATCCTACTAGCTTACCCTAAAGAACTGACATAAACCCATGTTCAGGGAGTCAGACTTTTTGACCATATTTCTTCTGTTATGTGCTGAGAGATAAAATTAAGAAAAACTTCATGAAAACATTATGACATAGATACAGGAAATTGTAACAACAGTTTCATTAGGTTTTTTTTCATTTGATTTTTTTTAACATGGACTCCTCCACAGCAGCTGTTGTAGGAGGCTTTAACATGAAAATAGCCGCAACTTAAATTAGTCTTTTGCACAGAAGAGTCTGTTGTTGCATTAGCAAAATGGCGTGAGAATGTTCAGATGTGAAAGATTCAATGTTACACAGTTATTTACATTCTGAAGGAATATCTAAGTGACATTTTGGGTCATGAGAACACTTTGGTAAGAACAGAAAACAGGAGTTTCTAGACTCCAGCAAGTTAAAAGACTGAAGAAAGAAACTGGAAATGTCCAAGTGTGCAGTCATATCTCTTAGCACAAAAATAAACAAGACATATTTTAAAATCTTTCCATTTCTCAAAGAGTGAAAAAGAATGGGACTGCTCTTCAAAAACAGCATAAAGATTTGGTTTGTGAAAGCATTACTGTATGAAAGTATTTGCTTTTGGTGCTTCTGACAAAAAGATCTTGCTGGATATCTTTAGTTTGACGAGAGAAATTGTGAGCATTAACATGAGGGATAGGTTTGTGTTAAAAGATAAAAAATCTGTTCACAAAAAATCGCAAGAGCTAAAACCTCCTTTTACTATAAATAGTTTAATGCTGCAGAATTTTCTTGCCATCAAAAAAAGATTTGCAAAGCTTAGTGTGACAACACTATCCGGAGTTTAAATTCACTCAGATGAAATCAAACAGTATTAGAAAATGGCTGAGCGTGGTGATAAAGTGACTGTAAGGCAGGCTGGCAGAAAAGCACTTTTCTAATAATGAGGAAGATGCCCTAGGTGCAAACACACTAGGCAGATTATTGGGAACAATACACTCTAGGTGTATAAATAAAATTCCTCTGTCACACGTTTTGCTGCCAAATTAGTACAGCCTCTGTACAGTCACTGATCCTTGCTTTTCTTTGCAAACCATAACTTAGTACCATCACTGAAGGTAAAAAAAATAAAAATCAAGCTATGCTTTTGTGTCTCTTTGTGAGACTGCTTTCTCATGTTAAATAAAAATTAACTAATACAGCTTACACATGAGGTTAACTGTATATGTCTGTCATACCAACATCCAGCAAGCTACTAACAGTCAGATTGCCATCCTCAGAAGTATAGGAATATTATGACTTGCTGCTCGGTTCCAGCTGTGTGTCAGATCATGCTTTTAACTTACTTTCTATGGATTCCAGGGAGAGAAGGATTGGATACAGCTCCGTGCGTGGAAATCTTCCATTATAAATCAGCGATAATATCTCAGCTCCTGAGTCCATCCTAACGTTTTTGTTTGCAGAGTATGTCTCTCGACTTACAGCTTATAAGACACTTTTATATTCCAGAGCCAAAACCAATATGGTGTTATTGTAGTTTACTACTGCTGCCTAATTCACCACTGCACTGATTTCAATAGGGTCATGCTAGTATGGAGCTGCTGCATTCAGAATTGTTACATGAATTTTTCAATGTGCATTGTAGCAATATATACTCCTAGCACACATTATTTTTCTCACATTGGACAGAGAAAAGAATGCTATAATAAAGTATAGCACTAAAGTCTTCAAACAGAACTCTTTTGATGTTGTTTCCAGCAAAATGGCAAATGTATAAACAGGCAGAAATCTTAAAATTTAGGTTACCATTAAGAAAACAAAAGGCACCTTTGGGTTAATATCCACCCCTACTGACTTGTTTATGAGGAATATTGTGCACGTCCTCACATTTTGTGCAGATTGCTGAATGCTTTTGCTCAGTAATCCTGGTTTTATGTGATTTCATAAACATGAGAAGGGTTGTTTACTTATTGCTTATTTAATTACTGATTACTTATTATATTTGCAGGTTAGCTTAAGAGGTAATAATATCATATTAGCATAGATAGGTTTCTTACAGTCTCAGAGATGATGGCAGAGAAGCTCCAGTTACCCAAGTCACATAGACGACTTCCTATGTTCAGTTATTTTACCCTGACACATATCATTTCTTCCACCACAAAATCTGACCACAGCCATACCACTATACTTTCTATAACATTTCTGAAACTGTAGCTAGGAAGAACTGAAATGCCCTCCCAAATGCCACCACTTTTTATAGCACTGAAGTTAAGCAGAGGCCATGCCCTAGATAACATTTTCCTGCAAGTGATTTGACTTCTGCCATTCTTAGATTTCCTGTGCATCCTCATAGTATGTTTTATCCTACTATACATTTCCTGCATTCAAAACTCAACATTGTCTCATAGCAATTTGTGGTGGTGTAAGTGTGGCTGACTCAACAGTCTTCAGACATTACAGCTAGACAGGTGCAACTCTGTCACTTGTTTCTTCCCCATGGACAAAGATAAACCACAAGATGCGGCAATCATTCATTTGCACTTCCTTATAAAAAAACTGTGTTTCTCCTAATGTTAAATGACTAGTATGCTACAATATATCAGTTCAGGAGAGGTTAAATCACACAGATACATGGGAAAAATCATTTCTTCTGCTCTTAGCAAGACCTGGAGGACTGAGTTTGGGTAGCATGCGTGGAAAGTGTAGAGTACACCTGGAATGACAAATGGTTACTTCGGCATTGGCGCCCAGACAGTGACACTGATCTATCAAATCATTAATACTTCTCACAGTCCGGAGCTCCTTTATATTCACAGATGAGCTCCTGTGTAATCCTCAGGGAAAGGCTGCTGCCCGCACCCAAGTCACATACAGCAAATATGAAATTTTATCTGCTCAGGACTTCTGAGTTAAAAAGTTATAACAGCAGGGTTTAAAAAATAAAACAGCAGAGTAGATTAGTACTTCTTCATCCACAGAGAATGAATAAAACAGAAAATAGTTTTACTAAAAAAAAAAAAGTAGTAATAATATTTCAGAGATGGAACGGAAGGGCAACATATAAAATTGATACAACTGAAGAGACTCTTTGTGTTACTACTATGCGTCAGCGTTCTTCATGTATCCTAAGCTACAAAGTGCCACACAAGAGCCACACATGATGACAAAGTGTTAATTCATTGTAAATTTGATGTGAGGTAAAACTGGTTGAGGTGTACCACCTTGGAAAGATACAGCAATGGGCGCTACATCTGAGCTGAGCAAAGATATTCTGGCATTTCAATACACAAGGTTGACATTACCACAGAAAGTGTCATGTACAAACATGGCCCTGAAGTTACCAAGTGCTCTCAGAACTTTAGGATGCAATATGCCACCATGCAAGACCATAAGTAGGTATGACACTTCCTTATTTTCATGCCAGGCTGTATAAAGTAGTTCAGAGTAGACCTTTGGGGATCTTTATCCACTTCAGATCCTTCCAAGATTGTTTATATTGTAGATGAAGAGATGAAGTTTATTAGAATTATTATTCTTTTGTCTTAACCATCTATAAATCATAGAATCATAGAATCGTTAAGGTTGGAAAAGACCTTTAGGATCATCGAGTCCAACTGTTAACCTAGCACTGCCAAGTCCACCACTAAACCATGTCCTCAAGCACCACGTCTACCAGTCTTTTAAATACCTCCAGGGATGGAGATTCAACCACTTCCCTGGGCAGCCTGTTCCAATGCCTGACTACCCTTTCAGTGAAGAAGTTTTTCCTAATAGCCAACCTAAACTTCCCCTGGTGCAGCTTGAGGCCGTTTCCTCTCGTCCTATCACTTGTTACTTGGGAGAAGAGACTGACCCCCACCTCGCTACCACCTCCTTTCAGGTAGTTGTAGAGAGCAATAAGGTCTCCCCTCAGCCTCCTCTTCTCCAAACTAAACAACCCCAGCTCCCTCAGCCGCTCCTCGTAAGACTTGTTCTCTAGACCCTTCACCAACTTCGTTGCCCTTCTTTGGACACGTTCCAGCACCTCGATGTCCTTCTTGTATTGAGGGGCCCAAAACTGAACACAGTACTCGAGGTGCAGCCTCACCAGTGCCGAGTACAGGGGCACTATCACCTCCCTGGTTCTGCTGGCCACACTATTCCTGGTACAAGCCAGGATGCCATTGGCCGCCTTGGTCACCTGAGCACACTGCTGGCTCATGTTCAGGCAGCTGTTGACCAACACCCCCAGGTCCTTTTCCGCCAGGCAGCTCTCCAGCCACTCCTCCCCAAGCCTGTAGCCATTTTTTACCCACAAAAAATAAGACTAAGTGCAAGATTCATCAGTTTCATATAGTGTCCTGTCTCACTTGAGCTCTCGCATCACCAGCTGAATGAGTGAATGTGACCTGTAGGGCTTCTGAACTCGGGAGCGCTGGTAACTGTAGTTTGGTGCTAGATTTTTTTAGGGAAGAGAATAGGCTAGTGTTCACTGGGAAACACTTTGTCAAGTACACTGTGACTGAACTACAATTGTTGCAGCTGTACCAATCTTCTGGTAGGCAGGAAGATTACACAGGTCAGCACGGTGTACTTGCAAATGGCATCTTTTGACTGCAATGCAGAGGAGAGAGCAGTTGTTATCAGGATCCCTATTTCTGTTTCTAAATAAGAAAGGGGCCTTAAGGATTATTTCTGATTTTCATCTAGTTGCTGTTCAAAATAAAATGCATTAATACAACTTCTAATTTTCCTTGTACCCAGGCCCTCCAACTTCAAACTAGATAATATGGCCAATAGGCTACAGAAGCATGCTCACCCCCCTGTGAGCTTAATACTCCCAGATGCATAAGAGCTCAGCTGTAACAGCAGCCCTGGAGAGCATTTACCCCTCCTCACAGCTGTAAAGCTGATAGCAAGGGTACTCCAGTGAGGCAGGAAAAAGTGTGATTGCACTCTCTCACATAGACCAGGGCACAGGACAAAGGTTTGTCTCTGGTCAGTGGGCTTGAAAGACACATAGTATCACATTTACAATCATATTTTTTTAAGCAAATAACAAAATAGCCTTTTTCATTACATTCATAACAAATTTGCAGATGACAGTCTTCAAGCAAGTTTCTGAGCTATAATTCCCAACTGCTCGACGGCAGCTCCCCTGCAGCCCTGAATCGGTCACCAGAGACAGGGAGATACCAGTACAGCCTGGTGTTTAGCGCTTCCTATGGGCTAACCCTATGCAGCTCCTACTTACTTACTGTACAGGGTTATTATTATTCTTCTGAGAAACATAATTTTCATTACAGGACATATACAGGGTCCTTGTGTTTGAGACTGGGTGCTGAATTCCAGCCCAGGTCCTTTTGCTTTGTGTTTTAAAGGTAAGTTGTGCATCCTCTCACTGTAAGAATCTGTCTCATGTCTTGTGTCTAATCCCCAAATGCCTACAAAGCACTTCCTTCTTTTACATTACACTGTTTTTTGTTATTTTACATTTCATATTAGAATTTCCAATTTTTTTTCTGGCAAAACTTTTGATAGTTTCCTTTCCTGGGAAAATTAACACAGAAGACTAGTCCCCTGGGGGAAAAAAAAAATCATACAGAGTTTGCCCTCTTAGAGGCAATTTCATTTATGACAATCACTAGAGCCTCTGTAAAATTTCGTCCATCTCTACGCTCTCAGGGTAATGTAAGTGTGATGACATCTTCTCAGCACATTACACCCTCAATTTCTTCTTAATTTAAAGCTTCTGGTTATCTTATGAAGGGCAATGATCTGTATCTAAACTTTTGTTCTGCTTAAACTCAACTTCTGTACGTAAAGTCTTCCTGCATATTTCATGGTGAGGTATAGAGGTCTGGTAACGAGATTTATAGTCCTAACACACACATTTGTTGAGGAATAATTATCTGAGCTGGAATCCTCTTCTGTTTTCAGTCAAGTGCTTTTTCCAGTATGTACCCAATGCAGAGCTCTGTTTTGTTATTCACACTCTCTCTGATTCTCAGGCGGAGCTTAACTGCTTCAAAATGTAAAAAGCTGGCCTCCTTAACTGCAGCTTATTCTTTACCTTGCTACCTGGCATACAAGATCTCCTTACTTGGTCAGACAAAAAACATGCTTCTGTTTATTTTCCATTCCCATCAAATATACTCAAAATTCTGTTTTGGTGTAGGTATCAAATATAGCTTGTGAGGCTGAATAGTAAGTAGATCTTGCTGCTGTACATGTGAATTAACATGTCCCTACATTTCCCCACAGGTAGAAAAGATGAGTTAAAATAAGGAACCATCTAGACTGAACTTTGAATTATCTTATCTATGTTCTTGTTTGCAGTCAATCACCAGCAGCTTGCCCTTGTTACTGATGTTGCAGCTGTGTTCACAGAAAGATCAAAGTCCATTACAGTACCTGTGCTCCTCTCACCCAGAAGAAGGCAGGATGCTGATCAGCAGTGAGCACACTAAACACAACTTGTGCTGCCAAGTCTGCCCATCCTCACTATCTTCCACTGATTCACGCTGTCTCTAAGGAAACTCTGAATTCTGTAAGATGGACTATTTATGATGTTTTCCATGTTATTTCATTCAATGACAACAATTTTCTTGTTATTTGATGAATGCTGAGTGAAAGCATATCATAGACTATGGATAAGCTGGGGTTATTGTTTTAATTGTAGGAGCTTATGATTGATATTCAAGCTGTGTAATTAATCTCCTAAATCACATGTTTCTTTTCCCCATCAGATTATTATTAAACCTATATAGAGCTTTCAAAATGGCTTTGCAAGATCTTCCTGTGTGAATGCGTCTGAGTGAATATTTGTATGCAGCTTATTCACATCACAAATATGCACATCTCTCTTCTTAAACAAAAGAAATATACTCTCAGAGATTTTTAATTAATATTTTTGAATATATTTTTTTCAATGTTTTTTGCACCTTCAGTTCAGATGAACACTGGAACTGATGACTAATACAAGATAACTGTTTCTGTATTTTCCTCCTGCAAAGATCTTCATAGACAAACACATATATAAATATGCACATAACTGCTGTAAGTAATTTATTACAAAATCTTCCTTGACATCCAGTTCCTCCTTATCTCTTTACAAACATTCCATACTATATCTGTTGTTTATTAGAGCAATTTTAATATGGATTGAATGAGCAGTTTACCAGTAAACAGCAAACTATGAACATATTGCTGTAAAATGAGAATTGTCTATTGATAAATCAAAGCATTATGTATCTGACCATAACCCAAGAGAACCACTGAAGCAAGCTGCCTCAGCTAATTCAATGAATTAGTGATGTTTACTGGTTTGCAGAAGCCATCAAAAAAAAAAGAACACCCAGCATTTTTTCTTTTTTTTTTTTTTATCCTTCCCTGGTTCAGCACATTTAAAAATGGAACGCAGGGAAAATTCCCTCTCATATTTTAAACTCTTTTCCTCTCTTTTCCTGCTTATTTCCACCCATAGATATACAGTATACATTAGTAAAGATTCTATCTGGATTTCCTTTTAGGTCAAATGCATCCCATCTCCTTCCCGCACTTCCCAAGTTCAGGCGTTCAGTCCTAGAGGTGACAGACGTTAAAATGAAACCTCTGAGACTCCAATTTTCTATTAAGTAGGTACCTTTTAAGACCCGTAGAAGGAGATCCAGTCCTCTTAATTAAGTCCTATTTTAGTGCTTTCCTAGGGACTCCTGGAACATCTATGTCCCCCCGTTCCCCCTCAAGGATACATTTTAGTGGCTCTGAGCTCCAAATGAGAACAAGAAGTCCTGTACTGCTCACCTGGCTCTTGCCTACTGGGCTCTGAGCTTTATGCAGGCAGAATAATTCACACCTGGAATACTGTGTACAGTTCTGGTCCCTGTTATAGAAAAGAGATGTGGACAGGCTGAAAGGGGTCCAGAGAAGGGCCACCAAGATGATCAAGGATCTGGGAAGCCTGCCGTATGAGGATAGGCAGAGAGATTTGGGTTTGTTCAGCCTTGAGAAAAGGAGGCTTAGGGGTGGTCTCATCACCATGTACCAGTACTTAAAGGGGAGCTACAAAGATGATGGAGACTCTCTTTTTACAAGGAGTCACATGGGGAGGACAAGGGGTAATGGGTACAAGTTACTCCCAGGGAGATTCCAATTGGACACGAGAGGTACATTTTTCACAATGAGAACAGTCAATCATTGGAATAATCTCCCCAGGGAAGTGGTTGACTCCGCTACACTGAACACGTTTAAGACTCAGCTGGACATGGTGCTGGGCCATCTCGTCTAGATTGTGCTAGAAAGGTTGCACCAGATGATCCTCGAGGTCCCTTCCAACCTGGTATTCTATGATTCTATGAATCTCCCTCGCAACCTAGAAGAGGACCCTGATTGGCAGCCAGCAGCTGAGGCCAAAAACTTGAAATGGTTATGATTGCTGCTTCCTCACCTTGAACATTGCTTCCTGCCTCCCAGCACAAGTAATGAGTACTCATGGGCAAGAAAGGTGGTCAGGGAGGTTTCAGATTAAATGGGAAGGTGCTTAGCGAATTCAGGATCCTATAGGGTTAGAGAGCCAAAGTAACTATTCTGGGATCTATGTTGGACTGTCTGATCTTGTCTCATTAAGCAGGGGAAAAAAAAAACCAAAACCTTTTAATGTTATCTCCTATTCTTTTGTGATCCTCTCATTCCTCAAACACTTCAGTCCCACAGAGGATGCTGCTACCATAAGATCCCGATGGAAATATTACCAGATATAATAAAAACCTTAAAAACTCATGGCCATGGAAAAATAACTAAAATAACTAAATACCTGACAATTAACTTGCTACAGCATATTCTGCCCTCAGTAGCATGCTTGTCCTGCAGGTGATGTCAAAAACTTGTTGGTTTCACAGCACTTCTCCCTTTCCATAATACTGGAAACTCTTTGCAAGTAGTGGCTATAAGGTCCACATTCAAACTAATACAACAGTTTCATCACTGTTGCTACTTATTTTGGCAAGTCAGAAACATTTCTTACTCTGTTTGCACAGAACTAGTTGGGGGTTTTTGCTGTCAGTGTATTCACTGCTGCCTATACAAGAAGAGGTCTTATTGAAGCTGGCCCTTGAGCAGAACTGAATAAAGAGGAATAAGAGACTATGATGCAGTCATAAATATTAAAATACACTTTAGATGGGATGAGAGCCTTTAGTGGGGGTCCAAGGGAGCAAGACCTCAAAGTTGGTAGGTCAGTTCATCAAGCAGAACAAGTGGTCAACTAAGCAACAGGGTTGAGGTATAGGCCCTGTTATATAGTAAAGTCACGGAGCAGACTCAAAGTTGATCAAGATTTCCATCTCTCTGACTTAATTTCTCTATGTAGCTTTTCCCTCTCTTCCTCTTTCTTCTCTTTCCCCCTCCCTTACTGCTGTTATCTTTGTCTAAAGTGCTTAGCTCACTGTATTGGCTACAGGTTTTGTCATATACTCAGCACTTCAAAATGCTTCTGCAGTAGCAATGAAAGTGCTCGATTGTCAAGTTAAGATGGGAAGAAGAGGAAGAGAGGAAAGATGATTTTATAAATTATTATACTTAAAGTTATACAGGCATCTAATGCTGGAAAGACAGAGAGTCATGTGCTATGGAGGCAGTACAAAAAAAAATAAGCAGAACAATTTTAGTGAAGAATTAAGAGAACAGGACCTGCTCTCAGACATGATAAAGATTCCTGTTTCTTCTCTTTCTCTTATGGGTACAGTTAGCCTCAAAATGAGAATAAAAGACCCATTATTGCCCACTGGTGGTGGTGTTCAGGCATGCCAGCCTAACAGTAGAAAATCAGTATTTTCTAGGTTGCCGTTATTGAAATATCTCAGTGAAATGAAGGAAGAATGCTGCTATTAAGCAACTTTGGCTAAGGCTAATGCCACACAATTTATGGCTATGTTTTTTTAATAATGAATCAGTTGTCTTACTTTGTTTTCAGAGCCATGCATGGCAGGAATATTATCTCTAGAGACCATAAGATCCATTATTCTAATAAGAACAACCAGAAAGAAAATGCAGACATTAAATCGAGATCTAGCTTCTGGAAAAAAATACTGCATTTTTCCATGTTTCATCTCCTGAAACAACAGTTCTTAAAATAATTTCAGGACAAAAATACCCCTATATGCAGATTTCCCTTCTGCCAATACCAGAGAGAGGTTATAGGGATCTTGCTTCTTCACAATCATCTAAATTTTTCTGCATATCTCTCTCTCTCTCATAATCTGTTTATAGCATATGTAGTTCTGGTAAATTCCTGAAAGTCATCTATTTTAAAGCTTCAGGAACTTTATAATCTATATACCAGAGTTACAGATTATATTCAAGTACAGATTAAATTTTTGCAGCACTGTATTTATTATAGCTATGTTCAGAAACCATTTTCTCTTCTGTAACCACAGTCTTACCAAAACTAAAGTTCATAACTAAACATTATGAATAGACCACAGATTCAGCAGTCACAGACACCGAACTGTGAAACTACCTGATAAATCCATGGTTTGTAGGACTTAGATATTGTAATATAAAATGAGTTTCATTCTTTACCTACCAGCATTATAATATGATAATTTATCAGATGTTTTTACAAATTTTGTTTATTTGACTTTCAGTAAGGTTCAACCTACTAGGTGATTTAGGAGCTTTTAAAAGGTTTGTATGTTGATACTCAAATATTTGAAATCCGGACTGTGTGCTTTTTGGCTCCTATAGTTGTTTGCTGAAGAGTTGTGATATATGCAAACAAGAATGTACATATATTAGATTAAGTTATAGAGAATTACTATATCTAAATTAATTATTATACTAATCTTCTCTTTCCAAAAAAAAACCCTTTTTTGTTAAAAGAAAATGACTGTAGTTAGAAAATAAAAATCGGTCATGCACTTTAGTAATCATCGTATTGAATATTTATCAGTTTTTAGTATTAGTTCTTTCTCTGACCTTTTAATGTTGTCTGTTTCTGAGAGAAAATCATGAACTGTGATTTATCATCCCTTCACATTCCAGGGTATGGTTCTGTGACACCACAGTGGGGGTTCCATTGAATTTTTAACATATTTTTAAAATGTCAAGTGCTGTAATCTTGAAATGTAACCAACACATGTAACATAATGGGTCTCTCCAATTTTTAAACAATACAAATAAATTAACTGAAAAATCCTGTTAGGACTTATGTAGTGCAGTTTCCATGGACTGAAATTATGAGGCACATGATCAGAGTTCTGCACATGAAAAGCTTTCAGAAATAGCCCTTAAGGAGAGAAATTTCAGCACTGAGTTGCACTACTCAGAAGAGCCCCTTCTAACAAAGAAAAATTGCAATTCTTTTCTTGTAAGGCTTAACAACAGTATTATGTTCCAAGAGCTGATCATTCGAGTACAGACAATTTAAACAGAAAGCTTTAAAGTGAAAAGGCTGTGGAAGAATAAGGCCTGTAAAGTGAAGGTGAAACAGCTAAGTAGAGAACTCGATATTTTCAGTACCAGCAACAGAGTATCCTATTTTCCTTCCGGCCCTGGTCCACTTCAGAATATTAGTGAACAAGCAGCGTTGCCATCACATAGCCCTTTGCTTTATTCTCTTGGAGTGAGGCAGAGAGGCGTACGTTGGACGGGGGGGTGGTGGGGGAGTGCGTCGATGTCAGAAAAAAAAAAGCTGCACTATTTTTGTCAGTCTCAGCAGAAGAAAGCAAAATAGAAAAAGAATGGACTAAGAGCATTCAAACGAAAACTAAAGCTGAGCAGAAATATTGTGCATGAGCTCAACTATTCACCCAAAGAGCTGGGTAAAGAAATGACATCATTAGGGCACCCACATTTAACTGTATTTTTCCAGGTGTGAGTAAAGGGATTTAAGAAAACTGAACTTTATGGGGAGTCAGGGAAAATAAATGGCAGTTCAGAGAAACCTAAATTAGCAAGTGTTTGGATTACCCTCCCCAAGATACTAGTCAGGAGTCCAATAGTCTTCTCAACACTATCATCAGTTAGCTTCTTAGTGCCCCTCTTACTTCACTGTGATTGCTATGGTGTCTCTGTTCAAATCCTTGTCATTAAAATGACCCTGCTCTGATCACCTTCTCCAGTCACCCGTTATACATTTTCAGTGGTAAACAAGATCCCTCCCCTAAACCTTTGTAGTAATAGGAAACCACTGCTAGCCAGTGTCCCTCTTTGCTCCCTCCTCATATGCCTTCTGCAACATTCCCACCTCCAGTTGCTCATGGGGCAGCCTAGCCAAGGGCACCAATAGAGCACATCAACAGAGCACACCAAGTGTGAGCAGGAAGGCTGGTTTGCATCTAAGAAGACCATAACAGCATATGAAAAAAGTGACCTGGACTGTTACAAAGACAACCCGTAAACTGAACCCTGAAAAACTAATCAATTACCACTTTCTCATAAAAGTTGTGAGTAGAGGGGTTTTATCCAGACAGCCTTCCACACAAGCTTTGCCCACCTGCAGTTTTCCAATACTCTGGGCTTTTCTTTATTCAGCAAGAAGTGTGAGTAGTGAGCTCCCCAGATATAAAATGATTTAACAGTTCTCTAATTATCAGCTATCTTCTAATCCCATATGACTAGAAAGAATGTAGCACTGTCCCAGTACCATTTATTTTAGTGACACTCTGTGAGTGTACCACAGTAAGAAATCTTCTTTGTTAAAGAAAACTTTTTTCAGCATTTGATATTAATATTCACCATATATAATCTGCCGTAGCCCTCTACACTCAATACTAGCCTTTTAAATTCTGTACCACAGGTTGCTCTGTGTGTGTGTGTTATTTTTAATACAAGTATTATGCATAATTAGAACTGATAAATAAGAATTGGCAATTAGAAGAACCTTAAGCAATTTTTCACCCTATCTCAACAAAATGACTAAACTGCAAGTGACAAGCTTGTAAATTAAAAATCTGAAAATATAAAAACTTTATTACAAGTGTGTCATTTGTGAATCATTTAAGTGGCATATAATTAGATATGCAGTTACTTTATTATGGTTTATTTGTTCCCGGCTCATAAAGACTTTTTATCATGAAAAGCTCCCTGACTGTGACATTTACTGCAGAGTGGCCATGAAAGGAAGTGTTGAAACTTTGCCACTAAAGACTTGTAAAACTACTTGAGAGAAATTACATAAACAAACTACCCTAGAAGATGCTTGCAGGAGTTACATCTGGAAGTGGTACAAACAATTAATTTATGAAAACGAGCTTTCTGTCATTGGAAAGGAAGTCTTGCTTTCATTCTTCTTGTTTTAGTTCATTACACAAATAATTTAACTTTTCCTTGGAAATGAAAGAGAGCTAGACTTAAGCAGTGCACTAATGACTAATTGTATTTGGTTTACGTGGCAAGGTTTTGGTAGCGGGGGGGCTGCAGGGGTGGACCCTGGGAGAAGAGACCAAGGAGCTGTCCCCACGTTGAACGCAACCAGTTCCATCCAGCTCCAAAATGGACCCGCTGCTGGCCAATGCTGAGCCCATCAGTGATGCAGCTCTGTGATAACATATTTAACAAAGAGTAAAAAACACTGTATAGCAGCTGTGAGGGAGAAGAGTGAGAAAATGTGACAGAAACAGCCCTGCAGAAACCCAGGTCAGTGAAGAAGGAGGGGGAGGAGGTGCTCCAGCACCAGAGCAGAGATTCCCCTGCAGCCCAGGGAGAAGACCATGGTGAAATATGTTGTCCCCCTGCAGTTAATGGAGAACCACGATGGAGCAGATATCCACACCGCAGTCCATAGAGGACCACACGCCAGGGCAGGTGGGTGTGCCTTGAAGGAAGCTGCAGCCTGTAGAGAGGAGCCCACACTGGAACAGGCTCCTGGCAGGACCTGCGACACGTGGGAGACCACCCATGCTGGAGCGGTCTATTCCTGAAGAACTGTACCCCATGGGAGGGACCCCACGCTGGAGAAGGGGAAGAGCATGAGGAGGAAGAGGCAGTGGCAAAGTGTTATGAACTGACCACAACCCCCTTTCCCCATCCCCCACGCACTGCTTTGGGGGTAAGAGGTAGAAGAGTTGGGAATGAAGGAGTGAAGTTGAGCCTGGGAAGGTGGGTGGAAACTGTTTTTAGCTTTGTTTTGTTTCTCACTATCCTACTCTATTTTTAATTGTCAATAAAATAAATTAGTCTTCCCCAAGTCAAGTGTTTTTCCAATGATGGTAGTTGGTGAGTTATCTCCCCGTCCTTATCTCGACCCACAAGCTTTTTCATTATATTTTCTCTCCCTGTCCTGCTGAGGAGGAGGAGAGAAAGGGGAGCTTGGTGGACACCTGGCAGCCAGCCAAGGTTAGCCCATTACAGTAATGTAAAGTTTAGGCATATTAATATCTAGCTTAAGACTTGGGGATGAACTCACTGACCTTTTCTGATCTTTTTCAGTTCACTATGGTTCAATGCACAGAATGAAACTGGCACTGTCTAAGATGAACTGGATTGCTCTTCAGATCAGCAGCCAGCAGAAACCCAGGCATAATTGTAGGTGTAGGAAATAAGATTTTAGTTTTAGCTGTTCTTTCCAACTTCCCTCCTTTCCTCTTCCTCTGTCCTTTCTGATGTCTTCCTGCACACTTTCCTCTCTGTCCCCCAGCCCATCTCCAGGATAGAGGCAGTCCTGTGTCCCATCTCTGTCCCTGCCACTTCCCTTGTGCTTCCAGGTCCAGGAGATCTTGGTCATTCAGGCACAAGAAGAAGGAAAAGGCAGCAGGAGAAATGAAAGCTCCATGAGAGCCAAGTCCAAGATGAGCCTTGCTGAATGAGTGTCCTTGAGCTTCCCTCCAGATCTGTTTGTGATGAACAAATGCAGAAACCCTGCAGATATCACAATAGGTTCACCATACTTTGCAGATACACTGAACTATAACCACATGATAATGAAAAGCTGTTGTTAAACACACTTGTATAAAACAGCATAACATCATAGAAAATGCCATCTCAGGTTAAATCAATAGTCTCTTGTACACAGATCTGCTAATAGTCTGTCCCAAAACTTTTCCTGAACAAATGAGGTGCCCTTTAATGCTTCAGTGCGAAATACCATGGCCATTTTTTTGTTTCTATCTGACCAGCGCAACTGACTTGCTCTGAACTATGAAGAAATAAATTTAATTTGCATTTAAAATTATTCTCAAGCAACTATGGATTTAAACATATACCAGTTTTCTGCACAAACTAGTCCTAGATTTCACAGTCTTGTTTCACAGGAAAATATTTACCAACTTCTGGTTGTCTTATCCCCCTTTGCAGTCTTCTTGCAGCTCAGGGACCCCGCCAAGCTCTTCCATCATTGGCCACTGATACTGTTCTGAACAGTTGTACATTACAGTAGTCCTTGGTGTGCTGTAAGTTAAACCAGTTTCCAGAATTGCAAACAGAGTTTCCACATTGACTAGAACATAATGTGCACGGTCATCTTCGATTACTTCAGCCTGTTCCAACTCCTCTGAGCTTATGGATGTATAGTGAACCATACTTAAGTCATCATTCTCTTCCAGTAAATCCATAATACATGGCCCACACTCCACATGAGAGTATGCGTATTTCATAACAGTCCTGATGAACTTTAATAGCTATAATTTCACCACTTAGTACAGGAAACAGCTGCAAAGCACTAAGTAGTGACTTGATGTAAGTTGTCAATAACATCTGCAATGCCATCAATCTGAGCAGTTAAATTAGGAATGCTTTCCTCAAAGTCTTGCCATACCTACGATTAGGTGACAAAGGTTCTCAGAGATGTAAAATGAAAGCAAAGCACACTGTAATATAAGACATATGTGACATAGAAAATCATGAAGAATTGTGTCGGCTACTGACAGGATTAAATGCATTCAGAAACATTGTGCTTCTTTTCATCTTTTCAAAAATGTAGTTGCTGTGCTAATGGGCATGTGAGTCATGCTATGAACTCAATGAAATGATGGAAGAAAAAAGTGACATATACCCTGATTCCTGCCAGTGAAGAAACAAGAACTTCAGGTTATCAAAATTCTTATGATGCCTCTCCTTGCAACTTCAGCCTTGTATGATCAAAATCATTAGGGCTGTTCTTCTATAAATCACACATATGAAAAAGCAAATCCTTCCAATAAATTTCACTACATGCTTGTCTCTCCTGTTGTCTCTACATTTTTCTTTGCATTATTTCAACACGTCAGTTGCATCTTTTCTGCCTTAGCTATAGTGATTTGCCATTTCATAGATAATATGCTTTCATCTTTCTTCAGTAGTTTGTTGGAGTTTTTTGTTGGGTTTTTTTTTTTTTGATAATCACGTGCTTTGGAACAGAGGAATAGCTTGCATTTGTTTTTTAAAGTATATTGCATCATTATCTTCTAGGGTTCTATGATGTTTTGCTTCCCTACACACTTTATATAACTGTAATGTTCTATTGCTATTTACAATTTATTTCAAATGAGTAAGTGTTGCTATATTAAAGTATATGTTTGATTCCTTTTATGTGTCCAGGATGAAAAGTAAAATTGGATTGAAATCTGATCCCAGATTCTTCATATTGCCTCCAATCTGAATCGCTGTTGTTTGTGGTTTTTTTATATGCTTCAGCTACTTTTTAGTCTCACTGATAACTTTAGTTAATTCTCAAAGTGAGATATTAAATATGGTATATTAACAGTACCACCAAAGTCTTAGAGTGCTGAAAATATATAGAAGGGTTTTTTTTATTTAGGTGCATAATAACATTTGAAAAAAAAGAAGTGAGGAGCAGAGAGTTCAGAACTGGGAATTGGTGTGATTGATTCACAGCCCAGAATCCTTTCTCTGAGACTTGAATTATTCCTTTTAGAAATGCAAAACAGGTCACTTTTTCCTTTCTTTTTAGTACTATGCTGGTGGTTTGCTGTATGCTAATATATAAGAACTCAGGGAAATCACTTTAAAAGCGTGAGATTTGGAATCACTTCACTCCTTAGCTTTGTGAGTTTTGAACTGACTTCTTCCATCTCCCAGAAGAGATCCTATTCAACAAACTATGGGTACATATGCCCCCCTTGTTCTGCAAGGAAAGAGAGGAAGAGTTAGTTCAAGGTCAATGATTACAGTGAATTCTACACTCTGCTCCTGGTACCCTTTGTGCATTTTATTCAGATTTCATGTAGAATACAGAAGAAAGAACTGGTCATACAGAAGAGCAGAAAAAGTATTACAAAAAAAGAAGAAAAAACCTACAGAAAGCCTGGCAGTTATGATGACTGTCCTAGCCAGACCCAACTTTTGATACTGCCTACTTCTGAGAGCAAAAGCTCTAACCTCTTCTATCCTCCAGTTGGGAGTTCAGACAAAGAGGATTGTAACCATTGTGTTCTGCTAAACCCTCTTCTACAAGTCAGTGTTATGTATGCTTATTGAGAGGAGAAAATGAAGGGTGCCACAGTCCTTCCAGCCAGAGGTAGTTCTGGGCTTAGGCCTATATGATTTGCAGGCACCTAAGAGCTGACCATGCAGACTTAGCATGTACAGACAGCTGAGAATTTACATAAGGGATTGGGAGGAAGGAGCCCCACAGCTTGACATGTGAAATCTGTTTCCACTGAAATCCTCAGCAATTTTTCATGGATCTTAATGGAACTTGTTCTTGTTCAGAAACCTCTGGAGCCAAAACATTGTCTAAGAAATAGAAAAAAGGCCTGAATTTTAGTAAGGTTCTTTTTTTTTTTCTTTCACTGAACTGCCATCAATAAAGCAAACTTGTTTTCCCATGATTAAAGATTAGCACAAATATACTTTTTTTCTGTCCTCTGGAGCCTTCAAGAATCAGATAAATGTAAGTCTTCTAGCTGGTTAATTCTAATTCCTCTAAGTTTCTTTCTCCTCTGCTGTGAAACTTGCTGTACAAACACTTTCCCACAAGGTGCAAGTGATGTATCAGCAAAAAAAAAAAAAAAAAAAGTTTGATTTGCTGCAGTCCCTTAGGGTTCTAGATTTGTCTATCCACATTGCGTCTTTACCAGTAATGAAGCTCACACCGGTTGTTGGGTGTACATCATTGATTCATAGATAGCTAAATTCTGGGGGGCCTTGCATCCCCACTGCAAATGGGTCACCCCAGGTGATGCCCTCATGTGCAACTTCAGGCTAGCTGCAAGGCAAATTCTCATTAAAAAGAGCCCCTTTTCTACACTAAAAACCATTTACAGTCCACTACTCAGACAGAAGATTAGTCTGTAATCCATATTTTGTAATCTCCCTATATGCATACAATGGAAAACAGTCCAACATTGGGTTAATTAGGAAAATAATGTATTCTGTGCTTTACTCTGTGACCTGCGGCAAGGACAAAACAGTGCATATAAAATCCCTGATACTCTTCACGCAAAAAGTCTTTGTAGAGTCTCTGTGTACACATGGGAGTCTCCAAAGACTGTGCAACCCACCTTCCAAAGAGTCATTGCAGAGACCAACTCAGTCAATAACACTGCAATACAATCTCAGTGTATATGCATTGGTGCATTATTTAATCCAAATTATTTGTTCTGTCTCTTTTACTTGTGTGTCTACATTATCTACACCTTCTCTTCTGTGAAGAGAATAAATGGGTAATTTCTACAGTAAACATTGTACATATTTTCCATCTGTTCCTCTCGCTCTCTCTCAAACATCTCTACTTCTCATTTTATTCAAGACAAGGTATATAATTCAACCTATGGTTGTTTCAGAATAGCATAATGAGAGAGTATATGCACTTATTTGGATTATTACAAACAAACAAATAAACAAATAAACCTGGGCTATATTCTGCTTTCAGTTATATTTTTTAAGCCACATTCAAGTAATGAAGCAGCAGATAAAAAAAGATGTTGCATTATATATACTTTTCCTGAACTGTCCTCCTCATCAAGGATGGCAGGAAGATATTTTGTATAAACAAAGATAATATTTGACTGCTTGCTGTAGATGTTTTAATGTCTACAAAGATTAATTTATATTTAAATAAAATATCCATAGCAGTGCCATATAGCTGAATTTAGAGTAATTTTCATTCATTTTGTTTCCTTTGAGAGTGTAGTTATATCATCTAGTCACAGCATACATAAAGAAACTCTACAAACACTGTTAGCTTTAAAGTTATGACTCTTATTTTCTGTCATTCAAACATAAAAAAGCCATATTAGAAAACCAGACCATAAGTCAAGCATTTCTTGTATCTCAGAATGAAGTATAAGCTTCTAACCCTTCTAAGCTTACATAAAATGCTTTGCACTTCAGGTGAAAATCCCTACTGACTTCTTATTTCACCAAGTATCCATTAGTCTTCAATCAATTTCTAATAAAGATATACAGCTTCCAGCTTCCTAGGCAAAAGCCTAATATCAGATTTTTGGGAAAAAAAACACAAAGTCATTAAAGTTATTAGAAGGAGTTAGACATAGTTCAATGTATCAGTTATAACTGCCTGCACACATTATTTTTATGATGACCATTTTCCCTTCCATAGATAATAATTAAAGAGCCACAAATCCATTAACTGATATATGCAGCAGATCAACCCCTACACAGTCTGTGGGATGACTGTACCAAGCTTTTTCATAAATCATTTTAACCTTCATTTTGCAAAGAAAAATACTAGCTTTATGCCTCTTGAAAGATAAATCACTTCCAACAAATGACAGAATCTCAGTGATGATGATGGAATCAGTGATGATCAGTAATGGTATCCTAAGAATTTGCATGTAAAGACAACATTTCAAAGTTATAATGATTTTTTACTTTTTATGAACTCCATATGTAGTTACACTGTGATGCACACAATCACACTTGGTTTCTCCTCTTCTTCACATTCTGTCTTCATTTTCTTTAACAATGACAACAATCAACTGACAGCATCAAGCTTTTTTTCATTAAGCAGTTTTTTAACCCGTTTATTTTCAATTGTTCAGATGAGTTAAGAATCCATCTGTCATTTTTTTAGTCTATATTACAAGTAGATTGAATATCCAAATTATGTTGCTTGGTTCAAATGGTGGATAACATATTTGTCTTTCTATTCTAGATAAAACCCTTGTAAATAACTTTAAAAATATATATTATTAAATCAGTTTGTTTTTTCCAGTTACGACACAATTTACTAGATTTCAATGTTATATCCAGTTCATCTATGCTTAATCTCTCTTGTAATTCTGTTAAGGAAAGTAGTACTTAATACTTTGAAAATATACTGTGCTAAACATACTGTAGTTAATTTTTTTGCTTGCTTCATAAACTTTAACATAGTACAGCATATGGAAATGAATATTGCCATTTATATTTTTGGTCTTGAACTATCAATTATTCTTGCATCCCTACTGAAACTTGCGGGTCATTAATAACAACCTAAATAGATTTTTTTCCTTCTTTAATAAATATTAGTTATTTATAACTAATATAATTAATAAATAATAATAGCTATTAAAGAGAAAAAATGAAGACTGTTTTGGTGGTTATTATTGCTGTTTCATCGATGAATGAAATCTTTTGGATAACTTTTCAGTGGCGTATTTTATAATATTTTCAGTAAAATATATTGGAAAAAACTTCAAAAATCCTAGGAAAAAACCTTTTAGTGCAAATTATTTTGCAGTTTTATTTTGAAAAATAATTGTGCTTATATAGAGAAAAATATCTTTGCTACACTATAAACTTATTCTAAAAGTCTAGACCAATCAGAAAATTTATAGTCTCCAGAGAACAATTAAGATAACATTCTGTTAAGGCCAAAAATCAACTACACAAACATAGACAGGCAGTGACATTTTCAGTCCTGTGTGGTATCCAGTTGTCCATTCCAGAAGAGCATGTATCCCCAGTAAGTTCCATATCATCTGACAGTCACCTAAAATAGCTCAGATTCCTTCACAGAATCACAGCATGGTTGAGGTTTGAAGGGACCTCCAGAGCTCATCTGGCCCAACCCCCCTGCTCAAGCGGGGCCACCTGGATCCCATTCCCCAGAACCATGTCCAGATGGCTTTTGAATGTCTCCAAGGATGGAGACTCCACCACCTCTCAAGGAAACCTGTGCCAGTGCTCAGTCACTCTCAGAATAAAAAAGTGTTTCCTTGTGCTCAGACAGAACCTCCTGTGTTTGTCTGTAACCATTGTGTCTGGTCCTGTCACTGGGCACCACTGAAAAGAGCCTGGCTCTGTCTTCTTTGCACCCTCCCTTCAGGTATTTGTACACATTGATGAGATCCCCCTGAGCCTTCTTTTCTGCAGGCTGAGCAGTCCTAGCTCTCTCAGCCTTTCCTCATAGGAGAGATGCCCCAGTCTCTTAATCAATTTAGTGACCCTTTGCTGGAGTCCCTCCAGTAGCTCCATATGTCATTGGTACTGTGGAGCCCAGAACTGGACACAGTATTCCAGGTACTCAATACTGGCCTCACCAGTGCTGAGTAGAGGGGAAGGATCACCCTCCTTGTTCTGCTGGCACAGGTCTCCTCATGCAGCCCAGGATGCTGTTGGACTTTGCTGCTGGCTCACATTCCACTTGGTGTCCACAAGGACCCCCAGATCCTTTTCTGCAAAGCTGCTTTTCAGCTGGTTTTCCCCCATTCTGTTCTGGTGCCTAAGTTATTCCTTCCCAGGTGTAGGACTCTGTCCTTCTCCTTGTTGAACTCCGTGAGGTTCCTGTCAGCCGCTTTCTCCAGCCTGTTGAGGTCCTTCTGGATGGTTGTACAACCCTCTAACCTATCAGCTGCTCCTCCCAGTTTGGTGTCATCTGCAGACTTGCTGAGGGTACAACTCTGCCCCATCATTCAGATCATTAATGAACAGTATTGGACTCAGTATTGACCGCTGGGGTACAATGCTAGTTCAGCTACAAACAAGACTTGACACCACTGATCACCACCCTTTGGGCCCAGCCATTCAGCCAGTTTTCAGTCCACCTCACTGTCTGCTCATTCAGCCCATATCTCAACAGCTTCTCCATAAAGAACTTACGGGAGACAGTGTTGAAAGACTTACTGAAGTCTAGGTAGACAATACCCACTGGTCTCCCCTCATCTACCAAGACAGATGTTTCATTGTAGATTATCTGGCTGCTCAAGCATGGCTTCCCCTTTGTTAATCCATGCTAACTATTCCTTACCACCTTCATGTCCTTCATTTTCCTAGAAATATTTTCCAAGACTAGTTGTTCCATCACCTTCACAGGAGGGAATCTAGACAGGAACTTCTAGGATAAGAGTACTAGCTAAAGAACAGCATAACTGTAGCACTCACACTAGCTTGCATTTCTAAGAAAAAGTTCCACTGACTTAATTGGACATATGGTAATTTTTAGCAGTTGAAGGATGTTTCAAGACTACTGCTGAGTGAACTCATTAGTCCTTCTTCTGCCTCAATTGCCCATCTATTAAAATAGATTAATATTTCACACTTTTACAAAGATAAACATATTTTCAGATGTTCTGATAATGAAGCCTCTAGCTGTCAGATACTTATAAAAGTAGAGAGAGGGTAGTATCAAATACCATAAAAAACAAACCAAAATAAATTACTGAAATTGAATTCCTACTAGACTGTCGATTTTATTTATATACAGAGGAATACATATCAAGACATTCATGTTCCTACATTATAAATCATTTCACAAAGTATTCTAGAACTTTCTAATTTAAAACTCCTAAAAATTTTAATGAAATATTCATATGCTTTTAAACTTACAGGATTTCTCTTAAAGTCTCATTTCATTTTTCATTTTCTCCTTGTACCTTTTAGTAATATTTAAGGAGATATTTTGGCTATATAAAACATTAATTATAATAAAAAAACTCCTATTGCAGGATCACATCACGATGCTAAGCAAAACATGAAGGAAATCCATTTTACAATGACTTGTTTATAAAAATTATATGTATCTTTTCACAGATTTTTGTAAATTTACACAATTTTTTTCACCTTGGAATGTTTCTCAGCTCAAACTGAAGTGACGCACAAAGTAAAGCAATTATTTTTGCCTAAGTTAGTTGTACAAAGATTTATGATAACCTCGTATACATCTGAGACTTGTGTATACATTTCTTACCACTATAGCATTACTACACTAGAAATTAATGATATTGCCTCCTGCACAGAGTTCACTTAAGCACTGACTAGATTCTGCTAAAAATATAACTAGAAAAAAACAAGGCCTGTATATGGCAAGAGGTACTTTTCTTTTCATCTTGAGGCTGTTAGAATTCAAGAATCAGCTACTGCCACATCCCTTGTTTAAGAACTCAATGTCCATGGTTTAGGGAACTCCAAATGTTTCTCCTAAAACCATTATTTTTTTCTAATTAATGATGTGTAGTCAAAAAACTGTGAAATAAGTCCTTCCTGGTGCAACTTGCAAGTGCAGAAAATATTTAGATGTCAAGGAAGTTGCAATTCTTGATCTACCTTCAGCTTCTGATAAAGAACTACCTCCCAGATGATTGTATTTTGCTCTACAGTATTTCTTCATTTAGATGGCAGTTTCATCTGCAAAATGCTATATACTTTTTTTTTTTTTTTTTGTAAAGTTAGAAGAAATCTGTTTAGAGAGAGAAAAAAAAAATCCAAGGCCAATGGGTATCTTTTGCTGGAAAAAGGCACTTCAGCGTTTAAGAAAGAGTTTCACAAGTGGGATGGGTCACTTAGGGGTGCATTCCAGCTTGCCCTCATCTATCATGCTTGCTTTCTTAGTAGTACAAAAATCAATCTCAAATCATGCCTACCCAGTAGAGATTGCAGATTTCAAGGGCATAAAACAAGCAGATGAATATCATTCAGCAAATAGCTCCACTGGAGGTCAATAGAAAAGCCATTGCAATTGGTGTTATGGCCAGACGGGTTCACAGACATTAACTGCAGCATCAGCAAATAGAATTTTAGAACTAGCTTATATTAGGTCATTATCATTTATTTTAATGTCAATTCAGTTATAGTATAATCTCATATTTTGGAAAAAAACAACCTATTTCTTCTTTCTCCAGCAATTTACAATAAATTGTTCTTAAATACACACCACTGAGTACTTTTTCCATCTTTTTCTCTATTTACTAACTAGATTTGGATCCTGGTATTCCTCACATTTGCAGCAGCTGGTATCTTGGGACTGAATTTGTTTCATACTTTTAAATTCAATGCAGTGGAAAAATATTGTAGATATATTTGTAATAATTTCACAAACATTACAGTCATTTCATCTCTTTCATGGTTTTGTGCTGTATCTGCCAGTAAAGCTGATACTGCAATTTAACCTCCTGAAGTATACATTTCTAATGCTCAGTGATCCATAGTAGTGAAACTATCAGACTAGGACTAGAAGGAATAAGACAACCTGTCTCATGCAGCTCACCAATATGTGCAACCACTAACAATACTTCTACCCCAACCATCTTCTTAGAAGATGGTGGAAACATTAGGTGGTTCTTATTGCATTCATAATCATTCCCTGGGGTGAGCAAGAGACATTAACAATAGTCTCATTATTAGGAAGATGAAATCAGCCTTCAAGTTTTAGAAGAACTTTCTGCCTTTCACAGGGAAAAAGTTAGTAAACAAAATTCTGCAGCTGATATTGTGAGTGTTACTACACTTACCAATAAAGCAAAGCTTTTGGAAAAGTCCATTTGGGCAAACAGAACTATGTATTAAAAAAAAGAGATGATGTTCCACAAGCTTTGATCAAGGACATAGAATGAACTTTTACCAATATATTTTAGAATAAATAGACACAATAATGTCTGGTGTATGGCAATTTATCAGGGGATTATTAAAATTAGATTTTTTGTGATAGTTTGGTCCATTTCTTTCTCAATCCTTTGACATGTTATTTATAAATTTTCCTTTATCTCTTTCTGTATTACCTGGGCTATCTCCCATAATTCCTCATAGTCTTTTCAAAGTAAGTTTCTAATGAATGATATTGAACAATGAAGCCAAGCAATTTCTTACAGTCCCCATTCTCGATTAGAGTATGTTTTCTCTATTTTTGTGAAGGCTACACTGAGTTTTTCTGCCAGGAAGCATGTCCATGTAAGCTCCTTGTGCCGAACCAAGAGAAAATTCCTTGTCACCTTTGAGGGGTGCAAAACTAATTGAAACAGAATAGAAGAATTTCAAGAAATAAATCATTAGCTCATTTGGTTCAGTCTGGGTAGCTGTGTTCCCTGATGTCTAGAATACTCTAAAGCTTTATGAAATTTTGTATAAACCACATGTGACTTTTTTTCCCAACTACTTCCTTCTCTAGAGTGCAAGTAGCTTTTTGTTAAGATTTTGTGGAGATTTATCCTTGTTTTAAGTTTTCTTCAGTTCATTTCCTAAATTCAAGGTTTGTAAATGGTGCCTGTTCAGCTTATGGTGCTAGACTGGGCCCTGCACATTGCACTTTGCAACAGAGGGAATCATGAAACGAAATAGTTTTGCAACATGTCTTCATTTTTTATACTTACCTTGTTTATACCAGTGAACCTGAATACATTTGGGTGTTGGAACCTTTTGGACTCAGGTATGACCAGAGTAAAATTCTTCAAAGGCCAGCAGTACTTTTGAGTTTGCAGTTTTGCATTTGACAAAACTCTGGTGGAAATGTGAAGAATATAGAATTTATTATGTATCTAGATACAACATTATGTCTTTTTGACTGAGTGCAGAATTTGGCAATGATTACATTACCCAGCTTTGAATCAAGTTCTTTATTTTTCCTACACAATTGACATATTAATATAGAATAGTTAAACCTGTGAGGGCATTTAAATAATCTGTAAAGGCTAAATAATACAGGAATTCTGTAGCTATCTCAAAATTAGCATTAATCAATTCTGGACATAAGTATTTTAGACTGAAGTGAAAACATTCTATAGTTTGGAAAGGCATCCACACATTCCTAACTGACCTGAAACAACATTTTAAAAGAATCTGACTATCATTATTCATTACTATGTTATTAATAAAAATGTTATCAGAGTATGTGATTAAAGAATTAATAACTGTCTTCTAAATATACTGAAGGCTGTCGTTTTTTTTCTCTTTTTCATCCCTTGTCCATTATTTAGGAAAAAAAAAAAGACATATATAATTTCCTTTTGTTTTTTAATAAATATGTTCCTGTTAAAAGAGGAATTGAACAATTATTGTTTTTAATACTTAACTGTATACAAGTGCATTTCCAAATCAACTAAAATGTCTTCAGTGTTACTCAGTAAGCAACTACTACTCTGTCATTTAAACATTCATCTACCACAACAACTATATCTATGTAATTAGTTTGTTACAAAAGAAGTTATTATCATAGACTATTATAAGACCATTTAAGTTTCCTGCTTTTCTAAGCTGCTTGCCTGGCAATGGAATATCTTGAGGCTCTCTCTGCCTGCTGAGGCTCCTTCTCAGCTGGAAGTTTGGGCCTCATCTGAGAACTTCGTGCACCCCTCACTGTGCCCAGGCTTCGTGGCCATGGAAGGAAAGGTGTCTTGTGTTGGAAAAAAAATGCACAAGGGTAATAAGACTGCAGAAAACATGGGGAAAAAAGTACCAAAGAAAAATTATGTTAACAATTACAAAAGGTAGCAGATTATTGTAATCCTTCCAGGGATACATAATTTTTTATAGGGAATTTGGAATAAAAAAGCTGTTCAGGTAAAGACTGAATATGTAGTTTCAATGGCCATATAATGACCCATACTTTACCCTAAAAATGATCACTAAGGAGAACATTAAATAGCACATTCATTTTAAGTACCACAAGATTTTAGAAATCATTTGCAGTCTCAGATGTGGAACATTATTAAATACTACACTATGCCAGCAGAATAATCACTAATATTATGAAGGCTTTATCTGAAGATAAAGGTTGTACAGTCAAAGCAAATTTACACTTAATGGCACTATGTTTTTAAGGGGGTTTCAAGAGAAGGAGTTTGGTACACAGGTTCTGATGATAATGGAAATATTTCACCACTAAAAAGCCCTGCTATCTTTTGAATGTGAAACATTTCCCTGTAAATAATTTTTTTTATAATAAAAGTCATGCTCTAAAGTTTGTTATTTGTACATATCTAAACTTACATATTCATATGTATCTCCCTTACATAAAATTAATGAAAATGTAGATACTTCAATATCCAAAACTTTTCACATAACAAAAATGGGGAACTAAAAATGGCAAATACATGAGTTAATACAGAGCTAAAGTTATCATCTTAGCAACAATTAATTATTAGATTTTTCAAGTGGAAAAAGTTTTTTTAAGAGTGAGCTTGTAAATCTAAAAATTATCTTTAAACAGCAAGTAATTCTCCCAATTCGGGTAACATTTTTATTCCATTGATGTCAATGACAAAAAGCAATCACCCTTAACTTCTAAAATGAAGCAGTCCAATTCTACTATATACAATTGTCTTTTATTAGATAACATGGGACAATAGTGGTTAAGAAACTTTTTCCCAAATTAAAAGTGGCTTTATTTGCTTATAAAGCAAGTATTCACTGCATAGCAGCTAGGTAAATGGAGCATTGAACATATTGCAGTTTGGTATTACCTGAAAAAAAATATGAAAATTGACAGCTATGTACATTTTTTTGTACAAAAAGCATTAACAGATGCAGTTATTATGTCTAGTGTTTTGGGCATCTGTATAGTATCTATTCGTGAAGCTAAACATAGAGCTTAAGAAGGTACAATATCTTTGCAGCTGTGGCATGCTGAGAGAAGAAACAGAAAAGCGAATATAAGATGAACAAGGGCTAAGAAAGACTTGGGGAAAAAATACAGCACTGATCTTTTATCAAACGATTTATACTATAAAAAAGTGGGTACTAAGCTCCAGTTTCTTGCCAAATTCTAATCCTCTCAATAAAATGTGCAATTTTGTTCTCTTAAAACTGAAACATAGACATAAAGGCTATTTAATGACCACAAGTGAGGTAAGAGCTAAAGTGAATCAAATTGAAATCAAGGTTGTTTGTCCCACGCTCCTGACATACAACTTTTACAACTAGAAACTTTAAAAAGCCAATTAATTAATGTGCTGTTGCAAACTCTCCTTTGCTTTGAAATGACATGCCCATGTTTCAGTTTTGACTGGAATACTCTTCCACTTGCAAAACCACTCAGATCTTTTCCCCCCAGTCAGAATGCCACTGGCATCCACCAGGCAGGGAACAGAAAATCAAATTTTTTGCTCAAGATCATTCAGTTTGACCATTTAAATGGAGACCAATGACCCTGAGATACAAGCCTGTGTGCAAGAACCTCCTATCATTCAGAGCTCAGAAGTGATCTGTCTCCCTGCAGTAATTTTTAAACAAGTGTGCTTAAGCTTAAATGCTTATGCCCTCCAGCCAGCCTTGGGCAGAAACCTACCATGAAGGTTTTACAGGAAGCAAAACAAAGAAACCTGAATGCTAGAGTACATAAATGTGTTTATTAGCATTTTTCTTTGGCTATTTTGTAAGAACTCCACTGGGAGGGCAACTTTTTCATTTTGTCTGTGCTAGAGAAACAAAGAAGAGAGTAAAATATTGGCCTGCTCACTTTCTCTGTGCAACCTATAATACTTGGACAGATTTCGTAAGTCTTCATGTTTGGGTAATTTATGTATATGGCTCCTTTCAGAGATACTGAATTAGTTTGGACATATAGATTAATCTACTTCAGAAGTGGATTTTTTTGTTATTGTCTATACATACAGAGGCTTATTCCTAGTACCACCTAAGTCAAAAAGAATAATTAATTTCTTTATTTCATCCTTTTCTGCCACAAATCCCATGAGGCACTACCCCGCGAAGGGGAGTTCTGCAGGGACTGTTCTGCGGCAGAGGAGTGCTGAGGAAGTGGGACTACACATCACATCACTGAGTGCAGCTCTGAAAGGATTCACTTAATTTCACTGAAGCAGAGGACATGGTCATCCACAGAGTTTAATTCTGTTCTCATTTATACTTGTATTAATCCAAGAAAATAAGTGAAAATGGAATTCAAATCTTATATGGGATCCTTTCTACAATTACTATATGTATCATTCAAAACCATATGTGGATGTCCTCATTCTGAACACATTCAGTTAAAACAAGTTCTGAGATCTGAACTATTTTATCATTGCAATAAAAGTAAAGACAAGAAAAATAACTTTAGTAGAAGCTAAATAAAGCCCCTTTTCCACCTCAGCGAGGTTTTCATTTTAAAATTTGGCCAAGGACTTACAGGAATATATTCCATATATTCCATAGAAATATATAGTCCATATATTAAAGGCTAACCATTAGTGATATCTGAATAATAACTATTCATCTTGGAGCTGAATTGTTCTTAAAGGAGCTGATCACCAAAGGAAACATTAAGGTAATCTGAAGATATACAGAGAGTCAGATACTGTATTCATGATATTTCATTTGAATATTGATGTCTTAGTAGCAATGCTTACTCTAAGCTGCAGTGAGTCCCTGGTTTAAACCCCAAGCACTGTGGATGGATTATATGGAATACATGCCATTTTGCACTTGATTTTCTTCTACTGACTTTAACTTGAAGTTTGAAGTTTGTTCTCTTACTTAGATTGCTGTGAAGAAGTTATAACTTTACCCAAGACCAAAGTCACACTTTAGAAAGAAAAGAACATTAGACTTGTCCTTTGTTACAGCTGCAAAGCAGTAACAGAAGGAAAAGAAACTAATACAAGGTTTTGTTTTGCTCTTCCCTGTAGTAACATATAGTTTTCTTTTTTCCAAGGCAATTTCTTTGATGGAGTTCAACCCTAAGTTCAGCTTCAAGCTGTGTATTCTAGTGCAATTCCAATACTGCTGGCACTTCTGGAAAGCAGCCCAGGTGGGTTTAAGCATAGTATACTGTAAAAAAGTAATTTGCCTTGCACACTGTATGAGATCAGATATTGCTGGCCTCCACAAAAAAAAAAAAAAAAAAAAAAGAATATTTATACAATAGAGTTTATTTATCTTTTCAATTTTTATTATACAGAGATACAGAAGTATAAATTTTTCACTAAGACAAAACTAACCTTCTGATACAAGGGTATAAGAATATCATATTTGTAGGCATGTAAATTGCTCCCTTTCCACCGAAAGATTTGAAGTTCCTCTACATTTGAATGCAAATATTCAATTATCTAGCATATCACTTTGAAACACGTTTCCTTCACAAGTGCACTCTCTTGTGCCCACTGGTTCAGGGAGTCATGCTATTCCCTGATTTCTATTAGAAATAATGTTTTCCAATACAACAGCTATAAAACCCAGACAAGCTATTATTGGCTGTCTACATTAGTTTGTCTTTTTTGCTTTGAGGATTGTTTCACTATAAAACTGTATAACATAGGCTTTAAAAAGAGAAAATGTTCCAGTGTAACACTTCACATCCTGTAGCTTAATGAGGTAGTCAGATTATCATCTGATGATAACACAACACCCTTAAATTTCATTAGTAATCTGTGTGTATTTTGCAATGACAACATTTAAACATATATTGCATTGTATTTCAAACCCAAAGCCTTTGTGCATATCAAGAAAATATGAAGACTTTAAAGGAAAGCATTCAATAGAAGGAGAAGGGGTAAATTTACCAGATTTTCTTTGGGTTTTGGTGCGTCTCAGTAACTGAATACATATCTTTCAGTGTCAGAGCAATGCTCTGCAAACCCAAAGTGTGTGAACTGTGAAGATTTTCCACTCTTTTTCCACTTCTGCAAGTTGGAAGCAATCTCACAGCTGGTTTAGTTTATGAGAGTTGATAATGGCTGCTTAGGAAGAGGAATTCTGAGTAGGCTGCAGACTGCAGGAAAGAAGCCAATGCAGTGAAAGGATTTCTGGTCTTTTAACACCAGGTTGTGAAACTAATCTACTTACTGTTCCTAGTACTCACAATCAATGCACTAGAAAAAAAGCATACCAAACTTGAGGTGGAGGCAGGAAGCTGGGAAGAGGGATTGTGCAGATTGGTGGATGTAGGTTTGAATTAACTGTTGGCATACCTATGAATGGATGAGTGTTAGTAGAAGATGACATTCTGGAGAAATAAGAATAGAACTGTAATTCATTTTTTAAGAGGGAGTAGGGGAAAGGTACGGCTGACAGGTAAATAGGAGACAGAGGCCAGGGTTCAGTTCCCTAAGTACAGATAACTACTGCTAACTAGATTCCCTCAGATGTCTAAAAGTCCTCTGTATGAGCCTAGCAGATACGATGTGCAATCTATGGGAACTTTCTGAAACATTTTAGAGGCCAAGACCGGAAATCCTATGTTGCCTAAAGTGACATTAGATGTATATGTTAAGACAAATGAATCTCACCCAGAAAGTAAAATGCTATTTCTTTTCCATGCCCTATTTTAACATTTCCAAGAAAGGAGCCTGGCATAAAAAGCCAAAAAAAAATATGGATCTAGTTTTGACTACCGGTCTCCTTTTTAGCCTTCCACACACTTCCCTGTCAAGAAGCATGGAAAGATTGCCAACTTGTATGAAACAATAAAATAATTACAGTAAAGTTTTCTCTCTATTTATTTTCTGTTCCAGCAGCCCTTCCCTGATCCTAAAACTTTTGCTTATTTTTATCCCTTACCAAGGCAAAGATCCTGCCACTACTCCTAGAGAAGTTCGTATGGTCTTATGACAAAAATAACAGTTGTGCATAACTGAAAAAACTGAAGATACTGCAAACTGTGTGTACCTGAAAAACTGAAAATTGATTCAGAAAGGGTGGCCATTTTGCATATGGCTTTGCATGAATATTGACTTGCTTTCATTTTTATATTTGTTATTGTAGCAGTGCAAAGCATGTGTAGGAAAACTTATAATATGTTTAAAACCAGTAAATCTGTTACAGAAACGGACATATGAGATGGCTGGCAAGAATACACTCAATGAAACATAAGCATGTGGTCATTTCTATCTGACAGGAAGTAGGTTAAAATTTAAAATAACATGATATTAACCATAGCAGGGGATGCAAGCAGAAAGACAATAAGTCAATATAACACACTTAAAAAGGAGTTTGTGGGTAATCAAATATTAGTATCTCTTGATTAGCACAAGCCTTTTTATTCTTAAAAAAGAGAAAGGAAAGATGATGGTTCATCTGAAATAAAAGGTAGTTATAAATATCCACATTATGA
This sequence comes from Nipponia nippon, assembly GCF_047370975.1. Lineage (NCBI taxonomy): Eukaryota > Metazoa > Chordata > Aves > Pelecaniformes > Threskiornithidae > Nipponia > Nipponia nippon. The sequence goes on along the minus strand of NW_028262336.1, from coordinate 52,956,104 downwards.
ATAAGCAGACATCAGCCTGGTACATTTTCTTACTTTACATTCAAATCCTGTAGCTTTTTCAATATATTCTGAAGTAAATTTTAACAGACACAGTATTAAAGTGAACATATAACAGTCTTGTTGACAAAATAAAAGATAACTCTTGTGAATAAATGATATTTCTTTATCTGAAAATACACTTTCTGTTTCCTGTGCAGCTAGAGTTTGCCCTTTAATATAACTTTTTTTGAAATTATTCATTTTCAAAAGTATGTTACAAATCAATTTATCTGTACTTGGTTTTTTTTAATTGTAACACATTTTAGACAATATCCTGCTTAATGCTCTGCTGTGGTCAGTGAGTTTAGGACCGAAAGTGTACATTAGTGACAATGCTGAAGAAAAGATGAGCAGGTGAGCTCAGCTGTGATTGTCATACACACAGCAGTCAGTATTTATCAGACAATTCAGTCTCAGCAAATGAGCTGTTCTGCTGCGAGTGCTCACACTTCCTGTGCTCTTTTTGTTCCTTTTGCTTAAGGAATAGCTGTTGCTATTTAAAGAGGCTGTCCAGAAAGATCCACACCAGTTTTTTTTCATTACTATGCAGAAGGAGGCATATGTGTATTAAAAGTGGATTGCAAGCAGTTAAAATCATTTTTTGCATTCTGCAGTTGGCCTTGTAACCTGTTACAGTGTTCCCTCAACATGTCAGTTTGCTTTTAATAACTTCACCTCTGAGTACAGTGTCCTGGTTCTGGCTGGGATAGAGTTAATTTTTCTCCTAGTAGCCGGTATAGTGCTGTGTTTTGGATTTAGCATGAGAATGATGTGATAATAAACTGATATTTTAGTAGTTGCTAAGCAGTGCTTATACCAAGTCAAGGACTTTTCAGCTTCCCATGCTCTGCCAGCAAGGAGGTGCACAAGGTGGGAGGGAGCATAGCCAGGACAGCTGACCCAAACTGGCCAAAGGGCTATTCCACACCATATGATGTCATGCTCAGTATATAAACTGGGGGCAGTTGGCCGGGAAGCAATGATCACTGCTAGGGGACTGGCTGGCCGTCTGTCAATGGGTGGTGAGGAGTTGCATCACTTATTTTTCCTGAGTTTTGTTCCTCTTTCTCTTTTTTGGTTGTTTTTCTTTTCATTACTATTGTTGTTGTTGTTGTTATTATTATTATTGTATTTCAACTATTACACTGTTCTTATCTCAACCCACAAGTTTTCTTACTTTTGCCCTTCCAATTGTCTCCCCCATCCCACCTGGGGGGCGGAGAGGGTGAGTGAGCAGCTGTGTGGTGCTTGGTTGCCAACTGGGGTTAAACCATGACAGTCCCTTTTGATGCCCAACGTGGGGCACGAAGGGTTGAGCTAACGACAGATCTGACCAGAACATGTTAAAATATATTTTTTTAATAAACATTCATTATATTAGTTTATGTTATGTGTCGCTGGTCACAATGTTGTTTTATTTGTTCTCATGGTTCTATTATGCAAATCCTCACTTGCCGTATGTATTCCCTCTGCTGCTGTTTATCACTTTTGGGAGATGGGTCAGGATTATCATTTTGCTGTACTGTGTAACATCGGTTTATAATACGATACTATTACTGGTCAAAAGACTAATTTGGTATTTGTAGTTACTATTGCCGTCATCTCCGTACCTCGGGCGCCATCTCTCGGAAATTATTAATAATGACACCACTTTTTCCCCTCGGAGAACCAATCTATGGGGAAGATGGCGGGGATACTTTCCCCCATTCTTTCACCTTCCTTTTCTCCTCCACGCTAGTTACACCAGCTCTCGAGAATTTTGAATATTCTTGGGATGTTCAAGACAGCATGGTCCTATTGTTATGTCTCCTGAATGTGTTTCAGGTCTTGTTTAAACAACTATTTAAAAACAAAAAACACCCAGACATCTGCCCTGAGGCTGGATGGTCATGGGTGGCACAGCGTGTGGTAGAATACAGGCAGGTATTTAGAGAACTTCTCACCTCCAATGGTCTGGGACTTGGATCCGAAACAACTGCAGGATCCTGATGAAGTGATAGAATGCTAGAAAAAAAAATGCCATGGTTATTCCAAAGAGGCACAACATATTGCACTGTGCTCCTCCCTGGCTAGTGTATACCAAACAGTGCTTGGTGTTATGCAGCACCCTCAAGGAGAAAAGAGACAAAACAAACCAACAGGCACTGCAGCTACTCCAGCCCCAGCAACAGATACTCTGGTTACTCCAACCCCCACGACAGGCGCTGTGGATAAACCAGGGAACCAGCCCATGCCGGTATCAGTCGCCCCTATACACAAGAAGAAATCTTGGAAGTGGAACTCAGCTCCTTTAGAAAGGGATGAAGCTCCTCCTAAGATGGAGCAGGAGGCAAAAGGATACTGTCCCATCAGCAAGGAGGCAGACTACTCTAAAGCAGGGCCATCATGAGAAAGGGAGGAGGAAGAATTCCCTGTTTCCCTCAAGGAAGAACTTAGCCAAAAGGGTTCCCCCTCTTCCTTGGAGGGAGAGGAAGAACTCATAAACAAGATGGTAACCACCCCATCTCTATCCCTGAATGAGCTGTGAGATACGTGAAAGGATTTCAGCAGTCGTCTAGGTGAGCACTTTGTTACCTGGCTGCTCTGATGCTGGGGTAACAGGGCCAGTAGCCTGGAATTAGAGCGTAGGGAACCCAAGCAGCTGGGATCCCTTTCTAGGGAAGTGGGCATTGACAAAGCGATTGGAAAAGGGGCACAAGCCCTCAACCTCTGGAGGTGACTCCTATCAAGCGTGAAGGAAAGGTGTCCCTTCAAGGAAGATGTTATATCTCACCCAGGCAAGTGGACCACCATGGAGAGAGGTATCCAGTACCTGAGGGAATTAGCAGTGCTGGAGGTGATTTATAGTCACCTGGGTAACGAGCAATTATCCAAAGATCCAGATGAAGTCCAATGCATGTGACCCATGTGGTGGAAGTTTGTACGGAGTGCATCATCATCATATGCCAACTTATCGGCAGTAATGACCTGAAAAGACGGAGGACAGTAAATGAAATGGCTGACCAACTCCAGCAATATGAAAAAAATCTCTCTTCCACCCTTGTCTCGGCTGTGGAGAAACTGTCCCAGGAGGTCCCGCAACTCAAAGAGGATATGTCCTGCTCCCCACCTGTATGGACCATTATCTCAGCCATTAGGAGTCAGCGTTATTCTGCTCAAGATAAAGGATATAGAGGATACACACTACGGGACGCCCTATGGTTTTACCTGCGTGACCACAGAGAGGACATGAGGATGTGGGATCTACTTCAACCCTAGAGGTATGGGTATGTGAGTTGCAAGGAAAAACAATCACAAAAGGGGCTTCTTCCAGGAAAATTGCTGCTTTAGTTTCCAGTGGGCAATTTCCCAGACAGAGTAGAAGGGCTGATTTTACTTCCAATCTTAATGAAGGGACTTCTGATTCACATGTACAAGAAGTGAGTAATGAATACTATGACCGGAACTAGAGGGGCCCAGCAGACCATACCCACAGTCTCTAGTGGACACCAGTGCACAGTGTACCCTAATGCCATCAAAGGGGCAGAACCCATCTGTATTTCTGGAGTGACAGGGGGATCCCAAGAGCTGACTGTATTGGAGGCTGAAGTGAGCTTAACTGGGAATGAGTGGCAGAAGCACTCCATTGTGACTGGCCGAAAGGCTCTGTGCATCCTTGGCATAGACTACCTCAGGAGAGGGTATTTCAAGGACCCAAAAGGGTACCGGTGGCCTTTTGGTATAGCTGCCTTGGAGATGGAGGAAATTAAACAGCTCTCTATCCTGCTTGGTCTCTCACAGGACCCTTCTGTTGTGGGGTTGCTGAGGGTTGAAGAACAACGGGTGCCGATCATTACCACAACGGTACATCGGTGGCAATATCGCACCGAGACTCTCTGATTCCCATCTATAAGCTGATTCATCAACTGGAGAGCCAAGGAGTGATCAGCAAGACTCACTCACCCTTTAACAGTCATTACTATTTTTTTTTCAACTATTAAACTGTTCTTATCTCAACCCACAAGTTTTCTTACTTTTGCCCTTCCAATTGTCTCCCCCATCCCACCCAGGGGGTGGAGAGGGTGAGCAAGCAGCTGTGTGGCACTTGGTTGCCAACTGGGGTTAAACCACAACATATGGTCACAATAATTTGGGCAGTTTTGACTAGGTGACTAAAAACCAATACATGTTGCCTGTGGCTGTCAATAGTAGTTTTGACTTTAGCATGTGATTTGTTGGTAATGAAACTAGACAAAGGACCTGTACGAGATCTACAACAGCTAAGCCTAGCGAAGTGACAGCTCTTGCAAGAGTGACATCAGAGAGGTTGTTTTGTGATGCTGGTCAGGCTGCATATGTTCGTCAGAAATGGACATCTTACAATTTTCAGAATTATACTTCTGATTGCCTTTAACAGTAGGAATGGCAACAGCAAGAATATTGCAACCTTGAACAATATGGACACAAGCAGTCATAAATTGGCCCATAAAGAATGACTCCTGTCAACACAGACCACAAAGTAGCTGAGAGTTGTTTCACCTCTGCAACATGTCAGACTGATGAGACAAGTGGAAGAAATGTGTCATAAATGCTAGGCATCACTATAATCCTTTTATATTCAATGAGCACAGCAATCACTGGCTATATTGACTGGTATAATCAAAACACAGTGAAGTGAAGAAGGAAATCCTTTTATCAAAAACAAGGTGGATAGTAACAAATGCCAGTAAGAGAATGCAACTGATCATTCATAAACTCATCATTCATCTAACTTTCTATTCCCTGGAGTCAAAAGTGCTTTACAATAAGAGAATCACTGGAGTCTGGTCCAGGAGAGCCTGCTTACCCAGGCTCCCAGCTGTGTTAATGGGTAAGTCAGATTTCAGAGTAGTTTAACCAGAAACCTATCTTTTCCTATTATAATCAGTGGCAAAAGTCTAACAATGGTCACAGCATGTGTGCCATTATGGTTTTGTCTTTTTCTTCTTTTGTATCCACTGTCCCACAGTGATAATCAGCATGATTCATCCAATAAAAAAGCACTGTAAATAGCAGATTTGACAGAGGATTGTCTGAGGTCTGCAAGAAGAATATGAACAGAGCACATACCCAGTAAAACTGGACTTTCCAATCGCAAAATAGGGACAAAGAGGGGAGGTTCTGCTTGTAGTGAGAAACTTGGTGATACAAGGAACATAACAACCAATTCATGAGCATGTTTATAGCATGTCAATAGCCAGTTCCAGAGAATGAGTTCTGGTTCTGAGATCAATACATGTAAGCACACAGCATATCTCCTGAGAACCCTCTGTGTCTAAAGCCCTTTCTAGCATACATTTTGCTTACAATTCATCTGCTTCTCACAAAACCAGTGTTGCGAAGTAAGGTGGCAATGTATCAATTGGTAATGAAAGCTAATGCCCTCCTAGAGATGGCTTTTTCTGCAGATTTATAGATGCCAGAAATCCTCACTGCAGACAAACTCGGAATAACTATGTTTTCCATAGTTTGAGGATCTTCAAACATGGATAGGCTGAGACCTCCTTTCCCCGAGAAACATCATCCTCTGTGAATCATGTGTGAAATCTTCAGTGCGGATAGCACAATGTAACCATCACAGCCCTCATAATGCCACAAACACCTTTGACTGGGCCCTGAGCTCTTGCAGTATCAAAACAAACTGCTCATCCAATTTGCAGAGTACTGTGAGACTCTGAGGGGTAGTCTAATACTACCATTTTGCATAATCTGTGTAAAAATGGCAATGATCCATTTCACGTGGTTTGGAGTCAGGACCATGCCGTCCTATATTGTTTTGGTCTGTTGGGCAATGACAGCAACACAGCCTGGTTCAAGCTGCACACAGAACTCCAGCTTGCAGCCACTGACTCAGCTGCAGTATCAGCTCAGCCTCATAAACAAGGCTTATTCCTGCATGGCTAGAAAATTGGTTATTCTAGCCATTAGCTATTCAAGACAGATTTCACAGCCAGTAGTACATAGGCTTCCTACTACCCACACAGCAGAAAAAGACATTACTTTCATTTGTTTCAATGTCCTCTGCCATCCCCCGTGGAAATGTTATTTTCTTATAATTTATACAGGCGAAGAGGCTGGAAATTAAGTAAAAGAAAACTTTTTTATTTTTTCAATCAATCTTTTCCCTAACCAAGAACTCAAAAAAATGCTATTTTCCTTTCCTCCAAAACCCAAAACCTTCAAGAAAAAAGGCACTGGTTCTCATAGGCTTTTGTCTTCATATGTTCTCTTCCATTTTAACTCTGTAAGTTTGCTCCAGCTCTGAGAAAGCTACCTGCAGAGACCAAGGGATGGGCACATGTGAAAAGAAGCTCCTAATAACTTCTGTAAGAGGTAGCCAATGGTTTTCTTCATACCTCTTCTCTCTTCAGACCTTGGCCCTGAATGATTCTTATGCTTCTAGGCCCCTTTTCTTCCCAGGGGCAGCCCACCTGCCCCACAACTATAGCACTTGTGGGACAAAATACTGAATAAGCCCCTTTGTTCCCACTGAGGAAAAAGACCACATAACACCTGACAGTTAGAGCATAGCAAAGCAAGAGATCCAGAGCAAGAAATAAAAATCACACAGGAAAAAAAAATGTGAACAAACCAACCATATAACTGCAAATGAGCTAATATAGCTATTAAAAACCAGACAGGAAAAAACATGTGGCCATACTGGATTTCCCACCACCCCTCCAAAAGTTGAGGCTAAAATATACTCGGTTAAAAATACACAAACCCAAGAACAACACATGGCAAATCAGCTCAGAAACAGAGACAAATGTGAAGGGTGGGGGAAAAATAAAACCAAGAAAAATACATGAGGTGTCTACATGAGGAATCATGTGGCCACGGTTATGCTGGGGCCTGCAGACCCTGCTCTTCCTCTTTCCCTTCCTGCATTGTCATACCACCTGTTCTTACATCCTCCCTGGTATACCGATACAAGTTCTCCAGGAAGCAAGGGTATGTACTTTTGTGGTGTGTTGCAGAGAAAGAGGCTGGGAATCTCTCATCTCAAACACACAATCATCCAGAAGTGGTTAATTACATTCACATTTGGTCTCAGTCAATAGCTAATGTTTAGCAACATTTATCCAATTCAGAATCTTGTCTGATGTATACATTTAACAGTCAGATGGACACAGTGTGTTGATCTGGAGAACGCATTCCAGCCAAGGCACAGTGGAGACTCAGCAAAGGGGGATATTTTTATTCCTGATTGATAGAATTATTTGCTCTCTAGTTATGTACCGATGACTCAAAGTCTGACAAAGAAACTTTTGCATCTACCAGGAAGTAAAGCAGATCTTACTTTTAATTTAAAAGAACAGACAGACTGTCTCCTGAATAAAGAATATGGTTTAGGGTTGAAAGAATCTGTCTGAACCTACAGAAGTCATCAAAGGGAAGGCTGGTCAACAGAGCCACCCAGCTTGCAGGCAAGGAGAGCCTGAGAACTGGAAGATGAAGGATGTGGTCAGAGGCCTGCTTCTGAAGGTGTTTTTTAATGAAGCATCTTTGAAAACCCAAGACCTAGGCTGCCACCTGATCTGAAACGAATACAAGGCAACTGAGCATGAATGACTTCTTTGATGTGTCCTCAGTTAACTTAATTTATGCATCATGTTTTCTCTTATTTCTTCATCCAAATCATTCATAGACATTGGCATCTGTTTCGGATGCTATGAGTAAAAAATGGATCAGGGTTTTCTCCTATGCAAATCGCTCTGAATGCAAATTCTGGCAACAAGAATTCAGTTCTAACTACCCACCCGCACTCAGAAGTGTCCTTTTTAAAATCAGTTTCCCCTTGCAGCAGGAAAAACTCAGGAAGTTCACTTGATCCTGTTCTGTCCTTCAACATGTTTTCCTTCAAGAATCAAACAAAAGCAATGTGGAAGCATAAAGCGGGAAAGAAGCTTAAACTGCATGTTGAAAAGGTGAAGTAAACTCATGGGGACCTCATCCAGAACACGAATTTGGATTAACCAAATTAACATAAACTAAGTAACAGCAAGAGAGACCTAGTTCTTTCTGCTGCCCAATTCCAACCCTATGCAGGAACAGGACCCAGCTGCCAAAAAGTCTTAAAACAGTCCCTAAAACCAGTATTTACACCTTCTATGCATGGTGATTGTGAGCACCTACTTTAATATCCCCAGGCTTTGGAGTGCTGGCCTTAAAAGTACATTTTGAGATAACAGATTTAAAAATGCCATGACAATAATTTTAAGAAAAAAATGGTCACACTGAAATGAGCACCAAATGTGAATATATACACCAAAAATCTCATTAAATTCAGTTTTGTTTTATCAGCATTTTCTTTTTCTTCACTGCTAAGAATGAAGAAATATTTTTATCTGAACAGGAATCTTATCCTTCCTAATCAGTCTGATCCTTCCAACTGATATTTGGTATTAGCTTGCACTGGGCATTATATCGGTCCCATCGTTATCTCAGTTTGAGTAGTGACTATTAGTTGATAATTTAAAATGCTTTTTAAAGTGGATCATAGAACCTTGTCACACCTTAAGCTGGAGATATTTTGGTTTTATTCCAAGTAACCCTTTCTGGTTATTTAATAAAATACATTATTTTTTTTATGCTTGTGGTCCCAAGTGATACAATGGCAAATGAACAGTCAAAATCAATTGTGCGTGTACGGAGACATTTAAGCAAAGACCAAAAAGTTCTCATCTTTGCACCTGAATTGCTTTGTCAAGTCCCTGGATTTAAATCACACTCTCAATGTAATTAGTATACACTTACAATACATTTTCAATTGTATCTGCGCACAGACACTGAGCTTCTCAGCATCTTTAAGAGAGGGAGAGAGACAGACGGACATCCTAATGTATGTATGTATGTATGTAATTTTATATAAAACAAGAAGGTGACTTAGAAACATTTTCCTCTGGGTAAATTTTTTATTAGTGTACTTAAACATAAATATAATGTAATTTATCTTTTTACTAGACTGGTTGACAAGTTAAGAATTAAATCTTTCTGAAAAACTGGATCTATTTGTTAAAAATCTGTCAACATTAAACAAATAGTATCCTGTTCATTCACATTTCAGATCAAAAGCTAAATGCTGCTCAAGGCTTGTTAGGATTACTGGTAAAATATTTTTGCAAAGAATTCAAGTCAAATGGTAAAGGTTGTTTTTAATTATATATCACTACTAATTTTTTTATGTATAAAAAGGGATTGAACACTATGTCTGGTCATGTGCTCATGATTAAGTTATATTTCAATAGGCCAGCACAGCATGGTCATAATCATTTAGGACTACATTTTTACAAATACAAACATAATTTATGCAGACAAAAAGCAGAACAGTCAACGTAAAAGGACCGCCGCAAACAAAAACATGGTAAAGATGACAATGTGAGAAATTATGAATTATGGTAATTTTCAAATGGCACACAGAACTATATTCTTTTTACTAAATTGATACCCATAATTTTGCACGCAACTGAATATTTGAAATGAGAGGACTGTTGAGCATCCTTTTGTGTAAAAATCTGAATATGATGAGAGATCCTGCAGAAATACTATATGGCACAGGGAGGGACTGATGTGTTGTAGGCAGCAAATAATAAGATGATGGTAAAATGGATACAGTTATCTGAAATTCTGTTGTGTTTTGGAAAACTTCAGTGTGTACCATTCAAAATACATATGTCCCAGTTAAACATTATGGAGGGATCAATTGTAAATATATTTGCTAACAAGGCAAAAACTGAGGATGGCCGTTAACAGTGTGATTTTTCAGTTCTTATTCTGGCACGTATATGGTGTCAATGCTGCTGACTGTGTGAACACACTCTGGTAAATATCTGTGCATATCAGACTAGCAGAGTACTCTGATGGCAGCTGACTAATATCTGGAAACTATTGTGTTAAGCAGAAATATTGGGTTTATTCTAATTTCTGTCTTATAATCTAGCAGACTTATTTCACATTTGGGACATTTTTTAATGTTTGAGGAATTCCCCGGTATTCTTATTTCAATAATGGGGGAAGAAAAAGCCATATTTTTGAACAACAGTTGCACTGGCAGCTACTGTAGCATATATGTACTAAAACCTAAAATCTTGTTACTGGAAAAGAAAAACATCTTTCAGTAGATCCTAACTAAACTAGGGAATCTAGGTCACCTGTCACCTCTGGGTGAAGTCAAGTTAGGCAAGAACATGGAAATACCTTGACAAACTTTAGTGAGAAATGTTTTACTCTCCTGGTTCAGCACAAGAATGGCTTTCCACTGTATATTTTCTGTTCTGCAAAGGATAAACAGCCCAAGACTTGCTGGTGAATATTTCTAAATGACAACACATTTCCTTGCTTTTGTCTTCTGCTGAGAAGTGTATAAAGCCAGATTTTTATTCTTTTTTTTTTAGTTTAACTTTTATTAAATACCAAAGGTACATATTTCCAAAATTTAAGCATTTCAATGTTAGTTTTTAATAAATAACAAAAAGAGTAAAGTATTGCTTCAATAATTTTCAATGTTAACTCAGTCTACAGTTGCTAATTATTAATTATAACCTCAAGAACTTGGATGAATTTCTAATGTAATACCATAGCATTATTATTGCTACTTATGATTCTCATAATTCTGTGAGCATGTTTTCTCTTCTGAACAGAAAGAAACCTTAAATTTGAAAACAATTGCAAGTATTGTTGCAAGTATTCAGGTTCATTAAGGTAGTAACAGAAACCAAAACTATCATTATATTAACAACTAAACTTCCTCAGGCCCACTAGCTAAGATGAACCATAAAGTTCTCGTCTTTGGTCTTTTCTGCTAATTAACTAATTACATATTCATTATTATCAGAATGACATTTATCTTTTCCTCGACAAGAAATATCTCCTCAGTTGTTTTCACAGGAGGTACTTAATGAGCTCTTCTATTATTTTTTCAGTCAAGCTGCCCATCCAAAGGTAAATATCCATCCCAGTGCCTGTTTGCTCCTGTTGTTTCCCTCTCCCTGGAAGGGAGGAATAGTGCTTTCCTTCCTGACTCTCTCTTCTATCTTGAATTCGTGTTTCACAGTGATGCATTTTAGCTTTTATAGCTCTGACAGAAAGGAAGCTGAAATTGAAAGCGATTGATCCACTGGAAAAAGACTACTGTTTATCACATTTATGCCTCACTTGCATTACCTCTGATTTACCCTTTTTGAACTCTACAAATTCAATGGAAAAACAAAAACCAACCTTGCTTCCCCCTGAAGATACCTCAACACCTTCTTTTCCTTTTGCTCTCTGTGTTTCCTCTGTGCCTCGAGCATAAATATTTGTAAACCCACCCCTGGCAGAGCTGCACAAATTGAAAGGCAGAGAGACGTTCTGGCAATGGTCCTTCAGTGCAACAGGACCTACGTGCCACCCCTCCAGCATAATTTTGAACCACCACATCTCTCCTCGGGAATAATTTTTCAAAAATGCCGTTAGAAGTAACAGTTGTGACATATTTAATCTATAAACCAAGTAGAATAGAATATTTGATGGTCTTTTCTGTCTGGGGCAGCATTTGCCAATGCTAAACAGAGTCTCCAAAGCAGAATAATTAGTGAATCATCATCTAGCAGGGCCTTACTGCTGTGACCTGGAGGCATGAACCAATTCAGTAAAATAGAAATAAGCGTTTTAATTCCTTTTCAAGTTCTACAAAAGAACTGTAAATGTTTACTGACATGCTGTATATATCTAGATGACACTTGCCTCTCTAGAGTTGCTGATATGGTGTAAAAGCAATCTGAAAATGTCCTAAGACATCTCCCTGTGCAATGACTCTTTGAAGACCATGAGTATTTTAGAGGATAAAGTGATAGCAGGTTTGCCCAGACAAATTCATCTTCCAAACAGCTTTAAATTTTGTCAGGGCACTCAGGGTTGTGGGGAGTCCCCATGGTATGGGTCAGGGCACGGCCTGGCAGACAAGGCCCATCCCACCCGCGGTGAGGAGCAGGGCAGCTGGAAGGCACTGGGGCAGGCCCAGCCCCGGGCATTGGGCACCTTCCTGGGGACAGGGCCGGGCCGAGGCTGGGCCGGGCTGAGGCTGGGCCAGGCTGTGGGCCCGCAGGTGGGCCCAGTTTGGTGGGGCCCATGGCCAGGCAGGGCAGGACCGTGAGGAGCTGGAGACCAGCCCTGCTGCAGCGTTGCTGGGGCAGGGGCTGACAGCACCGGGGGGCTGAGATGTGGTCTTGGGCCCTGGGCAGGGTGGAGGGAGCCCAGAGGGGACTGGGCAGTGATGGTGAGGGCTGGTGGTGCCCTCAGGGACATGACATGTTTAATATTTCCATCAGCTGTACTAAAAGAAGTAGCTGAATAAAAAAGAAAGAAAAACAATTTCCTTCTCCTTATTTCTTGGGTGTGATGTCATTTTGTAGAATTCATTTTGTGTAAGTCAGTCTGTTGATTTAAGAGATATAAAATAATAATAATAACTTTTTATTTCTGTATTGCTACAAAGGCCAAGTAGAAGTAAATTGGACGCTACCCTGTTTCTGTTTGATCAGCAGTACAATTCAGTAAATTTTAATCTTCAAATCCTGTTGTTTTTTTATCTTTGACTGAAAGGAACTTCTCCCATCTGTGGTCATTTGGCATTGAAGCAATAGACAAAGGAAAGAAACCGTGAATAGTATTTACACCTCACGTATGAGTATTTAGTATTTAGTGCTTATTAGTACTGAGCACTTCTGTACTCCTAAATGGGTGAGGCGCAGAAAAGTGTTCTCTGTTTGCTTTTATTTCTTCATTCTCCTTAGCTGCAGAAAAGCTAGAATGCATCAGTACAAGAAAAGATAGCATAAAGTCTTGGGCCAGGATCAGTATCCATGAACTGAAGTATCTGCTGCTTCTTGAATTTTATTGCTTTTAAAAGTAAAGCATAGCATCATCCAGAAAAAAAAAAAAAAGTAAAAAAATTAACAGACCATCCGTAAATAAAGGTAGCTAGGAAGGAAATCATAGTGCACAACTTGAGTTTTTCTGAGAGATCTTTCTGCCTTTAACGGTCACTGGTCTATAACTATTGTTCAGAATTAGTATTAAAAAGGAAACATAGCACTCCTTCCTTCTCCTTCAGAGACCATACTATCCCTGTTCAGAGTTTTGTCACAGAGAAATAATGAAGGGAAAAGCACCTTTAACATTGAAGAAGGGCAAGTCACGTGGAGAATTGAGTGTTTCTTTCCAAGAATCAATATTCTGCCTATGTCTGCACCAACGACTAACTCTTGTTCTTCTTGCCCAACAGTGACATGCAGGGACCTGGGCACTGATGGTGCTCGGCTAAAGCAGTACATCACTGGTCTGAAGAGACCCGTACACTCCAAAAAGAGGTATGAAGTTGAAGGCAGCTTTCAGAACATAGGGGCAAATGAACAGGGAGAGGATCAGGCTAAGCACAAGATCTAGCTGTACGTTTGCTGTCTCCAGACTGAAAGTAGGCAAACAGGTCTCAACCTCTTTGTTCAACACATGCTCTTCCCAATGAGAGCACATTGGCACAGCTTCTTTGCATGCCACGCTAGCTTTCTAAGGATTTCAAAAGTAGGAAGGAGAGGGCAATGACAGCTTCTGAATCTCCAGTGTAGTCCTGGTCCTAGAGACCAGAATGAGAGCCTGTTCTTCCAAGATGAGGAAGTTCTTCCAGACACCTGTGACTTTTGGTGGGAAATGAAGTTCAGTTCTACTCCATTTTCCAAAAAAGTTTCTGGGTACTTCTCCTCAGGAGACAATTCTGTCTGTGGATGGAGGAGCAGCTCTGAGAAGGGGCATTGTAAAGAACTATGATTTCCAATGCAGGATCATAAGTTTCCATATTGGCCAGATGGTTCTAGACATGTCATTCTCAGTGTGCTGTCTGCTGGGTCACTTAGTTCCCCTCTTACACTGTAGAGAGAAATTAGGTATTTATTTCATGCAATCTTCTCCTTTGGTCAAATACCAAATCAGTATTTAAATATGGTATCATGCTAGCAATAGCATAGCATAAATATCATATGCTACTTTCTTCTTCAAGTTACAGTCCTTCTTATGGAACTTATTTAAACAGAGGCTGCATCTTCCATCTGATACAAAAAAGAAGTGTTGACTCTGTGCATGTTGCACATTTAAATTTAAGGAGTACAGATGAACATTTTGTTCTGTAGCATAACAAGAAAGGAATGTAAATCTTGATATGATATCCCTGATAACTACATGTTAGCAATTGTGAAAAAATAAATCTTGATAAAATGTACCGTTGGAGAAAATATTGAAATGAATGAATGAGGATAAGAATCGGTTCTTACATATAGTAAATGGATAGTAATGTACGAAATCTATGATCCCATTGCCAGATGCAATGTTTATCAGCCATCAAAACCAGACACGCATAAAGCTATTTATTTAAAACAAACAAACAAACAAAAAAAACCACCACCACCACAAAATGCCCTAGCAAAGTTATTTACAGTTATCTAAAGATAATACAGATATTCTGGAACACTTCTATAATATTGCCTTTAGAACACTGTTAAACAATTCACAAGCATATTATTTGTCAAATAACTTATTCAACATACTTTTCAAAACAAATTTTCTTGGAACATTTTGCTTTCACCAATGCTTGGCACTGTTTATGAATTTTCTGATACCAAAAAACACTTCTGAATTCAAACCCGGTATTTATCACACAAGGTTCTTATCAGTTAGCTATTGGCATGAAGGTTCAGAAGCATTACAGGGAAAAAAGGTGAAAGGTAGCCTATCTGTTTGGCACTCAACAAGGATGTCTTCATCCCACTGATGGCAGTGTAGACACCTCCAGGGAGTATACACAGATAGTGCAGACTCAGAAAACTGCTGTGCCAAGAGCTAGTAAATTTTTGAGATGATATTCAGAACACGAAGACAGATTCCTGAGTCTGTAGCTGCAACTATGACTAAAGTTTATCACATTCTTTAATGTTTTTTCATTGACAGTATTTCCCAGGACACTGAACAACAGCTAGGTATCACTGAGATGTAGTATGCTCCTTGCTCTTCACCTGTTTCCTTGTCCCAAAATGGCACAGAGTCAGGCTCTTTATCAAAATATTCCCTTTAAGGTAATGCTGAAGGTGCTCCCTGATCCTTGTGAGGGAAAAAAAACCCAAACAACCCACAATAGTGCAGACTCAGAAATTTCTGGTTTGACTTACATAAATGGGAAGGTTCTTTAAATATTAAGAGACACAGCTGTTTTCCAAACTCATTTTGTGCTGGTCAGATTTCTTCTGTCAAATATAAATCTTTCCTCTGTGCTCCCAGGAGTTCAGAGTACTACCATGCTGTGTGTTTGTGAACTGAACTGGTTGTTCCTGGTACGGGAAAAATTATTTTCTTCAGCAGACAAGGGGAAATCTAGTTGAACCGTACTTAAGTCAATGGGGCTACTGCAGTGAAATGACTAACAAAGTCGCATCCATAAATTGTTGCTCTGCCAATTTATTACTTTTATATTTTTTGGTTGGTTGGTTGGTTCCTTGTGAACCCGATTATTTTATAATCTTTAAAAGAATCAGCCTCTTCAGGGCACATAAAATATCACTTTCTTGTACTTGATGGGATTAATGTTCTATATTTGCACAGAACTATACTGAATTACCTATCCTTCTCTGTAAAATAAAAAGGTATATTGGCCCCATTCACTAAGATTTTGTTTTACTTCCCATCTTGTTCTTTTTGTATATAAATGCCAGAATGTTGTTTGAAATGGAAGATGATTCATATTATTTGTGTACATCTGAGATGTTCCTTCCTGCATGTGTAAATGCAAGAGAAAATCAATTTTCCAGTTATATTGCAACCAAATTATATATGCCTAGTGAAATCAAGGGTAAGAATAGGTTTGAAAAAGACAAAATGAAGAAAGAATGAAACCGTATTCAAGCAGGAGAAGAGGTAGGGCAGCAAAAGTCTTCCAACAGAAGTTAAATGACTAGTAGAGTGTCTCTTTACATGGTGACAGAGGAAAATATTTAATAATTCTAGTCTGTTCTGTGTTTTCCTACAAAACCACGACTGAGAAGGGAACAACTGTTCCTGGAAGGTAAAGCTGAGCCCAGACTGTTCCTGCTACTCAAAATGTAAAAATGGAAACTGCAAAAATAGCAGCCTACAGTATTTAGGAAATTTGTAGCAAAGAGAAGGTTCAGTCTTTTCATGTAACAGATACCGTGGGAGGTTTTTTGTGACCTGCACAGGAACAAGGAGAGTCTGAAAAATCTACTTCATTTCATAACCTGTCTCTCTCTTGATAAGGAAAAAAGGTGTAAAAGAACAGAGTACTTTTAATTTCCTTAGTGTTTTCCAATTTTATGCCAAAACTGGCATAATTCTTCAAGTATTTTTCACTTTTAACCCCAAAATAATCCAATTTTAATATTAAGAAAAGGAGACTAATTTATTACAACTGTTCACATTTTTCCATCTTTTATCATCAGAAATAATAATGTTGCTTCTCATATTCCTGTACCATTGAAGACCCAGGTAGGTCAATAGCATCACTCTCCTTATAGGAAACTGTGTCTGGCTGTGCTCTGATCTAACCTACAACATGTTTCTGCATCCCATTAAAAGCTGTGATCTTATCTCACTGTAAAATTGGAACAACAAAACCAAAACAGACTGCTAGCAAAACCTATTCATCAGTAATAGTATCTGCAACGTATTTTATATGATACTATTTAAATATTCTTTGCCAAATTTGAAAGATTTTGCACCAGTCCAAGTAAACCAGGATTTCCAAACATTAAATAATATGTATCTATTTTTTTTTTTTTTTTCCTGACCCATGTCTTACTCGTCTTTCACATGTATAGTAAAATATTTGTACCCTTCTCCTCTCTACAGTATGGAAACCTAGGTACCACTATAAATTAATCCTGGTAAGAGGGAGAGATGAGCAAGCACCTTGAAATTCATGAGTCCATGGATGCATGTCTCGTCAAATACTAATTTAAAAAAAAAAAACAAAAACAAACCCCCAAGCAATAAAAAAACCTGGACAGCGTATGTTTTTTATCCCTGAAACTCCTATCTTTTTACTGAGCAAAAAACTTCAAAGGGGATCATTCACTCTAACAGACTCTCTTTCTCATACCTGTGTAATAAGGGAGCCCTTATCCTTTCAACACAAAGGGCTCTCTTCTGCTGTCATTTTCCCATTGACACATCTGGATCTATCAGAACTTTCTACTGGTAAATCAACAGCATGCATGCCATAAACTGACATTCTGACTATGTAGAAAATAATTGTTATGTACGGATTTCACTAGATGCAAGTGTGAGAATGTGAGTTAGCAGGAAGAGCTATGGGTGTAGCAGGAAAAGATAAAACAGTTCATGTGAGCTTCTCTTATCTTATGACGTGCCATTTTCTGAGTTGTTTTTCCTGCTTTACAATAGCCCCTGCAAACACATACAGTGTCTTTATCTTCCTGGGCCACAAGGTATGTTTTTTTCTTTTTCACAACTGGTGAAGAAAACAATTGATTAACACATTTGGTTTAAAAGGTGCTAATTCCTAATGATATTTTCATTTAAGACAGAATTCAGTGCAATGTACAATTCATACCACTTCCCAGAGCTTTCTTTGGGAGACAAATCTCCTTTTAAGAGGCGCTTGTTTTTCTCCACTGTTTTTCAGCATCATGATCACATCAGACACTCACACACACAGAGAAAAAGGTCATTTTCTATGACCATAAAGGAAAGGTTAATAGAAAAACTACAAGAAGGATTATATTATTAATTTAATATTTTTGATTTCCCAAACAAATTTGAGTATACAACATAATACAGATAAATTCTTGGCTTTATGGCTTCAGCTGCAAGGTCTCTTATTTTATTCAAAATGGAGGGAATGGACAGAGAAGAGAAAATTACATATACAAGTTTTCTTTTCATAGGTAAAGATTAAGGAAACCCTTTGATAACTTTAGGAAAAGACAAAGAGCTATTTCCTGTTAGATCTGTGAATTTCATCTGAGTTAGGTACAAATGTGTTTGCTAAAATGTTTCTGGGGATTCAAGATGTTTTCTTTTTTTATTGTTTCTTTTGTTTTTTTTTAATCCTGTGCTATTTTTCTTTTTACCCCTTGTATTTTGGGTTCCAGCTATCAAATTCAGAAGACAGCTATTAACACTGGCATATTTGATAATCACAAAAGAAAGGTTAAAGGCATGATGATATAAAAGTGCTGAAACACCTCAAATTTGCAGAACTTACTTGAGTTCATGATCTAAGGAGGTCTATAGGATATAGCTGTCCTGCTCTTACTAATCTTGTATCAGCTTATTCTCAACAGCTACTCATCCAGCACATCTTACAGGAACTAGACAGCTAATCCTCAATCCTTTAAAATTAAACAAAAAAAAAAAAAAAAAAAGGAAGACACAGAGAGAGAAAGAATACCAAGCTTCAGAAGACTTAACATAACTTTCACTAGGTTAAGGATTTTGTTAGGCTGGTTTCATTTTGCAGTTTCCTAAATACTATAGATATAAAGATATAAAAACTGACTGGAATTTCAGAATTAAATCCTAGTCTTGCTGAAAGCAGAAGAAACTTTTCTACTGACTAACTCAGGGAGAAACCTTACAGTTTTCTCAATGTTTTCTGACAAAAAAAATGTCCTTCTATACAGTGCAAACTGCTTTGTAGCTGAACTAAGGAAATTTGTTTTCAGTACCAACCTAATAACAGAAAATAAAACATCCTGTGCCTCAGAGTAGGTAGGTGTCTCAGTCCAGGTTTTGTATATCTTTAAGAAATAAGAATAATAGTTGTATTTTTCTTTGTGTCACTTGAGAAAAAGAAATCTGTTCAACAAGCATGCTGCATGGTTGTACTTCTCATGAAACTGAGATAAGGAGGAAACTGTAATTGTAGGAGATCTGCATTTGGATTTAAGACATTGTGTGACTGAGAATGAAACATAACAATAAAGTGGTATATTTTCTACATTCACTAACCTACTGAATTCAAGTGTTAAAATCTTCATGGCATCTTTTGTGAGGCAAAGTGATAAAAACCTTTCAATGATTGAGATGGGATCGCCTGGGGTTTTAACTTAAGAGTCAAGTAAAGTTGGATCTAGTTTTTAAATAAAAACTTGGCAGATGTTTCATTGTTCTTGTTCTGCAATGGTGTCGGATTTTGTTGTAATGAAGGATTTAGCTCTGCTGATGGGCACTGGCTGAGGACCACTTCAAACTAAAAACTCTGAAAAGAGGATAGATTTTGCAAAACTATTTATGGATTTCTATTGGTACACCAAGATGGCAAGGACTGAGGTATTCAGGTAACTTTGCTGTTCTTCCACCCAGTAGAAGTAAGGAAAAGTCTATCCCAATAAAGTGTTTTGAAAAAGACCACTCAGTGGTCTTGTTTTGTAGCTTAACAGGCCTAACACATAATCTGTCTGGTGGAAATTTTCACCGAAGGCACTCAAAGGCCCACTGCCTTCTGTCCACTCTTTATTTCGGTGCATGGGTTTTCGTCACAGCCTGGAGTCCTGGACAGGGGTTTCAGTGCCACCTGAAAATCCCAGCCTTTGCAACCAGCCCAGAAGCAGTTGGCAGAAACTGAGTTAGCCGTAGTCAGAACTAGAGACTGTGAAACAATTTTCTGTACAGAACCTCTCCATATCCTTCTCATTGGAAAAGCGTTCACTTTTTCTTTTCTCTGTCTCATTCTCTCTCCCAATCTCTTTCTCCCTCTGCAGCCTCTAATCTTCCATATTCATACACTTTAGCAAATACACAGTACTAGTGCAATGTATTTGATATGACGCAGTTTAGCCAGTTGAGAATTTTCTGCTTTGAAGATTTCAGTACTAGGGTTGCTAAAATACACAAAGCAGAGCGGTACTGTACTGCTACTAATGAGAAGTAGTCTACTGTTTTTTGCTATCTCAGTGACAAACTTTTCACAATAAAGATATTCGAATTTACTTGAAGTTGATTTGACAGATTGCTTTTATTTCACGTACTGTTTAATTTTTTTCTAATATCTTCTATTTTTTTTCTTTACAGATCTGACTTAGACCAGGTCATCAGCTGTCATGAATATATCTCCATAACAACAGATAGCATAGGTAATACATGGGAGTGGGAAGGAGGGACAGGGAGAAGTGGGGAAGGATTCAAGAAGATCTTTTTCTTCAGCCAGGCATGATGTGTGTTTCCTCTTTGCATTTACTCAATGTTACCAAACTTCTAATGCTATATCTTTGTTCCTTACCTGTACAGTATTCAATGGTGTAATATTAAGATTTTATGCCATAAGAGTTTGGGATAGTCACTTTAATCCTTAGTAAGAGCAATGCAACAAGGCATCCCCAAGGAAATCAGATGAAAATTTCAAGCCACACTTCCTTATCCCATTCTGTAGTAATACGTGTAGTACAGAAAGGCTATTTTAGGTACAGATTGTTGCATATATAACAGTTATGTATTTCTATCCATAATTTCAATGTAAATTTGGGGAAGATAACATAGATTTGCAATATTTCTGGGTTGTTTTTTTTTTTTTAAGAGATATAGAAAATTATATTTGCGTTTAGTTTGCTTGGTATGTGCCGCCCCAGATTAATTATTTCCATAACATAGGGAGATTTGAAGACTAACAACATATTCAAGGAGAATTCCTGTTTGAAAGATTGACAGCTTTAAGACTGACTGCTTCACTTTACATCTCTGTAATGTGACTATTTATATATATATATATATATATATAAAAATATATACAATAACTATATGTGTATACTTAAGAATATAGGAAGCTTTTATTTGTGTTATTTTTACATGATTTATTTAATCCATTCTATACATTGATTTTTTCAAGACAAAAAACGTTTTGGGCTTAAACAAAGATAATTTCTTCCTGAGGGTAAATCAACAAAGATTTGATACAACAGTAAGAAACCAGATTTTTAAATTTAAATTTGATTAAAAAATACATTGCGGTTAGTCTTCACTTCTAAATAAACTATCTAACCCATGGGCCAGAGTCCTGAAGTTCTAACTTATCCAAATTACAAGACTTTAAAATTGTGACTGACCTATTTTCAAAAGATATTTCTTATCAACATTTCAGAAGAAATACAGATTTTACTTAAAGATCTTATGAATTTTGCTTTTCTAAGGGTTTATCACCTTTATAATGACCATATCTCCTAGTGAAAGCTGTAACATTTTATGTACAACCAGGGAGAACTTAAGATAGATTTTCCACCTTCATGAACACAGTTCTATATGTGTGTGTCACATAATAAATAACAAGTGAATAGTCCTTGGATAAAGGCATATTTTTAACTGTGATTTAAACAATTTTAAGGAAAAAAAAAAGGCAAATCAACGTGTCATTGTTTTCAGCCATGTTTCAAAAAAGTAAGGTTATTAAGTCCAGGTAGTTGACATCAAATTCAACTAACTTAAAATATTAAGTTAATTCCTAGTTATTAAAGTTGAATCTCTATGGACAGACTAAGAGCCCTTACGTGTGATACAAATCCCATGCACCTACTTTTGTGTCAGCTTCAGAAGAAGCAGATGGCATAAAAAGTGAAGTTTGTGCAAGCAAAAATAAATATTTATGAGGCTCTCAGAAACTTATGTTAAGAAAAATGGTATGAATTTTATAGAAACAAAATGAACCTAAATAGTGAGAGATCAAGTTAGGCTTTCTGCTTCCTCTGCTCAAAAAACTTTATGACTCTATGCATCATTGTCCTTTGTTGTTACAAGCAGTTGTGTATAGTGTCATTGCCTTCACACATGACACAGCACAGGGAATATTAGCATCAGTGGGAAGGGAATACAAAAGTATATGTGGGATATGAAACAATCATTGTTGCAGACACATAAAAAGCATTCACATTGCTCTTAGACAAGAAAAATACAGTCATTATTGTAATCAAAGTGAGGGTTTTGAAAACCAATTTTTAAAGCTCCTTTCACATTTATATATGAGGACGAGTAAGTGCTCTAGGAATATTGAATACTAATATAATGTTAATTTTATTTAATATTAAGATTAAATGGTGTTTGTAGTCGCTTGAAAATGATCATTCTTCAATTATGCTGCTGTAGCCATGGCACAGCACATTAGTAAATTCAGAAAAACAATTTTTTATTTTATTTTTTCTAGGTAAAAAGCAAAACAACAATAAACAAACCTACAACAACATTATCTAGTAATTAAATGATGACAGTATTCCCAAAGGTACACAATTCTTCTAGATACAGGATTTCTGCCAAGAATGCCTTGGAAGTCTCACATAGCTTGATAGGTGGTGTTTGCCAAACTGAAGTGATTTTTCTCTCATGGAACCTGTTTCATTAATTTGATGTGTGAGAAATAAATATTTGCTGTGCAATTAACTGAAGATTATTATGGTCTAATGGAACTTTCAAACAAACAGATGCTCGGCCCTTTGGATGCATAAAAAGCACATCACCACTTGGTAAATAGAAGCTGTTGGGAAAACACTGGTAAAGACATTTAATTGGTGAACAAAGTTGATGCACATGTAATAGTTTTGGATTTGCTTAATTGAAGTAGTGAAGAAAAAATGACAGTTACCATGCTTGCAGATATGATATCTGCCAAAGCTGTAGAAATTATATTGAAGGTACAGCCAGTAAAAGTAACAATCTTTTTTTAACAAAAATACATGCCCTTGTTCTCCAAGTCTCATATATTTATCTTATATATATATTTATCTTATATATACAATATTTTATAAAACTAATTATGTCACTGTATGTGAACAAGAAATGAAAAAAAGACACAGGAAATTATGGGCTGAAAATCATAGTACGTAATACCAAAGATATTTTTTGTCTATGCTATAGCAAAATAAATAGAAACATTCACTGTATTATCTATAATGCAAACTGCTGGAAAGGGAAGTTAGACCTCTTGCTCCTATAGACTTAACCACTTCCCAACTGAGGGATTTGATCTAACAGTACTTTTGCTTGTAGTACAATACAAAGCCCATAGTTCGAAAGTTATGATCTTTTCAACTAACATAAGTAAGTAAGAAAATAAATAAATAAGTTAGTTAATTAGTTAATTAGTTAATTAGTTAATTAGTAAGTAACTAAGGGGAAGCCCTGGGTGGTAGCTGCTCCTAACACTGCATTTCAGAAACAGCACATTTATAAAAAGACTAATACAGCCTACTCAAAGTGAAAATGTATGAATAAAACTGAGAAACTACATAAAATGAGAAAATATCAAGCAGATAAATTATAATTAATTCTACCTCTAATATTCATGGAAATGTTCAGTCTACAGCACGGTGTGTTAGACATTAAGTTAGGACTTATGGTCCACCTCTTTTAAATTCTCCATGCACCATTTTGTGTTTTACATTCATGTTTGTACAACTGGTACAAGACTTCTTACAGTACAAGTTCTTCTCTCTGTAGGGGCTAGCAGAGGTACTCATGCTCAGTGTTGACAACCAAGGAGGAGCTGTACATCCAATTCAAGCAAAATAAAGCTATAACTAGCACTGAATCTTCAAAAATATTTGTCCTGCAATAGTATGGAACACTTAAAACATAAATGTAAATCTAAATATATACATCTAAATCCAAACCTATATCTATATATGTAATTAGATATACATAATAAAATGGGTCAAAAGGAAAATTTTTTGGAATATCTTATTTCAGAAACCTCTCCAAATGTCCCTATCTTTTTTTAATGCCAGCCACCAGTACAGGAAGTTCCTTGAAAGTCTCTAGGTCCAAGAGCAGATCTTTCTTACCATAGGAAGAAAGTTCAAACATCTTAGTACAATGCAGTCAGAAACAAGATACAAAAGTACCTACTCCATAATTCTTGAGAATTACTTTTGTATGGAGACTCACTTGTTAGTGCTGTGAGGCAAGTTAAGATGCCAAGCTATATTAAAATATCAAACTGGGTAATGAATAGGCTTTGAACCTTGATCCTAAGGCTCCAGTTGCTACACAATTTTAAAATATTGATTATATTACCAGTGTTCTTTAATATAACTGTGAAATTGAATTAAAACTAAATGCATTTAGGGAACATCCTGGCTGCAAAGGTCAGCATTCAAAAACAAAGAACCAACAAAATTTAAGATAGATAGTGCACTGTAAACTGGAGAAAGGAATAATATTTATTTTCATTCTCACTGCCCAATAAGCAAACTCCTTTGTCATTAATTCTGCACTGACCATCTTCTGTGTTGAAGGCCTAATGGCTCAAAAAACACGTGTGCTAATTTAGCGAGATCTATAGGCTTCAGAAAGCTTAACCAAATTTTTCTGTTTTGTGAACAAATGCTAACTCAGAATAAGACACAGATCTGTATGCTTGAAGGAATCTAGAAAGGCAGAAAATATTTATACTTTATGAAGTCTAAGTCTTTTAAATGATGGATTAGATTTGTTCTGAAAAGCACCTAATGCATAAATGGCAAATGTGAACACACTTAGAGAAGAAAGTATAAAGACAGATGAAGAAAATTAGTCAGGTGAATGGAGAAGTAGCAGGAAAAGAGGCTCACTGAATGGCTTAGTAACATTAGAAATAATAGTCAACACAACAGCTTAGTTGTCACATGCCTTTTCCACAGTCCAACACATTGCAAGCCACAGGCAATTCCTCCAGAAATCTCTCTTTGACCTACGGTATAGAACACATTAAAATGAAAAGCTTTTATCCAAAGGTAGTTCACAAATACTTCCAATATGTAATCTCATAGCATAGGGGAGGAAATTTAAATAGAAAATTATTAGGTCTGGATCTCAACATCAGAGGTGACATCATTTGTAAGCAATTTACAGATGCTAGTTTTCCTCTCTCTAGTTAAAAATTTTGCTAATATTGCAGCAAGACTTAGTTTCCAGTCCCAAATGCTTATAAACCTTTGTCCTTGGTGTTTTTTCAGTGAGGGTCTGCTGCTTACGTGCTCTCGCATTTTAGGCAACATGCATGCCTCAGTGCAAGTATCCAGATCTTCCTGGTGAGCAGCTCCAAAAGAACATTTTGTTTCCTCGCATTAACCTACTCTAATCTCAGCCCTGACCTGAGGTCAGCTGCAGGACCAAGGCTGGCTTTCAGCTATACAGAAAGTGCACAGGAGAAAGACTCCTGGCAGAGTCACTCTGTGAGAGGTGACAGAAGAGGGACATCCTCCCTCAAAAACAAATATAGTGGTAAGTGGTCTTCCAGACCTAGAATTGAGTAACAATAACCCTACCAGGGTTTTATTGCCTCTGTGAGTGGCACGTTCAGTTTTGCCAATGTTTCTGAGACAAGTCACAATTACAGCACTAGACCTGAGCACAGGGTAAGGTTCAACAGTGAGCAGGAAAGCTGTTGATTCCTGGGTCACACCTCTACGAAGATACACACAAACACACACACTGCTTCACCCCGACATTAAACCAAAGCAGTAATGTCTCTTCATAGATTCTCCGCAAGCAGAATCTCACCCTTAAGCAACTTGCAGAGCAAACAGCAATCTCACAGCAAAGCTACATTGCAAATGATGCAGCAGAGGTTCAAGGATGTGCAGAGCCTAGAGGCCACCTGTATCTGGAACAGTTCTTGCTAAAAAGGAGAAATGGGGTATTAATTAACTATAGTACTTGCCACAAAATATTACAGTTTATAACTAATAACTTAATGTCTTCACTGATAAAAGGGCTATTAGATAAAGTGGAGCAGATAACATATTGATGTTCGGAAATATAACATGATTGCCCTTGTAATAGTATTCTGCTACATGACACAATGCAAGCTTTTGTGATATTGCCCATTATGATGTAGTAGCCACAAAACCAATGTTCCATCTTTGGAAAAGAGAAATCCTTCTCTGTAACTTTTTAAAAGAGCCTGTCGGGACAACTGTAAAAACAATTAGCCTATCTAAAGGACTAAAGGAAGGCCGCTTCATTTAGGGCCCCACAAATGTCATGTGGTTTCTTTGGTTAGCACTCTTTCTTTTGAGGGTTTCACAGACAGGTCTGTTTACATTCTGTTTACATTTGTCACCATTGGGAACTATGTACCTCTCATATCTCAACTGCTACTAGTAATAAAACAACATAGCTGGGGGCAGGCCACCAACTGAATAAGGCAGTAACAGGCTGTATTAGAAAAGGTTAGGGCTGTTGCAGTGGTGATCAAGAAAAAAAGAAATATTAAAATAAAAAGTAGTAAAAAAACCCTGACAATTGTTTGTAACCAATGACAATAACATTACACCAAGACAGGTAATGAGCAGAGGGTAAAGGGATGAACTGAAATTATGAATAGCTCAGATTTCTTCAAAAGGAAGTGTTTTGGAAATTTTTTACCACCTGTTGAGTAGCTCTGGCAAGTCACTCTCAGAAAACTGCATCACTTGGCCAGTCTGGTGGTGGCCTCCTTGCACTGAAAAGGAGAAGTTTGTCTTAAGACATATCAAATCTTGACCATTTAACCCTGCCTTTCTAGCTCTCAAAGTCAAATCACAGATCTCTAATGAAAAATATGACTACATATCCAACAATATTTGAGAAGTGTGTTAAAACTTTTCCAATTTCATCACAGCAGAGAAAGATGGAAAACGTAAAAAGACACTTTAAAACATTAAGTTTCCCCTTAATACACTGCACAGGCATATGACACAGTGATATGAAATTGAACTTGCTACTTCTTTCTTCAGCAGTGGGCCCTGGTAATTTCAAAATGTCCTGTCAATCCTCCATCATGCATAACATACTTTACACTCTCCTCATCTCACTTCACTCCTTCTCCTCCTCCTCCTCCTCCTCCTCCTCCTCCTCCTCTTTCTCCTTCTCCTTCTCCTTCTCCTTCTCCTTCTCCTTCTCCGTCTCCTTCTCCTTCTCCTTCTCCTTCTCCTTCTCCTCCTCCTCCTTTCCTAACTTTTTTCTTCTTTTTCCCTCTCCGCCTCTGCCTCTGTCCTCTTTCCCTCTCCTTCTTCTCCCTCTCCCTTTACCTTTACCTCCACAGACAAACAGACTTTGGAAAGGCAAGATCACACAAAAAAATAGAATAAGAATGTATCATATAGAAATATTTTTTGAACTTAATTAAGCTTCCACTTTTTCCAATGTATATATATCTGCAATGACCTCTAAAACTAAAGAATCTCAGGGAACAAACCCCTTTTAACATTAAGAGAGAAAAACAATCATGAATTATATTCGAGAGTCATATTTGACATTCAAAAGTCACTAAATCCACCTGGATTTACTATGCCCTTGAACTAGTTTTTTACATGAAAATCATAGCTCCTTGGTGACATTTCAACATACCTCCCATCAAATAATACTGAGGCTTGTACTATTTGACTAGAAATCATGAGTCTCATCTTAAGACCAGCTGGAGTCTTTATCAATCTGCTGATGAAGATGTTTGGGCACACACTTAAAACAAACAATTATGAACAGTATCTGCTACTTGACTTTAAAATGCATAAACCACACAGAAAGGTAGTTGGGCCACTTACTTCAATTTATCATCTTACATTTTCATTAAAAGATGCTTCCATGCTGAACTAACAGCAACAACAAAACTTAAGTGAGCTTTGTTGCATGTCAGCAAGTGTGCACTGATGGAGACAGATGCTGTTCTGACCTTTACTTATTAGGATCTGACAGCTGGTTTAGATACCATCTGCCACCCTTTAGGGATGTCACCTGAGAGCGACGTTACTGATGCATCATGATGGCCAATTGCTGCCATTTATACAATGCTTATGGTTCAGCAAATGGAGGCAGAACTTGAATGAAAAAAACATTCTGCTACTACACCTGCTGCAGAAAACTTGGCTCCTAACTGACTGGCTATATAAAGGAAAAAGTTCCTAAAATATTTCTCATGTAAGAATATTTAATTCAAGTTTCAAAGACAAAAATGAAACTCTCTTTCATTTATCACCACAGTGATAATTTAAAGTACTATGGACTCATGACTATCAACTGAAGACTTGAAAGAATTTTCTGTCACTCCTGTTATAAATAACTTACTAAAAGTACCAACCTTTTCCCTTATCTTCAGTGCCCTATCTTGCAGCATGGACACCTATTTTTTTACTATTTCCTCTTTAATACTCTAAGTAATTGAACATTTCTTAAATACAGTCCCTGCAGCACTCAGGAATGCTCTTTTGGGAGCTTAAACATTACAATTTAACTGCAATGTTAACAGTTTTAAACTTCCCAGTCTTATACCTGCTAATTTAACAGTCTCCTCCCATCCCACAAAAAAAGAAACTGAGAAACTGCCAGTTTTAAATAGATAATAGACTTAATGACAGTGTCAGGTCTGTTAGAGAGCAGCCTTTTGGGAAAAGCCAGACGTAGACTGTTTTCCCCTGACTACCTGTACAACTTTGTTCCAGTAGAAACTACCCATGATCTTCAGATGCCATCATAACACTAAGAAGACAACACATCAAGAGACATAAAAAGTTTTTCTCTCTTATGTTGTATAAGTAAATAATAGGATGCAGTTGCTGGTCTGAAAACCTTAGAAATCTATAGAATGAAAACAGTAAACAAAATTATTATCTCTCTAACTTTACAGAAGGTAAACTGAGACTCAAAAGTTTAAACGGTTTAGTAAAGTTTATGTACCAATTTGTTCCTTAGTTACTTGCTTATGATGAAAAGTCCCTATGTATCTTCCACAGATAATGATCCACATTTCTACAACATAAACCTGATTAAAGCAACAAGAATAAAATTAGATGTTTTAATAAGTATATGCCTGTAGATCTAGTTCAATATACATGGTAAATAAAAGCAAATTAAGCAATGCAGTGTGCTTATCATAATCTAAATATGGTGTAGGTGACAGCACTGGATACATTTTAATAACAACATAATGTGTTATGCCTAAAAACTTAAGTTGAAATTACACAGCTTTAATACTAGGTTTGTTTATATTTTCAAAAATCAATATAATTAAAAAGCTAATGGTGTAAGAAACCAGAATAAGACAACTATGTGCAATTCCATTATTCTTCCCACATTCAACTGCTCAAACAAGACACAATGATCCTATACAAAGTACAAAATGGAATTGAAATGGGGGAAAAAGAGGAGGGAAACAGAAGTGAAAGGTTGTCTATATTTATCTTTCCCAACTTCCTCAATCATCCCTCACATGATTACCTTACTTGCCATTGAATTGGTCAGCCGCCTTTCATTATTAAATGCTGTTGAAGAGAATGTTAATAATGCCCAAACTTCCTTTTCAAAAGCAGGATTTGCAAACATCAGAAGAATCTGTGCTTTAGATTCTGAAGCACAAAGAGAAAGGCTGATGCTGTCAGTGATTTTAATTTTCCTACTAGTGGAAAGTGTGTCTCCACTCATCACAGGTAAACCAGTGAGATCCCACAACAGACATGTAAAATCAAACCATTAGTTTTTCCTTTCAGGTTCACCCCTTTAGGACTACAGTGTGGCTAGTCTCAAAAGCTCAAAAGTTGTATCAAATCTGACACTGAAACTGTTTGCCTCCTTTACAACAAACCAACATCACATAACAGAGAATTGTTTCTTCAAATTTCTGGTGGATGGAAATATTGGAGAATGGAAAGAAATAGGATGGTTTCCTTTTTGTTTAGTTTCATTGCCATAAGTGCACAATACAGTCTCTGATAACCAGAGTAGACACCTGCAGGCATTCTAAAGATGGCCCTGCTTCAAAAACCAAATGTTGTTCAGAATGGTTAATAACGCTGTGAGTTTTATGGAGACAGAAAATTACTTTGCTTTGCCTTGCTTTCAGCATTTTTTTTTAAGTGAAAAACATTTCTTGGCTCACGTGGTTCCAAATTTAGCTTCAGCTAGCCAGAACAGGAAGTTGTGTATGGCCAGATCTTCAGTTACAGTACTTTCAGACTGAAACCTGGAGTCCCACTCCCTCTGTTCTGCTGCAGACCTTCCAGCATCTGCCTGTTACATGTGGCTTGCAGTACCTTCCCTTCCGCTGGCTGTGTTACTGAATGAAAGTTGTGGTGAGTGCTTCTGCTGAACTCAGTCACGTTGGTCTACATTGCTCTTGGATTGCATGGGGCCCTCCAGGGGCCCATTTTCACTTACGTAGAAAGAGATGTAGTTTGGAAAGACCATGTAGTGTTAGAAATGGAATAGCCAAACCACAATTCTTGGCTTTCAACAGTCATTCAAGACCTCAGCAAGCTCAGCAGGATTTTTATAAGCTCTCTCTTTGACTCATGTTCTTAAACTTTGCCTTTATTACACTTTAGGTAACTACATGATATTTGTGATATTGAGCCTAGTTGCATATTAAATGCTTACTCAGACTGAAAACTGTTTATATACGAAATTTTCAGAGACTGAAAAGGAATTGGGAGGAGGAAAGCAAAACTGTCGCTACAACCAAAACAGATAAAATGATTTAAAAAAAGGCAACACTTTAGAAAAATGAAAGAAGTCTGACAGCTCCCTGGATATTTTGTGTTTGCAGAAGGAGTGGATTAAATGTTATACTAAAGGAAAAGATTACATGAGCCAATAAAATGTTTCCCTATGAATCTCATGGTATCACTTCTAATGGTACTGCTTTTTGGAGTATCTTTTTTACTTTCTGTTTTAAAATGAAAGGGGAAAAAAAAGCTCACCAGACTAGCAGTAGAAAGCATTAGTTTTTCTGTGTTTTTTCTAGCCTTTAAAAATAAAACCAAGAAAGCAAATTAAAAAGAGGAAGTTTCATCTCTCCAGTCTCTATTGGTGATTTAACACACACAGCATTTTCACTGTTTCAGTTTGACAGTGTTACATATAAAACATTTGCTGATTAACATAAGAACCAACTATTTTGCAGTTTAATCTCATATGTGTATAAGAATCTGAATTACCACTCTTGCTAGCCCATCTGTTTCCCTGATTGCTGCTGGCTTCTCCATAGGGATAGAAAACAGTAATTTAGTTGCCTCATTATTAACACCTGTGATTTTCACTGGCTGAGAACAAATATGCTCAGTTCATGAAAATGCCATACTAGCTTTCAGGTCCTTACTGTTAGAAGGTCATTTAATGCTGGACAAAGGTGGAAGATTGCTACCACTGGAAACTCTTGATGAATTTATTAAAGGAAAAGACAAAGGCTGGCTGTGATAATATAAGCTTCCATATATCACCCTGCCAATGTAATCCAGTTCTGGCTTCAGTTTTTCTCCATCATTCAAGGTGGGGTTTTTTTTGAGTTTTGGTTTGTTTGGGTTTTTTTCAATTTATGCATCAATTGGTTGTCTCAAGGGAATTAGCAAAAAATTACTGCCATGAGCTCCACATCCAGATATCTGGACAGCATCTGAAGTTTTACACTGAGAGAAATACAGTGCCCTGAGGGCACTCATTAAAGTAATTTTTTAAAAACTCATTTCACATTTTTTAATAGTAGAATCTAGAGCTCCAACTTCTTAAAAGCCAGCCATTTTTCTTCTTCATTTCCTTATGATAAACAACGCATATTTTCTTCATCAGATCAACAGCCCTGAAAGGAGAAAAACCCTCTATGAATTACAATGAGCCTCAGGCAAAAAAGAAATGTGAATATTTATTCAAAGGTTAGAATTACATTTTGGGATCTCTATCATACAGAATATAATTTCTCACAATCTAGATTCCTGGTTTACAGATAAATCACAATACAGGATCAAAATAATATTAACTTCACAATTAATTTTTCATTATTGATTGCAAAACTATTGTTAGGAATTGGAGCCTTCAATCTCATACAGTAAACAAATCCTCATCAGGTAATTTCATTTGTGCAGCTGTGAAGAACATCAAAGAGTCTTACAGGAAACATTCTGTCTGGGAGCTGTAGGTTGAGGACCACTAATATAAAGCTATGTAAATAAGTTAGTGTTTTTACATTTATCTTTAGGATGGTCTCTTCCTCTTTTTCATCTTCCCTTAACATTTCCTTCCTCTACCTCCCCTCTTTGAGTTTTCTATTTCCATGCATGAAATATAGTTTCTGTAGAGATAAAAGTCCATGGCTTGATATCCAAATGGTAGAATGTCTAAATAGTGTGATAATGTGAGTGGGATTTGAAGGGCGTTAGCACAGTGATTTCTAAGTCGGAGCGACTGTCTTGTTCAATACTAGTCCACCAACACTGACATAAGGGCTAGAGAAACTACCTATACTTCACGGAACAGAGTTGTATTTCAGACTTATATCCTGCACTTCAGATTGTTTGTAAAGTTAACTGGGGAAAAAAAAAAAAGTAAGACAGACTTTTATTTGTTGCTAGGTAATGAAATTAATACTTTCTTAAAAGGGGGAAATTATCAGATTCTGTCAAAGGAATTGCTCCAAAGAGAATTAATATGTCTCAAGCTGAAACTTATGTATAGTGTAGAAAGACCTCATCGTTTTTTTTACTCTTCCTGCCAACAGATGAAGAACAGTTATGTTAGGCTTGATAAGTGCATTGCTTACTTTTGCTATGAGAAAGCGCAAAGACTTGTTGAGTTGGCAGTGAACAGAGCTACTCTTGAAAAGGTTTCGTCTTTTCTGTTGGAGGTTTCAAAGGGTAGTTCTGATAAACAAATTCTTTTGTATCTCATGTAAGGATTGTCTTATACCTGGCTTTTCTCTATCCAGCAGGACTGTGAAGTGTAGGAGCATCTACTCCAGAGTTTTCACTGTGGTGGTAGCATTCAGGAAACTGAGAGACTCTTACAATGGCTATTGCACTCTTAACCAATGAAAAGGTAAGAGCTGGGAAGCTGAAGCTTCAAATAAATTTGCAATATAATTGGTAGGGTAGATGATTCAAAACATAAGGCAAGCTGAAGATTTCTCTGGGAGTATGTGGTTGCCAGTTTTTTTACAGTCAAGCAGTGAGATTTTCAGGCGCTGTAACATCAGTTTACACCACAGTTATATCATCATTGTGCAAACAAGATTGTGCAAGAAGGTATTTTTCTTTTTCTTCTTCTGTTTTTTTTTCCTGTGTGATAAGGTCCTACCATCTCAATATGATAACTCCTATCTAAAGAGATATTCTCATTGGTTTACTGGGACTCTTGTGTTTACAGTTTTGAGACTATCTTGCTGCTGGACACCCTAAAATGTAGTTACACCTCAGGCCAGATTAGAAACCAAAGCCAATATAAAAATCTGTGGCTTCTTTATTGAATTGATTTTTCAGTGGGAATATATAGCATGATAATTTTGTGCTTTGCACTAGCTGCCTTCAGATCCCCAGGTGGATTTTAAAGGTTTGATATTGATCTATAAAGACCAAAATAGTTTGGTTTCTACCTATTTGATAAACTGCTTCCTTTCTATGGTACAGCAGTAGACAGTGAAAAGCACCGCAGTAAAATGTCCTCAGTTTAACAGGGTAAATTGTATTTCCAGGTCAGAGGGCCACCTTCAATGTGGTCTCCATCATCAATGCAGAAGAGAGTGAAGGGAATCACGATAGAGAAAGAAAGACAAAGGAAGGGTGTTTTGACTCCATAATAGCTTGATTCGTATTGCACTCGGGAGCTTTGTGAAATGCAAAATTTCACCTTGATAAGCTAAGGAAGGACTGCAGCTTTCCATTTCTTATACAAATGCTGTACAACATCAGGAAATGATATGTTCATTATAGCATTTTTGAGACAGTTCAGAGCTGACCATGTACATTAAGAATCCTCTGAGCACATGTGAAGGATTGGGGTGGGTCTATACATGACATCTCAGAGGATCATGTATGATTAGTGAAACTATGGAATTATCACTTTTGGGTATCTCCAGGATCAGAATGTTGAACCCCTATGTCGGTTTTGGTGGAAATATTTTGATTCATGCAGCCTGCTAAAATTTAGTGCCACTGTCATGCTTGGGTTGTTTGTTAAAGATTTAATTGCTATTTTGGATCTCTCTGCACTGGATTCAAGAAAAGAACCCCCAGGAAGAGTAAGTCATCTCAATATACTGTAGACTCCTATCAGCTGGTCAGCTGAAGTGTCTCATAGACTCCACTGCATATACTGACTACATTTCCATTGAGTATGGTGGCAGCTCAAACACTCCTGACACATGGAGACAGAAAAATGCAGGTGCTTTAGTCTCAAGCTTATTCCACTCCTACTCAAAGAATATGGAAGAAACCTCCAGAATGTAGAAGCACACTTCATCACAGAGGAAAAACCAGTTCTGCGTGTAGATGTGTTCACAGAGAGCAATGAACTGCTAGCAGGTTCCAGATTCCCCTGTGCGGAAAGCCTCAAATTCCTGATCTCCAAGTACTCTGATTAAGCAAGAAGCCAAGATGCCACCCAGTAACGTACATTAAGAGACAGTTTTCTTAACTGCATAACACTTATTTTTTAAATCCAGTAAAGTTATTTTCCTCCAATGGTCGTGTTTAAACAGTAAGTAGGTTTTTATTTATTAGTAATACACAACAGTCCTGTGGTCTGAAATCAGCTGACTTCATAAACAATTTGCTCTAACTCCAATTTGCAAGCTACAGATCTACTACTGACATGCACTGCTGGCATCTCCATCCATACCTGCTTATTGAAAGAAACACTGCATAAATTTGGTTTCCAGATTTCAAATGATTAATGCCACTTTCAATTCATCATGGTTAGTAAAGAAACGTGTACACATGGTAAATGTTCTAGTATTGATGGAATTTCCTCTCTTGACTATAAGAATTAGAAACTGTTAAATAATTAAACTAAGCTTGTAAGTTTGGTCAAATAAGACTCTATACTCTTCCCATATTTCACTTGGGATTTCATCCAGTTTCTCTCCTAATTGTGAATATATGGTACCATCAAAGTATTTGCTTTTCCTTTCTGAATTTAATTTTTACTCCTATTTTGTTCTGGTTATCATTAGAAAGGATCCTGCAGTGCCTTTAACTTTCTACTAGGCTAAACGATGCATCGTTACGGAGACACCCAGCAGGAGTTTACATACTCCGCATTAACTGGGGAACCTGCAGATTTTCTCTGAAGTTTTCAAGAACAGTCACTGGAAAATAAGCACCTTCAGTGGTCAGGTAGGTTGTCTAAGTCTGTGCTGTTGTTGCAACCCTCTCACACCTTGTACATCCAATTAGAAAACACAGAGAAATCCTGCGGCCATATGCTGTAGTCAGCAACAAATAATGTTGTCCACCACTGGCCAGTGCAGGATCCACTACATCCATGTCACTCTTTACACATGCTTGTCCCATCTTTCTCAGATGTCTCCAGCCTTCCCAGAGAAGCTATTCCAGAGGTCTGCTGTTCTTTACCATTAGTAAGCTTTTATAGTGTTTGCCTGCTTTGTTGGACTCTAAATTTATCATGAATAAACCTAAACAATAAATTGAATGCAAGTTATGCTACTTGTTTAAGATATGCTAAGGAGATGACTACTTTAAGCTGTTCTATATTGTAAAGTAGCTATTTTGGGGTAGTTGTCAAACTATAAGGCATCATTTTATTTCACAGCCATATTCACCTCCAGTTTTACAGACCTCATAAAATGCTTAATTGCTTCTCATGGACAAATGTCTCCAAATAAGGACTGGAGAAGAGATATTACTGTCTGAGGTTGTTTGGTTCTTCCTTCATGTCTTGTTATCCTTTTTCATTGCTTCAGTTGGAAATTGGCACAAAATTTATTTTCTCATCTCTTGGTGACACCGTTATACCTTTTCAAAGCAGATTGTGTATTTGTTTTTCATTTAGACATTACTATGCAACTCCTCCAGGTTGCAACCACAGAGCAGTGAGGCAGCCATTCAGTTACACTCTTAACTCTCACCACTCATGTAAGTCTTAGCATAGTGGAAAATAATGCTGCTACCAGAGGAGCTACAGCCTGTTCATTAAATCCATCCATCTTTTTTTCCAGTCCTGTGGAAGGACAATAATCAGCTGGAATCAAGGTTTTTTTCACAGGTATTGTCATTGCTATAGTCCTATATCTAATCCTTATTTCAGTAGAAAATTAAAAAGATACTTTTTCAGGTAATCAGACTCAAGTTTCTAAATTCCCTTAAATTATAGTTGAAGCTGGTAATGAGAAACCACACAGGACTAACAGAAAATCTAAATGTGATTGTACTTATATGTTGGTATGTTTCTAATATTTTCATAGAGTTGATTCTTATTTTTATCACCATGAGATGGTCCTGAAATAGATCTACACATCGATCCCCTAATCCTTACGTATCTCAAAATTATGCACTTCTTTTTAAGAGTTAGAAGGCTGTTGTCCAGTTCTTAACTTAAGTTTCAACTCTTAAAATTCTTCTCTGTCAGTCATTTCATGCACAGGAAGAATATAAAATACTTAAAAATCAATATCTCTCCAGTGCTAGAGAGTAAAAGCACTTCTTATGCAATGACATTTTAATAGTTCCTATTCTTTGCCATAAAAGAGCATTTTTAGATTTCATCTTATTTGAACTCTCCATTATTTCAAATCTTGCATTGTATTTTCTTGGTCACAAGTTTCACTTGCATAGCTAAGTACAAAAGTCATCTGATTTCTCTTCATGAAAATGATTATGCCCCATGCACATCACTCCTATGGGACATAGTTTCTTCTCAAACATCTTTAATGAATAGAAAAAGACTTAAGCACATGCTTATCATTAAGTATGAACATATATCTTTTGGTTAGCTGAAACTCAAAGTTCTGGAAGGATTTCAGCTCATTAGCAATTTTCTCTAGTATTTTAGAAAGGTAGTATATAATTTTT
Organism: Nipponia nippon; assembly: GCF_047370975.1. Taxonomy (NCBI): domain Eukaryota; kingdom Metazoa; phylum Chordata; class Aves; order Pelecaniformes; family Threskiornithidae; genus Nipponia; species Nipponia nippon. Next base: position 52,919,259 of record NW_028262336.1, on the reverse strand, counting down.
GCCTTGTATAATATTAACACATAAACTTCAAGGCAATTAAAATAGCAATTTTTAATGGCTTAGTTAGTTACAATTGTAGACAAGCCTTTCTGTTTGCTGAATACTCAGGCAATAAACCAATGCTTATTTACAGCCTGAAATTCTACTTAGTATAGTTCAGCATGATCGTAATTACATATGACTAGAACCAGGTTAAACTTTAGCTAGGCCAAATTCATTGGATCAAGACACTGATATAAACACTGAGTTAGAGTATAGAATAACTCTATTACTATCTGATTAATTAAATTAATTTTCAGGGAAAAAAAAACCCACCTTGTTTGTTCTGATACTGAACAGCTGCTTAGATGCACATGTGACTCCTAGACCAGCTGCATTAAATTACTTACGCTTGTCTGATCAGTTTTCTCTGAATCAGTTATTTCTTCAAGTCAGTATCTTATAGGGCTTTTATCACTGTTGTTCAGAGTTTTATAGATAAAAACAGAGTGTTATCTGAGGAGTTACTATCTAGAAACATGAAATTTGAAGAGTTTTGCACTTTTTTTGTTTCTCTGTTCAACCTAATTAATATCAGATGTGATCAATAAGAATCATATCCAATTAGATATTCTTATACTCAGATGTTGGTAAAAATAATTAAATACATCTGTTTATCTGATGATAACAAAATGAGGTAACACTTTTTTCTTTTTTTTCTGAGACGTACCTTTGAATGTGAATTAAGAGAATAGAATTCTTTAAGATGTAAGTGCAAATAATTACAATTATTAGAGGGCACAATCAGTGATTTCAGATCAGTTTAACAACCATCTCTAAAAGTTGTCACTGAGAAGACATCATTAAATAACATCTACTGGAAAGATGCAGGGTTTGCTTGTAGCCTTAATGCTATTTAAGGAATGTGCAATATACCTGTACCTCTTTAGAAAGCAGTGACTCTGAAAAGATACATAACATTTCAAGTAGAAAATCAGCTGACAGTGACTTCCCAGTATGACTCTGTGGAGGAACATCCTTGGATCTGTAAACAAGACCCAGGGGCGGGCAGAAGAGTAGGAATTTGATTTTAATGCTGAATAAAGGGGTTTTAAGGAGTCCAGCTTTAAAGCATACCAGTCACAAGAAACAGAATCAGATACCTTATTCCAGGATGGAGATGTCTTACAGCAGGAGACTTGCATGCATTTGTTTGGTTTTTTTTTTAAAGAATATCAGGAGATAATCCTATATAATGTGTAAGTATCATCTTTAGAACCTCCTTTTTTTTTTTTTTAGAAGGGCTCTAGAAGAGGTGTCAAATGTGTTTCAGTGATGAGAAGCTGAAGACAGAGATCAGAATACAAATGAAGATACAGCCTTTCACAGTGACGGTGATTAGTCATCACAGCAGCTAACCATTCAGTTGGTAGATTCTCTATCTCTCAAAGCCTTCATAGATCAAAACTGAATATTTCCATGGAAGTTATCTCTTAGTCAAACACAGACATTCAAATCTGTAGGCAGTGTAGCTGGATGAAAACAAGTTTTAGTTAAGCCCAGGGGTAACTTTGCTGGATGAAATTTAATAGTCTATACAAGGGCCTACAAGGATGTTAGCTAATCTAATGGGCTCCTGTAAATTCAGAAGGTATGTATTAGGAGGGTAACTACATTGCCCTCTTTGCCATGCTACAGTTTTTGGCAGCTAATGTTCATGTATCCTGGACTGCAGGATGATAATTAGACATTCAGTATCATTTCAGCAAAGAGAAATAATGTTTCTTCTGAACCATTCCTGTGGTATATTTGATTTGTCAAATTGGACCAATACTAGATAAAGCAAAGTCATCTTCATCTATGTGGTGTTTAAGACACAAACGGGACTTTGAGCAAGAGCGTCAGAGTTGGGTGTCTATTGCAAACTTTGCTGCATTACATTGTAACCACTGCTCCCAATCTTGGGGGTTTTTTTTGTATTTTTTTTTTCAGATGGTCAGCTTTGAGTAAATTTGCCATACGAAACTGATCCTCCTCCTAGTCATCTGAAGAAAATGCTCAGAATGGAAAAACAGGCCCAGTGGAGTTCAGTTTGAAACTATGATATTAGAAACTCTGATACTATTAGTGTGATGGTAGAAAGGGAAATAGTTACAGTGAATGAAACCACAAGAACCTCCCCTTAGAAACAAGGTTGAAAACATGTTTTTAGGAGAGCTTTAATTTACTTTTCAACTACTTGCTGAAAGCTGTGGTATCATTAGTCTCGGCTGAGGTTTTAAAACCTCTGCATTAGCAATCCCAAGAAAACGATGCGGCTTGGTATATTAATTACAATATCTTACTTTGCTCAATTTGCAGGTAAGTAGCAAGGGGGGTAGTTGTTCGGGTTTCTTTTTTTTACCCCAGAATTCTCCAAACCCTAACTGATCAAGAAAGGCAGAGCTAAATTTTAAGCAAGGATGAAAGTGTCAGTTGCTCAGTTTTACTTTGTAAAGTCTTCAAGGTGCAGTTTTATGGAGGAAAGTAAAAATGGGAAAAAAGTATAAAAGTACTTAAAAGAGTAGATAGATAGAAATTAAAATTACACCTGACTGACAAAATTAAAATTACATCTGACTGAAAAAGGAGAAAAATATGGGTTCATTTTTGCATGTTAGGAATCTATACTGATATTTTTATATACAGGTCAACTGGACAACATATTAAGTTTATTTCAGGATTTTTATAAAACTGGGTCTTGGAGTACTTTTAAAAGTGTATGTATTCACTTACACCAAAAAATTTAAAAGAAAAAAAAGTTATTTGGGACTAATTTTTTTTTTTAATTGTATAGTCTGATGAAAATGCAAAAGATATTTCAGATATGAGCCATCTTTTTCTTTTCACAAAGTTAGCTACCTCTCCTTCATAGACTGAGGTGAGACTGGTTTTCTGTCGGTAGTGAAATATTGCTATCAATGTAATGTACTGATTTTTTAAGATATTTATTTTTCACCCAAATGAAAGGTGTATCCCAGAAACTCCTCTGGATTATTTCCATTTTAAAATGTATTAGCTTTCAGGAATCTCTTTCAAGTACAGCCCAGTCATTTCTGGACATATATTTCTTAGTATATACATTCAAAAGACAAAAAGTCTAAAAAGAATGACTATATAAAAATAGGAGTAACCATCTGTTTTAAAACATCTTATTGATTTGTTCTTATATTTTTAAATCATGTTTTGTCTGCACTTAGTAATGTTTTTCCAATTTTTTATACTCCATATAAAAATGGAGATGTAAAACTTAAAAGATGATAAACTGTTTCATTTGAAAGCAATTCCATAAATCCAAGAACATTTGTGATGGAAATCTAGATTTTTGTCCTCAGATGGAAAAGAAAAGATTCGTTTCACAGAATTTTTAATGTCTTCTCCTGAACTCATTACTCTATGTGAGAAATAGGTGCTTTTACGGTTAAAAAAAACCCAAACAAATATTTTATCTGCTTAAACCTTTGTTGTGATTGGGATGAAATTAATCTTTCCTTTAAGTTACTATTTCTGTTTGTTGACTACAAAGAGACAGTATGGTTAAGTGTAGGCATTTAAATGTGGATATTTGAAGTATAAATAACTGAGTTTAAAGTATAATAATGTCATGTGATTTATTAATTAAAATTTCAAAACTCAAATGCAGATAAAGTTTAGTGATGTCAGGTGATAAAAAGAGTGAGACGTGACCTGAAATACATGTCAAGTAGGGGATCGTTCTGTTATTCACAAGAAGCCATAAGAGTTCATCACTACGCTGCCTGGAAAGCCCTTTCAAACTATTCGCCTGTTGAGGGCTGCCTAAGTAAAGTGCACTTCAGTGACCTCCAGGAGCTGGCTCATGCCATCATGCCTGTGGTGAGGGAGAAAACGCAGACATTGCAGCCTGCCAACTTTTAGACTGGCTAGTGACTGCCTCTGGAAGAGGAAATATCTAAATGCATTATCAGTTTAGCCTTCTGGATCCTTTTCAATTAGTATCAGATTTGTTTCTTGAGGTGTATTGTCTGGCTCGCAGCGCTTTTTTGCCCTTTTTTTTCCTTTTAGCTGTTCAAAGAGCAGTAATAGATTTACTTCGGCATGCTCCCAGTCATTTTACTCATTGTTGCCTGTATATGTGCAAGAATTTTCTCTCAAGATATCCACTATCTATGGACTCATCATCCTTCTGCATTAACTGTACACAGTTAGTTTATGTGTACAGAGTATCCATACAAGGCTTTACTTGAAAAATCAAAAAAATACCCAAAGACTCTGGGATGTGATGTCAGGAACTACCAAAGCTGAAAAATTATGGAAATTGAAGATTGTTTTGAGATTCCATGGAAAATATTTCAAGCAGTGAGCCTGAGTAATCTCGAATAATCCTTGTATTTACTTTAACACAAGCATAGAATTTCTTTTTTCCTAAAGTATTCATTACTGTTGTGTTTATTTCATTTTTAATTTTTACTCTGTTTAGCTGTAGTTATGTTTCCTTTTTTTCCAGTATTCTTGCCCATAACAAAGGGCATGCAAATATTTAAATAATGATGTATTGAAATAATAGGATAAAATTCATGGAGCATTAACATTACTTTTAATGAAGGTAATAATGATCTTTAGTTTCCTTTGGTCTAATTCCATTTTAATATAATACTGGCTTTTATTCTGATATTGATCTCTAGAACAATTGTAACTGCCATTTTCCCCCAGATCCCCTTCAAACACACAGCATGGAAATAGATTTTTCACATCTTTTCATTAGTTTAATAATGACATAACTATCTCATACTGCAAATTTTATCTGTGCTATTGGCAATATGTATTTCCTGGTAAAACTCCTTCATTAAAAATACTATAAGCACATACATAGCAAATGTGAAAAGAGCATTTCAGTTTTGCACATTGATCAGAAAAAAAGGTATTTTCAGAGCTTTTTCAGTAAATTGTTGCTGAAATGAGTTTTAGTTACATCCTTCATTTTCATACGAACTTTAATATGCCCAATGACTATTAAGTCATTATTAATTGTCTAAATAATGTATCTGACAAACTTTTACAGAGACAATAAAATTTGAGCCAGAAGCTGTTGTATACGTAGGAAACATAACATTTAGATGAAGTGCAGACACTTGCAGAACAACACCTTAAGTTTGTAAAAGTATGTGTATTTTTTCTAGAAGCTTTTGCAAGTTGAAAATATTGTTTGAAATTTCCTAGAGCAAAGCTTTGTTATGATGGCATCCCAAAAGTTTAAGAATATTAGGAACTATATGCAAATTTAATCTAGTCCTCTGCTCTGTTTGCAACTCCTACTTTGTCACCTTCTGGGCTTGCAGTTCTTGTACTCTACATGTAATTTATCTGATACATGATCTTTAGGCAAAGTTAATGACTGTCTTTCTAACTCTGTTTTGAATGCTGACTGCAGCATTGGTTTCTTGGAAGGCAGTAGCAAAACTGTTGTTTGCCTCACTCTTGTGCACCTTTCGCTATACATGCTTATAGCTGTGGCTGTCTGTACGTCCAAATATCAGCTATGCCTATGTATTCAGCTGGCCAAGACAACCCTTCCTAAGAGAGCATACCTCTGTTTACTTGAATGGCCTTTATTTACACCTTACAGCCAGCAGTGGGCCAGAGCTTTCAGTCGTGCAATACCCTGAAGATGCTAGCGTGCTCCTTAACTCCACGGTGTGGATGCTGTGTGTATTTGAGTACCCCAGTGAGGAGAACGAGGAGCCAGTCGTGTACTGGAGGAAAGGCCCCGACTGCCACAACCAGCAGAGCCTCCAGTCGATCCCTGGCACGGGCAGGCCACGGGTACACATTACAAAGAACACCCTCAGGGGATTCTCCATCTTAAAACTGAGCAATGTTGACCAGAACTCCAGTAATTCCTATTTCTGCGACGTGACGTTAACTCAGAAAACCCAGAGCAAATGTGGAAATGGCACCAAGCTTATAGTGCATGGTAAGGAGCGTTTGGGAGTGACAGAAACTGACTTGATGTGTGCAAGGTGAATTCAATTTTCCTTCAGCCTTGCTGCCTTCTCTGCCACCACTCACCTCTGGCGGAGGAAGGGTGGGAAAAAGCAGCCGACAGTCGTATGAGTAGGGGAGGGAAGGCACATCTTTTGTTTGAACCATTTATACAGCTGGACAGACAGACTACTCAGGGACAGAGATTTTTCTTTGGATCTAAACCAGTTCACTGTGTAGTAGAACATTGATTCTGTATTTCATATATTCTAAATATTTTATACATAACATTAATTAAATTTTATGTAAATATAGATTAAAAAATAGTTTTTCTTAATATTCTTCACAAACATTTGCTGGATCTTTACTCCTTACCAAAACAAACAAACAAAAAATCAAATCCCCAACAATCTATCATTATATTTTTTGTCATTTTCTTCACTCTTTATAAGCCAATGGTCTCTTTTGAAATATGTATAACTCTTCCCCTATCCTCAAATTATGAATCCAGTTTCTGTAATCCTGCTGGGGATGTGACCTCAGTGACCAAGATACACTATTTCAGATGAGCCAAGTTTTCTCCACGTGGACTTTCCAGACTAGTAAATGCTAAATGCCACGAAGCATCTCTCTCATACTAGATTTCACATTATGTTTAACAATTATCCAGTGCAATTCTTCTGAGTCCCTAAAAAAACACAGCAGCCAATGAAATTCTTCTGACTATCACACCATAAGCTTATATTTGGTTTAGTTTTTTTAAAAAAAGAAGAAAAAATTGTCTGAGACTTAGTAAGATAACTGTTAGTTAGATTGGCTTTTTCATCATTACCTAAGTGTTTGCTACGTAATAAAGATGTTTTTGGATATGCCATTTTTAATAAACTGAGAATTTTGTTTACTATCCATTTTGTAAGTAGCTTATAACATGTTCAAAAATCTCATGTCTGAAGTAAAAAGAAGACAACTTTTCTCTCACGAGAAGCTTAACCTTTTAGCCTGAAAAAACAGTGAAAGAAAATGTGATAAAAATAAAGACAGCTCTGCTGCCTGGTCAATCCTCACTAATCCTTCAAATGAAATCTTATTAGAAAAGTAGCATTTTTTTCTTTTTCAAAGACTTAATTTTCTTTCTCTTTGTTTTAGATTTCAAATGCAAAGACTGTATAAGATCAGATAAGCCCTGGTGGAGTTGGTTCCTTCTTCTTGGATACACCATCTTTGTCACCACAGTTATCATAGCTTTCGGTGTAAGTAATATTTTTAGAAATAAATACTACAAACATAAAGATGGGTGGCATCTTCTGATGGAAAGAAATGATAAGCAGATTAGCCTGAATAAGCACCTGTGGTAATGTAAAAAGTCACTCTGTTTTGTTAACTAAAGAGTTAGAGGTATAATCCCCTGCCTGTGAATGTTTTGAGGTCATGGCCATGAAAACAAAAAAAGGAAGCTGTGACATATAGAGAAATTATATCTACTTGTTTCTGAGCTTCCTGACAACTGGGAAGCTATTTTCTATGTTGCTGGCTGAACTTTTTACTTTTACCTGGAAACAAAAGAGAATGAGAAAAAAATTACCTAAATGATTAGCAGTTTGAAACACATCCTGCTCCCTCTGTGCTTCTGGGCTCCAGCTCCTAATTTCATGAGCTCCCCTGGACACATATCAATGACTGCTCATCTTTTGTCTTACTCATGTTCCGGCCAGCCAATGAGTCATGCCAGGGTTTTATGCCCACTCCCACCCACTAGTTGGTATGGGCCACTGCCTGACATTTACCTGGCCAGCAGTGCAGCACCCTGGCAACTTGAAATTTGAAAATATTTTGCAAGAGAAGAAAAAAACCATTTTTTTATACAAAATTGTCTAAGCCCAGGGTGATTTCTTATGCTTCCCATGATATTTTAATAATCCTTCCCTCTTTCCTAGTTATGGCTCTGTTCCCCACTTCAGGAAAAACTTCATAATCATTTTAATCCATTATTTTTTATGGAACGAAAACATAAAAATCCAGCTATTAATGAATAGTTCTACTTTGATCCTACTTGGGAATAACTTCTATGTAAATGAAACCATTTGGAAGGAAATAAACATGAGCAGAAGAAATCTGAGCTAACTTGATACACATGAGCATCACAGTCTTTGAAGGCATGGATGGCACTACACTCATGCCTAACCCTCAACAGTACAGCATGCTCTGCTTATATTTACAAGGTCCTTACTTGCAAGTGTAATTCAAAGATTATAATTTATATGGAACCTAAAAAATTCCTTGTGCTTCACCAATGTCTTTCCTCAAAACCACTGTTGTGGAGTTTCTTAAAAGTTCACAAACACAGGAATAGGTACCAAACTTAACAGGCTTAGAGGAAGAAAACTTAGCTCTTGAGGAATCAACCTGGTTTTAAACCAATAGCTATTTTAAGTCCAGAAAGACAGATCTTTCAGGTAGCCAAGTCCTGACTGAAAGGCACGATTTCCTTTAGCTTGTCTTCTCCTTCTCAGCTTGTGCAGTTTAAAGAGGCTACTTCAGTGTCACTGAACCTGGCATGGTGGCAACAGCTCCCTCTCTGCTGATATGGCCACACAGCCAAGAACTTCATCATGATATAAGACTCAGCACCAGTGACATAAGTTACAAGACTTACAAAGACATTTACGGTATCTGATTGCCCTTATAGGTCAAGTGAGGTTTGTGTTTTGTTTTCTTTAGTAACCAGTTGTTAAGTACTGTTACCTCAAAGCCACATCAAAACCAGAAATGTTCTCACAGTTCAGGCAGGAGGAGACAAGGTATGTGTATTTAGGGAAACAGTAAACTCATACCAGAGAGAGACGTAAACCTTGCTAAAATACAATAGCAGCAGAAGCTTGCCAGAAGCCGTTTCACATCTGAATATACAAAGTGAGCCAGCCTAGTCTCTCATAAAATGAGTCACTGTGAGCACAATTAGCAAGCAGTAGCAAATTCTACTTGGGTCTGGCTCAGATGGAGTTTAACTTTCTTCATAGCAGCCCGCATGGTGCTGTGTTTTGGATTTGAAGTTAAAACAGTGTTGATAACACACCAATGGTTTGGCTGAACAGTGCTTGAATGGCGTCAAGGCTTTCTCTTTTTCTCACTTTGCTGCCCCAGTGAGTAGGCTGGGGTAGGCTGGGAGGGGACACAGCCAGGACAGCTGACCCCAACTGACCAAAGGGATATCCCATACCACATAATGTCATGCTCAGCAGTAAAAGCTGGGGTAGGGGAAGAAGAGCAAAGGGAGTTTTTTGCTTCCAAGGTGACCATTGCTCAGAGACTGGCTGGGCATTGGTCCACTGGATGAAGGTGGTGAACGATTTCCTCTGCATCAGTTGTTTTTTTGTTGGGTTTCTTTTTTTCCTCTCTCCTTCACTTTTAAATTGTCTTTATCTTGTCCCATGAGGTTTTTTGCTTTTGTTCTTCATATTCTCTCCCCAGTCCCACTGGGAATGGGGGACTGAGCGAGTGAGCAGCTCTGTGGGTGCTCAGCTGCTGGCCAGGGTCAACCCACCACACAGACCGACACTGAAATTTATAAAGTTAGGAAGTTTATAACTTTTAAAGGTCATTCCTTTGCTAAATGACAAATGTTTCCTGTCATGTAAATGTATATTGTATCAAAATCAGAGTGTAAACTAATGAAAGTGGGACTAGATTACTCAAAGGCCCTTTGGCCCTTACAGGCAACTGCTTAAATCCAGCATGTCATGGCTGGTTAAGTCCTTTAGGAAGCTTCTGTATGGAGCTGCTAACCTCAGGAAGAGGTCTGACCTGCCTTTTCTGAGTTTAAAGTCCTCTCACCTGTTCCCTTGCTTCTTACTTCTGCAAAACTTTTCCTGTGCTTCCAAGTCCAGACTAGGGCACAGGAATGTGCTATCCCAATGACACCTGCGTGACAGGTGTGTCTGTTTTATGGAGAAACCATTAGAGCGGTCGCTTGGGGATTCTCCCCAAAAGAAGACACCCATCTCATCCGCTCTCAAAAAAAATTGTTTATGCTACGTAAGAATAAAGAATGTCTCTCCCTCCACTCGCATGCTCTATTTTTTTCTAAAGTAACAACACACAGACATCTTCAATGATAGCACTGGGAATTGGAGAGGTATTAAATGAAATCATTGGTATACAGTTGGACATTGGTATACAGTCGGACACACTTTCTGCCTGTTGAGTATCATATGAAACAACCTGTAAAGGCTTAGAATTCAGCATATAAGAAGCTAATTCACTGAATTAAATTAACACTGTTTGATATTAGTTCTTACTCTTATTTTAAACCAAAATGTAAGATAATTGTTCTGCTGTATCATAATGTCCCACATCTGACCATATTCCACTTGTTTATTAAGTTAGAACCAGATAAGCTATCAAACAATAACTACATAGGTATTAGTATCTTAGCTTACATATCACTAACATTTACTATTACTATTATTATTATTTATTATTATTAATAATAATAAAAAATAGTCTGTCAATTATGAAGGTGTAGCTAAAACTAGTATTTCCAAGTTTCATTTTGACTGTGATGTCCATAACAACTTAAAAAAAATCAGAATAAATGCTGGATTCCTATCCTAGTAACGTTAGCCATATGTTTTCTGAAAAGATGGGGTATCTGATGGAAACATTTCTACTGCTTAATAATATATTTTGTGGAATATTGCAACAGATTCACCAGTGGTGTAAGAAGTGCGAGAATGAGGCAAGAAATACAGATAGCAGTGCTACCCTGCCAAGTGAATGGATTTATGACCAGCCATCCAGATCAGTTAATAATGGTTTTAATCAAGAATATGAAGATATGTCACTAGTAAGAACTTTCAGTGGCATTGGAACGAAAATGGTATGAAAAGCAAGGTGTGTGCAGTTGTAACTAAGATATGAGGATGTGTGATGTGTGGTACTTCTATCAAGGCAGAAAAGAAACATACACACAAATCATTAACTGGGAATGTTTTTTTGTTAAAGTTTTTTTCATCTGTTCATGTATTTCTTTCAAACTAAAGAATTTACCACTCCATGCAGCTACAAATGAAATGAGCTTTAGTGTATGTAACTATCATCAAAATACTGTAAAAGCTAAAGGTTTCAAACCTCTTTTCAATGCCAATAACTCTGACCCCAAGTCAGAGTTTTTTCTACCTCAAGCACAAGAACACAGTTGGAATTTTGTTTTTATCCAGGTTAAGACAGCTTCTTTGCTTTACAAATGCAATTCTGTAATACAGTATCTGTCCACTGTACTGACAGATTTAAAGAAGAGTTTGTCAGAGAGGAATTCCTCACATGCTCCCAGTGCACTGTCTGACCTTATTTCTAACTCCTTACACATTCCCCACGTTTACAAATCCCTGCAACTTCTTCCACTCTTAGCTATTTAGCCAGCTATGCCACTCATGTAATGCATATTGGGTACGTGCATCTCTCAACAGAATGAAAATACTTAATGTGTTTTTAAAAGTTGTAACTTATATGATTTCTGAAGAAACATTAATTACTGAAATCATCTTGACGTGTAGATAGGCACATAGATATAGCTTTACTGCTGTAGGGCTTATCTTTACTGCTTAATATAAAGTATTTGGATTTAAAAAGTGCCTTTTAAACTTCCTTTAAAGTGCTTAGAATACTTGTGGAATCTGTGTAATTAACAGCAATAGAACTAAGCTGCATAGAAAGAGCTTATCATAATTTGCATAGTAATGAAGTGTTGCCTTGGTATACTTATGTATGTGTGACTTGAAGGAAATTAAACCTTTTACAAAATATTTAAATTGTTGAACATTATTTTTTTTCCCAGTCAAATACTGCAAACTGAATATTGTGCTTCAAATTTGCTTACCACTGAAAATATATTATGTGAAAGGAAACGGTTCATAGAATAACATGACAGAGGTTACAGTCTTCTACGTTAATTGTGCAGCAGTTATAAAAAGTGAGTAAACTCTGTTCACTTAAAAGAGGACAGCAAGTCATATATTTGACACTTAGGGCTAGACATTAAGAAGTGGATACACGCTGCTAGCTGGATTCAGGTTCAACTTCATCACTAGCCTCTTTTTCTAATATATTTCCTTATTCTATCAGTAAAGATGCCAAATAATTTTCATTTAAGAAATTGATCTTAGCACTTGATTCCTTTTGGTGAAAGTGCTGGCTAATACATTTAGAAAAAGTGAAATGTGACTTTCAGAGGGACAGATAGACTGTGCTTGAGCATTTGGAGAGGGGGAGGACAATCATGAAGAATTTTTTTTAATTTTTTTTTTTATTTAGACAGTGGGAATTAAACAATGGTCTTCCCTCCTCCTCTACCTAAACTGGGAACTGATCTGCAGTCATACATATTTATGTTTCCAGAGTCAGTAAATCAAACTCTAATTGTGGAATGTAAATATGTAACTAATTTGTTTTCCAGTAAAACTATCTCTTCACTTCAATTGCACTTCTGCACTTCAAATTTCTTTTTTTAAGAATCTTTTAAAAATAAAATCCTCGTTCCATATAATATATGTCTAACTCTTCATTTTAAAGTTAAAATTATAAATTGGGTTAAATATTAAGGGGTTAAATACAGGGAATATTTATACATTTAACATGGAGATTTAGAGGAGAGAAAAATACCCATTCCATCCTTTAAAATGTGAGGTGCAAAGTCCATCTAAGCAAAAGATGCAGCTCTATGAAGAGAAGAACTGAAGGCAGCAGTCACTGAACCAAAGCCACCTTCAAGTAGAAGAAGCACAAAGAGGTCAATGCATTCAGTGAAACCTTCAAGCTCTGGCGTTTTGGCAAAAATGACAAGAATTCATACCTAATCTAGCAGACATAACTAGAAGGTGCATTTAAAAAGCATCTCGTTTAGATAACTCATATACTTGAATGTGGCCGTTTTCTTTCCACTTTATAACACTGCCTCCACTTCAGATCAATGGCCCTTCAAATGAAGGTCAACATGATTTCTGCACTTTTTCACATGGTTCTCAGAAACAGCTAAGCTATTTTCTACATAGTGTTTCCAAAGAAGTTGGACATAAGCTTCCAGTCTGAAAGGTTAAATACTCAGAAAGTTCTGGGGGCTGAAAACAAGTAATAGGTAATAGGTAATACGTTCCATCATCTAACACCAGCAGCACAAGGATAGTAAAAAGACATTATTTGTTATGTTGTAGCCAGCAAGGTCATGGATTTTTATGGCAGCTTAGCACAGAATGAAACATCAAGACCAAATTCAGAATGAGTTTAGAACACACACAATTCTTAACATTAGACACGTGAAATATCACTTTTTTCTCTTTATACTTCTTTTTAAAAAAACTGCACTTTGTAGTGTTAAGAACATTAATATTGATATGAAATGCTGATCCTACAGTAAGTCAAGGAATCACAGAACCATTGATTAGAGGGGACCTCTGGAGATCATGTATTCTAACCCCCCTACTCAAGCAGGGTAAAATAGAGCTGGTTGCACAGGACCATGTCTAGATGGCTTTTGAATATCTACAAGGAGGAAGACTCCATAACCTCTCTGGGCAACCTGTCCCAGCGCTCGGTTGATCTCACAGTAAAGTGTTTCCTGATGTTTGGATGGACCCTCCTGTGTTTCGGGTTGTGCCCATTGCCTCTTGTCACTGGGCACCACTGAAAAGAACCTGGCTCTGTCTTCTTCATTCCTTCCTATCAGGTATTTATACAAATTCATACAATCCCCCTGAGCCTTCTCCAGGCTACATAGTTCCAGCTCTCTCAGCGTCTCATATGTCAGATGTTCCGGTCCTTAATCATCTTTGTGGGCCTGCAGTGGACTTACTCCAGTAAGTCCATACCTTCTCATACTGGGGAACCCAGAACTGGACCCAGCACTCCAGATGTAGTCTAGCCACTGCTGACTAGAGAGGAAGGATCACCACCTTCGAACTGTTGGCAATGCTCTACCTAATGCAGACCAGGATGCTGTTGGCCGCCTTTGCCATGAAGGCACATCTCTGGCTCATGGTCTGTTTGTTGACCCCAGTAACCACAGGTCCTTCTGTGTGAATCAGAAGCAGGAATTTGTATGTCCCTTTGTTGAACTCAATGAGATTCTCTTCAGCCCAATTCTCCAGCCTGTCCAGGGCCCTCTGGACCACATGTGTATCTTCAGTTCCAAATGACTTGAAACAAGAGCCTCAAGTTTATGACCTAATATATAAAAGATGAAGTCTTAGCCCTCAGGGAACTGGAGACATAGCTGCTAATTTTAGTAGGACTCTAGTTTACCTTGAAATCTCTTGAATATATACTCTGACAGGAAACACAGAGACAAGCTAAAGGAAAAGAGCAACTGAAACAGTAACTTCCAGTTACTTCATCTGGTATTAAGGATTATTAAATATATGCTCCACTAGGAGTTTAACAGTAATTACAGATTTCAAGATGTATTATGTATAAATACATTTAGAGTGTGGATACATTAGAGTGAGATATGAGAAAGGACGGCTATTGAAGTTCATATGAAGAACTTCTCTTGAAGGAATAAAGTGGAACCAATGATGGGGACAATGGTACATCCAGCTCAGAGGTGTCGCCAAGGTTAAGTCAGCTTACACCTGGCATCAAAACCGCTTCCACAAAGAAAGAAAGATGGGTCATTGTCATAGGAGACTCTCTCCTGAGGGGAACAGAAGGCCCAATATGCAGACCGGACCCACTCCTTAGGGAAGCCTGCTGCCTCCCTGGGGCCTGGGTTAAAGACGTGAAGAGAAAGCTTCCTACCCTGGTACAGCCCTCAGATTACTACACATTATTGGTTTTTCAGGTAGGCAATGAGGAAGTCGCAACTAGAAGTCCAAGGGCAATCAAGAGAGACTTCAGAGCCTTGGGACGACTGCTTAAGGGATCATGAGTACAAGTAGTGTTCTCCTCTGTCCTTCCAGTTGCAGGGAATGATGAGGAAAGACACAGAAAGAGCCAGCAGATCAATACCTGGCTTCAAGCCTGGTGTCTCCGGCAAGATTTTGTGTTTTTTGATCATGTGTCAGTTTACATGTCACCAGGCCTGCTGGCAACAGACAGGGTACACCAGTCTTAAAGGGGGAAAAGAATCCTAGCACAAGAGTTAGCAGGGCTCATTGAAAGAGCTTTAAACTAGGTTGGAAGGGGGAAAGGGCTAAAACGAGGCTCGCTAGAGATAAGCCTGGGGGTGGCACACCAACATTGGAGGGATGATGTGCTAGCAAGGTCCTTCAGTCTGCCATCTCAGGGGAGGTAGGGGATGGAAAACCATGCAGCACTAAAGACTCAAGGGCTATGGATGTGTTAGAAACCACAGAAGCGCCTGAGAATGGACACATAGGAACTAGGGCTTCTCCCCCCAGAAAGGTGGCAGGAGCAATAGCCCAACTGAAGTGCATCTACATCAATGCATGCAGCATGGGCAACAAACAGGAGGAGCCGGAAGCCGTTGTGCAGCAGGAAAACTATGATATAGTTGCCATCACGGAAACATGGTGGGATGACTCACAGAAATGGAGTGCTGCAATGGATGGCTATAAACTTTTCAGAAGGTATAGGCAAGGAAGGAGAGGCGGTGGGGTAGCCTTCTATGTTAGGGAATGTTTTGATTGTCTGCAGCCTAATGATGGTGATGATAGTGTTGAGTGTTTATGGGTAAGAACTAGGGGGAAGGTCAACAAGGCAGATATCACGGTGGGATTCTGTTATAGACCACCTAACCAGGATGAAGACATGGACAAAGTATTCTATAAGCATCTGGGCGAAGTCTCACAATCACTAACCCTTGTTCTCGTGGGGGAGTTCAATTTACCAGATGTCTGCTGGAAATACAATACAGTGGAGAGGAAACAGTCTAGGAGGTTCCTGGAGTGTGTGGAAAATAACTTCCTGACACAGCTGGTGAGGGAGCCAACTAGGGAAGGTGCCCCACTGGACCTGTTGTTTGTGAACAGAGAAGACCTGGTGGGTGATGTGATAGCTGGAGGCCATCTTGGGCATAGTGATCATGAAATGACTGAGTTTTTGCTTCTTGGAGAAGGAAGGAGGGGGGTCAGCAGAACTGCTACCTTGGACTTCTGGAGGGCAGACTTTGACCTCTTCAGGAGCCTGGTTGACAGAGTCCCTTGGGAGGCAGTCCTGAAGGTTTAAGGAGTCCACGAAGGCTGGACATTCTTCAAGAAGGAAATCTTAAAGGTGCAGGAGCAGACCATCCCCATGTGCCAAAAGACAAGCTGGCGGGGAAGAAGATCGGCCTGGCTGAACAGGGAGCTTTAGCTGGAACTCAGGAATAAAAGGAGAGTTTACAACCTTTGGAAGGAGGGGCAGGAAACTCAGGAGGACTACAAGGATGTCGTGAGGTTATGGAGGGAGAGGATTAGAAGGGGCAAAGCCCAGCTGGAACTTAAACTGGCTACTGCTTTAAAAGACAATGAAAGATGTTTCTATAAATACATTAGCAACAAAAAGAGAGCTAAGGAAAATCTCCATCCTTTATTGGATGCAGGGGGAAATATAGTGACAAAAGAAGAGGAAAAGGGTGAGGTACTTAATGCCTTCTTTGCCTCAGTCTTTAATAGTCAGACCAGTTGTTCTC
Source organism: Nipponia nippon (assembly GCF_047370975.1). Classification (NCBI taxonomy): domain Eukaryota; kingdom Metazoa; phylum Chordata; class Aves; order Pelecaniformes; family Threskiornithidae; genus Nipponia; species Nipponia nippon. The sequence continues at coordinate 52,902,659 of NW_028262336.1, read as the reverse complement.
AGGGTACCCAGCCCCCTTAGCTGGAAGGCAGGAATGGGGAGCAGAACGAAGCCCCCATACACCAAAGGGAAATGGTTATTGACCTGCTACACCACTTAGACACACACAGGTCTATGGGGCCAGATGAGACCCACCCAAGGGTACTGAGGGAGCTGGTGGAGGTGCTCACTAAGGCACTTCGCATCATCTATCAGCAGTCCTGGCTAAGCGGGGAGGTCCCAGTTGACTGCAAGTTAGCAAATGTGACACCCGTCTACATGAAGGCCCGGAAGGAGGATCCAAGGAACTACAGGCCTGTCAGTCTGACCTCGATGCTGGGGAAGGTTATGGAGCAGATCATCCTGAGTGCCATCACGTGGCACATACGGGACAACCAGGGGATCAGGCCCAGTCAGCATGGGTTTATGAAAGGTAGGTCCTGCTTGACTAACCTGATCTCCTTTCATGACAAGGTGATTCGCTTAGTAGATGAGGGAAAGGCTGTGGATATTGTCTACCTGGACTTTAGTATGGCCTTTGACAAGGTTTCCCACAGCATTCTTCTGGAGAAACTGGCTGCTCATGGCTTGGATGGGTGTATTCTTTGTAAAATACTGGCTGGATGGCCAGGCCCAGAGTTGTGGTAAATGGAGTTAAATCGAGTTGGCGGCTAGTCACAAGTGGTGTTCCCCAGGACTCAGTATTGGGGCAGGTTCTGTTTAATATCTTTATCTATGATCTGGATGAGGGGATTGAGTGCACCCTCAGTAAGTTTGCAGATGACACCAAGTTGGGTGGAAGTGTCGATCTGCTGGAGGGTAGGAAGGGTCTACAGAGGGACCTGGACAGGCTGGATCAACGGGTTGAGGCCAACTGTATGAGGTTCAACAAGGCTAAGTGCCAGGTCCTGCACTTGGGTCACAACAACCCCATGCAATGCTACAGGCTTGGGGAACAGAGGCTGGAGAGCTGCCCGGTGGAAAAGGACCTGGGGGTGTTGGTCAACAGCCAGCTGAATATGAGCCAGCAGTGCGCTCAGGTGGCCAAGGTGGCCAATAGCATCCTGGCTTGTATCAGAAATAGTGGCCAGGAGGACCAGGGAAGTGATTGTCCCCGTGTACTCGGCACTGGTGAGGCCGCACCTTGAATACTGTGTTCAGTTTTGGGCCCCTCACTACAAGAAAGACATTGAGATGCTGGAGCATGTCCAGAGAAGGGCAACAAAGCTGGTGAGGGGTCTAGAGAACAGGTCATACGAGAAGCGGCTGAGGGAGCTGGGGTTGTTTAGCCTGGAGAAGAGGAGGCTGAGGGGAGACCTTATCACTCTCTACAGCTACCTGAAAGGAGGTTGTAGTGAGGCGGGGGTTGGTCTCTTCTGCCAAGTAACAAGTGATAGGACAAGAGGAAATCTCAAGTTGTGGCAGGGGAAGTTTAGGTTGGATATTAGGAAAAAATTCTTCACTGAAAGGGCTGTCAGGCACTGCAACAGGCTGCCCACAGAGGTGGTTGAGTCCCCATCCCTGAAGGTATTTAAAAGACATGTAGATGTAGTGCTTAGGGACATGGTTTAGTGGTGGACTTGGCAGCGCTAGGTTAATGGTTGGACTTGATGATCTTAAAGGTCTTTTCCAACCTAAACGATTCTATGATTCTGTGATTCTAATTACGAGTCTAGGCATCAGACATTCATAGAGTACCTACATCTGGATCATGAGCATTACTGCTTAGCCTAGTAGTCCCAGCCAGTTACTATTTGTATTAGCCAATAATTGTTGTATACTGATAGTGATCTTCATTTCCAGTCTTCACACACAAACAAAGGTGACCAAAGGTTTGAAGGTCACAGCAGAGTCTTTTTAGGAAAACAAGAGCTATTAGAAAAGGCAGAATTACTCTTCAATATCCTAGACAGGGCACTGACACGTTCAGATATAAATTCATTGCACTTCTGAAAAATGGAAAATTATGAAATACAAGAATGCAAGCATTAATTCAATGCAACGTCCCAACCACTATCAAATTTCCAGGCAGGAATGAGTTCAAAGATTCTTTCATTTCAAGAACTGAAGTGATCCTCCTCAACAGGTCTAAAAAGACGTGAAGCTGTCACGTTTGTGTCAGCGTGCAAAGCGACTGAAGTTTTAACGGAAGACTTGGCGTAAACTGCCTTTTTAGAGGGCATGCTTATACCAAAAGCCTCTAGCTGCAGCATTTCCTTTTCAAACACCTGCAGCATCTACATTGCACATTTTCAAGACCTCAAGAAGATAATAATGATTTCATTACAATACCAAAATGATAAAGCTACAGTAGACTAGAATGAACAGTGTAAAAAAAATAAACAAACAAACAAACAAAAAAACCAAACCAACAAAGAAATCAGAAAAAGCAACAGTTGGATTGTTACTTGGTCCAATTTTATCAGGGTAGGAAATTAAAACTGTAGCTCAATTTTCGATGCATCCAAGAAGCTAACTGTTGGGAGACTCTCAGACTGCAACTGCAACACAACTGTACTTTGAAAAGAAATTACCAGGATCACCAGTTCATGAACAATGCAGCAGTAACCTCCTTGCAACAGAGCTCACCAAGAACACCTCTCTTCTGCGTTCCCTTCATCCCACAAGTCTCCCAGTAAATATTAGGGTGGTTTCCAGAGTCTCAGTCCCAACTTCACAGCACTCTAGGTCTGGGTTGAGTTCCCAGAGGTGAGCACCCCTTTCTCCCTGTGGAATGAGCTCTTGCATTTGCTGTTTCTCATAGCAAAAGCTGAGCTGTTGTTGCTAGGCGAAGTTAAGGAAACTGACTCAGGACTAAGCTTCCTGCTGCCTGACAGAACATGTACATGTAGCTACATATGAACAGGGCTTGGAGAGAGAAAACCAGGAGCAGGTCATCCATAACTTCATTAATTATGGAGAATACTAACGGTTAAAGACAGACTTCCATGGCTCTTTGGGGTACTTCCATGTTTTTTCTTTCATAGTTAATAGCTTTTCTAGCATTCGTTTATCGGTTAATGAGGAAAGATGGAAACTTACTGCGTTTTTCTGTCTCACATTGAAACTCCAATTTTCTAATCTCAGTAGGTGTCATGTTGTATATCCTTATCAAGATTATAATTAAAATGGAAGGCATGATGTCTTCCACAGATGTCCAATTCACAAATATGGAAAACAATATTCTTAATGCTTCTCTGTCTTTCCCTAGTACAGTTACAATTGCACAAGTTCTCTCCCTTGTAATTACCTAAGACTGATTAAGAAAACAATATTTCAAATTTGCCATTACTTTGTGACATATGAAAAAAATGGTGGTAACTGATCTGATTAGAGGAGGAACGGTATCTACATACAACTTACATTCTTAAACACAAGTCTCAGTGTTTCTTCCTAAAATCAGTAAAAATATTTCAGCATAGAAGGATCTGTGCTGCCTAAAACACTCTTTATTACCTATAGACCAAGAGGGAAAGATACAGATGCAGTACAGAAGTGAACTATTTTTAATAATCTCTTAGGATTTGTATATCTTGCCTGTTTAAACATACTTTTACATGGAATATTTAAATAAGAAAAAATATCTTAGCATATCCTTTAGCATAATCTGAAGTAATACTCTCAGAACAGATATATTAACATTGTGCTTTATCATAAAAATATGTTCATCCTCAGGCTAAAATATTACTTTACCCTGTCTCATGTTCTAGATTTGACTGTGTCTGTACCAATGATTTTCAAAAGAATTAGTGAAATCTGAATTTAAAACAAAACAAAACAAAACAAAATAATGGTTTCCCAGACAACACAGCTAGCAGAGTTAGCAACAACGTTTCAGCAGAAATGGCACCTTTTATTTTTTTTTAAATTTTAAGTATTGTCTGCAATTATCAATCATAGAATAGTTTGGGTTGGAAGGGACCTTAAATATCATCTAGTTCCAACCTCTTTGTCATGGGCAGGGACACCTTCCACTAGACCAGGTTGCTCAAAGCCCCATCCAATCTGGCCTCAAACACTTCCAGGGAGGAGGCGTCCACAACTTCTCTGGGCAACCTATTCCAGTGCCTCAGCACGCTCATAGGGAAGCATTTCTTCCTTATATCTAATCTAAATCTGCCCTCTTCCAGTTTAAAGCCATTACCCCTTGTCCTATCACTCCATGCACTTGTAAAAAGTCCCTCTCCAGCTTTCTTGTAGGCCCCTTTCAGGTACTGGAAGATTGCTATAAGGTCTCCCTGGAGCCCTCTCTTCTCCAGGCTGAACAACCCCAGCTCTCTCAGCCTGTCCTCACAGGGGAGGTGCTCCAGCCCCTTGATCATCTTCGTGGTTCTCCACTGGACCTGCTCAAGCAGGTCCATGTCCTGCTTATGTTGGGGGCCCTAGAGCTGAACGCAATACTCCAGGTGAGGTCTCACGAGAGCGAAGTAGAGGGGCAGAATCACCTCCCTCGACCTGCTGGCCACACTTCATTTGATGCAGCCCTGGATACGGTTGGCTTTCTGGGCTGCTAGCGCACATTGCCAGGTCATGTTGAGTTTCTCATCAACCACCACCCTCAAGTCTTTCTCCTCAGGGCTGCTCTCTATCTATTCTCTGCCCAGCTTGTATTTGTGCTTGGGATTTCCTCGAACCATGTGCAGGATGTTGCACTTGGCCTTGTTGAACTTCCTGAGGTTCCCAAGGGCCCACCTCTCCAGCCTGTCAAGGTCCCTCTGGATGGCATCCCTCCAGTGTGTTACCACGCCACACAGTTTGGTGTCATCAGCAAACTTGCTGAGGGTGCACTCAATCCCACTGTCCATGTCATTGCAACCACTTATCAACAGCATCATGGTACAAAATAGGCATGAGTTTTAGAAAGTTTCATTTCCTTCAGCCTTTTAAGATATTAATAATTTTTTTTAAAACAGTTATGCAGCCTATTTGTGTAGCAAGTCCATCAAAAGATGAAATTCTGAAAAGTTCAGGTTCGGCTTTCAGCCACACGAGGACTACCTAAAACACCCCTAACAGAACAGACCAACGCGATCTATTTAAGAAGTGTTCTTAAAATTGCAAGTTAATATATTTCATTGTGGTTTGTTTTGACAACAGATATCGCTAACTGATTTTCAACTCCACTTATTTAGGACTTTTTGAAAGAGGACTCCCTACTACCTTAGGCTTTTGTGAGAAACAAACAGGGTGGCTAGGATCCTTTTTCAGAACTGATCTATGACATTGTAACAGAAAATTCCAGCTATTAGTCAGCATAATTAGCCAGGAAAGATCCATACCAAACTGAAGAACATGCAAAGTGGTAAAACTCCCCTGAGCTTCCTCCATTCAGAAAGGCTAATATTCACTCCTTGAAGAATATGACTACTGTTAATAGAAAACAAAGTCTAAGAGGCTCTGATCTTGTTCGATTTCTCACTGTTTCTCTTTTAAATAGAAAATATTTAACCAATAAAAATGTACAGGTGTAATTGCCCACTAAGACCATACATAGAAGAGATTTAAAACAGAAAAATGATTAGGTTAGGAACACAAGCAGATAGATATATGTATATTCCAACTAGGAAAGCTGGGATGGAGTATGGATAGGATTAGTACTAATACATATGAAGATAGGTAGACTATCTAAAAGGGATCAGATCTTTTCCCATGAAAGAAACTGACCTAAGTAAAGGTACTTATTAGCCTTCCTAACCTAGAAGTCACCTCTGCAAACATTCCTTGGTTTCCCCTCATTTGTGTAGTGAACACAAATGGCACGTACATGCCGCAAAACCAGAAGCAACACTCCCCACATCCATATGGTCTCCTCTGTTCTAGATCATTTTTGGCAAAAAAAACATTGCTATTTTATCAGATACAGGAAATCCATTTAAAACTAGAGATTGTAAAATGAAAGTTCTGTCCAGGGTGAAACACTGAAATAGTGAGTGAGTAAATACAGACGTAAACACAAAACTGAATTAGGAGGCTTTGAAGTTTACAACAATACATAGGAAGAAATCATGACCAATTCATACAATTATGGATGCTAAACCAGAAAGCAAATAGATTCACCTTTAATAAGGTTGTCTCTATTGTAAAAATGCTACTTTGCTTAGAAAAACAGGTTTTCTTTAAACTTTGTATCTCATATTTCAAGGTGACACAGTGAAGGGATTGGGGGAAGGAGGAAATAAAATGGATACTGTTCACAAAACCTGAATGCTTAGAAGCAGCCTTGGCTTCTTACATGAAACAAAGAGACTATGACCATCGTCCTGATTCACCTGCTACAAATATTTCCCAAATATGCTAAGAAATATCCCTTTTTTCAAAGAAGATATTTTTCACACAAACAAAATGGATTTAAACATAGTTGGCTGAAAATAATGCATTTCTGAATGTGCTTTACTATGCTTTGTTAGGACCAATTGAAGAACTTAGAAAAAAAAATAGGCTTGCATCCTTCTGCTTTGGGTAGGTCATCCGCAATCAAAACACATTTATAAAATGGTAGTAACTGAAAAATCTCCGAGTCTTGCTATGCATGCAGCAGTATCCTTTGAAAACTCGTGTTATGACTGAACAAATTTCTGTCCTCCTTCAACTTTTATGCTCCAACACAAAAACCCCCACCACTTTACCACAGTGAATACTTCCACATCTTATCTCTGCATTAATATGCTTTTATTCTTCCTGAAAAATCTTGTATCGTCCTACCATAAAACTATGATGGTCAATTTCTAAAGCACTCAATGTTACCTGTGGGTCTTAGGGCTCAGTAAACATGATACTGCATATGTTCCTGTGGGTGACATTAATACATGCTGAAAGAAGTTAGATTTTTATGGATTAAAGCACATGGCAAACTATGACAATGCTGATGCTCAAAAACAACATACATCATCAGTAAACGAACTCCGCATTTAATAACCTTCTCCTTTAAAAGCAACTCAAAAAACTGCATCCAGAGAAACAAGCTTTGTACAGGCTTGCTAAACATATATGGCGCCATTAATGCTCAGAAAGGTAACTGATCAGAAGATGTACGCTGTTTCTGAGAGCTGGTCAGTAGCTCCAGGCCCCCAAAACGCAAAGTGAAAAAGAGCTGTTTTAAGTTTCCACCAGAGTGCCAAAACAGGTATTACCATTGAATCAGAGACTTAGGCCATAGCAGATCAGTGTGAAAGAGAACCCCTTAATAGCATTATCTACTATTTCTACTCATGCTGAAAGTTATCCTCTGTATAAATGAGTATGCAAGGGAGCCAGACACAGGTGCCTTGGTAGCACAAAGATAACTTATTTCAGTTTTACATGCAAAAATGCTGTCCTACAGATCTGGAAGTCTTGCAAGCTATCCTGTTTTCACTGTATACAGAACCTCAGGCTTTACATCAGCATTTTTTTATTTCTTTCATTATCAAAAACAGTAATAAAAGAATTCAATCCCTGCCACATGAATCCTAATCTGATGCAATCTACATATCAATGTAGATCTGGTGGCTATGTGCTGAAGAGGCTTTCAAACAGCTGTACCAGATTTTTTTTTTAACCTCCCCAGATTTTCTGTTGTTTTTTGGGAATTCTATAATTTCATACATGTTTAATTCAATCTCCTTTTTTTTTTTTTTAAGTACTAAGAAATCAACTTAAAAAAACACACTTAAAATACAAACACTGTTTGCTTTCAAATGAACAGCTGTGAATTTTAGGATTTAGGCATTAAGGCTGAAAATCTGAACTTGCACTTAAGGTAGTCAGTGCAAGGTGGATGGTAAAAGAAAAAGCTACGCGAGTCTGAGTTCATTACCTGCTGACTTCAACTTCTCTCCAACAGACTGTTTTTTTTTGCAGATAATCAGGTAGTTACAATATTCTGAGAAATTTATAAATGACCTCTTGACAAAAGTTTCAAGAAAATATATTTATTCAATTTTAGCAGAGGAAGAAAACATAATAAATATAACAATTTCTCACACCCTTCTTTACAAGATATTTTTACATTCAAACATTACATTACTCTTACAAATTTCAACTAGTATTTCAAATTTTAAAAGACCTGAAAAAGGAAAGAACTTTTAACATTAAAAAATAAATATATCAGAGTAAAAGAGTGCAAATGTTTTATTTCTTGTGGCTAGTGCTAAGTGTTCAAGTCCTTTAGAACACTGCAAGATGCATATCAGATCAGCAATATTGCAAGCATCCAATTAGCACGCACAACTATTACATTAAGTGAACAATACAGATTGCAATTTTTCATGGTACAACCTTGATTTGTCTCTCAAATAACATTGAAAAAGACTTTTCCAAATTTCTGCTATTATGACAACATGAGCTTTTTACAAATCCCACACTCAAGTCCTCAGCTGAAGCAAAATGGATCTAAGCTTGAATCTTCTCAAAGCAAGACAACTACCAGGCAAGTACAATTATCATTCTGACAGGTTTATACAGGTATTCGGAGTGCAGCTGATACTTTCTCAGCAGAAGGAGATGCAATTACATTGGGATTTTTATTTCCATAAACTGGGACGGCAATCCCTTAGATTCTGTAGGATGCCCATAGCTGTGTTTTGATAGCCATCAGGTTTTGTTCATTTTCTATGTACCATCTATTCAAACCAGTTTTCTTTCAGTAAAAAACGTACAGCATCATCAAATCCATTTTGGTACAACAATTCCATTTTCTCCTGGTTTGGTGGGAACAAAGCTTGATTAAGTCTTACTAGGTTGGCCAGAGACAGCTGCAACAGAGCAAGAAGCTATAAATTAGTTTATTATAGCAACTTATCTAGACTTGACTGTGTTGCTATCTGTTCTGTCATCTGTTTCATGTAGCATATGTAAAAACTTAAGACCAGCATGGCTATGTCTACACTAGTAAATTAACCGTGTCCAGGTACACTGCTGAGCGCCAAGACAAACTGGCACAAATGGTCTGCATATCCACTATTAAACTCACAGCCTCCAAGACAGACTGTCTGCCTGTAAAACTGCCCAAAGCTTCTGAAACATTTTAACTTCGGAACCATTCCCAGAGCTGTCTGGAAGAGTGGTAGCTGGCACGTGCTAAAGTTGTGCAAGGAAATATTTTGAAAGCTTACTAGTGCAAACCACCATATTCTTGGGAACATTCCCAGGCAATGTTTAACATACGAGTATAAACGTAGCTTGTATTACCAACAAATTAAGACCTACTCAGCATATCAAGTGGTCACTTTGATGGTGTAAAAAGATTTCAGAACTCTATTCTTGAATAAAGACATTATTAAATTGTTTACAACAAAATTAAAAATATAATTAGATTTAATAAAGTTCTGAACACTTTATTTACATCATTAATTCAATACTTTAGCCACATACTTCATTATTCACACTTTTGAAAAACAATATCAAACTAATCTTCATTATTTGAAGTAAGCAATTATTCAAATTTACACTAATAGATGCAGGAGGTTCAAAGAGACAGAAGACTGCTCACATTCCAATCCAGATAAATGAAGGTCTAGATCTCTATTCTATGCAGATTACAATATTGCTGAAAAAAATTTATTCTTAGTTCACATTTTTACAGCTCTAAAAGCTAAGGGTGCTTCAAATGGAATAGTTTAAAATGTTGCCTGAGATTCTGCACAATTCTGCATTTGCAGAACCCTAGAAGAAATGTAACTCTGCAATTCATTTTGTCTCTAAACTAACCTAATCACCAGCTCATTTTTCCTCCTCTAGATGTACTAGATATTAGATACAAATCACAACCAAGAAATACAGAGTGAGCAATTGCATATAGTTTCAATATATACAAAATCAGTAATCTCATGCTTTATGATCATTTACCAAGTACTATCATGCTTAAAATTTCTCTGTGAAACATTATAAAGATTCAGAAATTGGTCCAATTTAGGATTACATCACTCAAATTAAGAAAACATATTAACAACTGTCTAAAAGGAACTTTAAAAAAGTAACAATTATTGCTAATCTTTATTTTTTCTTTCTAATGGAGTTTTATTGACAGCTAGGTCTACTGCTATTCAATATTTTCTTTCATTATGTCAAAGGAAGCGATACTGTGGTTAAAGTTTGTGAGACAAAGCTTGCAAAGACAGAAATGTCAACGATGAAAAGAAGGCCATAAAAATCAGTCTTAGTCTATATTTCCCATATACAGAAGTGTTTCTGTAACATCTAACAAAACTTCTGGAAAAATGTTGTGGTTACAAATGTTCAAAATCTTAACATGAGCTCTCTTGAGCAATGAGGTGACAAGCCACTATACCATTTCAAATGTACAACAAACTTGTATATTAAATTCAGTTAAAGCAGCTAATTTCAGTAAGTATGAAGGGATGTTCTGGAGTTTCCCCCTCCTGAGGTATTCTACAGAAGTCTTTTTTTTTTCTCCCTATAAACACTCTGCCTAGCCAAAGACAGCTGATACTTAAAGCAAGCCTAGATTATTTACATTTAATTGCCTGTGATAATTTGCTCAATTTTGTGCTAGATCAAAGCTTTTCAACCTTTCTGACAAAATTTCTTCTATGTCTTCCTTCCCTTATGTTTAAGAAAAAGTTTACACTCCATTTGCAAAACAGAAAATTCCAAAACATTACTTAAGCTGATATATACGCAGAAAATAAACACTTAAAAATAAGCATAACCTTAACTGCTCAACTAGCTTTTCTTCTTCTGAAGTTATTTAATAAACAAGCAACTCACCATTATATCTTGTTTTGCAAATTTAACATAAAGATCCACACGTCCTTTATCTTGTGGACAGATATCTAATCGACCACTGAAAGGAGAAATCGTCACAGTTCTTCCAACAGGCAAGATAGGAAGGCCATTGGTAAGACCACCATCAACCCACTTCTATTGGAAAATAAAAATATTTTCAAAGTAACCTTAGCACACTATGTTCATAATTAAACACTTCATCCTTCCTGTCCCTGCCTCCTCCACCCCACCCTCAAGAAAATTTACAAGTTTCCTTCTGAGAAAATCATGAATAAGCTTGAGTATGAAGCATAAAAATCAAGGAACTGACAATGTACACACACAGTGTTTAATTAATGAGTGTTTGACATAATGTGAAATATGTAATATATTTATCAAGTTACTGACACGGCTTGTTAGTTGACCTAATAACAAAATGCCCCATACAGAATTTTTCTCAACACATACATGAAAAGTTAAGATTGTTAATATTACATGTGAACCATATCAGATAAAGTATACTCCTCTCAAACATTACTCTGATTCAAACTAGGAGCTGGACAATCTGTATGTGCAGGTAAACCGACTGCACAACGTAAACCAAAAATGGCTTCTCTTCTTCCAGAGCCTCTTGTCTTCTTACATATACAACACAAGACAGCAATAGCTGGAAAGTGGAGGGTAAAGGCGGGAAGGAGCTGAACGACTACAGCACATTAGAGGGAGCAGACATCAGGTCTGCTACAGGAGTTGAGTATAGGAAAGAATGAGGAAGAAAAAACAAAAGAAACCAATTAATTTCTTGCAGAATCTCACATATTTTTTGGCAGTCTAGGGGCACAAGCCTGATCTTCAACAGGGACCATAGCAAAATTCCATCCTAGCATAAGCAGGGAGAGCTGTGACATCTCCTTCCAATATATTTTATACATTCATATTTCTTACTGTGCTTACATGCATAACCCAAAACTCAACACCAGTCTACTGGCTAGATGCATTCACTGACATCATACATGAGGTCTGCTGATCAGGTGCATCTCACTTAAGTTTATACATCTGCAGCCAAATTAGTCATTCTACACTTCCTTTATCATCAATCGAGAGAACAATTCTAGCAAATTGATGATCCACCTTATTCTAAAGTAAGCACTTACATCTGATTTGAATTGTGCTGAAAAAGTGCTTTCTTCTCTTCTTCTCCACTAATTATAAAGGAAACATGCATTAACTTTGTAAGATGTAGACTACTGCACACACCTAAAGCTAATCAAGTTGAAATCCTGTAAGAAATAATATTGTAAGATTCACCTCAGTGTTTCTTAAGGGTTTGACCTCCCCAAAGATAAACGTAACGCTCCAGGATATCAGCTTCAAGTTTCATTAACAGAGAACATTATAAACAAATAGCAAATTGTGCTAGTACTCTTTAGCGCCAGTCAGGCAGAAGACTGCTTTTCTGCTGTAGGTGATACTGTATGTGACTGTTATGAAACAGCAAAATAATGCAAGTTTTCCCACAAAATTACTGCAAATGCCACAGGAATTTAGTCACAAAATTAAAAAAAAAATCTCCCACAAAAAGTATACTATTACAAAGTTGTTTACAACATCTAAATTAAACTTGTCTTCAAACTGTTGGCAAGACACTAGCTTTCAGTGCAGTGGCTGCTATACAGGAAGCATTATCTCAGGTTACAGTGTTTGTTCTTCAGAAGCCCCTGAGATTCTCTGAGGTCTGTCACTTGGTTGTATAGATCCATCTCAGCTGTATCCTTTACTCTTGCTTAAAGCAAATCTCCTTTTAATTCTACAGGTATAGATTTCTCCCAGTACCACTGTTTAGTTCATGCAACCAAAAGACTTTGTTGTCACTTGCCCCTCCTTCCACTGTCAACTCCCATATCTGGCAATACATGGATTTACTCTTTTACATGCGGATATATAGCAAGCACCATCTGGGGGGAGCGGGTAGGGGGGAAGGTTGCTTTGTCCCTCCACCCCGCCCTCTTTTTCACTTTCTCAGGTGAAATTTGCCATTTCACAATTCTTTGTGCTCCTGAGCTTAAAATATAAGCTACAAATATTCACATTCAATAGTCTCCATGAACCTTCTCACCCTATTATTTCATAACATACTTTAGAGCTTGACTCTTGACATTAGCTCTTGATGTCAGTACCCACAATCCACCATTGAATTCCTTCACTTTCCACAAAAATTGTATTTCTCAATTCTTAGGATTGAGATTGTTTTGCCTTAGAAAAAGAGGCAAAAAAAAAAAATTCTAAAACCATTTAAAGCTATCTTTCAGACTTCTCGAACTCCATTACACCATTGCTGCGATAACTGTGAGTAAAGCTGCAACATACCTTAACATTTCTAACACTAAGGCTTTTTTTTCCTGTGTGTCCATAAATAGTCATTTATTATTGATTTAAATGCAATGTTCCTTGGAGTACTAAGTGGCTTTTCGTTGCAGTTCCTACAGTGACAGAACAGTGGAGTCCCTGTCTAAGCCAAGTCAAAGACACCATAACATATGACATTATTAATGTCTTCCACAAGTCTAGCTTAGTACTTTTACCACTTAGAAGTTCTCCCGCTTTTAAAAATTCAGATTATTTAGATTTTTTTCCCCTCTCCTCTTATGCAACTTCAATATTTATTTGAAAAATTAAAATATTTACCAAGGCAAGTGCAATACTTTTCGTTAAGCACTATATTTTGTAAACTCTGTTATTCCTAGCTGACATGCCCTCTGTCATTTTATTTTCTTTCAAACATTTGTGAGAAACTGCTTCTCAGTCAAAAATATTTTGGCTCCACAGTATCTCATGTTACATAGTTAAAATAAAACATTTGTATGTGTCCTGATTTCAGCTGGGATAGAGTTAATTTTCTTCTTAGTAGCTGGTATAGTGCTGTGTTTTGGATTTAGTATGAGAATAATATTGATAACACACTGATGTTTTAGTTGTTGCTAAGTAGTGCTTACACCAGTCAAGGACTTTTCAGATTCCCATGCTCTGCGTGGCGCACAAGAAGCTGGGAGGGGGCACAGCCAGGACGGCTGACCCAGACTGGCCACAGGGCTATTCCATACCGTATGACGTCATGCTCAGTATATAACTGGGGCGAGTTGGCCAGCGGGGAAGGGATTGCTGCTCGGGAACAGGCTGGGCATCAGTCAGGGGGTGGTGAGCAATTGTGTCATGTATCACTTGCTTTGTACATTATTATTGTATTATATTATTATTATTATTACTACTACTACTACTACTATCATTCTATTTCATTTTACTTCAATTATTAAACTGTTCTTATCTCAACCCAGGAGTTGTCTGACTTTCACCCTTCCAATTCTCTCCCCCACCCCACTGGGGGGGAGTGAGTGAGCGGCTGTGTGGTTCATAGTTGCTGGCTGGGGTTAAACCACAACAGTATGCTGAAAATAAAGAAACATAATGCCCCATATTCTTTTCATTTCATTAACCAATTCTTGAAAAATGCTTCTTAGCTGATGAGGCAAATTCCTGGTAACTTCTGAATTAGTTTCTTTTTTGTAAGTACAGTGCAAAGACAGAGTTCTGAAATAATGTGAATGAAAACCAAACCAGACAATGAAATTAAGAATGTCGGCTGATCCTAACAGAATCTACCCATTTACCAGTAGATGGTTTTTACAAAGCTGTTCTGTAAGAACTACAGTGACAGAAACTACAGCCTCATCATCAGATACAGTCAACTCAATCATCTGTGGATCTTTATCTGTCTTAAAGATTAACCTTGCCAGAGATTCAGAGGACACTAAACCAACTGAAAGAAAGATAATTTCACACGGAGCAAGTTTGCCCTGCTGTTACTGGAAGCCTAGTCCAAGGGCACCTTAAATACCCAGCCAAGGTAAAAAGCTAGCTGACATCATTAACAGACTATAACTTCTCAGATGTTGCTCTACACTCCCTTTTCCATCAGATTATTTTTAGGCTCATCAAACCAGAAGAAAACATACTATGAACAGACTGTTGTTACACCTATGTTACCATGCTTCCCAAAAAGCATTCTTCCTGAAAAGAAAACTAAAGTGCAATGCTGGGAACAGTTTACCTGGGGTTTACTCTCTATAGGCAGTATGGACAGGCTAGCAACAGGTTTGGCTATTTTCTGATACTATCCCAGCAAAACTGCACCATACTCCCTTACGTATCACACAACATGTATTTCAGTATGTTATCTAAGGTACCTTTCAAAAACATTCCCAGATGGCCTGGTGATATGTATGCAAGTGACATATGTAGACCAGAGAAGATCCAGATCAGCTGTTCTGAAGCACAGGTAAGGCCAGTAGACTCGAGCAGCAGGGAGTAAGCTCAATTCCATGCTGCCGTGGACCATATGGCCAAAGGAATTTACCCCCTGAAACTAATGTAAATGCAGGCAGACAGACAGAACTTTAGTCTGCTACAGTAAAGCTTTCAGAAAACTTGGAATATGATGCTAATATGATAGGCGGCCTTGCAGAGCCAAATCAGTATCCAATCCATCTTACCGACTTCAGTGCTTACCATGTCTGGATCACGAGGTTACATGCCATGTATCTGGCTCTACACTGCATGCTTTAGGGGCCCTATTACCCACCTACATATCCTTGTTACCCACTATTCTAAGCTGTGGAAATACTATTGCAATAGAAATCCTATGATCTTTGCTCTCACCCTGCTCTAAGTATTTTGGACTAAAGAATGGAAGTCGCATTCATTTACGGGCAACAATTTTCCCGGGGAAAAAAAAACCTCCCCACACCACAAATGCAATATTTTAAAAGAGTATGAGAAAAGTCAGTGCAGACATGCATAACTAATCATTCCAACAAATAACAATAAATGAAAGCAACCTTCTTCTCAGAAACTGCCTTTTCTGAAGGAGAGTAGTAAGAAGCTTTGGGAATGACAACAAACTTTCAAGTAACAGAAGAACCAGTTTCTGTGAAACATTCATTGATTTCACTTCTGAATGCAAAAAATAAAGCTGGGCAGGAACAAGAACTGTCCACTAAGAAGAGGCTGAAGGTGTTTCAGTAAATACTACAATACCCGGGCAAATCATAATAGCAGTGTTCATCCAATAAAATGGGTTTTAAATAAGTTTTGGACAAAACTCTGAGCCAACTTTTCATTCTCTTAATTGAAAGAACAACACAAGAAATTAAACAAAGACACTTCCTTCCCTTTAACTAATGGCAGAATGAACCTAGAACAACCATGTGTGCCCCTTCAACTGCACAAGCAACATATAAAGACTCTAATCAACAAAATTTCCAGACCCTGGGAAGCTGCAAGGAGTCTCCATTTAACACAAGCAGTCAGGCAATACTGATTTAAACCCTTCACACATTTTAGCTGGTATATATTGCTGTATACATAGTTCTAAAGCTGACAAGCCTTCTGACATAATGAACTCCAATTCCCTCTTGCTAGAGACAAATGCATATGGTTTTGTGGGGTTTTTTGTTTGTTTTTGTTTGGGTTTGGGTTTTTTTGTTTGGTTGGTTTTTTTTGGCAGAGTGGCTGTAAGGATTATAGATGATCTAAAGGCACCATTTGGATGCATATGAGGAAATAAAGGAGAGAGTATCATGTAGTAATTCTCAGAAAGAAAAAAATGGCTATTTTCATGCTTCTAGTAATTACAAACAGACTAAACAGTCAAAATTATTCTTAAAATGTTAATATATTTATATAAGTAAGACAAAAAAGTTCTTGAAGCTAAACCAAGTACAAGCAACTGTGAAAAGGTTTTCTTATAGTAGCATACATCTTTGAAAACTTTATAGCTGTGTGCTATAGGGGGAAAAAAAATGTATTCTTTAATGTTTATCCAGAGATAAGAGATCTGAAGGTGCCTGAAGCATGTTCTCACGTTCTGTACAGAATTACAACACAGACTTAGACACACACATGTACCGCAGCAGTGTCCAAGCTGCCAAGACCTTCCTTATCATTCCTGCCATTAAACAGAAAAGCAGAATGGTGGTCCTTTAAATTGCAGAAAACATTTTAGAGTTGGTAACACAACTTGCCATGAGAAGCATCTTTACTACAAGAAGCTTTTCCTAATGGTAAGCAGGAGACATTATCTTTAGGAAACAGTTTCATGCCACACAGATCATTTCAGTCTCAACACCCACAATTTTTGAAACAACACATGAATGAACTCATGACATCTTTCATGGTGTTAATCTACAGTATCAACAGAAACAGTAACTATTCTACAAAATACAGTACTGCAATTCCCACCTACCCTTCCCCCAAGATCAAATAATTACATCATAAATGAAGAATGCTCTTACAAAAAAAAAAAGTTGGTAGTTAAACTTAATGAAAAATTACCTCTCCTTTATATTCAACTGGCTTAATTCCTGCATATACTGGTACAAAACTACTTGCTAGCAGGACCTAGAGAAAAGAAAGGAGAAAGAATAGAGAACAGAAGTGAAGAAAAAGCAACAAATTAATTCTGAACCAATACATATTTTCATACATATGTATTAAATAATATAGCAGTAACCAGTTAATATATTAGTTTTTTGTAAAACCATTGTCATCTCAAAATGTCTTGTTGTTGTGGTATGTCAAAATGTGATTAAAACTACTCAGTAGGGTTTGGTTTTTTATGACTTGACAGTGACAACTCTCAAAACGAAATATCACAAATTAACTCATTGATTAATGTGATTCAAAAGAGTATGAACCTAGTCTTACACAATGTGAAGTAAATGTATGATTTTGCAAAAACTATGCATATGCTGAAAAAAATGCCGTATAGAGTATTGTCAAAGAAGCTGACCCAATCATTCTGCTGGCATGTTAATATAGTGTTTACTCTTCTAATAAATTAGATTGTCTAAGAATTAAACATTTTGAAAAATACTACAAACAGCCTGAAAATTCACATATGTATATCTTTATCAGTATCAATACTTTCCATTTAATGCATTCAAGTATTAACAAATTACTACTTGTCCTATTGTAAGCCTACATTGCTGTCTACAGCAGTTCTCAATTTTTATTTTCTTTTAGACCACGACACCTCTTCTGTCATGTACTGATGTGCACACACACATACCTTTCTATCCACTCATAGTAATATCTATGACTCTGTGTGTGTATCTCTGCACCTATGTATCCACCCATATATATATATATGCAATTAGTATACAGCATTTCAAAGACAAGGGGTAGATGTGTGGATGAAGTGCAGTATGTCAGAAATTTTCATATAGCTAAATGTGGAGAATATGCATGCATATGCGTGCATAGCAGCATGAGAGAGAAATCTGGGGAACAGAAGCAGGTTACAGACTGGACTATATACTACGTGAAAGATGATCAGGTGCAAAAAAACCCACAATCCATGGAGATCATAGAAGAAAATGCCTGAGCTTTTTTTTGGTGGAATTACATTTATTTTTACAACAAGTTAAGCTACTTTCAGTATTAAACAGCTTTCTTCCCCTAACAAGTTTCAATTAAGACTCCATATCGAGTCTTTAACTTTCACTTTGAGAACTCTTTTCTTGGCTGTTTCTCTTCCCAGTGATCTAAAGCACCAAAGCTTTGTCTGAGCTCAGATAAAAAGGCTTTCTCTTCTTATTTTCCAAATGTGAAATTGTACCTATTTCTCTACCAGACAGGCCTTTCCCTCACAAAATCATAAGGTCCTCCTTGAAACCATTCCTCTTTCAAAAGTGACGTCCTACAGGGTTCCCAAGTTCCCAACATCAGCTTCTTCCCCTGCCCACCTCCCTTTCTCCTCTCTCCTTCAACTCCATCTCAGTAACTTTGGCCCTTCTAAACTAAAGAGAAATGGGATCAAAAAAGTTTAGTGAAGGAAGAGAGTCAAAACCAGGTGACCTCTGCCAAGTGTGAATTCCTTTCAAGAAGACTGAAGAAAGCAGTTGGCCTTCCTTATAAAGTCACTTAGATCTCAAGAGTGAGGTGAGGAAGGACAAGTTTGAAGAACTAACGCTTTCAGTATTTCCCTACCACTAACAGACTAGTGTGGACTCCTATCCACTGCTCCCACCTTTCCAAACTAAATACAACAGTGTTCTGCACCCTGCTCCCTCACAAACATACAAATCATGTCTCTCTTCCCCCTCAGCTCCAGTTTAAGAACTGCAAGTCTAGGAATGCTGGTACATGATTATTTTGTTCACATATGTAAAGACTGTTTCAAAAGTGGGAGATTATTAACTGCCTTTCCACGTCCACTGGGAATAGTAAAAGAAAATAAAAGCTTAAAATTGTAGCAACATATATTCAGTTTAGCCATTATGAAAAACTTTGGAACCATAAGGCTTGTTAAGCGTTGAAACCAATTGCATACAAAAGCTGAAAGATTTCTGGCAGAGGGTACAGAAGTTTTGCTGTTATAAAACACTGCTTGCCCAGCAGTATCTTCATCCATGCCTTGGATATAGTAGATCATGTCTAGGAAAGGCATAATATGAATATATAACCTAACAAGCTCTATCTTCCACACTACTGGGGCAGCCACCAGCATTAAGACTGTTGTATACATGCATAGCTGAAGGCACACACAAAAACATGTATTACGAGATGCACTGAAAGAACAGACAACATGAATGTATTCTAGTGAGCAATTATTTGGAATCTTATTACTATTATTCCAACCCATTCTGCTGCTAGCATATGGAACAAAAGAATAGAACAGAAATGGTTAAGTCAACGAAAGAACTACTGAAATACAAATAAAATATATGTATTTCCAAGGTCATCTTGAAGCTTCTAATTGTCTTCAGGTTAGAAGATTTCACTGCAAAAAACCATAAACCTACAGAATAATAAACTCCATGCTTGTCACTGCTGGCTACCATAGCTAGAAATAACACTGCATAACTTGAGATAAACTTTTTGCATAGTTATCTTTGCATGATTAAGTCCTACAAATTTTGAGAACTGATTGGCCGTGTAGAATATAACAGGGTCAAAATTTTAAAAAATGGTACTTTAAAGGCAAACTTCCAAACCATACTTTGAGATTTTGTTAACAAGTGTGATATTTTTTTCCTTTAATTATACAGGTTCTCTTATTTACTCTAAGCATCCACAAGGATAGGGAAAGAAGGAATTTCTTCTTATTCTATTTCCTCCTTTATTCTGTTATATCTTATGATTTCCTCCACCAAGATATAATCAATTACTAGAAAGAACATTTGCTTTACATGCATCTGATCTGAATTCATCCTACCGTTTCACATCAGCTCATGTATACAATCCTGATCCAAATTTAAAAAGAGGCCTTCAAAAGAAAAGAGAGGGGCAGTAAAAGATACGCTTTCCAGTGACAGTTAAAATACAGTTTATATATGGTACTTAACATTACATTATATCTGTTCTCCACAAGGGCTTGTAGAAAGTGTTGGATTTTTTTTTTTAAGACAGGAACTTTCTTTTCTTTACTTTCTTTTGTGATGAAACATAATATAAATGGTATCAGTGAAGTAAGAGATGCAAAAAGACTCAGCAAATTGTTACAAAATTTGGAGATCCTCTGTTTTATTCTCATCTACTGTAACTATTAGCTACCCTGTTACTTTTTAAAACAGACTTTGCCTACAAGGTAGTGCTTTAAAAACAGATGAAGGAAACACACACAAAAATAAATTTTAGCAAAATTTGCAGAACGGCTTCCATTGTTTATGTTATGGTTGTAGCGCCACTGGTAGTATAAGTGATTACTTGAGTAAAAGAGTGATTTATTGTGTACCTAATAACATACTCCTAAACCTTGAAGAAACTCAAACATTTTTATTTAAAGCAGCAGTACTCAACTTCATTACCTTAATGAGGTCCTCCCTGGATGCAAAACTTGAAACCAAGTGATTTTCCCCATTTTTGGTGTTAGTGACTGACACATAGAGCCGGTTCTCAGCTATCTCGTGAGCATTAGAAGGAAGAATAGACTCTATGCCTTCCCTAGAGTAAAGAAAACACTAAACATTATTCACCATCATTATTTAAAAACCTTGCAAATACATTATGGGTGAAAGAGTGCTGAGCTCCCCACAGAAAAAATATGCACACTCTCAGTTTTCATTTAGAGATCTTCACACAAAAATGCTCTTATAGATGCATTAAGATAGGTACCTAAGTGTTTTCATAAAATCATAACCAGGCGTTACAGCACCGAAGTCCAATTTTCTAACTTCCTCTGCAAATCCATAGGCAAACTGCTTACATTTCTGCAAATGAAAATATTCACCATTAAGGATGTTTTAGTTATGAGAAGAATGTTCAACTGCTGTATCTAAAACACACTAGTGGCTAAAGCTTTAATCAAGAGAGAGTTATAAGATCCGACTAAAATACTTTCCCATATGTGCTTATTTTGTAACAAGATATGCATAACAAAATGTTGATCCTTTTATAAGAACTAATTTGTAAGAAAACAAGATCCCTAATTAAAAAAAGCAAACAACAACCTCACAAGAATACCACTTTAAAAATCAAGGAAAATTAAAGGCTATTTTTCTATGTATTACCACTGCTAAATAATCACTTCTCTGAACCATGTTATTACCAGAACAATCATTTACATTTCAAGTGTAAAGCCACCTTTTATTTTAAAGACCACATCAGTACTAAAACCAGACACAAGTACCTTAAGATGCTTATAAGCACTAAAAAAATTATTACAATTTCTTCTCACTAATGCAAAAACCACGCTACTAACAAATACTCATATTTAATGAATACAATACTATGGAAGTATTTAATGAATGGAATACTAGAATGGAAGACAAAGGAAGAAAAGACAACTGCAGAAAACCATGCAACAGATTCCACTGCACAGAGAACCTCTTTTACGCAAACTGAAATGCTAGGCATTAATGACTGCAGAAAAATAGTTTGTAGTGTGAGCCATAAGAACTCCAAAAGGAGAGTAAAGGAATAGGTAGCATTTATTTTTTTAGCAAAAAGGTTCTGAAACAATGAATTATGATTTTGAATGCTTAAGAGTCAGTATTCAGTATTCATATTCCTTTTTTTATCCTTTCATGCAGACTTCTCTAATGATTTTAGGGACTTGGGAAAAAACTAAATCCATTCTTAGGCAACCTCCTGAAATTGGTACTCAATAGATGTATTATACCCATGTTCACCTATATAGCCACATGTTTACAGAATAAAAGATCTGTCTATAGATAGTTTGGGGTTCCTGGCTTATTAGCTTCCTGCATGCAGAACAAATATGTTGCTAGTAATAAAATAAATGATTGATGTGACTGGGGAAAGAAAAAAAAAAAGAGAGAGAAGTGAATGTGCCCTATTGAGGGGGACGGTACAGGGTTTAATGGAAGGAAAAACAGGAAAGAGTTGGGGTGAGGATTAGTATGAGATCAGGAACAAGCTGGTTGGAGCAGTTTAACTTCCTCACATAACTGTACAACACAGCACTCACCTAAGTGAAAGAAAGAAATGTAGTTCTTGCACTTTCTCTATACGGTCTTCAAATAAATGTATCAAAAAAGTTCGTTAAGAGGTCCTTACCTCTTAAAGCAACAATCGCTGTAAAGATTTGTGCCAATTCATTTCACATAGGTTAGATTTGCACCTTTACCCTAGGAGGTACTTGCCATTGCCAGTTCCAAGCCAATTCAAATATATTAAACTAGTTATATGCACCAAGTCTTGAATTTATTCTACATTAGCCACTTAGGCTTCTTCTGTAGTCAATCAGCTGGAAAGATGCACATTCAGACACCTCTCTCTCTAAATAGAGAAGAAACCCACAAACCCTACATAGAAGCACCTCAGAACTACTATCTTTATATCTAAGATGCTTTAATAAAGTGACAGGGAGCTAAGAGTAATAGGGAGATGGGTGAATCCAAACCTAGGTGAATGACAGAAAACTACTTTCCATATTACAAGTACTAAGAATAAACCATAGAATTCTTGCTGCCAAAAGGGACAATTTCTTACCCCTACAAATTGTTTATAATTTTAGTGCTAGAAGCTTTAAACAATACATCTAAATTTTAAATAGTGACTAAGGACATGTTCAGAAATTGTAACTACTTGTATTGAGTTAAGCAAACTTGACATCAAACATGATCAAGGTACTTTTGAAATAAATACGTAGTTATCTATAACTCTATAAGCCTCCCTAGAATTCTCAAGTCCCATGCCTTTTCAACAGTGACAAAAATCCAAGATATGACTGAAAAACATTTGCAAATTGTCACATTAGAACAGCAACTGTCAAAACAAGAAATCCTCAAGGTTACATTCACTCCAAGATAAGGAAGGGTTATAGTAGAGTTTTGAGACTAGGAGATGGAGAAAGTCCTAATTATAGCTTGTCTAACATAGCCATCTTTGGAGCGAGGGGGGGGAAAAAAGAAGAAAAAAATTAACTGATGTAAGAGTTGTATTTGTGGATATAAAATATTTCAAATTAGAAATATAATAAAAGTAATAATAAAATTATCCTGATATGAAAAGTTAATTCTATTCAGTACACAACACTGCCTTTACTTAAATTTCATGAGAATTAGGAAGAATTATTCCCCCTCAAAAAACAGCTCTCAATTTTCCATTTAAACAATATAACAGAATGACTAAAAAGCAAATAATAAAAAAAGGACTAAAAAGTTCATGAAACTTTCTTTAGTTTGCATTAAAATGACATATTTTCAAGGAAAAAATCCATCAGACTCAATGTAATATAGGCTTAGTTTCCACAAACATAAAAAGGAAAAACTCTTCTGATATTTTTTACTTAGAAAGACTTTTGTAAGTTGGACCAGGCTGGGAACAAATGCTCGTACCCAGAGCCTAGAATAAGCAGAAAAATTTCCTTGGGCTAAGAAAAGGCTAGCTGCTGTGCTCACCATATGGGAAATTAAAGTCAGTGGTATGCATTATACCAGGCAAACCTGAAACTGAACTACTAATCAGAGGCTACAGAAAAGGAGTAACACCTGGACCGAATACAAGTAAGGTTCTCTTCACAACAGAGCGGAACTTTCCTAATACCAAATCTTATAAAGAATGCACCCGGGGGGTGGTGGGGTGGAAAGAAGCCAGGGAAGAACTTACTGCTGAGAGCAACAGAAGTATAGCTAACTGCAAGCTAAGTCCATATCACAGAAGAAACAAACAACACGCAAACAGAAAGATCAGTGGCAAAGTGTGGTATTGGCTGGGACTATTGTTTGAATCATATTCAGTGAAAGCTGTAACAAGCAAGGCCCCAAGAAAGCTACCTGATGCTCACTGGACTGAAACCTAAGTGTACTTAGAACCAAAAAAAATCTAACAGACTTTTTTTCCCCCCCTACAGTAATGCTGTTAATTATAATTCAAAATATTAGAGAAATATTAACATTTCAGCAAGGCCTGGTCCTCTACATATATTAAGGCAAAGTCACTACAAGCACTTCAGGAGGGCAAAGCAGCTTTAACCTAAAGGGAAAAACAAACAAACAAGAACAAGCTAATGCCCTCCCACAGAACCTGTGAGAGTAGTCACTGAATATCACTTTGCTGTTTCTACATGACACCATGTCCATGGTGAGAAAAGGGTGGCATCTCTGGAAAAAAGAAAACCAAACACACAGGTATGGAGCATGTCAGAACAGAATGCTGTGAGGGTTAATCCTCCCCAGCACACGCTGGGGCTACTGCTGTTAAGTTGTGAACTGTACTGAGTCTAAAGGAGGTGCACAAGCCACTTCTTGCGCTGTCTAATGGAGCACAGAGAACAAGCACAAAATTTGAGCCAGTGTGTCGTGTTCTTTAACTTTATGAAGATAACAGTCCATCTACCATTTTCATCTCCCTTCACAAAAGGACGAAAGGATGGTGCTATGCATTTGCTTAACAAAGCCTACCTCTAGCCAAGAAAACAACGATTAACTTTGTAATGTACAGTGATTAAGTGCATATACATTTCAGTATATTAGAGTGTATCTGGTTGCATACAACTCAACATTCACACACATGAAATTTATATTTACATAGCTTAAAATATAAAGTTTGTATGACACTTTTCTCATAAAGAAATACTTGCTTCATAAACATTTCTGCCCATGAGTCACAGATTTTGTTAATGAAAACACATACATGAGTCCTGTTCCTTTACAAGCAAAAAGAAAAACAAGAATAAAAATATTTAAAAAAAACCTTAATGGTAGATGATTATATAAAAAATATCATTTGAAAATTATCATGTCCTATACCTACGAATTTATTAATTTACCTCTATATTTTCTGGTACTGCTAATAAGACAGTGGCAGCCAGTGATCCCGCAGAAGCTCCCGCAAAAGCTTTCACAGCTTTCAGTAACTTCTTACCATGCCTGTAAAAAGCAGCTGCTGCCCCCAAGTGGTAAATACCCAGAAACCCACAAGCTGCAAATGACAGATTGATATGTTTCATTTTTGCTGTGGAAATAAAGTTTCACAGTCAGAAAAAGGATCAGTTAATTTTGTCTTATAATATACATCTATTCTTTTGGCACAGAACACATAATATATTATATCTATATAACAAAAAGCAGTTTATTTAAGAACAGTAAAACCTTTTGATTACCAAATACATCAAACAAGTAGCAGTTTGTTTAGCATCTCCAAAATTGAAAACAACTCTAAAACACTCCTTAGCATAAATCCCTTTTTCAATCAAGAAATATATATATCTATATACAACATAATTGCACATTTTCATCTAACTTGTCAAAGAAATACAAAATAAAAGTAGCTACTCAAAAGTGATAAAAGAATGCTGTTGTAGAGTGAACACTGTTAGCCACCTAGAGTAAAAAGTCAAATTAATTATAAAATTGCTGGCTACTATGTCATCATACTCCCCTTACACACACAGAGTCTTGAATCCAATATAATCCTCTAAGAAAGCATTTTTTTTCCTTCACCTCTGGAATTCATTTGCCTACTAGTATTATTAGTAGTCATTAATAGACAAATTCTTCTTTAAAGTAATTTCTTGTTTAGAAAACAAAAATACAAAACATATCATTGCTGCTATTAAAATAAGAAGGAATAAAAACCACCAAAGTAAAATACAAATCAATAAACATATGAAAACACACACATACACTCTGAAGGTGTCAAGGACAGAATTTAAAATTAACAAAAAGCACAAACAGGAAGCACAAGTTCAGATCCTTAGGGGTGGTTTATTTAAAAAAAAAAAAAAAGGCTGTATATATTAGCTCTTCTGTTTCTGCAAATAACTACGAGAGCAAGCTACTTCACAGATTATATTGCACAGATATACAAGACTTTGTACAGATTATCTTAGTACTGAATTAAAAATAAACTCCTAGTATATTTGGGTAGCATCAATATGAATGGGACTAAAAAAAAAAGTCAGTATACTCAGGACTACACTTGATTTTTCTGGTTCGTAATGAAATAGCTGATGAAGGGCTTCTCTTGGAAATAATCTACAGACACTGTGGTGTCAGTTCTGATGAACAGAGGCAAACATATACAGCAACAGATTTTGGTTTAAGTTGCCTCTTCAGCTCAGAAATGGGAAGAGCAGGAAAGACGAGGATAAGAAACAGCCTTCAAAACCACTAGATAAGATGACACAATAAACTCAACTGCTTTACCCATAACATGATTAAAATTAGAGAGCGAGTGAGCGCACATCTCAGTACCAGGGCATACTGTATGGTGTATCAGTCATGCTGCTAAAACATTACACTATAATAAGGTAGTTTATCAACTAGAAGGGGGCGCTTTACCCCCTTTACACTGGAAACACTTGCATATCCACTTGCAAGTATGAATACCTGTAACTTACATCTAACACATCTGTACTGATAGAAAGGATTTCAGGTTGGCTCTTGCTGTGGCAATGTAAGAGAAAGGCATTTGCAATGAAGCAAATGATAAATCCTGTTACTACTTTTAAAAAGAAAGGATCTTTTAATTTAAAGAGAAATCACTGTACTGCATAGAAGATAAAAATTTATGCAAGATTTTACTGGAAAACAACACACACTGTTCTTCATTGAAGATTTTTTTTTTAGTAGAGTGGAAAAAAACTAAAATAGACTTTGAAGTATGATGCCATGATATGCTTTCTTTCAGGCTAGTTAAACTCTCAGTAATTTAACCAACTGCTGCAGCTGTTTCCATGCCTTCTGCAAATTAGAAGCAAAGATGCATTTGCATCACAGGCCACTCCAACAAAAAGGTGGAGTTGGTTAAAGCAATTACATTATTAAGTAGGAACAAAAGCAAGCATGGAAGAATTAACTCCCATTTTTGTCCAAAAGAGATTTCCGGCTCAAGACACTACTAATGTCAAACATTATATGAAATAAGGACCACGTTTACGTAGTTAGTTGGTCAGAAAATAAACAAGCAAAGTAAGAGTTCACAAGTCCCAAGAATTACATCTAAGGGACCTATGAAATGTAACTAAGAAACACAAGTGTAAGATAATAAACTTATTTAAATAAAAACAAGCATATGTATATATACATCTTCTAAAGAAGGCTCATTTACAAAGCATTCTAAAAGGTATCTCTCCTTGCTGGAAAATATTTAGATGTTCACAAATCAAAAAAAGATGAAAACTAAAGACTATCTAAAGCATAGTTACAGAAAGAAATTTTAGATTAAGATTTTTTAAAAAGGAAAAAAAAAATCCCTACAAATGTAGAAGACAATCACACTTCAATGTATAAAGAATTGGCTGGTACATTTTCTCTAAAGTGAGTAGAACAGAAAAGGAGGTTATGTGAACTGAAGAGATTATTTGAATCTCAGATCAAAACCTACTGAAAATATACTGCCTAAAGTCAGATGTCCATGACTTCTCCTACAAGTCTTCATGAGGAAATTTTATTTCCTTATATGAGCTTTAGTCCTATCTAATTATCAGTTATTGTGGGTAACCACTGTTCTCTTCAGTGTCTGGATACATGGCATTCACTCTTTGATGAGAGTTAATTTCTTAACGCTTAGATCCCATACTTCTCTTCCTCCTTCTTCATTCCCCTACCCAAGAGACAGAGATTATTGAATGAGTATTCACATCGGTTTCTTGACTGACAAAAGGACTCAGTGAGAGACAAACATGCAAAAAGAAAAAAAGAACAGTAAGATTTCAAGTAAAGGAATACTGTTAGAGAATGCTGCTAGTCTCACACTCTGTTAAGAGTAGACTAATTTCAAGTCCAAAAAGATGAAATTAATGCAATCCAAAAAGCAGTTAAAAATAAATCACCTTTTTTTTTAAAAAAAAAAAAAAACAAAACCAAAACAGAAGTACTTGACCCACTGGATTTGTATGGCATGCAATACAGCACTGTTTTACAGATTCCCCAAGAGAACTACAAATCAAAAGTAGCAACACCATGGCTGTGTTATCAAGTCACTACATTTTTATTAACTAGGGTCAGTTCCCAGGTCTACATTATGTATTTGTCACAAAAACATGAAGTTTAAAAATACTTCAGTACAAACGTTAATTGGCAGATGACATTCAGGATCAAATGACAGATCCAGTGGTTACATCTAGCTGCAAGACTGAGAAATGGGTTTTGCACATACATGTAAAAACCCTACAAGTGGGTAAATAATGAGAGAAAAAATATTAATTGAATCATAGAATAATTCAGGAGGTCTCTTGCCCAACCTTCTGCTCAAAACAGGGCCAGCTATCAGATCAAATCAAGTTGCTCAGGGGCTTTATCCACTTGTTAACTGAAAAATCATGTAACGTTTAGCTCCTAAGTGACAGCTAGTACCTGTTGCTGGGTGAAACAATCAGGTCTTCTTTCATTTGTTCAGAATATTAAAATCAGTAGAGTATTGCAAATAATCAGTGTTATAGAGGAGAAACAACAGAATATTAACATCCTCATTCAGCACTATGCATCTGCCTGCGGGGAGGTTCTGTACATCAAATTGAAGGCCTCTTACAAGAAATCTGTAAGAAAGCACTTAACCTGCAAAGATGATACAGATGAATAAGAATCATGGTTCTATAAGGAACTATCTGCTTGACAGATGCAGTTAAGCAATGTCGTTTCACGTTGCAAAGGAATATCTGGGTAAAAGATAAGAAAGCATTCCTTAGATGAATGTCTCGTAAAATCAGAAAAGCAAGAAATAGGAAACCACAATACTCACTTTTACAAGAATATAAACCTTCCCATTTCTTTTGATTCTTGCAAATATGTCATGGCAACAACTTGATTTGCAAGTTGGAATGGTGTATTTCAGAGACAGTATGATTCAAAAATGTCTTTTGCTTTGATGATCTGGCAGATCACAGCTCTTTTGATCAAAAAGAGTAGTAGGGTTATAACAACTCCCAAGAGGACATACAGAGAAACTTAATATTAAGTCTATAATATGACTATTGCCTGACAATTTCTTACAGAGTACCAGAAATAGGCGCAGAGTCACATCTGGACATCGACCATTTTTTTCAGCTGCCTGAGCAAACAGCAGAAATCTCACTATCTTAGAAATGGTATGAAACACTGACTGTTAACAATATTATCTATTAACTCAAAAGTTATCATATTAGCACGTGTCAAGAAAAAATTTCAATGAACCTTAAAGGATGCACAAGTACATTTCAGCTAGACAGTGCACACACTGTAGAAATATGACATAAATCGGACATATCAGATGCTTTTGCCACCGTTTTTCAAAAATGTTGTCATCTTACATGATTAGCAAATTTCAAAATGTAAAGATTTTAACTGGCTAAGGGGATAGGTATGCTTCTGTTGTCTACAAGAAAAACCAGAAACATAAGAAAAGATAAGTACAAGAAGAAACTAGAAAGACACTGGGGCTGTTCAATCTCATTATTTTACAGATAATGCAGGAGCATTCAGGAATAAACGTAAGAGTTCTATTTTAAAGATTCTCACATCTAAAAAAAAAAAAAAAAAAAAAAGAATTCACTGGTGATTAAAAATATACTGGGGAGGGCAGGGAAGGCATTTGTGTTTACTCGGCAGTGTCTCATCCATTTGTAATGCAAACCTACAAGAGAATGTACGTAAGAAGACAAGCCTGTACAGCAGAATTATGATATAGTACAATATAGCTTTTTCAGGATAGGTACTGTCTTCCTAATTGTCATGCACAGAAACAGCACAACAGTTTCTCATACTGCTGTTTCTTGAGCAATGTAATTACATAAACAGTATACGATCTC
The DNA here is from genome assembly GCF_047370975.1 of Nipponia nippon. Classification (NCBI taxonomy): domain Eukaryota; kingdom Metazoa; phylum Chordata; class Aves; order Pelecaniformes; family Threskiornithidae; genus Nipponia; species Nipponia nippon. The sequence continues at coordinate 52,872,728 of NW_028262336.1, read as the reverse complement.
AGTGTCTTAACCAGTCATAACTACCTCCCTGTCACCCGTTTGTAAACAAAAGCTGAAAATGCCCAAAGCAACTGACTAAAAAACCTTTACAAACAAAAATTAAATATACATAGAATGCGAATGACCAAGCACCCTGAAGCACAGAAGCTAAAATGTATGATGCATAACAGCACATTTGAGAATTAGTTATTAGCTAGGAATGACAAAACAAGCAAAGTTATGGAAAGAACTGTTTAGCTAGGCAGCATTGCTAAAATAAAGGTCATAACTGTAACTACTAATTTACCTGAATCAGAAATCACCACTCACACAGGAATGTTTAATTGTTTTTTCACATTTATAACAGAAAAAAAAAGTTCACTAGCATCACAGACCATTCGCAGCCTTCAGTGAATAGTCAAGAAATTGATTCTCCCCGTCAAAAATATGCTCACACAAAACAATAACCCATCCAACAGATTATAGTCTACTTAAGAGTCACCACAGTTACTAGCAAAAGAACGGGAAAGCTAAGTTTTGCATCTATCTAATCACACGGAATAAGCATTGTAAGAGTTTGATGAAGCTGAAGAAAAAAATTGAAATAATAATACAAAATAATAAGCACACAATCCAATCAGCCATTAAGACACTTAGGAAAATTACATGAGCCTTTGCAAACTATAAAAATGGTGTATAATCCCCTTAAAAGTAAAAAATAAACACATCACATAACACAGAACTTTCAAATTAAGGGTTTAGACCATCTTAATCATTAACACAAGATGTCTAGAAAGGACAGGGAAGGCTGACTTCTTAAGAAGAGGGTAGCGAAATTTTCAATACCTTCTAATGAATGTTGGCTTCCATCACGTACTCCACTGGGACTTCTTCCAGCAGCTATTTTGGCTCCCTCTGCACTAGTAGCCATTCTCGTATCTACTACTGATCGTTTATCATTTACCTTGGAAACCTACAATCATACAGTCAAATACTACTATTTTAAAAAGAAACAACAGGCGAATGTAAGATGAACATTATTTATCCTTAAACAGATTAATAAAGTCAATTGAAATAGTTGTAAAACTATCTAGATGAATATCTCAATTGTTTAGCCCCCCCCCCCCCCAAACTAGCCGAAAGCACAATGTTCTAGTATTTATAAAGTGCAGGCAGAAATTTATATTTTAAAGATGAACTTAATTGGACATCTAGAAAAACTTTGCCATTTGGAACTGCCAGTGTCCCAGATTAGCCTTAATTTTGTGTCCCTTCCCACTATTTTTGTTTATATCCACAGATTTTTTTTTTATTTTTTTTTTTTTTTTACAATCAGACTCTTATGTTTCATCCTCCCTTACCGATCCACTAGAAATTGACTTTTTCCCATTTTTTGTGAAAAATTGCATTAGTGAAAAGTTTTCCAGAGAACTCGGGTCCTATTCTTCACTAAATGGCTGTCACTCTAACTAATAAGCCTGTCAGTTATCATGCAGTATTGTCTAAAGTATAATTTGAAAAAAAAATAATGTTTCTCCCCAGCTTAGAACTATCATACACAAAGAATTCATTCTGAAACACTGGTTCTCCTGCAACTTCTTGCTGCCTGCCCCTTTACCTTGATAGGCATCTTCAATTCATAAATAAGCCTGCAAGATCAAAAGTTTAGCTCTGTAGATTCTAAAAGAAGTGATATTACCACTGTATTGATGCATATCACTTATACCCAGAGCATCACAAAAATACTTACCTGGAATTTAAGTCTGTTACATGGCGCTCTTATGGTGCAATAGTTTAGAATTCCAATCCAGAACTGATGAGTTTTTGGAAACATGCAAGCACACAATCTGCCTTCTTTCAGCTGTAGCAACAGTATTTGAGCACCACAAAGGCTTCTAGCAGTCCACATTTTCTTAAAAGTGACCTCTGGATCCAGATGATGTGGTAACCAAACTGATACTCTCAGAAGCTCTTTTAGCATGGAGTCACAAAGGAAGTATCAATAGATGAGCTGGACACCATAGAAGTACACAGTAGAAACTTCCTCTCTTCTACACATAACCTGTTTAAAAACATTAAGGGGGAAAAAAAGAAAAAAAAGAGTAGTTGAAAGGTAGTTGCACACCAAGGCCCTGATACTGTAACAAGGCCCTCTTCACAACGCTCTCACATTTAGTTTTCAAGGGATCACAACCTAAAACACAGATGTGTTAACAGCTGATTCATTTGACAATGGAACAGTCCTAGGCAGAACTTTTGTTCAGTAGCTGCTGTCTGTCTCACCAGCCTCCATCTGGCACTGTGTTGATCACCACCAACCATAAAGTCAATTGCTCATTTCAGAAACAGGAAGGACTAAAATGGTCAGTAACTCAAAGAACAAGTGAACAAACTGTCCCTTATAATTAACAATGTGAATACACTGTTCCTTCTACCTCAGCGGAAAAACGTGCAAGGAGTGTTCCAGCAACCTCAAACCAACTGTTCACAAAGATCCTAGTAAGAAAAACTCAAGCATGCCAGCTGGTACAGGGCAAGCCTTGTAATCTTCTATGCTACAAGGGTATCATAGGAGTGACACGCAAATCAAAAATAAGTCTGGTTTACACCAAGCAAGACTCTGACTGTAAAGAATAACATATGAAAATGCACTTGTTTACATGAGAAGAAAAATAGGTTATTGCCCTGACTACCAGTGCAAACAAACCCTGTGTGATCCTGTGTAAGCAGGTCTCAGACACACACTATCAACTTCAAATTTAACCCCAGTCAAATAAGGGAGTTTCAGGTTTTCTTCTTCATCTTGTGTGCCATGAGATGAGGCCTACAATGCAATTTGATTTTTCCTCCCTCTACTTTGCTCAGTAAACAACCGATATAAACAAGCAAAACCGAGCTGAAACTGTGAGACAAAATTTTTAAATGTAACAAATAGAGAAAGTCAAGTGACAACTGGAGCCATCACAGCAGTAAGAAAAGTCACCGCGCCTTTTAAACTTGTAGACGTGCGACAGAGGGGTGATGTTTTAGCGGGCCGCAACCCTTCCAATTTTAAGCTCAAGACCACCCCCCCGCCATCTTCCCCCGTTTCCCTCCGCGCAGGCTCCTGCCTCAGCCCCTCCCGGGGATCTAAGGCGGCCTAGGCGCACAGCGGAGGCGCCCCGCCCGCCTCGGCTCCCAGGAGGGACCGGGACCGGGACCGGGACCGGGACCGGGACCGGGACCGGGACCGGGACCGGGACCGGGACCGAACGGCCCCACTTCCCTCGGTAACGGCCACGGAGACAGCTCCGGCAGGGAGCAGCGGAGGCCGCCCGCGGGAGGGTTGCCGCGTACCACAGCTCGCCAGACGGCCGGGGCTCCCCCACCGCGATACCTCCCGCGGCGGCGGAGGGGCGTCCCTGCGCTGCGCCGGGCGGAGCCGGGGCCGCCCGCAGAGCCTTGGGGGCGCGGCCCCTCCCCCGTGACGCTGCCCCTGCGCGCCTGCGCAGCCGGGGGCGGGACGCGGGCGGGCCGGCAGCCCTGGGGCAGGGCGGTCGCGTCTGCGTCCGCGGGGCGCAGTCGTCAAGGGGTGGCTGTCGCCGGGTGAGGCGGGCTCGTTCCGCCTTCGCCACCGGGCGGACAGGTGCTGGGTGTGGCGGCGTGCCTGCCGGGGCTGGCCGCCTCCTCCTGCGGCCGCCCGAGGGAGAAGGCCCGCGGGGCGCCTTCCCGCCCGCCTCACGCCCTCACCCTGTGAGCTGTCGCTGTCGCCGTCACTGGGAGACGTCGTGTGGGCGGGTGCCCGCGGCCTCTGGTCGGCTTGTGCCGGGCCGGGCACTGTGTAGGGAGGGACTTCATGTTGCTGAAAGGGTGACATCAGGGCGGCAATGAAGTTGATATTTTTTTCTTTCTTTTTTTTTTTTTGTGTGTTTTAATAAGGTGACTCTGCTCACCCTTTTGGCAGACGAGTGCCAGAGTCAACACAGCGTACAGATTCAAGATGGAGCGGGGTCCTGTAGCCAACGGTGGATGAAGGAAACTAGGGAGAGCAAAGATGCCTGTGAGATAAAAGTGTAGATGTGTGAACTCTCCCAGGGGTCTGACGGGTTAAAACTAAACTAGCTGGGGAAAAAAAACCTGTTGATTTCACACAGATTGTTAGATTTCACACGCTCTACCTCTGGCAGCGACTACTCTTACTTTTTACTGGTATATGAGAGGGGCTGCTACAGGTTTGGGATAGAAGGGGGTGCAGCCGTTTGTGAGGGGAACCTTGACAGCTTTTGTTTTCTAAAGTGATTGTGTACCATTTAGTCATCTTTTCAGTTGCCAAGTTCTCTACTCTTAAAGTATTTGCTTTAATAAGACATAGTTATTTTGTGCTTCAGTTTAGTCTGTTGTAGACTTTACAGGATTAAAGAATAGCCACATTTCCTTTACAGAGCTGAACCTTTCAGTGTCCTTAAATTTGACTTTTAACTTGCTTATCAAATTTATGCCTGTGGGAGAAACAGAATATGCAGATAATACTGATGTCTTTTTTTTCCACTAGTTAATTTGACCCTTACATCTTACTAACAGCCATAGGTTTGTAATGATGGTATCCTAAGACAGAAAATACTGCAATAAAAAATTGCAGGATAGTTTCTACATGGAATCATGCAAAGCACCTATTTCTTACATAGAGGCTACAGACCTTACTGTAGCATGATCCACAATTGCACTTTTTAGCCTATAATGAAGCATAAATTAGCAGAGTTTCGACAGGAAAAAAACTTGGAATCTTTAAAAGGTGAATCATGGGAAAATTCACTTCTCCTACGTATGTATGTTATCAGCAACTTGAAGATGTTTAGAAATGAGAACCACAGATGTAAATCTGTGGGTCTGAACATTGGAAGATACTAATTTACATATTACTTTTCAGTGTAAGAAAAAAAACACATTTAATGTGACTCATGCTAGTGAAATACGAACATTTACAAAATGTTAAGTGTTACAGGCATCTTCCTGTTCAGCATGACTTTGGAATTGCTTGCTGTGAGTCTAATTGGATTTTTTTCTGTGTGATAGCTAGTGCATGTTATCAATCTATAAATTAAAATACTGCTTTTAAGTAAGAGGGAAGAGAATTAAATTAATCAATGGCATAATCCTAAATATGCTTCTTATTAGGGCAATACAGAAATATCTGAGATTTCAGCCTCAGTTTTCACAAGAACACAAAGTGGATCTCTGACATTTTTACGTGAATAGTGATCTGTAAAAGCTAGACAAAAAAGAAAAGAAAATACAGACCTGAGTACGTCTCCCACTAACTAAGTCTCTTTTTTTCCTCCCCTTCTTTCTACCTTTTCCACGTGTCTGTTACCCATTGCTTTTATCTCATTCTTACCCTAATTTAAATGATTGGCATGATTAGCAATGTTAGATGCCACTTCAGCTGATTAGTAAAATGCATTGTTTCTCTCATTGCTCAGGATGGGAAATGGAAAATATTTCAGAAACAAAACAGCCTCTTTTTATTGCACTATGTTAATACAATTGTAGTCATAGACAAATACTGAATTTCTTGAGGTCATTAAGTTTCCTGCAATCTTGTGTTTAACTTTTACTAAACCTGTTTGTGACATACACGCATTTATAAAGTAGGCCCATCTACAAAGAGAGATCACTACACTGAATAGCCTGCAAATAGTGCTGTCCATCTCTCTGCAAAAAGTAGGAAGTTTTGCACCCAGCTTTTTGACAAAAGTGAAGACAGCAAAGTCCAAATCACTGTTGTCACTGAATTTCAGTTTGCAATAAAACAGGAACATATTCCATGGAATTGATGGCAGTTATACTAAAATCTCCCTGCATAAAGCACTGTTGCCTTTGAATTTTCAGTGTTGTCCTGGTTTCAGCTGGGATAGAGTTAGTTTTCTTCTTAGTAGCTGGTAGAGTGCTGTGTTTTGGATTTAGGATGAGAATAATGTTGATAACGCACTGATGTTTTGGTTCTCGCTGAGCAGAGTTTACACCAGTCAAGGACTTTTCAGCTTCTTGTGCTCTGCCAGGTGCATAAGAAGCTGGGAGGGAGCACAGCCAGGACAGCTGACCCAGACTGGCCAAAGGGCTATGCCATGCCATATGACGTCATGCTCAGTATATAAGCTGGGGGAAGAAGAAGGAAGGGGGGGACATTGGGCGTGATGGCGTTTGTCTTCCCAAGTAACCGTTACACGTGATGGAGCCCTGTTTTCCTGAGGATGGCTGAACACCTGCCTGCCGATGGGAAGTAGTGAATGAATTCCTTGCTTTGCTTTGCTTGCACGCGCGGCTTTTGATTTACCCATTAAACTGTCTTTATCTCAACCCATGAGTTTTTTCACTTTTACTCTTCTGATTCTCTCCCCCATCCCACCAGGGGGGAGTGAGCGAGCGGCTGTGTGGTGCTTAGTTGCTGGCTGGGGTTAAACCATGACAAGTGTTCATAAGGAATAGTCCTTCAATACTTTACAAAAGGAGTTGTGGGTTGTTTTGGTTGTTTCAGATTTACTTAAACTGAAATTTGCTGCAAATATTTTGTATGGGCAGGAAGAGGAAGCAGCAATAACAGCAACTGGCTTGCAGCCCAAATGCACAGTGAAAAGAAATAGTTGCAAAACAGAGCCCTGGGATTGTCTTACAACAACCAAACTGTCTTGTGGTGGAGGTACTGCCTTCTCTTTTCATCATCCTTGTTCTTTGCCCGTATTTACAGGATGAGCTTTTAGATGAGAAAACCAGATGAGCCAGAGTGGTAGAAAAAAGATCTTGTTTTAATTACAGACAGAGATCTAATTTGTAGTGGGCAGCAGTATCATTAGGACCACACTTGCATCTAAACTGATACTTTGGTTGGTGCCTATGGCAAGTACGAAGGTCACAAACATGGCAGGAGAACCCGTTTCATTCTCATCCTTCCAGATGTGGACTCAAGTACATTAGTTAGCTTCTTGTTCCTTCTGTACTGTGTCCGATCTATTAACAAATTGGAAAATGAGTGATGTAGGTTAAGTTTTCTGAGTTGTTGAGAATTAAACCTTTAGTCAGGGATAGTTCCAAGTGTAGGCAAAGCAAGCCATTGCCAAGGACAGCAAACGGAGATAGTGTCTCTATCTAGCAGCTGGCACTCATGTCTCTTTTGCCCTTTTAGAGGAAAGTATAAATAAGACTTCTTTGGCTCCCTATTTCAACTTAATCCTTTCTCTTTCCCTTTCCCATAGCTAGACTCGATCAGACCCTTATCCTTCAGGTGTCAAAGCTTCTTTTATTTGCTACATGTTTGTGTTTAGATAAATTTATCCATATTCAACATTTTTATAGCATGACATATCTTTCACTCTTTGTTCCTTTAATAGTTGTTGTTCTTAGTAATACTCTGCCATTTTCTTAAGAATAAAGTGCAGCAAAAAAGGCTTGCATGAGTTATATAAACATTTCAGGGTTTTTACAACACGGTGTTTGCCAGAACAGGTATTTTGGAGCACTGATATAGTTAAGTTACAAGTTATTTGGAGGTGTGTGTAAAATCAGTTCCCATAACAGGCTAAGTTACAGCAGCAAAAGAAGCTTTTGGTAATATGACTTTAACTTTGTTACATTTTTGGTCAGCATCATTAAATTGGTTAGTGGTGTGACTCCTATAACGTGTCTCTACCAGTAAGACTGAATTCTTACTTCACAGATTGAGTCCTACATGGAAAATGAGGAGACATATAAAGTCTTTGCGAGTAAAACTTAAGTTGGAAGTCTTCTTTTAGTACTGACAAAGTTGTTATGCATATTATTCAGAATTGTATATATTTAAAAATTATGTCTCCTACTGAATGTCTCTTTTCTATGAGCTCTGCATAATAAATTTTCATGGGGAGGATGGAAGATTCTTGTTTTGGATAGGTGTCACTAAAGGATTTAATGAAGGTTTTTGCAACATTAATTCAAATTGGCCTAGATCCAAATGCTGATACATGGGTTGAAAAGTTAAAAAAATGTAATTATTTTTTGCATGCGATATATTAAGATCTGAAGAAATGTCTAATGGTGTATCACAAGGAAAAGGATAAGCTTTTCTTATGGGATAAGCATGAGCATATAGAAGGTTACTGTTGAGCAACTGATACGCAGTCCTATGGGTTAGACTGGTAGCCACTTAGAACTAATCCATTTCCTTACCTCCTGTGTCACAGTCATCTCAGCACTAAAAAAAAGGAGTGTGACTCCCTCTGTCTTGAAGTCTGTTCAGGTGTCTGTGCTCTAAGGATGCCAGGCCCATTGCTGATACTGCACAGCTACATAACCATGGCTGAGACTTCTGAGGAAATTGCTGACTTGTGGGGAAAAAAAAAAAAAAAGCTGTCAGAAAGTCTGAAGAGGAGACTCATGTGAGATAAGAAAGCTGAAATTGCAGACAGGTTAAGACGAAGTAAAGCACTGACATGGGCAAGTATAAAATCATAAAGAAAACCCAGGGTGTCAGAAGATGGCACAACTGTGGCTGTGCTCCAGGGAGCTGCAGGAACTGCTCCTGATCCTCCTGACTCTTGTCTGCCTGGCTAGCAAAGACTCTGCATGTGTTTTGTAGAAGGTGGTGGGCATATTAATGCCTGACCTAGTAGTGATCACTTGTGTATGGCAATAAATAAATATACTATATGTAATAACCTATAATAAATATACTTCTAAGCTGGGTGTATCCTGCTTGCAGAAACACTTTGTGCTTGGATAAGGTGTCCAAACAGTGACCCAAAGAGGAATGATTACAGGAGACAGAAGTTCACAGATAAAACAAATGTGGGAATTGTTCCCCCCAAAAGTAGGCTCAAAAGAACAGAGGTGCTTCCAGATAAAAACCAACTGGTTTTGGAGAGAGACTGGTGACTTCATAGGGTGGAAGGAGTGTGGGGAACTAGGGTGGAAATGTCTAGCTACAAAGGAACTGTGGGAGAAAGGAGGTGTTAACAAAGCTGAAGCTGTGTTGAGGCTCATGAGAAAGAAGAACAGTAGCAGAAGGCTTTCAGAAGGCAAAGTTCAGCAGCTGGCTTGGAAACCAGCTATGATACTACTGGTCAATTTCATTAAATTAGAGTTAGCAACCTCTAGCAAAGATCTTCTCCAAATGATATAGACATAATATTGAAAAATGTAATAAAAAGGGAAAAATAAAAACACGATGAAGTTCACCTTTTGAAAGGCAAGGTGAAAACAGATCCAGTGCATCATTGAGTCATGACTAGTATCTTTCTAAGGTGTACTTCCAAAGAGAATTTTCAGGAAAAAGTACTTTTTAAAAGTATATATTTTGTGAATGATATCTATAAGAGAGAAAAAAAAAAAGGCTTAGTTTGACTATAAATAAATATGAAGGTGAAATGCAGTTTGGGGCATCATATGCGAAGACAATTTCTCAAAGCAAGGAGTGCAGTTATTTTTTTCATTAATTGCTTTTTCCAGTTCCTGTCCTGCTTCTTTTCAAGTCTGTGGGAAAGAAATACAGAACACTGGGACTACATCTTTGCTAGTGAACTTTGTTAGTAAATTGTAACATGACTAAAGCCAAGCTAACATTTAAGGAAGAGTCCACAATTAAGGGTGGGCTTGAATTTTGTAGAATAGGTACAGCTTGCATTAATTATTTGGTTTGTCATTGCAAATAAAAAAAGAGTCAAATTCCAGAGAAAGCAAAAAAAAAAAAAGGTTTTTGATTACTGGGAAGAAGAGCTAGATGAATGTATTTGAAGGTAAAAGTTCCAGAAAACTGTACCACATTTGATCCAAATGTGTGAAGAGGAAAGGAAAACGGTGATATATCAATTTCAGAAGAACACCCAAGAGTGACAAAGAAGAAGAAAGTGGATTTAACTGCTGCTCAAGAAAATAAGTAACTTTAGTTACAATAGTAATTACCATGGCATTGTATTATTAATTACTACTTACCAGTTTCTGATTATTCTTTTGATTATAAGCTGAATAATTGCAGTGTGTCCCAGTATTTGAAGCCAAGTCTCTCAACAGTATGTAAGCAGAAGAAAACCATCATTACCAGCGGATAGACATTGCATCATTAGTTTGAATAAATTTTAGAAATCTAAAATCTCTGTTATCCTTTAAATCTAAAACTTTAACCAGTGAATAAGCCTTTATCATAGAATTCTGACTAAAGGGGGAAAACCCCTAAACTGCATAATTTAAACTGTCCTTAGAAATGCTCAAGAATTCTTTTATTTGTCATATTCTATGAAATAAGAACCTATCTTAAGCTGCAATTTAGAAAGCTGGAACATAGGTTACCAGAAGTCCACTGAACAATGGACTTCCCTGACGCAGCCCTGTAATATGGCCTCTCAGACAAAATCAGAACAACAACAACAAAATATATATATAAAGTGCGAGACAGTTCTCCTATTTATCTGATTTAAGCCAAGAAAATCATTCAAGGCAGAAGGCTAACAGTCTCACCCTTTCTGAACAAAAAGGTATTATACAATATAGTATATAGGTAGTACATAATAGTTGGTTAGATATACTGAACCTTACCAGAAGTTCAGTCCAAGCCTGAAGGAATTTGTTTGAGTTTAGTCATACGCAACGTTGCATACTAGCTTTATATAATATAACTTGCGGGCAGACCAGCTTGTGGTTGGTTTGAGCAGCAAGTGAGGCTATGATTGGCATAGTTAACTAAACAAAACACAAATATTGTGAAGACTAACTGACATTGTGTGATTTAAGGCTCCTTAAATAAAATGGTACAATATTGTTTACAAGGAACACGTAACACTAGTTTTTCATGGTTGTATTGACTAAAGTTTGTCTTTATCTTGATTTCTGTCTGTTCCTTTCTGCCCCCAGTTTATCACTTGGGTGCCAGTTAAATTTACTTTGATCAAGCTGAGTAGACAAGGTACTCTTCATTTTTATTCCCTTGCACCTGCCTGTGCTTTATCTGGAGCATTCTTTTAATTAAACCTGAGTAACAGCAGCTAACAAAAAGACTGAGGGTGAGATTTCCCCTGGGTTGACTCACAGCTGTTATCTAGTCCAAAGATGACATGCCAAGTTACTTCTAAATATCAAAGAGAAGATAGTTCTTCCTCAGTTTCCAAAGGCCTCATCTATCTAGATTGGACAGAGTAGCATTATTTAAATCGTGCATTGGATCTGATTTTGCCACCTAGATACTCTACTAGATCAGCCTTTTAGCAGCTATACATCTCCCAACGGTCTCTGAGAGTTTAGGTCAGGCCTTTAGGTATTTATATTATCATCTAGTTATAATATTAAAAGTTGTTTTCAATATTGGTTATCATTGTACCACAGATACAGGAAGTAAGATAAGAGTTTGCTTGTCCTTTGTGGTATACAACTGACCACTTCAGACTAGAAAATTTGTCTTCACTGACACTTAGCCTGTAAAGCTAATCTGTGCTTTTATTTGCCACACATAGCAAATGTGCTGAGGAGTTTGTTCAAAAGGAATGATAGTGAATAGAGACACTTCCTGTTTTCTACCCAAAATCAAAAATTGCAGGTCAAGGTATACTTTATTCTATTAAAAATAGATGCCATAAATTTTAAAACAAAGCATTGCTCTGAAATGAGGATTGAAATTCTTCATTTTGAAAGATCTGTATTAAAGATTTTCCTGCCCTATTAATTTTGGCCAAAATTTTTCATTCACTTGGTTGTTTAACGTAAGGTACACGTTGACATTCATTTGCAGTAAGGTAAATCAGCTCATATCGTATCTTAAGATGAAGCAACTTGCCCTCTGAAAGGCTTCTTTCAGATATGCGATGTGGTTGAATGAGAAGCCTCACTGTCAGGTGGCTTCAACTATTAGCCTGTATTTAGAGACTCACATTAGACATTTAGAGACTCACATATTACTGGAATATTGTAATCATTTTACAAGAGGGATGGGGAATCTAGAACTCACAACTTTCTCTAATGGTGTCACCAGGAGCCCCTCTGAGGCTTTTTTCGCTGGTGACGATCTCAACAGAAAATTTTGTAACAGGCTGTTGTGTATATGTGTACCTATGTGTAACGTCTGACATTTAAAGAGAACAAATACATGAAACAAGAGCACTGTAGGTTATTCTTTACCTCAGTAATACAAAAGGAGGATAGTTAGTTGTTATAAGTTGGAAAAACACCCCCACCCTCACAAGTGGCCATTACTTCCCAAAGGACCTAGTAACTTTTTAATTTGTGCTACTTCCCATGCTCAGTCCCACTTGCCCCATGCCTGTTGACAGGGGTAGGTGTTTGGGGGGATCCAGGGGAATCCTCACCAGGGGCTGGTGTGTGGGCTCAGTGCACTTCCTATCCTGGCATCTGTGGTGCTGGGCTCCGTCCTAGCACGTGCTGTGCCTTGGCCTGACGCAGGAATGAAATCAGACTCAAAGATTTACTGAGGGGTTATAAAGTTCTCGTGCAGATGGACCCCACTAACCCTACGGTAAGAGCTGCTCCTGGATACCTTATTAAACATGTCAGTACAAACGTTTCCTCCAAATAAGATCTGCTAGTATTTTATGTGCCTTTTATCAATTAATCTGAAAATAACATTAATTTCTGTAAGTTTTCTGTAGAAGAAAATATCATTAATTTCAGGAATAGCTCAGTCTGCAAGTCCATTTCATGTGTGCGTGTTGTGAGTGAGTGAGTGAGAGAGAGACAGTGTAGGAAGCTCAAGTACTGCTGATATGTTCCAAAATCATGTAACAAATCAAAGGACCATTTGACTGTGAAAGAAGTTGCCTTTGCACTTTATCCCTTAATTTAAAAACGTTTTTAAATTTCTTATTTCCCCTACTGGAATAATTTGCATGAAAAAATAAGACAGAAATGGAAGACAGTGATCTCACCCATGCACAGCTATTTGTTTTTTAATTTTGCTTTTAAACTTTTTTTTTTTTTTTTTCCGAGCTACACTGTTGCAGTTACAGAAGGTAATTCCTTCTCTAAGTGAACTTCCCACTGTAAACCATGCATAAGGTACCTGGACACAGCTCCCGGGAGGTTCTGTATTTAAAGTCTAAACAGTAGGTGGCACTGCTGTTTGGCTAGTCTGTATAGATCAATATCGTCAACATAAATGGCATTTGCCTTTCCCACTTCCCACTTCCATAGTACGCTTGATCTGGCCAAGGAGTCAAGCAGAAATCTGAAATGCAAATCTTTTCTAAATAAAAATAATAAAAAGATATGTTCAATAACGCCAAGGGATTAATTTGGGGAAAAAATAAAATCAATGAAAAAAACCCCAAGAAATTATTATAAATCTGTAAGTATAAAGCAGATCTTTGTCATATGTTGCAAATTGTCTTGAAAAATTTCATGGTAATTTTATGACCTGGTGAACAAAACATAAAAATATTTAATGAAATTAGGAGCAGTCACAACAGGGATAGTGGGTTTGCTTTTTTGTTCTTTTTCTATTCTGTTTTTGCTTGATTTTATTATAGCTGAAGCCAAAGACCTAAGTGACAATGAAGATTTGTGTTGGGCAATCAAGAATTGTTCATTTCTTTAATCTTCCCCAAATAAAGGTTGGTTTTTTTTTGCATCCCAAAGGTACGCATTTTGTTTGATATTATCTTTCATAAATGTCTATATAGTTCATGAAAGGGCCAGCAATTTTTTACTTGTTTCTTTTCATATAACCAGACAGCTTCATGTTTTCTCTCTCAGTTTTTGACATCTTGGGTGGAATTTGTCAAAGGAATGCAGGCATGGGCTGCAGTCTAGACATGGATATTTGAGCTAGTCATTCTATGCTGCCTCATTGGGCAGTGGAGAGAAATAGACATTTTTGGAAAGGAATTCATTTCAACACAGAGTAGACTTTTAAAATATGTTAGGGGAATCATTCTCTAAGACTGCTTATTTTTCTTTATTGACATTGAGGAAGGTCTAAGAAAACCACCTCAGAGGTAAATGATTGAAGTTTGGCAGAAGGAGCCTCTGTCCTGGCAATGGTGTAGACTCACTTGGCTGCCAACTGCTGAGTCCACCATCACTTGAAATTCTGAGGCGAGATGAATTACTGTCTGGAAGCTGGAGAGCAAAACCTAAAGTCATCCATTAAATGGAAAATTCAGTCAGAAAAATGTACACTATAGAAGGGGAATGGCACATTGCTGTTAAATCACTCCATCTGCTGACAATTTGTCTCATTTCATTTCCTAACACATTATTTAAATTGTCTACTTCTGCACTCCATCTTTTTCCTCTTGTCACAGCCTGCGTGGATGCCTGTGTTCAGGTTCACAGCTGCCATGCCCATGAATAGGTTGCCCAGAGAATTTGTGGATGCCCCATCCCTGAAAGTGTTCAAGGCCAGGTTGGATGAGGCTTTGAGCAACCTGATCTAGTGAAAGATGTCCCTGCCCATGACAGGGGGGTTGGACTAGGTGTTCTTTAAAGGTCCCTTCCAACCCAAACCATTCTGGGATTCTGGGATTTTGTGTTCTCTCTATCACTTCCTCTGAAAACCCATCTGTAGATGTTCGTTTGTTGTGTAACAAACACATCGTATGAGTAACTGATATTGGGTACAGGAATGAGAAGAGACGTGTTTGTAAACCGTGACAGCTCATAATCATCACTGTTGATGTGTAGGCTACTATTCCTTTCCAAGTTCCAGTTCAATATGCAAGTAGTTAGTTTTTTTGCATCTTTCACAGTCCTAATACTTCAACTTTAGCAGATTAAATAAGTTCCTATATTTTTGCCTAATTCTCTATGAAATCATCTTTTTTCCCCCAGTCCTGTACTACCATTACAAAAACAATTTTTATGTGGATTGAAAAAGATTTCAAAACCTTTATACTATTGATAACTTCCCTGTATTTCATAATGTATTGTATGTGCAGTTACTAGAAGTCATTATTTTTCATCTGTTTTTTTCATTTTCTTGCCATCTGTCCTCTTTTGACCCTTTATCTCACCTTCCATTGTTTTATCTTGTCTTCTTTATGTTTCACGTTAAACCAATTAAAAGCATGTACAATGGCGAACTTAGTGAGTATGCTTACATCATGTCTCTTTATACGTATTTCCCATGTATCCACTACATTTTGCATGTGACATTTCTAAAAATAGTGTTGCTTGTAAAAACATTTGTCTTTCAGTGACTAATTAAGCAAATTACCATTCAGTTTATTTTTTGTAATATGCTTTCTATCCATTTATTAGTCTTTGTTAAGCTTTTGTCCACATAGGAACAGTAAAGAAAATTTATCTAAATAAACTAATGGTGTGAATATGAAGTGGATTAGTTAAGCCTCATTAATTCTTTGTAGCTACTGATTCAGAATTAAAAAGGTCATAACAGAGTTTGTAGACATAAAAAATGTTTGGATGTTAAAATAGAGCTCTCGAAACATACTAAAGCATTTTCATCTTTGTTTTCTGTTTCTATGCATAGAAATGTGAAAAGAACAGTTAAGACTTTGACTCCTGTACTTAGGCAGGAATTTGATCTTTGTAAAAATACAAAAAAGTAATTGAGGAAAAAGCCAGACTCTCTGAGTACGGACATGAATGATCACCTCAGCTTTTTTGGGCCACTTTTGATCTCCGTATGACCTATTGTCTCCTCTCCTTGTGAAAACACAGATTCCACTCTCCATGCAGGCGGTATGTGATGAGTCAACACAGAC
Organism: Nipponia nippon; assembly: GCF_047370975.1. NCBI lineage: Eukaryota > Metazoa > Chordata > Aves > Pelecaniformes > Threskiornithidae > Nipponia > Nipponia nippon. The sequence goes on along the minus strand of NW_028262336.1, from coordinate 52,857,075 downwards.
TCAAAGTGCTCACAAATGGCATTTAGTGACCAAAGTGACTTGTCCTCTCTTTCACCAGGTAACACACCCCAAGAGCACATGATCTTGTTGTACTATCTACAGATACTATTAACTACAGCATCACTAACATTTAACTGAAATGTCTCCTTTTCTGGCAGAGATAGTACTAGACTGAGAGAAGAAAGTCATTTGTTGATTTACTATGACAAAACATTCTTCTTTATCTAAAAATAACCTGTTAGCAACGAATTGTAGCAAGTTCAGTGCAAAGCAAGAGAAAATTTGCTGAGCAGGGCAATAGGAAAGGGCTTGGTGAGATTGAATAAGAGGTTCTGTAGACAGAAGGAGATAGAAGACAAAACTTTCTGAATTCCTGTTTGTATTTTGATCTGTTTTGGCACATATGGGTTGGGTTATTTTTCTTTAAATATCAGATCTGTCTGCTCTGAATTCTACTTTAGCTCCACAGCTTCTTCAGCTCTATATTTCACTTTATATTTTATGCCAGTAAACTTTACTAGCTAAAATCATCTACATCACCGTAAAATGAGCAAAAGACATTATTGTAATGATACTTGGCAGTTTCATTAAAAGCTATTGAACAACATTTGCATAAGACAAAGACTTGCTAACTGAAGCTCTTTCTACATTACTGTAGTATATCAAGGTCAGATTTAATTTGTACTCTACAATAGAGAGAAAATAAATCTATAAATATGACTTGTTTGCAGGACCTTTCCTTTCTTAGGATTCTACCAGCAGTCTGATATAATGACTGCACTTTTATAGTAAGTGTTTGCTTAAATGACTTGGAGATCTTGTAATCAACACGTGTATAAATACAACATATTCCTGCAACAAATAGTTTAAAATGGAGGCAAATGTAGATGTAAAATTTCTGTCCTTCAAATCAACCTGCATGAAGTTCATGTCCTGAATGTTTTGTGTATGTCCTCCACTTTCCAAACATGAATACAAAATAATAACAATTACCAGACTCAAAGAAATTTAGTGAAAAATGTGAAATATCAACAGTTTAGTAATGTTTACTTTAAACTATCTGTTGTCTTAAAAAAATGGAAAATTGAATCTGTCACTCTCTGGAATATCTTTACTAACTGACTTCTGTACTAACATTTTGTGACAGATTTGCTGAATCTTCCTGAGGGGCAAAGGTGAAAAAAGTGTGGTTATTTTGATAACATTATCTACCAGGAGATCAAGATTTTAACCTGAAAAAGCAGGGGTTTTGATGAAATGTTATCCAGTAATACTGTTTTCTGCATGACTTAAGATATCCTGAAACAAGTAGAAAGCTTGCTGCTGGGGAATATAGGGAAGATGAAGTTATGACAGTCTAAATAAGCCTTGTATGAAAAGGATAAAAAACCTCTCTGCTTCCATCAGTTAACTTATGTTGTCAGTGCTAGTGTTTTATAAATATTTCTTAGATGTGAATTCTAGACATAAAATATCCTCTTTTGTGCTATTGTTTCCTATCTCCCTAACATTTTTTTTCTTGATACTTAAGTTCAGTAGCCATTTAAATAGCTTAGCTCCAACAGAAACTGTGAAAATATACCTATCCTGAAATAGCTAAGTGATGAAAAGCTCATCTGAGTTGAAATCTGTTCCAGATGGGGCAGAGCTGAGTTTAGAATGAAAACCATTGTCTAAACACAAAGTCGCGCTGGGGGAAGCCACGCTTTTCTACCAGAAATGCCATCCTGAGAATTTTTTCTAAGTAAGTCTTCATTTGAATGGTTCTGCTGCTATAGGTAAAAAGAATTTGTTGAAAAATTCCTGCGTGTTTGCATGGCAATCTTCTCTGACTATATTCTCTTGCCGTGTATCTTCAGGAGCCTTTGCCCAGGCCTTGTAGATATTGCATAAACAACCTCACAGTGTTTTCCACTGTAGAGCAGGGAAAGGGTCAAGTCTGTCTGAATCCAGGTTACATGTGGCAGCAGGCAGCAGGAGCTGTCAGATGATTCTCTGACTCTGGTTCTCAGGAATCCTAAGCAGGAGTAAAGAGGTCTGCCCGTGAGCAAGGACTTCTCACTTCTCAGCCCAGACCCTTCTCATACTGGGGCACAGCTTGTCACATCTGGGAAGCCCGGAGGAGACTGGAGCACTTTGGGAACCACAAAATAATTTCAGAATGCAGGAATTCTTACAGGTGAAATTCAAACTAAAAGTATGTCTTTCCTTACAAATACACTTAAAGATATCACAATACTTTCAATATAATTTGCTATCTTATGACAACTTAAATGCTATAAATAGTCTATCATGACTTTTGGCATCAGTGTGTTCTAAGTGTGTGGTATGCAAATATGGCTTAATATTGGGATATTTTGCTCTGAGTTACTGGCACTCACTCTTTTTTTTTTCAATGATTTCATATTTGATAGTAAACTAATTTCCAAGCGATTTAGTTTATTAAATTTTTGTTACAAAAAAAGTCCAGTGCTAGAAATCACAAATTAAATACAGTAGAATAATAATAATCTTCCAGAAATGAACATAATTTTAGAAACTCTATTTTAGGGTATTTCCTATTGGTTTTGATAATGACAAAAAAATCTCCCTAGATATTTGGTAAATTTGTTTATTGGTAAAAATTGCACTTTAAATTCATTCTTCTGTAATTTAAAAACCAGCGAATAGATTTCTCAGACCATGTGTTGAACTGGAGCAATAATACTAAGTGGAACGTGCAAATACTTTTCTGGAATCATCATTAGAGATCGGTGACTATCACTTTATGAATAATTTGAGCATGAACTATTTAAAGCATCTTATAAGTTCAGATAGTTGAATAAGCATGAAACTGACTGTTTAAGGAGAAATATTTCATTTCAAGCTTTTTCTTTGTCTTTACTGGACAAAGCATTTCTCCTTGCTGGAAGTGTTAGTGACAAAACACACAAAAAATTCTGTTCTGTCACCATTGTTTTGTGAACAAATAAGTCCTGCTAGTTTTAAAATACATAACAATCTCCAGGATCACAGTCCTCGTGAGAAATGCCAGTATGACAGATGCACTCAACCCCTTAACCAAACTAGCGGTAGTTTGGTACAGGGTCCAAAGAAGGTAAAGGCCCAAGCCGTAAACAGGCCAAGAACTCCTCTAGTTTCAATCTGTGCTCTGAAAAGCCACAAAGGAGAGGAGTGACACAGTGATACAGATCATGCGATTAACACATGAATAGGGGTGGCTTTTCCAAGACTCATTTATCCAGGAACAAAGAAAGTTGTGGGTATAAGGAGTCTCATGCATACCTTTCCCATCGCATGTAATTTGACTACAAGCCAACCACTTTATTCCATAAATATGACAGCCTAAGTGAGCCTTCTTTGAGCTCTCCTGGCTAAGCAGCCTGGCTGCATGGCAATGATCTCCCCTTGAGCTGGGACGCCTCTCAGGGCTGTTTCTCAAGGCAGAGAGACTTTTTACCAATGCAGATCTTTGGTAAGCAACCAGTATCATGAATAACCTTGCAGTATGGTAACTTTGATTTTGACTTGGTAACTTTGATTTGTGCCTTGGTAACTTTGATTTTGTCTTGGTAAGTTTGATTTGTGCCTTGGTAGCTTTGAATCATTGTTCAAATGACTGTGCTGTACAGTAATAGAGTGAACCTTGCCACTGAACTTTGTTAAAATGCACTTTTACAACATCATATTAAAAACACTTTTGCTAATACCTTTGACAGTGGTTCTTTAAGCGATTTAAATCACCCATTCATGACAACCAGTTACAGGCAAAGATGTTTACAGAATACACAGGAGAAGTAATGACAGTTCAGTGTTAGAACCCCTGATGAACGTGTTGTACAGGTTTGGAATAAAAGAATGTATTTTTACATATTTTTAAAAGAGACATATAAGCAGCTTTGGTTTACATGCCTCTTTCACGTACAGAATAGGTGAACACATAGCTCCTGAATTTGGAAGATGGGAAGATGGGCTGTGTCTCCTTCTCTCTGACTGCATGGGAATCCGCAGAACCTGAGGAAGAAAGGAGTTGTATATTTATTTCCTTTTGATCAGTCAGTGCATCTGGCAGGGAAAAGTACATTTTAAGATGTTTTAATAGGTATGCAGCCTTCAAATGCATATTGAAGGCTCATTGAACCATTCTGTTTCCTGAAGCAAAGTTCAGTTTTTTTGATAAATAATAAAACTATAGCTTTGGAATTATACTATATACAATGATCATTCTTTGCACTTTTGCATGAATGTGTAAAATTTAAAAAAAAACAAAACAAAAAAACAACTCAGTTACACTTAATTGGCTTTAGTGCTTTCAGAAGTGATAACTGACCTCAAAGAATCCAAGGGCAAAAATAGTTCTTTGCCCTTGCAACCAAACAAAACCACAAGGTAAGCCTGTTGTCACTGCAGAAATGAAAGCAACTCTTGTACTGTTGTAATCTGGATGAGACCTTCGTGGACAGAGGCTGTGATGCCACTCTGTTTAAATCAGTGTATACACTGACTGATGGTTTGATAGGAATTAGATAAACCTCTAAAAGGAATTAAATTTTTCAGCTGCTGTTTGTTTACAATTTCATAGTTGTCTTGATCTATATATCTGACCATTTTCCTGTTTTGGTTAGCTTTAATTATGACAGTCCATGTTCAGATAATATGCATGCAACTGGAATTTTTTGAAGTGCAAGCTGTCAGATAGTGAAATGCTGTAAATCCACCATGCGACCATGTAGACTTTGTGCTACAAAAGGTTAAGTTAATTCAGCAAAAATCTCTGACATTCTTGCAACTATCTTAGGCAAAAATCTTCTTCTTGTATGTTACTTTTTTTACTAAAAGTAATTTTAGTACTTTTTCCTTCAGGCTTTTTTACTACAAAAGGATTTTGCTTATCACCCTTTAAGAGTCTGATTTATTAAATTTTAAATGAAGATTGACAGATTGTATTTTGACAGTTTCTGGGTATTTATGCTTTCAAATCAGGTGAATCCAGGAGGAAATCATTCTTATCTTGTAATTATGAGTTGTATAAGATGAAGTAATTTGCATATGCTTGGCTCAAACTGTGAGGTGCAAATATCCTCAAATGGGAAAAAAACTCTATCATTTTAGCCTGCTGCTGGAATAGTTCAATCTGTGTGATAATGTTCTTGGGATAAATTTGATTTATCAAATTTGATTGCAGTTTTGCATATATCCCATTATATTTCCCTTTTCTGTACAACTGATCTCTGCCTGCCTAATTTCTGTGGTTTAGAATTGAAAAATTTTCATGACACTGTAAAGTAGTAAGATAAAAGAAAACCAAGGAAGGAAAACAGAACTGAGGTTCAGTTGTAACATTCAATGTATCTATCAAAAAAAAATACCCTCTTATTAAGAAGGCCAACTAACAGCAGAAATAACAGCAGTTATTTCATTTTTTGATGTCAGAAATTGATCTGGGTGTGACACGCTTGTAAGACTGTAGTAGCTTGGACCTTACACTGTAGTAGGAAGGAAAGCTGTTTTGTTTTAGAAATATGAACTTCGGGCTATATCACCAGATATTCTGAAAGGGTATACCTATGCATAACCTTTATTGAAGTTTCAGTTTTCTCTGTGTTCCTATTTTGAATAAAAAATAGATCTAATTTTAAATTAAACCAAGGAAAGGATATTATGGAACTAGATTTCTAATTTTTAAGAAGATAACTCACTCCAAAATGCCAGTGCTGTTTGATCATTCTAGAGCAAGAGGCCTAGTTACGCCAGTTATTATCTTTGAGCTGCCAAATCTTGATATTCAGTATTTATAAAGCTAGAGAGAAACATCTTCTTAAGTGTTTGATTCATGTTTAGCACTTTCAGTCAGAAAGGATGCATAGATGCCTTCAGACTGAATTCAGACAAATATTGTTGATGTTTACTCCAGGGGAATGTGTGAGAAGCAGAACACCAGGTGCTGCATTTTTTGCTAGTTTTTTTAAGAAATATATGAGAGTATCTTTCTTCTTTCAGCTAATGGAACTACACAGCCTTTGAGCTATTTGTAAGCGACAAATCAGCACGTACGACTTATCTGGATTAAACTTTTTCTAGTGTTTTTCAGAAAAGCATTAGAACTTTATAGAACTTGGTTCTGATAGCATATTAGTGCACTTGTTGCACATTCACCTTATTCTCTCATCTTTGAACATCAAACATCATCACTGATGTAATACATGTTTAACAGAGTAAAAGCAGAGGTTAGTCTAAGCTGTGAATATAGCCTTACCTTTTGGATTTCTTTGAAAAGAAAAAAAGATGAGCTGTATCTTTTTCTGCACCAGTAGAGAAGCAGATCTTCATGAGTCAAGCATATGAAAGTAAAAGTCACTAATTTTGTTTTCTTCAGCTCTTTTTTCGGTAACACAGCCACAATCTTTTGACTGTTAGGAAAATGAAACACAACCAAATTAGTCTGGAGTTTAATTTATAGCATTAATAACCTTAAGCAAGTGTTTATGATCCAAAAGTGGTTATAATGCCAACAATTTACCTAGATATTGTCAGTGCTGAACAGGGAAGCTGTTTCACTTTCACCCACATGAAATTTAAAGGTTTTAGTTTCAAAGACTTCCAGGATTACAGTAAAATATTGGTGCTGTGGCTAATTACGTGTAGTTGCTGAAGTCAAACATTGCCTCTGGTCCATTTTTATTCACTCATTATAGAAGGATGTTAATCTACAGTAGATGCAGCATGCTTTTGCTTTTAACCTATTTTTTTTTTTTTTCCCATAAGTTGTTAGTTATTTGTCATCAGTTTCTGGGTACTTTCAATGATGTACAGAAGTGGGAGAGACTTCTTGCTCTCTGGATCTAGTTCCCTGCAAGCTGAACCCCATAGTTAGAGGGTTCTGTAGAACTTGCATAGATCTGTGCTGCTGTTGAAAAGGGAGTCCCTCTTTCTCTTCTTCCCAGCTCCTCCATCACTCACAATCCAGTCCTGCCAACAACAACAACAAAAAAAAATATATATTTATTTATTTATTATTATTTTTTTTTTTTCCCTAGAAAAAGTTGTTTCCCATTCCACAGGCACAGGTTACAATGACTGTCTGTTCCTGATCACATGTAGTTATTCTGTATGATTCATTTTAAAATATTTAAATAAATACAGTTGTAATTTATTTCTATGGATTAAGAATTTTTAATATAATATTTTCCTTTCAATTTTTCTATGAGTAATTCCCTAAGGAGAAGTGTATGCATGCTGTCATTTCTTAGGCAACAATTTTAACTGTGTTTTATATAGTGATTGTCATTGTCCTCTTAGTTTCATGGAGCTTTTACAAACCCAGTGTAACTCCTTCCATGCACCCATTGTAGGAATGGTAGGATATCTGAGTAGGTATCAAACGATCAATAAGAAGAATAAAATTTAGTGACATGAATCACAAAAAGCATTAAAATAAGCTTTGCCTCCTAATCTCCTGAGTCTCTTCAGCACTAAACAGAAAGGATAGTTGGGCAGCCATTACATCTCATTCTGAAATTTTTGTACTTGTGTTTTTTTTTAATGTGGTTTCCTATTCTTATGTAAGACTGCTTAGATAAACCATAAGATGAGTCATGGTTTCTAAAGCAAGTCTACAGACAGTTCTTTCCAGAATTTCCAGTTGTCTCCAGGCCAACAAAAAATTTGTTTTGATTTAAACTTCTGTATTTGCTTAGCAAAGAATGCACTGCTTTAATTATACTGATTAGGATTTGAATAGAAAAAAACACCTTATAGGTGATACACATTAAATTAACTAATTAGATGGATTGACCAATACTGGAAACTGAACTGTGACCAAACAGGTTATTTGCTGCATCCCGTTTGCAAGGACTAAGTCATACAAAAAAACCTCACTAATTACCAAGGTATGTAATTTGATTACAAGACATAACAAAACCTTGGGTACTAGGTATACGTAGGAAATGGCCACCTCTTCTTTTTCAAGGTAGAGATACAACCTAGTGCAGGTATTAAATAGTTCTGAACTGAAGGACATGCCCATATGTATGTATGTACGTGCATTTATGTGCATCTATATCTCAGTAGATATATATTTTTTTTACCACTGTAGCTGCACTGTAACCCCTCACTTCATAAGCTGAGATCACTAAATCTGAGGTTGAGCCAAACCTATTTGTAGATATTTCCTTAATGAGATTTCTGTCGTTTAGTTTTATGAATGCCCTGTATTTTCAGTTCCAAAGTCTGGAATATGTGTCTAATGGGTAAAAAAATAGAATTTCACCAACTTGATCAGTCACTACTAATTAATCAGCTGCAATAGCTGTTTATGTAATTGTAGGAAAAAGTTTACAATCAAAGCCTTAGAACTGGAATGCACTCTTCTACTCTTCCAAAATTATAATGTAGTGCTGCTGAAGACCAAGTAAATTTAAAGTTAGCGGAAACTACATTTCAATACAAAAGTATTTTGGAACATTATTTATTCATTTTTATAATATATAGTATATTTACATAGCTTCAGCTAGAACTGAATTACTACTCTCTTACTTTACTCTAGTACTAGTTATATAGCAGCATCTTCTTTGGGAAAACACTTTACAGAGTAAATACATTAATTTATTAATTTTTACTTACATATTTCAAAGTTGTCGTTGGGGGACAGGCTGGGACCATGCCTATAGAATCCTCTATGTTACCCTTATGTACTGTAGGTGGTGTTGCAGCTTCATGTGTCCCTACATTGAGACTGTGTATGTTCCACAAAAATGAAGAAACTACTGTATCCACTTGTATCCACTCCTTCTTGTCTCAGGTATGCCCTGTCTGGAGTAAGTATGTTGTAATTACTTCATGGAACTTCTGCTTAACATCCTTTCAGAGTTCAACACAGTAGGAAACGTGACAAATAATATAATCAAATATTACCTGCCAACAACTGTGAAATCTTGCTTTCTCTCCTTTTTGACATGCTTCCTTAATCGAGCTACTAGTCTGTGAAAAATTTTCACAAATCCCTCAATTTACCTAGTGTTAACAATGCAGTTAGGATAGACCAATAATCACTCTAATCATACCAGCATAACTGCTGTTCAGTGGCATCAGGCCCCCACCTGGGTGTAAGAGGTCCACATCACCTCCTTAGTCTTTTTGATTGTCTGCTCCATAGCTCCCTATCTGAAAGCTGTCAAAGAGGTATGAGCATCCATTATTTGTCAAAGTATGTTCTGCAATATAATGGTAACCACATAATGACAGTGGTCTGGGTTCATGCTTAACATATATTGGTGGGGTTGGGTAGGTCACAAAATCTATCATTCCGAGAGACTTCATTTACTTTTTCTCTTGTGTTCATTTAAGAAAAATAATAACACCATGCAGTTCATTTAAGACTGAGGCCAGAGGTTTTGTATTGAAATTGTATTACAGGACCATCATATTCCCCTCCAGTTTAAACCTCTTGAGACCTACAGAGTACAGACCAGGACACAAGTTTTCACTAGCCTCTGCAAGGTGTTTTTTTCTCTGTCTTATGCATATAGTCTCCATCTGAGATATAGTATATATCAACTTTTTTTTTCCTCTACCTTCTGTTTTCTACTTTGTAAGTTTTTTGTGTGATTCAAACGATGTTTTGCAATTAGCAAGGGTTTTGGAAGTCCTGTGTTTCTCAGATGAGATGCTCCACTGAAGCTAAAGAAAATGCTATGGAGAAACAGGATCTTTTATACCTGCAGGGGGCATTGCAATACAAAGAAAAGGAACAATGACAGCTGTTGAAACTTTTTCCAACCGATTTGTCCGATACCATTTTATAACAATTGACTGCAAGGTTTGGACTCTTTTTTTTTTTTTCGTCTCCTTTTTAAAAAGTGGCAAGTCGTTTTGAAGACATTAATGAACTTCTTTCTAGTGTTTTTGAAGTCACATTAGGAACAAGATTTAAATTACATTCTGAAGGACACTTTTTAGGATTCTTGCACTTACTGATATTGATGAGGAGCATTGGGATGAAGGTATTAAAATGGGACAAAAAAGCAAATGATAGTTTCTGTAGTATAGAAAAAGAGGTTGGAAATGATCCATTAATAATATTTCAAACATCTTCACTAATTTGGTGATTCTAATTATTTTGTAAACATTATGAATCTCTCACTATAATTTTTTATAGCTATAATTATATTTATATGGTTATCCAGAGAAAGAGAGGAAACAAGAAATGGCATCTCAGCTGGCCAGCAGTTCTAATATAAAATGTTAGTAATGTGTTATGCATTTGGATAACTTGTCACTCTTCATAGAATTCATTAAATATATCTTTCATTAAGTATTGTCTGTAGTAGAATTTTACAGATTTATAACCTATAATGAGTGCAAACCAGCTGATAGTAACTTCTACTTCACAGATAGTGGATGGACTCTTATAGACATAAAAATTGGGAATTATGGAATTGTGCTCCTAAGATAGCCAAAGTATGTACCTATAATTCTATATACAAGCAGAACATGATGATCAAATGGCCTGATACAGATTTCATTGATTGGTCAACACTATGTCAACCACTCTCCTTCCCACATATGGAAAATCTTTCTTCTCAGAAGAAAGCTGACAAAAAAGCTGCAACTGTCAGCAAAAAGAGAAGGTGACCAGACTTCAGAGGTGTCACTGGGAGGAAAAAGATGATTAGATGGATTTACTAACCATTCAAAAGGAAAAGACTATCCAAGCTCTGCAAGTGCAGTAGAATGGCTGTAGTGGTAGCTGCATGATTGACAGTAGTTCTATGCAATTTCAGCTTATTTTACTCCCTTTCACTGCTAAAATGACATTTTTCATCTCTTCCTTTCTCCCACTAGCAGTCAAATAATAATGACTTATAAGGTTTAGTTGCAGTGTGATTTATGATGGACTGCTATTCTTTCAAAATGGATTCAGTGATCTTTGCAAATTTGTTTGCATCCAGTTACACACAGGGAAAATGGAAGACCTATTTTGATGGTACAATAGTCATAGATTAGAAGCTTAGCTGAGGAGAGATCATTTTATTTCCAGGATTTATCAGTAAACTGCTTATAATCGCTATTGATTTGTTGGCTGCTTCTTTGTAGTCTTGAAGCAAAGATTTGACACCTTGTTCTTGATATTCTGCATTTTCTGATAAATTCTCTGCATTGCAGTAACCATTATGTCCTTGCAGCAGATCCCTATCTCTAGCCTTGTCAAAACTGAGTGAAAGGCCATTAGAATTCACTTACTGTATTTTTTCCTGCATTAGTATTTCAGTACTTTTGGTTGTACTTGCTGTCACATTGTAAAGAGAAAAACAATTATTTGGTTTTTACTATTTGCTTCTCTCTTTGACACTGTTCTAGGAAAAACAAAAAAACAGTATTGGAGTTGCATTACTGTGAGGCATGGCAAACCACTCTAGCTTCATATAACCCCCCACAAAAAGGAAAATATATTATCCACACTGATATAGTGACATTATCTATTTCAGATGTGCATTTAATTTGTACAAATTTCTTAACTGACTTAGCTTCCACACTTTTTAAGCCAGTTGTGGAGTTTTCTTACAGATTTCCTCACCAGTTTGTTCAGGCAAGGCTGTATTCTATGTGTAAGTACTTCTTCACTTAGTCATCCATATTCCAGTAATAGCCCTCTAGGCTGAAAGCAGATGTATATTTTTATTCTTAACAGAGCAACTGGTGAGTCTCATAGATATGAAACAGCTTAATTCTTAATTAGTTAAAGATTTGCTTGCTTCACATCACTTGTTGTTGATGTAATAATGGTTATACTTGGAAGGGCACAGACACTGCTAAGTTTCTTCAGATGACAGAGAGAAGAGTCATCACCTCTTGACACATATTTGTTATAGTTTCCCTTTTGGTCTAGGAAGTGTTAAAGGTCAGGGCTCTGGCATTCAGGTTGAATCCCAAGAATTCGTACTTGAAGTTTTGGCTTAAAATACGTTTTCCACAGTTACCACAGTCTGAAGCCATTTACAAATGTTATGTGAATAACATAATTATTTCTTTGCTCGTGAGGAGTTTACAATATCCAAAACATAGAATTTTATGGACAAAGGTGCAATAGAAGACTACAAATATAAGTCTATTTCCATTTTGTATCATTTTGAAAGCATTCAGCTCATCTTTTCTCCTTCCATAGACAAAAGTATATCAAAAACCAGTACAATAAACTGAAGGTAGAAAATATGCATCTTGTTATCAACAGCGTTTACTTATAGCTGTAAGTTATATAACAGATTCTTCAATATTCAAATTCCTTTAGCTAGAATGACATCTATTTAAAAGATATACAGATCAGGAAAGATGATTGGCTCAAGACAGTTACAGATTAATTCCTTTATTACTGAATGCAAAAGGAATCTGAAAGCTCACACTGTAAAATCATAATGTCCTTGGTTAGCTATAAAATAATTGATCACTTGATGTAGAGTCAAATATGTGCATTCTTCACCCTAGTCTCAGGTGGTAAATACACAAAGGCAGTTGTGGATTTAATTTTCTACTGAGAAGTAGTTTATTACTCCTAGATATTAATCTAGTATAATCTGTATCTAGAATCGTGATGTCAGAAGGCAATTTTGGGAAAAATTGGTTAAATTTTTAAACCTGGAGTTAACCAATCAATAATAAAAAAGCCTGAATACTGCCAGTGTTTTGGGACAGGAGTCTTTAGTACCAGCACACAGAAAGATCTCTTGCATTCAAAAATTGTCTTTTGTTCTGTCTCAAGTGAGGTTGAGGTGTAAATCTCACTGTCATTGTTTCAAACACCTTATTTCACAATTTCCATACCATTGCTATTACTAAGGACTGAAGAATTAGCCACAGTGGAGAACAGTGGTTTTCTGTAGTTTTTGTTACCAACAGCACTTTGAAATAACTACTTTGAAATAACTACCACTACCTTGCTGGTAATCCCACAATCTGGTCAGATCTTTAGGTCTGCCAGTCTTCTACATGCTATAGAAGATAGCCTTCCTTCCTGAGGTAGGGACTTAGCAACTCCTGTTTCTTTTCTTCATCTTTTCTGAGAATTCAGGGCAGACTTGATGCTGGCAAAGAGACCTTGTTTGCCTTAAGCCAGTAAGCACACTGAGTATTTTACTTCCTTGTTACATTGGATTGCACTAGGTGGTGGTGGAAACCAAAAGAATATTCTCTATCTCCATTTTGTATTACAGAATAGCCTAGTAATTTGGCTGAAGGGAAAGAACAGTAAAAAAGAGCATTTAAAACACACACAGCATTTCTGCTGAAAGATTTCATGTTGTTTCTGTAAACTGGCAATAGAAGAGGTCTTCAGTATGTGATAATATCAGAGGATCTTGCATGAGGAAAGGTGAGACCTACCAAAAGCTTGACAGGGACAGGAGATGTCAGCTCATGAGAAACAGAGAAATTCATTCTTCCTACTAGTCATTAAACCAGGTGTGGAATCAAGGATGTGAATCATGCAGAGACTCTTGGATACATAGTTGTTACAAGCTTCTTGGAGAAAGGCACTATTTTGTAGTTGGGTGCCGATGAGAGATTGAAGTATAGACATTCATGGCAAGCCAACCGCTGATAATCTTAGATCACAACAGAAGGTAACCCCAGATTGCACAGCTTTGACTACTCATCTCTGGGCAACCAAGCCCTGCAGTCCATCAAATTCTTTCTGTCTCAAGGGGATAATAAATATATTATTCTTTTTTTTTTTTTTTTTTTTTTTCAAAAAAACCCACCCCTCTTCATTAATTTCTCTGCTCTTCTTTTCAGTTTTCATTTCACCCATTCCTTGGTGTACATAAAGCAAGATCCTTTCTTCCAAGATGAAGTATTCCTTGCTGAAAGAGCCTACTATCACAATACAGAGCAGTAGAAATTCTTCCAAAGAGTACTGGTCAGGTGCAGGTCCAAGCACCTACAAAGTACTTCCAGAAAAACTGAAAGGTTGTTTGATGAACCACTTTTCAGGGTAGCAGTGATTCCTCCCTTCTACCTCATGCACAGCAAAAGAAAAAGTAACTTGTGACAAGAAAGTTAATGTGTGTATTGCAAGGAGATTTTATACTTTAATATGAGACATGTAGTCCTCCCTCTTAAAAATATTACTAGCTATCTCAGAGGAGAAAAATGAGATTTCATTCTTTCCTGGAATATATAGTCCCTTATTGGCCCTAAGAGCCTATTCCATAAGCAGAACTAAATTACAATCACATTTCCAAAACATATTCTTAAAACTTACTAAACTGTAAAAAATTATAATATTTGTCTTGCATGCAAAGATTCTCTGTACTATCAATTGGTGACAATTTTAATAAGGTAAGAGCTGGCTTATGGCAGGCATATTATGAATCAGTTTGCCTGTCTATGACTTGATGTTTTATATCAAAACTACAACTATTTCTTTAGATGATGAGGGACAACCACAGAAGAATGCAATCAGTTTGTGGTTATGGATTAGGAATAGGGTATTCAGAAAAACAGGATGATTAACAGTCACACATTTGCATGAATGGTGTCATATTTCAAATCTAATTTTCAGTAAGACTTTATCTTCAGAAAGGAGTTAAAGTTTACTGATGACTAGAGGCAGACATTTTGGCAGCCCCAACTCATAAATGGCATTTATTGAGCATAAAAATATGAAAATAACAGAATTAGTTGTATTAATTGAGGTTGAAATGAAGAAAAAAATCCTTATTTGTGAATCTTACAGCGATTCATGTTATAAAAAACTTTTACGCACAGAAATTAATTTAGAGAATTGTTTTTATTTTCGTTGCATTGTCCAGCTTTCTAACAGACTTCTCAGTCTAATGGTCTAATTATTATTTTTCATAAATGTTGAACACACATACATACATGACAGTAGAGAAAGAAACTTCTAGTTAGGATATGGCTGATTAACTTTAGAAGGCGTATAAACTGTAGGAGTATTTCTTTTCTGAGACTATTTTTACAAAATAAAAGGTACTATGAAATTCTGGAGAACTTAGGTTCTTGTGGAGATTTCAGCCTTTACAGGCTTTGCTATTGAACCAAGTGAAACTGTAAAGGATCTGATCTATATTAGAGACTTAAATCTTCTGTATTCAAGTGACTATCTCTTGAATTGGCTGTCACATGACAAGGTTTTTTGCCCTTTTAAACTCAAATGGACATATCCTTAACATAATTTCTGCTCAATATAAACAATGTTGGTTAAATAAAAGCTCCATCTGGCCAAGAGATCACCTGTGGTTTAACATGACCAATGTTAAGAACCCTTACATCCACCTGAAATTTTTTTCCAAAGCGCTGCCTTAGATTCTCAAGACAATACCGTGTGCAATAGCTTTTGTCCTTGAGTAGAAATAAGGAAGTTATCTGGCCATCATCTGAAGAACCCCACTGAGGCTGGGTGAACTGTTCTCTCTTATCCACTTCTAGGGTACCGCAAATACCCAAAATAGTTAATTCCTATTGTCAAAAGACACATTCCCCCAGTTTCTTTTGCCAACAAGTCTTATGGTCAGGGTACAGCCAAGGGAGAGAACCAGGAACTGAGGGTGGCTAAAGGGCTAGCAGGCCTGGGCCCTCCATAAGGAGAGCCCCATCCCACAGGACCCAGCAAGGAAGCAGAGCTGGGAGGAGGATGGTGACTAGGACCAGCCCAGAGCCATGTGTCCGAGTGGAGGTCATGAGCAAGGTCATGATGACAGGGAGGGCTGAGGTCCAATCAGGGAGTCAGCCTGCAGGTTAGGGTCAGGATCAGGTCTGGAGACAGGAACCAGAGTGAGGCCAAGGTGCTGAGGCTGAAGGTCAGGCCAGGAAGTCAAATCTGTGGGTTAGGGTCAAGATCAATAGGGTGCATCGCCAGGCATGGGAATGGTTGCAGTGCAGCTGCAAATAACTCAGACAGATACCCACCAACATGGAGAGCCTTAGTTTAAGAGCAGCTCACAATGGAAGGTGAGGGAGCTTTCACTGAGGCTTCTTCCAGTTTTTCTCTAAGAGCTCCCCAGCTGGCTGAGGCATCTCAGACAGCTGTGTCTTTTTAGAGAGATGGCCTTGAGCAATAAGAGAAAAACTCCTACAGTAGAGGACAGCGCTCCAGGCCTTGACAGCTAGCTCTGCTCTTTTCCCCTTCACAAACATCCATATGTATTTGAGCTCCTCCATCATGAACGTTTTCTCTCTTTCCTTACATGTAGTTTCAGTTTGATGGTGTGAGAGTTTTCACAGGAAAAATAAAAAGTCTGTGATTTACCAAGAGTTGCAATAGGAAAGAGGAACCACACTGCTGCTTCTTCATGATGTTTTTTCCCATTTGTTGACACTGGTAATTTTGAAAGATCTAAGCTAAATGTCCTAACAACTACTCAAGGCAAATTTGAACCCTTTTCCTAGGGATTCTGCTTATCCTGTTATTAAAATTATACAGCTGTAGTGGGGAACTTTTGAAACAAACTTTGAGGACATCTGTTAGTGTCAAGCCCTCCTACAGTAATTGGCACTGATTTATTATCAATGATCTTGGTAAAGATTGTTTTGCTAACCATAGAGCTTTGATACCTGAGAAAAGGTAGGAAAAAAATCTTAATTTGAATGTTCAGTATTAATAACAAATTATGAATTACTGGGCAGATTAAGGTGTTCAGCCCTGGAAGCAAAAGCTGGTAAACATTTTAAATCTAGTTGCAGTTGTGCATTACTTGACAATTGTAATTTTGAAGATGCGTTTTCTGCTGCAGTTTCTGAAAACAAAGAATGGGGGGATTTGTTCCTCAATGGAAAATGAATTCTTTTTCTAGTTATAACTGAATAATGCTCCCAAAAAGCCAAGAGTGTGAGTCTTTAAGGAAACTATCATTGCTTCTGATAAATGTAATTGTTGAGGACGTTATCACCAAAACCAGAAATGAAACTGCTGAGAGCACTGAAGCTCAACCCAGAGATCTAGGATTCTCTGTAAGAAACAAAAGCAAACAGTGCAAAGCAGTCTAAGTGGCAGAAACTTACTGCATCTCATTTATTGGTTAGCTTTGGCATAGTGGCTGGCCATAATCCAGCCTTACAGCCAAAAAACCAGTGAACCCAAACTTATTAACTGTAACTGTATTGACATTATGAGAAGCTAAATATGTATTGCAGGACCCAGGAGTATTGCCAGTTTCCCAGCTCCAACTGTCTTCATCCCTAGATGCAGTCTAGCTATGAAAAAGACCTACATAAGCAGTAGGCTTTCATTACCACATGATCTGGTTTTCCTAGAGAGGAAAACAAGGCATCCATGTCACTTGCTGTTACGTACATATGATCTGAGAACCAGATCTTGTGATCCAGGAAATTTTATATCATGCCCTGGCACATAAATGTCATTGCAGACAGAGAAGCTAATCTGCATTTGACTTTTGTGAAGATATTGGTTTTGATGGATTTCTTAATAAGGTGTGAAGATTAAGATTTGGATGTTCTGTTTTCAATTAATGAAAAATCAATTTTTCAGTTGATTTTTCAATCTCATTTTTAATTTTTAATTGTCATAATTCCTTCCTGACCTCTTCTTTCTTCTGCCAAGCCTAGTTCAATCCTGCAGTATTCTTCTCCCTCCCCGCTTCATTACTATATCAAACAAGATATTTATTCCTAGTGTTCAATAACTGTAGTAGGAACAGTTCACTTCTAATTTGTAAACTTGATTGGACTACAGTCCTGAAACCAGAAGTCCACATTATTTTTTAATGTTATATGACAGACATCCAAAAACTGTGGGAGACAAGAAAAGTAAGTGTATATTTTAACCTATCCAAAATTTTTTTTTGTAAAAATTGGCTTTATTTTAGGGAAAAGCATAGTATTTGAACTTGGAAATATCTGCCTATTAAATTCTAGGAAAGTATTTTTTCACCTTAAACCCATATATATTTTTCCCCATATATTTTATATAAAGAATTTTAGTAACTGTATTAATAAGAATGCTTACTATAATAAAATACAAAAAATTCAGATCAAATAATGAAAGACCTCTTACACTGTTATGTATTTCTTCTGTACTGTTTTTAATTTTCAGCCTTTAAAATACTTACAGCTTTTTATGTCTTCAATAAGCATGAAAAATGTCATGTCCCATTTCAAAATATGATAGTGAAAAAAATTATTGGAATAATCATGCAACTCAATTTCATTTCCAAAAAAAATAAAATAATTTTTTTATTTTCTCTGTTTCTTTGTTTTACAAAGAGTCTTGAAGGAAAGTAAGCAAAAATGTTTGGTTGTGTTTTGTTTATGAATAACCCTTTGAGGAAAATGATATATATATATCATGGCAACTTCAACTCTCTAGCCTGAGTTCTTTTCCGAATTTTGTGAATTAGTCTTTAACTCTTGGTAATATTTTCAGGTACTTCAGATATACTTGCTATAATGATGAAGCAAATTATTATGGGGAGAAAAAAGGCATCTGCTTTACGAGATGATAGTTTTGTTGTTGGGTGTTTCTTTTTTCTTGCAAAGATAAGAAATGCTTGGGTTATTCTGTGATGCCTTCAGGGCTTATGCATCCTGAAACTTATATTGCACATATTTGTCCTGAAAAATGTTTTATATACATTGTGAAAATTATGTTGTCCGTTTTAGAGAAGTGTGGTTGTATGATAGCCATATATTAGATCTCTTATTTTTCAAGAAGTGGCATTTCTGGGAAACAGTGGTATGTTGAGTCTTTGTTGACATCCTAACATTGCTGAAGAGCTAATCTAGTTGTAATATGTGGTTACATGGGCCCTAGTTAGAGTGGAGTTGGTGGACTCTAGGGGTGGACTTCACTGTGCAGGAACCTCCCCAATTCTCATGCCCTCGTGACCTCCAGCCACTCATGCACCACGGCTGTTCTTGGGAACTTGCTCACAGATGCAGCAGCTGTACACTTCAGGTTGGTAACACTTTTTTCTCATGACCCGTTGACCTTTGGGCCTTCATGCGTTATGAGTATCCATGGGAACTTGATAGGCTGTTACCCTCACACAGCATTTGGCCATTTCTCTGAGTACTGTTGAGCAGTATGATGTGTTCAATACTGCATATTGGCTTGCCTTTCAAAACAGAATTATATGACGATGATAGGATTAATTTTATCATATTTAATGTGTTGATTATATAAAATGAACTTAAGACAATCCATATTCTAAAAGTTTGGTGTTTTCTTAAGCTACATTGGATATCCCTGCTTACCTCCCAAGAAAGGGAAGAAATTAACTTGTGATTTGGAAGAAATAAGATTCAGCAGCATATTACCATGAGTAAAGCATTAAAGAAGAAAACAATTTGCTTGCTTTCCAATTTTTCACTCATCTTAGTGAATATTATGACATGGGGAATGAACCATGCTACACTTCCAATAAACTTTTGTGTAGAGATATTACTGTCTTGAGAATGTTTAAATCTAAGAGTTTTAAAGAAATTCTGAGAGGTATACTATTTCCACTGTCTACAGTGAAGTAATTTTAAGATCTGTACTTTTCACCAAGTATTTATACTATCTGCAAATTGTTGTTAGGTTCTGTAAGTCATCTCCATTTCATTGCTTATTTTCACTTTTGCAGCATTAATTATAGACCACAACGTCCATGAAATGAAACTACAGTAAAGCAAAAAGGACTTGTTTAGGGTTATTGACCCTGATATGTAGACTTGAGCCTTACTGTTTCTCCACCCCCATTTGTAGAAAAGGTTTTGGATGCTAATAATCGTTACGTTTCTTTAATCTAGTTATTATGGAATGTACAAATTTAAGTTGCCCTTTATGGCCCATATGCTGTCTCACCCAATCTAATGCTGTTACCAACAGATATATTTTCACACATCGTCTTGTTTTGGCATATGATGTTTGATTTATGTTTGCAAGACAAAAGTTCTGCATGTTGGATTAAGCAAGAGAATTAAAGATAAGATTGCATTCTTCAGTGTTATATCCTGCAGTATTGCAATATCAGTCACAACTGTCTTATCAGTGTGCGAAAACATGTGTGCATGTTTGTGAAACACACTTGTTTCAGAAAGTCCAGAAATGCTTTGAACCTGAAAAAAGCATTGTATGAAATATTCATTGTAGGAAAAGCATCTTGTACATGAGTTTTTCTTTCATTAATGATGTTGTTTGATTTCCTACCACTGTAGTGTTTCATATAGAGTCTTTCATCTAGTTTCTGATCTTGAATGTTCATTGTGTTAATGATAGGCAACAGATACCCTTGAAGGTTGTCAGTGTCCACAGAAGAATGACATTCAGTCATTTCAGGAAAATGAAGAGAATGGAACATACATACAGATACTTGAAGGTGTTTTTCCAGAATATGAGGGGGATATATCGTTGTTGTGCTGATCCTGTCTTCAGTTTCTGTGAGGAGCAAAAAATAATCAGGTGCTGATGTCTGAGGAATTCAGTCCATCATGTACAGTGGAAGTTTTCCACTGCTTTTCACTGTGAGTGGGAATGTGTAAGAGGAAGTGTTGGGAGGAATGGGGTGCGAGGATGGAGACATAATGCAGTAAGGACAGCTATACAGTAGGGTTCCAGAGCCTAAAGCCAGTGGGCATAAATCCACCAACTCCAGTGCAATTACGATGAATTACACCAATGGAGATTTTCTATTTTGATTCTTAGGCTGTATCGATGGAGGTGAAAGTAGTTGAAAAATTTCAGCTACTGTATCTTTTTGTGGTTATCCTTTAATTTCCTTTTCTTCTTAGATTTTCTTTAATATTAAACTTATTTTCCTCATTTAAATCACAGTTCTTTCAATGTTGAGGAGAATAAAGTTGTCCAAGAAGCTCTAAGAGATCATTTTCATAAATATTTTATATATGTGTCTGCCATCCTAATATATGGCTAACAGGTGGCCATTACATGGCTGAGACATTCCATTTCAAATACCTGTTTGTTACTCTCTGATAGAACCAAAATCAACCTTTTGTTATTCAAATACTTTTTCTGATCTGTCATTTAGATACTTAAAAAATCAGATGATGTTGCTCCAAGTTATTATTGCAGGAAGAACTCATCAAATGGAGACAAAAATATTCAGTAAAAAAATAGTTGAGCTCCTTTAATCTATAATCATACTCTCACTCCTAGTATGTTGAAAAGTGTTGAAATCAATAAAACACAAGTTTCTTAAGTAACTATTTCAATGATGTGTTAACAGTCAATGTCTGCCAAGTAGGAAAACTGTGAAAGTGATCAGACTTTGTGTCTCAGGCCTAATAAAGCTTCAAAGGCTAACCACATTATTGAAGTGATGAGGTGTATAGACTTTAAACCTGTACTCACAGCCTTCATCATCAGTCTCTATATTAGATTTCTAATGGCGCTTTCTGTAAAAAAGGACTGTGAGGAAATCAGATCAAAAAAAAGATAAGAGAGAAGTAGGCAAGGGAGAGATCAAAATATAAGTGGTTTAATCAGAAGTATGTGGACTACAGATTAATTTTGATATGAAGTATGGAGATTAATGATCAATACCAAAGAAACTAAGAAGAAGATTATAGGGACATTTGGAAGTAAAGCATTGCTTTGTAAGTTCTAAGGATGTAGCACATCAATTACTGCATTTAATGGTTGCTACTCTGGCAGCTCTTAACATAAAACAAGCTCATCAGAAGCTTTGCCAGATAACCTCTGGCTCTTTATATAGATTTTTGAACAACATGTATAAATTATACTTCACGTATAACTCTGTCAATGAAACACAAACCATACAACTCTATAGCTACTGCTTGCTAAGTTGGTAGATTTTTTGACTGCCAATTTGGTATATTGTGAAATTGCAGTAAAGATTAGTTCCATGTCAAAGTTGTTAAGTTAAAAGCTCCCTTTACTTCTCATGAAAGGGTTTGCATGAAGGGAAACTTCAAGCAAGATTTGAAATAAATCTAGAGGCTGTTTCTAAGTTAGACAATTCAGAAATACGATGTTTCCAGTTCTCAAATTTTTTTCTCTCTTGTTGTCCATATCATTCCACACATAGTTGGGTTTAAGAGTAATTTACTGAGTAATCACTACTGTGCCAAAAGGGTGGGGATCACATACCTGAGATAATTTTAGACTATAGCTCCTGTATTATTAACTGTAACAAAAGAAGCAAATAACTTAGGACAGGCTAAAAAAGTAATCAGATTCAATTCAGCTTCTTTCAGTGTTTCAACCATTTTAGTTGTTGAAAAAGCAAAGTGAAATAGCTGATACTGGTCTGCAAGTAACTGCAGCGAGTCTTCTCCTAGTAACCAAAAAAACTTCTAGAGCTTGAGTCTGTTTTCTACACTACTTCTGTCTGGGGATATGTCCAAAAAGTACAAAAGGGTTCTTGAAACAATACAAGCTAATATATAAAATTGTCATAGAAACCTTAAGGCCAGTCTGAATGAAGAAACAAGGGAAATGTCTGGCTAGGGAAGCACTAGAAGGAGCAGAGGGCAGGAAAAAGGCTGTGAGCAGGACAGGTCCCAATGGCATCTTAAATAGGAGGTCACCAAGACTCTAACACATGCATGTGCTGCTTCTCAGGACACCCAGATCTGAAAATAGCAGCCTAAGAAAAGGGAAGCCTTAAACAAGGAATAGCATAGGCCAATACTAAACAGACTCAAGCCATTAAAAGGTGATGGAAGGAAGACAGGGAATAAGGTAGGAGCCGAAATACACCTAGATAAGTAGACAAAGGACAGTGAGTAAATCCTAATGACTCCCTGACTGGGGCAGATGGAGATACAAAGAACACAATCACAGTCAGCCCATACAAGGATACAAAAGGCAGACCTAAAACCAGCAAGGGGTTGCATACTTAAGCAAGACCCAGAAAACATCAGGAGGACTCAATAGCTGGCATCCCTTGTCCCCTCTGCAGTCACAAGGAAACCTGGGCAGACTTCCTGGGCTCAAAGGCCTTGGTGTCTGCAGCATGGGCAGATGTCTTCTTGGTGCTTGTGAGAATGTGAGTATGACAGTGTAACTGAGTGCATGAAATCAATTTTATTTCAGTGTTTTTATAAAATAAAATTACCTTCACTTTCCATCAGGTCTCACTGAGGTGTTGCTACTATGCTATGGCTAGTCCTGCCTTCTTAAGCTTACTCCGTCTCTCTGCTGTCTCTACTGTCCAAGGTCTTTCATATAGAGGAAAGTAAAAGAAAATCTGCATGTTTCTCCATTGCCAGTTTCTGAAGTGAAAGAGGTGCTTATACAGCATAAATCTCAGAAGAATCTGTAAATGGCATCATTACCTAGGGTGACCTCCACAGTATTTGCTAGACCATGGAAGAGCATGGAGCTGAATTTTGGGAGTGAGAAAGACATGCAAACAGCAGTGTCTACTACACTTTTTTTTTTCTCATTTCTTCCCTGTCACCCAGGAAAGTTAATTCATGTTTGATGGTCTGTTCAAAAAGCCTGGTGGCCCTTTGTGAACGTGTGTTCTTATTAATTTGAAATAAATACTTTCTCATAGGCTCTCTTTCCTGTTCCTGTCTTCACTTTTTGCTATTTTCCTCCAGCCTTTCTTGACTTTCCAGACTCCTTTCCTGACATCCCACAGCCTTTCATTTTCCCACCCCTGCTAACAGATCTATTCGTCTAGAAATATCAAGGTAAAGTTGTCAGGCATATGAAAGAGAAGAACAAAACTTTATTGAAAATGTAAAATGCAAACCAAAACTTTGAGCACAGCTCAACTTTGCAGAACACTAATTACAGATGTTGCACTTCCTAGAATCAGCTGTGAGCATCAGCATTGCTTTCAACAGCTCCCGCTCCTTCCGTAGCGTGGACTGTGCACTTGCAGACTACTTCCTACATGATGGCAAATTATACCTTATTACATTGGGTGTTTTGTTCATATTTCCCCTTCCAAGACTGTCCTTTTGCTTTGCAGTTGCCCATTCTATCACAAACCTCCTCCGGTTCACTTTCTCTGTCTTAGCTATTGAATATAATACACCTGTCAGTCAGACTTCAGACTTCACACATAGCGGCTGAGACTTCAGCAAGAAAATAGAAGAGACTATTGTTCTCTTCTGTATATCATGACTGGACTGCCTCCGTCTCTTTCTAACAGGTTCAGCGCTTCTGTAGGGGTCCGGTGGGGAGCACAGCAAACAGAAATTGCAGAGTGCAATCTGTCTTGGAGCAGTCAGCATCCTAAATCAGTGTCAGGACTGGCTCACAGCTGAGGTGTAATTCTGGTTGCCATTTGGAGTGGGTGAATAAAGCCCTTTGGTGTTAGGATGGTCAAGAGACAGAGAGTCTGGAATAAAAATAAAAGGAGTTATTTCTTAAGTGTCTTTGAAAAGTCATATGAGTGATTTGATTGAATACCAGGATGAAAAGGTCGTTCTGAGTAGTGGTTCTGGCTCAGAGAACGTGGTGGTGGGTGAAGAAAGGCCTGACCCTGAGAAGTGATTCTGGCAAGGAGGGACATGGCATGGGCCAGCATCTGCTTGCAGGTTCTGGGCTTAGAAAATGGAAAAGAAACAAAGAAGAGACAAGAAAAAGATACACACTGACTGCAGGATGTGCGATCAGGCTAAGCATGGTAATGCAAGGGACGATTTAGGAAAATCTGTCTACTCAGAGTTATTACCACACATTTTCTTAAACAAATTTGACCCTCTTGGCTACTTTTTCCATGTGGCCTCCACAATTTTGATGTGATCCTGTAAATCTGGATTTATTGCAACATCTGACTGTAGCCTCCATTTCAGTTCTTCTTAATAAATATATCTTATATTAATTATTTTACAATCAGCTTAACCACTCATATTTCTTGACTAATTTGATAGTAGGAATATACACACTCAAGAGAATAAGGTGTTTATATGTATACTATAAAATACAGATCAAGAACCATGAGCAGGAATCAGTCTATTTTAGCCATTGCTTTGGCATTTCACTAATTTCTGCTCCCCCCTCCCCCCCTTTTTTTTTTCCACCTTTTTTTTACCGTTTTTTTCTAAGCCAACTCCTAAAATAAAAAAAAAAAGGTAGCTGTGGCCTCATTATTCTCAAGATGTGTCTGGTTGCTGGTCATAAGAAGCATGGTCCAAAAGAGGACCTAGACTTGCAGCGGAGCTGGGAACCTTCACAATTTCAAACACATTCAAATGTGCAGCTACCTAAGTGTTTGATATACTTAGCTCTGTAGCTTATAGACCCCCTCATGATCTTCAAACACTTACTATAAAGAAAACTTTGTATGGATAAGACATAACTTATGCATGTGTTATAGAAAGATGTTTTATTGTACTTCACTTGTTTCTTGATTGGCACCTTTTCTGAAACTTCTTTCTTGTGGCTGTCCACACACCAAACCACTGAACACCTTCCAGCAGCTCTGCATTGAGTACCTTTATTATCCTGCTCTGAGATGCAAAACAGCCAACAAATATAGCAGTATTAGGCCTCAGTTTACAAGTAGAGAATATCACATAATTAATATGAACTTTTACATGTAATAAAATGTGCTATGTATTATATGTATATATGATATGATACACGTTTTTATTCACAAACACACGTACACACAACTATGTGATGCTATAATAATATCAATAATGCTATAAATATAAGGTCAAATTGGAATATAAAGAATAGTCAGGAAAACATTACTAAAAATACCAGTTTTCATCATGTTTTTCCTATATTTGAGTTTGACTTTCTAATAAATGTTCTTAATTCTTTCTAGGATGACTATACCTGAAAAAAAATTATACGGCTGCCTGTCACATCATATTCTTTCTGCAAAATTAATTCCATAACTTCGGTAATTTATTCCAGAATTTTTAGTAAGACATTTTGAAAGTCTGCAATATTTTAACTCCTGTTTTTATGTCAATTTCCAGCATTAAAGTACCAAATACTGCCTTAGAACAAAAGCACCACATTTCAAGCTTTCACTAAACAAGATTTCTGAATGCAAGAGTAACAGCTACATTTTAAAATATATGAAGTCTTGAATATGAAACTGATAGCCTAGACTTAAAGCTAAAATGAGTTACAGCGAAGACTTGAAATTTGAAGAAGTGACCTTCTCTTCAGAAGAAGGTAGACTAGAGAAGAATCAGGAACTGTGAATTTCTTCTGGAGTCAACTGCTGTTGAAAAGAGTGCAACAAAAGTTATTTTTTGGTGCTAGTTAATAACAAAGATTTTCCATATTCACCTCTGGTTTTGTCTCCATGAAGAATGAATGCTTGGTCCACATGATACTGATATTAGTTGAGATATTTCTCAGCTGAATTTTGGTTTAGATCACTGAATTAGTATAATACTTTGTGATGGATCCAAACAAAAACATAGGAAACATCCAGCTTGTTAACTGAGCTAAACATCTTTCATTCAATTATGGACTAGTTTTTATAAATATTATTTATGTTACTTGTCATATATGTACATGTATATATATGAAGGAAAATATGTAACCCAAACTTAATAAAGTCTTCTGAGCTGCGTTCTGGATCTCTAAGAAACTTGCTAAGTTACCTTTTTCCCCAGATCAACAGAGGAGTAAAACATGACAAAGGCTGTAAAACCCTGGTAGATCAATCAGTCAGGTTTAAAATGTTACAGCGTCAATCATTAATCAGCTGGTTTAAGCATGGCCCATTATTCTTTTGAATGGTAAATGTTAGAAAGTTAACCAAAGCATTATTAGATTATTTATTTTCACTCATTCAGTTTAGGTCTCCCATGTGTTATTTCATGATCCCTCGGGTGTAAGAGGAATTTAAAACTAATTGTGGCTTATTTAGTTTGTTTATAGAGCTAACACTTTTCACTTCTGTGTCTCTACATTACCTGTTTAAGAAATTACTGTTCTGTGAAATTAAAATTAAAAAACCAAACAAGTTTAAGGCAAATATCAAAATTATTAACTGCAGTATGTTACAACCTAAATCCATAATTAAACCCATAGTTTTTCAAGTACATTTTTTTGGAAGTAGATTATTTTATAAAGCTAATTTTTGCTTTCATTCACACAACCTGTAAGCTTCATAAAGGTAACATATATATATAGTAAATGTCAGGGTATTTTATTTTGGAATTTTTCTCTCAAATATGTATACAATGAGAAATACCTAAGTAGGCTTAAAAGTGTGTAGCTAGACTATGTCATGTAAGATATGAAAGTGTTGACAAATTTTGTGGACAAGTAATATACAAGTCCTACTTTTTGTTAATTGACTTATAATTTCAAAATGAGCTTGCATGACTGCAGCTGCATTTTTTATTTTTTCACTTGCTGTTGCCTTGTTTCTAGAAAATATCCATTTAGAGGTAAGTACTTCTCTGAATATGTATGTTTTCTTGAACCCGTAAGCACCAGTATCACACTTTGACATCTAATTACATGGCAGTTAGTGCATATATACGCATATGTAATTATGCACTGATATAATGCACTAATTATGCATTATATATGTATATGTATATGTATGCACTAATTATGCATTATATATGTATTTTATATATTTCTCCATGGTATGTGTATATGATATGTATATATTTATGTGTGTATATATGGTATGTGCATGAGAAGCTATATAGATGTGTGTATATATATAAATATATACCGGTAGAAAAATACATAGCCGAGTGCTTAACTGCCCTTATAATTAATTGCAGAAAACAGTGTATGAGACTTCTAGACTGCAAAATTTTCTTGATGAAAAGCAGTGTCATTTGTAACTCAACCTTTGTTGTTAACTTTTGCATGATTCTTTCTGAAAATGAGATGTTTCCCATCGGTGTAGGTAAACAAGGGTAAGTATCAGAATGGGAGCTATTAGCTATTAGTATTTGATGCTTCTCAGCAGTTAAAGAAGCAGGCAATACTTTATGGCTTTGTTATTTACTAGTTATTTCTATGCAAAGCAAGGGAAAGTGAGCAGCATAAAATAGCTCTAGAAGGCCTTTACCCAGGTGTAGAAGGTCCCTTTCTACATATAAGTGGAAGAAAGCTGCATGCATGTACTGCTATCCTCAATCCCTCTTCCAAGAAAGGAGTTAAGAGCTTTATGTCCATCTGGACGACAGCATGGAGCACAGCCAAAACTCTGGGGCTGGTGAGAGTTTCTGCAGAGACCCGCACAGGCTGCCCTGCTCCCAGCAAGATCCTGGGCACTGTGGGGCACTTTTGGTGGGACACAGGAATGAGAGCAAACAAGCTTTTAAGGCATCCACCCCCACATGTACTGTGAATTTTCTCCTGAGCTTCTTGCAGATGTAGGCTAGGATCTGTCACTGTAAACAACAGATGTGAAGGGAACATTTTTACTTTTGGAAGACTTCTGTTAATTCACCCACTGGGTTTAAAAATCCGGAGTTTGTTATAATGTTGCTGCTTTAAAACACACAGACATCTTTTTTTAAAAGATTTTTTAAAAGCTTTTTTAAAAGATTTTTCTTCTTAAGGCAAAGAGCAGAGACACCTTTATTTCAGCAAGACTTTTCGTAAGAGTGTGACAAGGTTCAGTCTGTCACCAACATGCAAAAAAGAAAGTGGGTTTTGAAAAAAGGCATTCTTGTGTGTTCTTTTGTATCTTCAGCCAGGAAAGTTTTAACTCAGATGGCAGTATTAACCTTTTCGCTGATGTAGTCTAACAAGTTTGCTAGTCTAACCAATAAGCTAAGCTAAGCAGGCTGAAAACTAGTCTCTGGCAGCAAGGCCAGCTGGCATGAAATGGTCTGTGTCCATACAATTAAATTCTGTTAGCCTCCAAAACAGAGTGGTAGCAGGCAAAATAATTATTGGGCATGGTCCCTTCAATGTGCTCATTTCTTAACCTTGCACAGAAGTTGTTTGGGAGAGTAATATTTGTTTAATTTAAGAGCCTGCCAGGACTCTTCTATCAATAGTTGATCAAGTCAGAGGACTCAAATCTGAGCTCTTGCATTAGTTAATTTGCTGGTACAGACATAGCTGCAGTATTGCAAAAACAGAACATAGTATTACCTTTAAAACCAACTTACAAAATAATGAGTTCTACGAACCAATAATTTCAGTCAGTAGAAAGCAGAGGTTGGTGATTGACTTGGAAGGAGGCAAACTGCTATGTTGGTTTTGGCTGGGGAAGTTGTGTATGTGTGTGTTTCAACACTTATCTCTTTAAATAACAAACTTTAAATTTTCCCTCTGTGAGTGATGAGTATTGAATGCTTTACCTGAAACAAGGGACTGTTAGTATTTAGCAGGTATTTTTAGCCAAGGACTATAAAAACTTGCAAGTGCTACACGTGATTATTTTTAAATAATCCATATTCTGATCCCATTTTGCAGTGTCTTGGTTCTTTCATAATCTTCCATTCCATTTTAGGAAACTATCTATCTAAAAAATGTTATAAAAAGCAGCACTACAGAACATATTTTTCCCGAAAGAGAACTGAGTGAATTTTAACTTAATTAAATCAACTGCATAGTTGCTTGCAAAATATGGATTGGTTCCCAAGGTATGAATTTCAGAGAAAATGCCATCCCTCAAAGAAATCAGTTATTACACTATGTTTTTTGTGCTTTTTTTTTTATTAATACCAGGAGTATCAGAGTCATCTGAAAACTGTTCAAGCCCTGACTGAACTGTTAAAAAGAAGACATTTTGCTATCCTTTATGAAAAGCATTTTGTGTCTAACAGGTCAGTTTAGATTTCTCTAAGTGTTGCTAATGAAGCAAAACTGCTAACGATTGCACTTAATTTTTTCTTTCAGCTTCAAGAATGAGGACAGAATACAGATGAGTCAAAATAACTCCAGAGTGTGTCTGACACAGTTCAGCCTGCAGTGATCAGGAAAGTTTATC
The DNA here is from genome assembly GCF_047370975.1 of Nipponia nippon. Classification (NCBI taxonomy): domain Eukaryota; kingdom Metazoa; phylum Chordata; class Aves; order Pelecaniformes; family Threskiornithidae; genus Nipponia; species Nipponia nippon. Next base: position 52,827,238 of record NW_028262336.1, on the reverse strand, counting down.
TTCACTTTTATAGAGGTGACACAAATCACCTTGACACTTCTCATGTGGAGAGAAGAGAAGAGGAGAGGAGAGAATTTCCTTGGTAGCATTTGTCTGAGGAAGATTCACACTTGGCCTGACAGGAGGTCCCATCAGCCCTGAGTACTACTTCCACCCAAAATCTTTTAATCCTGCTGGAGTGCCCAAGTGCTTTAGAGGAGGACTCAAACCGCTTAATAAATAAAAATAGATGTTTTCCTTTTTTTTTTTTTTTTTGCTTTCCAGTCCATACCTTGATTTTGTTTTCCCCAGTTCATTTCGAGGCAAAAAAGTTTCTTCAGTAAAGCCATTGGCCTGAATTCCAGTCATTTCTCCAGACAAACGAAATATTAAAATTGGAGTTGTTTAGCAGTTGGTGCCCATTGGGCTGGATTTGTGTGGGATCCTCATCCAGTTGAGTTCTACTTAGTGCTAAGCTTTCTCAGTCTGGGGTTACCTTTTCCTACATCTTCCTTTGCACAATGATGATCATGAAGCTTGATTGCTAGGTGTAGGTCTAGATTATATACCAGAAGATTAAATCATCACTGTAAAGACTGGAGTTATTTTATTTCATAGATTTTTTTTTTTTTAATATACTCAGGGGTACAAAACTTGTAATCCAATTGCCTTTTTTTTTTTTTTTTCCCAGAGTCCAGTCTTTGGTTTGTTGGATATTAATTTATTTTTGTTTCTTTGTACTGAAAACCAGCAGAGAACTTTTTGTTTTCAAATATGAAGTTGTAAGGTATTTTTTTTTTCTACTGGCAGAGACAATTTGTAGCTTTATTCTTTTTAAAATCCTTTTAAAAATGTGGTTGAAATTTTGTATAGCAACTACAATAAAGGATGCATCCAGCTTTTATGCATCATACACCTACCTGTTAATTTATATGAACTAAAACTAAAGATTAATTTCACCTCTTACCTAGAAATGTTTCCAGACATAACAAATATTAATTAATACTTTTTCCTTTTGGAAGAAAACATTTATAAATCTCTGATCCATTTCCTTTTGAAATCCTATACAAAATACTTGGCAAGAGCCTGTATGGTGACCTGGAATCTAGAATCCTGAAAGTTTTAAAGCCTATTTCTGTAACTGGATGCAAAAGTCTAAAGTGATGGAAACTGTAACTTGTACCCATGAATTACTAGCATGGGAAATCATGCTATTTGATACCATGTTGCATGGCAATATACAGTGAATTACTGTGTGTTTATACGTTACCCCACATTTTGTTTTCCCTGCCACTCTGTTACCATTTGCCCTGGGATTTCAGACCTCTTGTCTTACAGCTCTGCTGTAAATATTTGACCTCTCATTCTCTCATTTGTCTGTTTCCTCCTGCTGAGTCTTTTCCTCTTCTCATAGAAGTCAGCTGAGGAGACATCAGGCCATTGAATGAGCCTGTCACGGGCAGCTGCCCAATTTGTGCCGTGCAGCGCTGCCCCTCCACAAGTTGCATCCCAACAGAGGATGCTGCCAGCGTGGCAGGCTCCAGGCAGAGGAGGATTTCCTCAGTGTTACTAGAAAGGACAAGGGGCCTTCTGCAGCCAGCTCTTACAGGGGAGGGACTAGTAAAGGCAGATGCCATAGCACCTTGCCTGGCTGGCATTAAATGTTCACCGTAAAATCTGCTTGTGACATTAGCTTTCAAAATTTGTTCTCCCCAGATGAAAAAAGTACAACACTTCCAGCCTTTGAGGAATATTAGGAGTCTTTCATTTCCCCCATGCATTCCCCTCTGTTGCATTGCAGGATGTTTTGACCTTTAAAAATAAGATTATGAAAACAATAGGCCAATAGCCTAGAGGACTTCTGCAATCCACATGTATATTCATTCCACTTTGGTTAATGAAACAGTTGGAAAAAGAATGAAGGTGAAGGTTCAGATAGTTTCTTACCAGCTTGAGACATTAGATCAATTTCAGGAAGAATATAATCTGCAGTAAATGACTCAGAAAAAGATACAATACTATACAGCCATTTGAAATGGTATTTTCATTATTACAGAGCATAGGTTAGGCCACAGATCAGGTAGATATGACACAATCAAACAAAAATTCAAAGTAGTACACATAAAAGCAAAAAAATAAAAACCCCTCCAGAAACAAACAAATTAAAGATTTCTTTCTTTTGATAGCATTTGTTGTTTAACAGCATAACTTTAGCTGAACTAGTCTTTAAATGGTCAAGATCAATTTAGCCCTACAATGGTTCTCTATGACCCTTGCACTGCCTGGGTAGAGCAAAACACATGTGATGGCTGCTGGTAAAGGCTCTGCTCATACGAGCCCGTAGAGAACATTCTGCTACAGATAGTCCCCTAATTTAACTAAACTGTTTGTATGGCCAAGGTTTTATAGATCTATTCCAGAGCTGACTTCTGGCACATTTTGTTTATATAATATTCTTACTGCCTCCTTCCAGACTAGCTTTAATTCCCAAGACCAGAGAAAGCCTCTTATTTTTCCCATTAGTGACTCTGTGACTTGCCTTAATGGGCACTGTGCTCTTACCATGCTAGCTTTGCTTCCCGCAGTGAATAACTGGGGATCTATATTTCCTTTTGTTTCTATGAGCTGATTCTCTTCAGTAAGACTTGTTTCCTCCAGTCAACACACAGGCTTGGAGCACATGGTTGATTGTCCTGACTAGTCCATTGTATGCCTGGCCTATTATTATAAATTCTTATTACCTGCCTAGGCCAGTGACCAGTGAAGGCTCCTGGAAGAAGCCATTTGGGCTCTTTACTTTTAGTTTTTACCAGACAGTTATTCTTTACTGCTGGCATGTGGGAGCCACTTCTCTCATGCCGCAGATGAGACAGGGAATATCGCCAGCTAAACCATTTATCTGAGTGAAGTGAACCTCACTTTACTTATCTGAAGAGACAAAGATAAATGTTGACATGTCAGAGATACTGTATCTTCATCACAGTGAAGGAAGTGAGCTCTTAGACACTTTAATATAGGTATTATGCGAGCAGTGTTTCCATGATCTCAAAAGATTTTCTAAGTCTATTTCTACATAGGCCTTTATTGGAAATTCAGTTGTTAAATTGACTGCAAGCAGGCATATGATTTCTTCACCAAATAAAATAGAGACATTGAAAACTGCAAATAAAAAGTTATCTTGAAAACTAATGTTCTATTACAACATTCAGCAGAAACCTGCTTGCGGGTCATGCCAACATCTCCATACAAGTAAGGCTTCAGAAAAATTGATTAAATAAGTAGTTATTACATTATGATCATTTAATAAAAAAGGTTGTTAAATATTTCTGCTAAATGCAAAGTTGCTTTACATAATAAAGAGAAGTGCAGATACAGACCAATTCATTTTTATGTAGCTAGGGGAAATCATTAAGATTAGAACTATGGAAGATTAGAAATCCATGGCAAATCCTGCATATAAATGAAATGCATTTTAGTGTGTAGCTCTCAGTGCTTTATGAATGTGGCAACAGAAATTTGCATCGCAAACAAGTCTATAAGCAAATTATATGTTTCTACATTTATCTTTATTCATACTGCAAATTTCACTTGATTATCAAATCAAGGAGTCTACAATAAAACTCATGAGGCATAATTGATCCACTTCACTGATAATAAGCTGTCAAACATCTTATGATAACTGTTGCATTTTGTTGCAATGTATTCGATAAGTTCTAATAAATATAAAAAAGAAGTGGTCTTCTTATACAAAACGCATTTTCCAGTGTTTTGAACTTACTTTGAAGTCATTACCTTCAGGCAACAGACAAAAGTTGCTGAGTAGGCTTGGAAAGCAGATAATCATCATCTATCTGGGCCTCACTCTACTATTAGATTACAGTCAGCATGAAAAATAAAAAGCATGAGGAAAAGGCATTTGACCACGATACCTGAATGTTCATTGTTTTAATGCCAGCTGAGGAAACTCTGGGTGTCGGTAATCTGGAGGCACTTTTGGAGTTCCATTTCATCTTATTTCCTCCATAAATATAGGATTTTTTAAATAGTTGTTTCTAACTTCATGACTGCTTACATCTCAATTAGCTAGAAGAGGAGATCAAATGGACATGCAGCTACATACACAAATATCTTTTAATTCTTTTCATCTGTGAACCTTACTCCAGGACTGAACAAGAACCAGGGATCAGGAAAGCTAGGAAAATTAGTATCTTCAATTTTGCAGAAAACTAAGCATTTCACAGTCATGCTTCAAATTTCATACAAAAGAAAGAAGAGAATTCCATATTGTGGGAGGCTAATCTTGCTGAAAGCAGTGTTCAGTGCTAAAATGTCAAAATGTCTTTTGGGGCACAGCCACCGTTCCACCAGGGATAAGAAAAACAGGCAACAGCTGTGGCCAAAATGGAAAACATTAATAATGGACTGAATTTATGAACACAATGGTTATCGCATGAAGTTAATCACAAGTTACGGGTATTTTTACTCACAATTCCAGCAGTTTGCATACAAATTTTAACCTTCCTCCGCAAAAGTTCTTCCTGGACACTCTGGAAGGGTCAAACTAAAAATACAAGTTAAGAAACAAAAGCTTCTAAGCGTTCAGAAAAATCTTCAGAAAAACTCCATGAGTGTCCTGCGCGCAGGTGCTAGGATGAAGGTGACGTTTAACCATCAGGTTCTGCTACTGCAGGCCTGGACACTAGACAGAGCTCAGTCTTTGGCTGCAGTCACAGCCCACACAGGCCATGCTGGATGGACTGGAGGAGCAGGTCCGTAAGTCTGAGCAACAGCCCACAGTCTAACTGACTTGAACCAGCCTGCCACTGTATGTTAAAGAAGCCTAAGGCTTATTCTTATTTATATGATGTACTGATTATCCTAAAGACTCAAAGATCACCTGGGGTTATGAACTCCAATGATCACCTGGTGATCATTGGAGTTCATAACCCCAGTTCCCTCAGCACATGTTACAGCTGGGAAAAGTGACATCAAATTTTTGCCAGCACATTTTTCCCAGATCTGTTACATAAGGCTGATACTTCCATTGCCAAGTGTGTGAAGTAACATGGTGCTTTAAACTAGCAGAGCTGCAAAAAAACTAACTGGAATGCAGCTAAGAACCACAACAAACTGTTTTTTCACATTGGCTTTTGAGGTGCCTCCCATAACAGGTGGAAAAAAGGGTAACTCTCCTCAAAAGTTTCATGTCTAAAACACAGCTTGCGCAGGCTGCTGGTTGGTGGTCCACCCACTAAAATTGCTTATTGTCAGTAGAAACTAAAAGGCATAAAGTGATGCAGAACATAGACTTTGCTGCAGTGTTTCACTTACTGAGTAAAGTTGACCTCCCAAGGCCGGTGGCCACAGATCCAGGCATCTGATGGAGTGCCTGTTAAAGTTATCTCTCAAGACTAAATATGCGTAGACTTCCTGCAGAATAAGCAGCCTATTCAGACTTCAGACTTACTGCACCATGTGTGCTTCATTAATTATTATTATTCATGTTTTAATTGTTATTATTTTACAGTGCCCAAGAGGAATGTAGGGTTTTTGTCATCTGTTAAAGACACAATTAGAAGAACTAGGCTCAAAGGAGCAGCAGAAGCAGATGGTATATTGGCAGTTAAATTTATAAAACTCTTCTCTCAAGTCTCACCAGCAAGCGAAATAGCTTTTTGCTTTTTTTTTCCCCCCCTTTGTTTTTTCCCTTTTGCTTTCAGGTAAACAGTTTATTTCAAGATGAGTTTGCTGGAGTAGAAAGGGTAGAGAGGGACATGATTTGGCCTCTCAAGAGTTTTGACATTCAGAAAAAAAACCAAGAAACTAAAATTATTTTGTCTGAGTCATAAATCATTTATTGTTATGTTCTTGCCACAGAGAAACCTTCACTAGTTTCTAAACCAAATAATATGTGCCACGTGTCCAGCTTCTCTCTTCTGTCTGTCACGTTTCTAGTTAACCTTGTTAACAGGGTTAGTGGAAAAACACTGGTGTAATGTAACACAGGCAGTGACCTTCCAGATGACCTATGCAGATCAGATGAAGAATATCAATTTCGGGGTTGATTGGGGGTGTGAATAGGACCACTACTGCTAATAAAAGCTAGGGTTTTTTACAATCACACCCCTCACAGCAAAGCAGTAGCCTTCTGAGGCACTGGGAGCTGATCTGAACTGCAGGTGAGAGTGCAAGTGCTTGCATACCAGAAAGAAAGAAAAAGTTTACTGAAAGGGCAAATAGTAAGGCTGTCAGAGAGCTAGGATTACTTGTTTAAATGGCATTTTGGGTCAGGAAGCAGCTGGTCTTAAATAAGCAAATACTGCTTAGAAATGAGTATTGTGCTCTGCAAATATGGTGATATACAGGAGTTAAAGGATTTGAAGACCAAAAAGATATTTCAGAGTTTTCTAATTTTCTGCTGATAAAACTGTTTTCTGCTGTGCAACCTGTGGACATTTAGGTAGCAATACATTACGGTTCATGAGTATTATATGAATGAAAATTGTCCCAAAAAATTTTTTTTTAGGTAGGATACTTTGAATACTTAAGCTCCTGGCTGCAGGCCAGATTCTGCCAATTTATGTGTTAGAACGTTTTGCAACACCTGCATTTCCCATGTGGAGTATTTGAAGGCTCTGCTAAGCTGCATACTGAAGTGTTTTTTTCAAGGACATGTTATTTAGCTATGCTTGTATGGTCTACTTCTTGTCTCTCTCTAGCACCTATACAGAGAAAATACTTTATCCTGTACACTTTTTCCCAAGTGCTGCAAGGATGGGTGAAAGCGTGGCCTCTCTCACTCTCTTCCTTCTGCCTGTGCACTGTGGAGTGGGGCCAGGCACGCTCATGAGAATCTTTTCTTACTAGCCTCCAGTGAATTCACTAGACCTGGTAGAAACACATGTGTTTCAGATATTTTGGAAGGAAAAAAAAAAGAAAAGATTTATGAGTTCTGCCATACTTTCCAGTCACTTTATAGAACAACTGAAAGTTTTCAAATATTCCAAAATGTAAAAAGGAATAGCTTGTTTTAGAAAAATAAATCAGTTGTGTCTTTCCCAACCAACTCATTGTTCCAAGCAATGGGATGGATATGTGCTGCACTAGAGAGGAGAAACTGTTACTAGTGAAGTGATTAGTTTGTAAGTCCCCACAAAAGAATCCCCAACATCATCAGTACATTACTCTGCTTTCTTTCTTCAAGGGAGTCAAGACCACAATGAGCTGTGCAGAAACATAACTAAACAGTTCAACTCCCCCATGAGTTTACATAGAAGCGTGACTAGGAACTTGAGTCATTGCAGGTCCATAAGTCCTATAGTCTCTTTTGTAAATTCATCAGCATCATCTGGAAATTGGTATACACTTAGTCTATATAATTTCTGTGCAAAAGCTTTCTCCCTGTTACCTCTCTGTTTCTTGTACCTATGTTACAGTTTAGCTTAAATAGCTCATGTTCTGCCCTGCTGTTTATACCTCTGTCAAGTGGTTCTCAGTCTTCCCTTTGCTGAAGGACCTTTCATTTTTTTCAATGTCTTACGGATAATTAAAGGAATTATTTAAACATTGTGTTAATAATACATGATAAAGTAGTAATAAAAAAAAAAGAAACACAAATTAAATCAAAATTAGTATGCACAGTTTGATTCTGGCTTGTGTCAGGCACACAGCTCCAGGAGAGCTCCCTCCCTGACTGGATGTTCTCCAGACAGTTGTGTTAGCGTTACATTTTATGGGATCTCATACGCTGTAAATCTCTGGAGCCTGAGCACAGTGCTAGCACTGCTTCTAGCTCTGGGCTCTGAGGCACATTTCCCCCAAGTGCACATCTGACATCCTTCTAGGAAGTCAGAACCCTATAGCTCAGTGCCTAGGCACAGAAATCCATGTGGGCTACCCTACTGTGGAAAGGAAAAGCATGTATCGCAGCATCAAAAGTCATATCTGTAAACTGTAATTTCATAATTTGTCAATCTAATAGCATGATATCAGCTGGAGACCACAAATGGTGCATAGAAAGATTTCCCAAATTACCACAGCTTGTAGGAAAACATTTGACAGCTTGATTATAATACATGATTATAGGCTAGAGCAAACTTCGAGACTTAAAACCCCGCCCTAAATATTAAAAAAAAAAAACCCTTTGATTTTTAGCAAACTTAATTTAAAGACTGTGAGATCTGTTGCACAGATATGAATTTTCCCAATGAATAGAATCAGAGCATGAATGGAATACAAATTCTCATTTATCCCACTTTGGTACAAGTTACTTTCCCTCTGTTGCCAGTAAAGAAAAGAATATTGAATAGCTAAATATATTTGCACCCTGAAAAGGATCAATAGAGATCTGCAAATCCTCCATAGGCCTGAGGCTTTTGCTCAGAGGCACTGTAGACAAGATCTTCCCTTACTGCACAGAAAACAGAGGAAAATAGAGGATTTCTTCTTCCCAGGTCTTGAGAGAAATCCAGGCTTGGCCCCAAAGTATGGCTCCTCCACACAACAGACCTTTGCTTCCCGTGCACTGGGGTAGAGTTTGTGGAGATCTTCATCCTTACCAGTGTTATCAGGCACATTTCAAATGCCTGCATCTATGCTGAGAAACAAATCAGTACCAGGAAAAGATCCCTAGCTCAGAAGCCAAGAGGTACAGACAAGCTTGTGTTGTTCACTTTGCTGATAGCTAGCATCTTCTATGCTAAATTGCCTAGCAATTAATTCTGAGTTTCCTTCTGGAACTTTGCTCTGGTCAGACTATTTTTTGTGATTTTTTTTTTTTTTCTAGTTCAAAATTTCTGATGTAATGTAAGAATATGTATCAGTGATATTCCTATAGCATGAAATTGAGGGGTGGTATTGCATGAGGTCCAGTGTGACACAAGTGTATCTGGAGGCAAACCCTGCTAGTTCATACAGAGTCAAACTCTGCTTCTGTCTCTTGCTTCTTCCATACTGGCTTTTGGGATCAGCCTCTAGAATGAATTATTTCCAGGACCATAAACTGGAATTGTCTTTGACAGGGCTAACCAGAGCAGCCCAAAGCAGCAAGGGAGCTAAGAACTAGCAAGATGAGCTCCCGTGTCCAGGCTCACTACCTGTTTTGGCAGAATAGACATGTCCGCTGTTAGCCTGCACAACAAACACACATAAACATAAAATCAGGTAAAATTTTAAGAGTTGATCATCACTTTCACAGTTGATACTAAAACGCTCACATGACTTCAGACTAAAATAAATTCTTCAGAGGTAACCTTTCTGTTAAAGCTTTGCCTATGTACAAAAGTGATTATTTTTCAGGACTCTGTGGCTGAGGCTCCTCTCATCTAATTTTAGATGTATATATTTAACCTATGCTTCTAGATTTTATATATAATCGATGGGGAAAAATAGCCACTTTAGGAGCACTGTTCATTTCTAGGTGAGACCTAGTGGAGGCATACTGCATATTGCTGCAAAGGATGGAGTCAAACATTTGTTTACAATGAATCTCTTACAGTATTCTCTTTCCTGAATTCCATGAAGTGAAAGGCTTTTATGGTATAACATCATTAAAAGATTATAGTTTAAATGAGTGTTAATGTAAAATTAAAAAATGCTTTTAGTCCTTCCATAATTTCGTAGTATTTCCCCAGAGATATTTCTGATAATGTTGCTGATCTGTACAGAATATTTAAATGCAAAGTACACACTAAAAAAACCCCAAAACACCACCTCTGAAAAAAGCTTGCCTGGATTAAAGATGAATGCTTTTTTTTCAATAAAATATAAGTCATTACAAAGACAGAGGCTTATATCATGCTTGTGGCTAGTTCAAAGGATCATGTACTTTTTTTAGCACTTTCATGTAAACAACTTAAATTCTTGCTCTTAGTGAATTGTATTAGTTTTGTGGTGATGCATCAGGACTTTCATAAGAGAGCAAAATATATATGATCATTCTTTTGGGGGTATTTACATATGTACGTGTCTCCACACCTATCACACCCAAAGCTCTTTGAACAAATCAGCAACAGGATGTGACAGCCTCAGATGCCTCAAAGATACACATCATGGAAAAGGTCTCTGGAGGAGGAAAGGGAGACCTTACTGGTGCCACCCCTGGAGGGGAGTGTCTAATCTGACACTTGAGCATCCATGTGTGAGGGAGGGTGTGAGGGAATACCTTGACTGGCACTTGAAACATACGAGGCACCAGAGAATCCAGATGAGAGATACAAATCCACGTGATGCCAGACTTCCTTAATTCTGATGAAGCTTATAAAGGCCAGGGATTTACAGCAAGGAGGTAATAAAAGAAGGACAAAATTCTTGACCTGGTTAATAGTAAATAAACACTGAACTGCTGTGAGTGTCAGCTCTGCGCCTGAGTGCTCCAATAAATGTTTGACCTCTGTAAGACTAAGGAGATGAGGAGTTCACAGGTGTGAGTTGCATTACTAGTGTTGCTTTACTGCCAATGATAAGTTACCTCAATCTTTATTTTGTCTCATTTGCAACTAAAATGGGCATATAATGGCAACTGATCACCTAGCTGTGCTGCTGATGCACCCCTTTTCAGTCAAAATGTGCTGAGTTATTCAGGATTTACTTTTTAAACTGCCTAAATTAAACTAGCTCCCCCAACTCTGGGGATCCCTAACATATTTCACTCAATATAAGATTAGATGTTTTAAGTAGCTCATCCAAGCAATCCAACTTGTTTCACCTGAACTGTGCAAAGGAGCATTATCAGCAAACTGGCAAGTGAGTGTGTCCAACAGCTGGGGAACAGCTGGCAAGTGGTGACCCTCTCAGAGGAAACAGCTGTTTGCAGAATGCACCTGTCTGCACCCTGTTTCACTTACCCTTACATCCTAGGAAAGTGGTACAGGAATATGTACACTGAAATGTTAGCTACCTCAGAACTAGGCAACTAGACATCTCCTTTGAGCATCTTGAGAGGTGAAATTTCTGGGAGGTAATGGTACTAGAAGCAGATGATATGAATTAATTAACTAATTGAGGCTGAATGAATAAACTAGATGTACGCCTGTCTTTTGGGTGCTATGCACTAACCAGTCAATTTAGATGAGGTAGCTAACTTTTAGAATACTAGATTAGGGAAGACAAATCTCACTTTTCAGATATATTTATTCCATTATTTGTATCTGTATATGTGAAAATACCCATAGATATATAATTATGGAAGATGTTTTCTCTGAAGAACTTTGACTTTCAAAAAGTCCCAAAGATATCAGAAAGAAAGGCTGCATTTATATCATCTCTCAGCCAATCCAGCAAGAATTAAGGAGGTATGAGAGTTAAAGGCAATCTCTCACTATTCTCTGACCTGGACAGATAACATGTAATTTCTCGGAGTCTTTAAAATTGGAGTCTTTGTTCCAGAGAGAGTCTTTAAAATGATCAAATAACATTTTTTGTTTTTTAATCTCTATATCCTGCAATGACATTTTAAAATACAAGTGAAAAATTATACAGTATGTTATTCCTATATTAATGTCTATATTTTAATGTGTGTACATTCATTCGATGTGGTTGGACCACATATTGTAATTTTTTAGAATAAAATAACAAAAAAGTTAATATGTGGAGTGTTGTAAAAAGACTATCAATGGTTGCACATTCACCATTGTACCTAGTAGGGAAATTACTATACCAAAAAAAATGTTTCAAACAAAAACAAAAAAAAGAGTCAATGAATGAGTTTATAGCCATGTTTGAGTTTTCAAAAGTACTTATGAAACAAAGATGCAATTTATCTGTATTTTAGAAGTGAGACTAACATAAAGGATTTTGAGAAAATATTTTTGTAATGTTGCAACAAGATTTATTCAAATTTGGGATTAAAATAAGTGTAATTTTGAGGATAAGGAGGGAAATTATCTTGCCTTTCTATGCAACATTTTGTCCAGGTCTAATGCTCAGTCTTGAAGAATATTAAAAAATAAGAGAATTCAAAGGATGCTCACAAAGTTATTTGAATTCAGAGTAGCTTAGTTTTTCCATTTGTAGAAAAGGAGGCTGAAAGGTGACATACCTGCTGTTGGAAGGTTTTTCAAGTCTGGTGATAAAGACATAACAAAATACAGTTGCTGGAAGTTGAAGTTACAAAAAATTAAACTTGAAATAAGATGATATCTCCTAGCAGCATAGGAGTAGCAATGCAACTAAATAAAAAACATCTTATTGAGGGAGATGATCCAGTCACCAATAAGGACTTTAGAATCAGATTTCATGTAATTTGAAGATAATTTATTTAAAAGCAAATTTTTATGTTCTGTGTGGCTGTGTTTGCATGAGTATTTCCAGGGCAGAAAGGGGACAGAAGAAAGGGAGGTTTGTTCAGATAGTCCCTTTGCTTTTAAAATCTGTGAGTTTCATCCCCTGTCTTCATGGTCATTAACGAAGACCTGGGCACCTGTATAGCACTCAACATGACAAATAACTTTGTTTAAAGTTAACAATTACAATTATGCCTCATTCTCTAAACCTTAACAATGATTCCCTTCTCCATCTCTAGATGCAGAGAAGCCTACATAAATCTGTTGAAAAGTGTTTGGTTTTTTTTTCCCTCTGGAGAATGAAATATTAGCTATTGTCAAAGGTGAGATAATTAACAGCGTAGCCCCATGTGTTGAGAGATTACAGAGAATGTTAATTTTCAGATGGCTGACTAGTGTTAAATGATTACTGATCACCTGATAGGGGTTGTGAAGGCTAAGAAGTTTTTTGATTGGCTTTGTTTATATCATAGAGCTTGGTGAGGTTGTCTGGGTACACCACCTGTCCCTCACATCTCCATTGCCTGCCTCTAAAGACTTTGGGCAAACACTGGTCTCATCTGTGCCATTGATGTGAAGCTGAGTCTGTCGAGTAATAAAATGACTTTGTGAACCTGTCTGGACATAATACAAGTTTTCTGGATGAAACTGAATGATTTGTGCTGTTTAGTAGGTCTGATTACAATAATTCTTAAACTCCAGGTAAACTGAAAGCAAGGCATAAGGAAGTATACAATAACAGCTGGCTACCTCCAAATTGTTGTTCAAGAAGAAAATTTTAAAAGTCCAAACCTTCTCTTGTCATGAACAAGTAACATTTCCTTACCACCTACTGTACCTTGTTATTTCCATCCTAGGTTTTTGCAGAGCTGCTGGAAAGGAGTGACAGTAATGCAGCTTCTGTGGCACCTCATTTGGAAGATTCTTTTTCCAGAAACAAATGAATTTTTAAGGGAAAAAAGATCCTATGGACATTCTATTTAAAAATTACCAGCATTGTGAGGGGGTTGCCTGGGAACTATGAGAGAATACTGGACTAGATGGATCATTAGTTGGATCTGGGCAGGCAATACATACTGTCCTCTCCCACATACAAAGACTAACATCATGCCTTGATTCTCGAAAGAGAATGACAGTAACTCAAACTCTTCAGCTGTGATTTCTGAAGTGGTTAATCTCTTCCCTGATGAGATTTGACAAGGAATTAGTGGACTGACTGAACAGATTGTGCTAGATCTGTAGCACTCATCATTCCTTTTTCTGTGTTTTTTTCTTTTCTTCTCTTAAATGTGTCTCTCTGTGTTAATGCCCTGTTTGACATATGGGAGTAGACAGGTCTATTTTAAGGCAAGTGTCAGATCATATGATGAAAGATGTTGAAAAGGACAGTGACGGGGTCTATGAAAGAGGCAAGCCACCCTCTTGAAAATCAATATTTATCTTTCTCCTTTCCTAGTATCAGAGATCAGTATTAGAGGGAGGGAGGGAGCTGCAAATTGACAGTACAATCTGCTGTATGTGATTACATGCAAAGGGAAAAGATCTCTGGAGATGAGGAAACCAGCATCAGCTCCTCTACTGAACCCAGTATCTAAGTTTATTATTGAAAGCATTCCTTCTGCACTCACTGAGGTTAAGATTTCACCATAACAATCAAGGCCATGCTGGCTGACCTGGTGCTGTTCTAGGAAGTATTATATTCTTACTGCATTTCTCTCCTGAGACGGGTAATAAGTTCACATCCTGAAGGAGCACCTAAATCTTTGTGCTTCTAACCTTTTGTCAGAGCTACCTATGGCATGGGTGAGAATGTGAAGGGTTTAGCCTAATGAAAGGGTCCCTCCCCTCTGCAGGCTCCCAACTCCATGTCGTCTGTTTAATCTATGATGGTGGGACAAATGCATTAACCATTTTGCAAAAGATGGCCTCTGCAAGGCTGGAATAACGGGAGACAACCACACCGTGACTGTTCCTGTGTGGCCTCAGATGGCTACTTCAGCACAAAGGGAGAGGTTTCCATGCATTTTAGAGAAATTAATGCTTCAGCACTTCTAAATTTATATGCTGGGTGACCTCTCAGATCAATAAATTTATGTATAAATGAGACAGGGTTTACCAATGAGCTAGTCCCTCTTGCCTGTTAAATCTATATGAATGTCAATTATAAAATATGTTGGCCACAACATACAACCACATATATGTTAGCAGAAGAAAAAATAAGGTGGAAAAGGGTGATTTTTTTTCCCCTTTTTTTTGTGAGGCATATAGCAAAACCTTCTGTCTGGTGAAAACAATACATTTAAAGGACTGTAAAAAGGTTACAGCTTAACTTTTTCAATGCCAGACCACTGAGAAGTGAAATAAGTTTCCACACTCACTGATGAAGAAATGTGAATAAATATGAGTGGTTACAGTCAGTAAATTCAGTAATTGGACCATTTTTGAACACAGAAGCCTCCACCAATATAGAAAGTAGTTGATAACAAATTATTGCTTAGCACAGCTGAATTTTGACAAAGATTTGGCAACATAATGGTGACTTTATTTATTTATTTATTTATTTCATTGCTTCTTACATGAAGAGGTATGCATTAATCTTAACCTTTCTGAAGTCAAAATGAGTTATGCCATTGTTTAAAAGGTCTGAAGTTTCATTCTGTGTTATTATTAACAATATATTTCATTAGCAGTTCTCTAAGTAATATTATTAGCTAGCAGAAGTACTTTAGTCTCTAGAAAAAATGTATTTGCAAATTTAATTTGGCTGGTAACTTTCAGTTCACTGCATGATGCCTTCAATCTTTGTCATTAATTATCCATGAACATTCATATGAACACATATTTTTTCATTCAACAGTACTCGAAAACTGTAAAGGTCACATAAAAGTTAATTTTAGCAACACATCTCATATGTTTTCATGTTCTTTATCTATGATGCATATTACTGCTACAGCTCCCACTGAGATGAATTTGTCCTTTTAGAATCATAGAATCATAGAATCATTAAGGTTGGAAAAGACCCTTAAGATCATTGAGTCCAACCGTTAACCTATCACTGCCAAGTCCACCACTAAACCATGTTCTCAAGCACCATGTCTACCCGTCTTTTAAATACCTCCAGGGATGCAGACTCAACCACTTCCCTGGGCAGCCTGTTCCAATGCCTGATTACCCTTTCGGTGAAGAAGTTTTTCCTAATATCCAACCTAAACTTCCCCTGGCGCAGCTTGAGGCCGTTTCCTCTCGTCCTATCACTTGTTACTAGGGAGAAGAGAGCGATCCCCACCTCGCTACAACCTCGTTTCAGCTAGTATTACATTGGCTCAATCTGCTAGCTCTGGAATTCCCCAAATTAAGGCCAAAGGATGATCAGTATAATGTCTTTTTACACTCAATCCTCATACCTACATATGAAGCAACCAAAAAGAGTTACAGCTGTGTGTGTATGTGACAGACTGCACCCATAATTTGTCCCTAGTCTGCTCTGTGTCTTTTTCCCCTTCCTGTTGCATATAGATAAATGATGCTGGCATTTCTTTGCTGAAAAAAGTGTTATTTCTGGTTGACCCAGGCATGTGGCCTATAACCATGTTTAATAAAATACAATGCTTAAGAATGTAATGGATTCATTGTTCCCTGTTCATTTCAGAACTGATCCTGTGTGCTCTAACAAGGAACAGTGTCACCATTAATTCGTCTCAGAACGAGTCTGGCTGCCAGTGCTTGAATAGGCTAAAATTTTTTGAGCACAGATGGATTTCAATCTGTCCCATATTGAAAGCTGAGAATTAATAGCAGGCTTCCACTCAAAAATTGTATCTACACAGGGACAGAATATAGATAAATATCAATGTCTTCCATGCAGATGCCTTTCATGCAGACTGACATTATTTCTCTATCAATCTAACTAAGCATCGCAAAGTAAACGAAACAAGACAAAACACACTCATTTTAATTTAATTGAACCCAGAACTTGTCATAAGAAAACAGTAAGACACAGAAGTCTTCTGAAATAGTCATATCCAATTAATTGAACTGTGTATAGACAGGAAAGGGTCAGTCATAAAAATTAGGTAGGTTATGTGAGTTATGTTCTTATAATATGAGACCAGAAGGCAACATTTACTTTGTCCTGGTAATTGATTATCACTACTCTCCTCCACTTCCTGACTTACTTGGAAATACCTTGTACTAAGAATCTTACTAGATCTTAGCACACAAGGACAGAAAGGCTATTCTAGAAGAGCTGTTAGATTGCATGTTCCAAAAGATTTCTCATACCAGAAATCAGAAAGAAAATCTATTGGGGGGGGGGGGGGGGGGGGGGACAGGGACCAAAAGCAACAACCCAGTACAGTTGTTTAAAGACCTCACCAGTACATAGACATAAATACACACACACATATATAAACATACACATTATAAACAGTGAAACCACTTAAATTGTCAAGGTAAATGAGAAAAATGAGTTAATTGGTTTCTTTTCAACAGTTCAGAGCTCCCACGGTTGGCTTTATGAACCTCAAGCAGGGGAGGGAGCAAAGAAACACTGAGCAATTCTCATTAACCATTTAAACAGGAGCTGGTGAGAGAGTGCTGTTCATTGCACAGAATTGTACGTTTCACCCATCTTTCTCCTCCCTTATTCCCTTGTTTCCTTACCTTCCTTATGAAGCGGAGCCATGACCCGTGTGTGGAAGAGCTCTATTCTGTAGTGCCAAGAGCAGTGGAACCTTGGTCTGTAACTGCTCTCATAGTAGAAATAATAGATCATGATAATGGCCGTTGGCTCTCTACACTGCAGACCAACTGATTTATAACTGCTGCAGCTCTCCTTTCACTCTGAGCAATGCTTGAGTTAAAAGGCATGAGGTGCAGGGCCTGGAGACTGTAAGGCAGGACTGCTTCTCACTGCAGTAAGAAGATCCTAATGGCCCTGACTGGCTTCACCAGGGACCTTCCCCACTCCCTTGCCTGTGGCCCAGGAACCCTATTTCAGCTCAGGCTGGGCCCCCATTCCCTGCTTGGGCTGTGCTGCTGCTGCTTCCAGACCAATGTCTGCCTTCCGCTGTTCCTGACTTGTTGGATGGACTTCCTGGATGGATGTTGGACCTGACTTGCCACTCTGAATTTGTCTGATCGTCACTGGACTGCTGGCACAACCTGTTATTTTCAGCAACCCTGCCCTACTTGCCTTGCTCAGGTCCCATGGCGCTGGGCCCTTCTCTATGAGGACTCTGCCCTGCCGCTGTTTGGGTCACTGTGGCTTCTGATGCATCCTCCTCATGGAGCAGCCCCACTCCTGGAGGCTCTCAGGGATCCAGAGGACATCCGACATGGCTCCCCCAGAGCTGACAGGGCTCTCATTAGTGACCCAGTACATCATTGTCATTGAACGTCAGCAAAAGGTCCTTTGCATACCAGTCTACTGAATGCAGAAAAAATGGATGATAATAATAGTGGTGTAGCTGTGAAACACTACATCGAATTATTTCTAGTTTATTCGTGGTGAAAGAACAAAAACTAGATAGTCCCTAAAACTCTGTCATCTTTCTTATAAAAACAACAGAACAGAGGTAGGAAGAGGTTTTCCCTAATTCATGTCAGATAATAGAGTTGGACCTGCTTAGAGAAAAACACATGGGCCACCCAACTGCAGGGTCTAAAGAGACTGGTATCATTTTTTCTCACAAGGGACACCTGTCTAGACCAGGAGACTAGCTGATCCGGTTGCAGCTGCCCTAATTAAAATTGTCCTCTGTGACTGAAGGAGAGAGAATGTCATGTCTTGAAGGACATTCAGCCCCCCAAAGTAGGCTCACCATCTAACACTGCCTGTGAATGGATATGGGGCCTGACTTCCTCCAGGTGACTTCTGATTGCTTCTCTCTGCCATAAGTCAGTCAGAGTGATCATGTCCAGATGCATTCACTAAACTTCAATAGATTTAAACTGAGAAGGATTGATGCTCTAATGAACAAGTCTCATCACTTCGGTAGCAACATGTCACTTTTCCTCACCCCTTCTCTCTAGACTGTAATCTAAATAAAGTCTGACCCACCATATACTCACTCATGTACAAATGACTTTGAAATTCTCTACCAATGGACTGCTGAATTAAGGCCCTGTTTCAGTAAATAATTGCCTTTTACTCAACTTCATTGCCATTGATATGTACCTTTTTTATTATTTTCAGAGCAATTTGTATAATATTTTTCCTAATCTATTCTTTTAAGAAGAACATATGTTGTTCAATAGCTGGCTTGGAAATGGAAAAATGTCTATTATTAATGCACAATATGTGCTACTACTACAAACTATTGACTAATGTTAAAAAACTCCTAAGAATTCATTAAAATTCATTAGAACCATGTGTCCATGGACTTATGTGTAAACCTAAAGGGCAGCATGTCACCCCAACCATTTGAGAAATGATCATGTAGAGAAAGACCAAAAAGACAAAGGCTTTCCTTCATTACTAAAGGGCCATGAAAATTCTACCTACTTCTTGATGTTTCCACAGAATTTCTCTGGGGCACTTCTGGATGAAAAACACTACATAAGATTGAAATACAGATACAGTAGGTGAAAACAAAAAAACCTATTTTTATTCTTGGCTGTAATGTTAATTTAAACCCTTAAAATGTTTCCATCTCAGTTTCTGTATTGTTTCCCACCTTAATGTGACCTTGGCTTTCCATACAAAGATTACAAAAAAATATTCAATTTCAGCTATATGTTTATTATTTCATGCAGTCTTTTAAAGAACCTGTATAGGAACAAGATTATTGTAGTTTTTATCTGCGTCTTCCCTTTGCTTTATACAAAAACATCATTTTAAATAATATAATTTAAATGTGTTTAGAAGAAATAAATGGAAAACATCCATCCATTGTTAGTCATTTGAAACTGAACGAGTTTTTTTTTTCAGCCACTAGGCATCACACATGGTATTGAGCAATACATTTCATTTCCCAAGCCAGAAGCAGAACATCAGAGGACAGTATTCTCAAGAGCCCCATAGTCAGGAAAGTGGTTCCTTCATCTAGTTAGAACAAAGGCAATTTGGATATTTGCAATGAATCTGCAGATTCTATTGTTAATAGTCTTAAATTTTAGTCTCTGTCAAACAAAATTCCTGATTTTAGCCTACTCCTAGAGGATCTGTTGTTTTTTTTATTTTGCTCATTTCACCCAAGGCTGAAATCACATGAAAAACATCAATCAGAGAAGGAGATGGCAGAAATCCAGACCTAAGTTCTTACTATGAGAAGAATTCATTGTGGCCTCATCCTCTAACTGCAGATCTGATTCCTTTCCACTCTAAACTTTGAACAACCCTCACTTAAGGATTAGTTAAATCTGATTTTGAACGCTGCTTCTTTTGATCAAATGTAATTTGAAATCACTGTATTTTCTGAACAACTTTCTCCCAAACTTCTTCAGAAAGCTTAGTCTTTAAATTCTCTATAAAATAAATTATTTTTAGACTGATTTATCCATAAAACAAAATTCTGTACTTGCATGCTATGTGATTATATAGTTTGTACAGTCTGTATACAATAAATCATTACATTCACCAGGTACTGTGTGCACTGTTCTTACAAAGTACTGCACAAAATGGCTTTGAAAATGCATGTCTGTGAAAGAATTTAACATGAAAACTGTCAAAGACAGTTAAACAATTTGTACAGAAGCCAAAGTTGTGATGTTTTTGTTTTTTTTTTTTCCCCCAAGGACTGAATACCAGAATCTCTTGGCTTCTCCATCCAGCCTGAGATGTTAACACAGCAAATTGTGTCTCACAGGCTTCTCCCCAAGGTGGCTGGAATCTGATACTCTTACCATAGGTATCTAAGCCTCCACCTGCAGAAGAGTAAGGGTCTCTCCTAATCCCATAACATCTGTTGGTCCTATGTGAATGTCTGACACCCTGAAGATCTGAAATATCATTGAAAGTTTATATGATTAGACAACTTAATTTTTCCTGGAGTGGGGTGAAGGGGGAAGGACAGCCCGCTGTTTTCACTGAAGTCTGGGTCAGTACCTTGGTTTATTAAAAAACATTTGTCTACTTTGGAGAAAAGTAGGTTGAGGGGTGACCTCATTGCTCTCTACAGCTTCCTGAACAGGGGAAGAGGAGAGGGAGGTGCTGATCTCATCTCTCTGGTATCCAGTGATAGGACACATGGGAATGGTTCAAAGCTGCACCAGGGGAGGTTTAGACTGGACATTAGGAAGCATTTCTTTACCGAGAAAGTGGTCAAACACTGGAACAGACTTCCTAGAGCGGTGGTCGATGCCCCAAGCCTGTCAGTGCTTAAAAGGCATTTGGACAATGCCCTTAATAACATGCTTTTTAACTTTTGGTCAGCCCTGAAGTGGTCAGGCAGTTGGACTAGATGATCATTGTAGGTCCCTTCCAACTGAAATAGTCTATTCTATTCTATTCTATTCTATTCTATTCTATTCTATTCTATTCTATTCTATTCTATTCTATTCTATTCTATTCTGTTCTGTTCTGTTCTATTCTGTTCTGTTCTATTCTATTCTATTCTATTCTATTCTATTCTATTCTATTCTAAAAAGCTGATTCATTTTTTAATGAAGATTTTTTAAAAATTATTTACAGTTACTTTTTTTTCATGTCTTTGATTTGAATTAGTATATCATTATATTACACATTTGTGGAACCATCTCCTAATAGCTTCATTTGGAGACTATGACCAGGACTAGCTTATATTCATAATAGTCATGCTACTCTAAAGGAGGAGCACAGATTGTGCCATGAGGACATTGAGGTTCAAAACTATATATCTGTTGTGGACGCAGATGATGTCTTTTTTCTCCAAACTGTCCTAATGGGGTCTGCCTTCACTCATCTCCAACCTGCAGTAACCTTGGACTTGTGGGAAGTGAAGGAGGTCCGACAAGAATTTGTTGTGTTGTGATCTATAGCAGGCTTTGCTCTGTGAGTCACAGTTATGCTGTTTTCTGCAGTGCAGCCCCTGCCCCAAGCTGTAGGCCAGGTTGCTATAGGGCAGCTCTATAGGGGACTTTCAAGGAGGCAGGTGGGTCATTTGCAGTGGGACTGGCACTAATCTCCTCTGCTACTGCCCTCCACATCTATCAAGTGTGCCATTAACTGGAATCTTCCCTGACGTTTGTAAAAGTGTGTGAATACATTCCTCTTTTGAAGAGGAAAATGCACTTTTGGTGAGTGTTCACTATTTCTGAGGGCATGAGTTTGATGGTTGTCTGCTAGCCCCCTTCCCTTGTAGTCAAATCTCACTCAGGATTATTGCTGTTCCCTAAACCTGTGCTCAACGGACTTCTCACCTCATTGACAAAAGATTTAGTGACAGGAACAACTGAGTTAAGATCTTAAAGAGACAAAGCGAGATTGGAGAATTAGGCAGACCAGCCATCGAAGTAACTTACTGATGTAACAGATCCAGCAGTATACATTTTAATAACATGTGGCCTTTGCTGTTGTTCTGCGAAATCCATTAAATGGCTTCCTTTGATGGCAAAATAGCACAGATTTGCACTGATGTTTTTGAGGGAAAATGCAAACAAGCTATCACTTGTGTTTCCTATGAAAAGCAGCTGTATGTTCTCGTAACAAGCACTTAGGGGTGTGTAATATTATTTGTATAGTAGTCCTCATCTGTATAGCATTAATTAGATATGTAAAATATGATTAGTATGCAAAATATTAGGTATGGAAACCGTGCTTTTATTGTAGTAAGCGCCCATAAGGAGATACAGGTGAGTAATGAGCTATAACAAAAAAATATAAACCAAAGTACTATTAATGTGTGATTCCTAATACAGGGTTAGTGAGTTATATTTCTAAATCAGAAAGATAGCCTTTCTCTTGCTGTTCTCCCCCTCTCCCCCGCAGTTCATTTAATATTGGGAGATAAACTGTCAGATCTGTAGGTAACACCAAATACATGGAAAATAAAGAGACACTAAAATAAATCACATCTGAATCCTTCAAGATTTGTGAGTTATCAAGCCACATGTATTTTCAGGGCTTGTTTTTTTTTCCAGCAACAGTGCTGCACATTAACTGTGCATTCTGCATTTTAAATACAATTACAAAGATATGAAAAATGATGGAATTTGGCAAAAAGATAAAATATCATCTCTTAAGATCACTTTGGCACAAATCTAGGGTTCTTGTTATTCAAGAAAAAAAAATGTGTTCATCTCAGAATGAAGAAAAAAATCCCTCAGAATTTTAATAAAGAATAACTGTAAAACTGTTCCATGAATCTAAAACAGTATTCTTCTGTCTTTGTAAAACAATTCCTAATCCTGTTTAAATATGGCCCCGGAAAAGCTATAAGTCTGATTTTTTGTTTTGTCTTCTTTTCTTGTTAACCAACCAACCAACTAACCAAACTGTTAGATTATTTGTTTGTTTGCTTTATCGTGAAGGTGTAGCCTCAATTTCTGGAAGAACTGCACAGTCAGAGGGGTAAAAAGTGAGTGGAGGCATAACAGCTGCTTTCTGCCTAAAGATATGCAAGATTTTTTTCTATATTCTTACTAGCAGTGCAAGGCAAAATTTTGCTCAGTTCTTTGGAATATAAGAATGCGAAATTTAGTATCGTAAGGAATTTCCTACTAATAAGAAAAACCCACTGTAAATTATATCCTCTCCTCTTTTGCTAGAATTAATGAAATATGAATTTTTGTGTTCATATGGATGTCGCTGTGAAAATTGAATTAATAACTTCATAAATTAACATTATTTTTAGGATAGTTTTCTTTGCATTCACAATGGAATCTCGGTACAGAACCTGTACAGTTACAGAGCAACACTAAAAAAGTAATGTAGTCTCAAGAGTTTTCACAGAGGGATTAGCCTAGATTTACTGGAGCTGAGAGCCCAGTTTGCCACATAGTTTGCAGAATTAATTTTCTTTGTCAGCTGTAAAGATTTTTGCTGATCAGGACTGTGTGTGGTTTATAACAAACAACTTCTAACAAATGTTTCCATGTTTCAGTGTAAGATATGTAATAAAGACCCAAGATCACTGAAGTAGTGCACATAATTTCAGATCTTTTCATCCCATTATATCTTTTGCTAGTGTCTTTCTTGAGCAAGAAAGATATTTTGGCACTCAACTATTCTGATTTTCATTTTACTGAGAATTTAACAGATATTTTTCCAAACTGAAATAAGGAAAAATAAAGTTTTCATATCTTGTTTAAAACCTCTCTGGATTCATAAAATATGATGTCATAGGATTAGTGCCCCTTTAAAAACAATATTTACATTAGTTTTTCCTCCTCATTAGATAATCACACTGATGTTCCCAAATGATAGGAAGGCAATGCAGGAAACTCCTCCTTCTTTTTCAAGATGAGATGGATTAGTGTTTGCTTTGCTGGAACATTGGATGGTCCCTGTCTGCAGAAATAAGTAGTTACACCTTGAACACAAGGTAGGATATGAACACCGCTGTTAATTTATATCAGATGTGATCTCCTTTCTAAATTTTGTATTATATACATAAAATTGTCATCTCACAGAAGATGCAAAACTATGCATCTTTAAGCACCGTTTTTCAAAAGGTTTCATTTTCCTCCAGGACTAATAATTTTTAAACATAAAAATTGAAGAGGGATAAACCTTCTTGCTCAGCCATCCTGCCACCAGGTATTTTTTTCTTTCCCTATGCCAGACTTTCTCAGCAAGCATTGCTTGGTATAGTCCTAAAAGAATAGATTAATATTTTCCCTGCTTCATATATCTTAAGGGATTGGTTCCAGCAGTGGTAAGAACAACTCCTCAGGCTGAAGCCTTATTTCCTTCAGCACATTCCATTATCTCTGGGAATTCCTGGGCTCTTCTTGACTCCCTGTACCATGGTTTTGTTTACCATCCTCCTCTCCATGACCAACCACAGATGTTCACACCACCTCTATGCAAGCCTCCCACTCATCCAGAAGCACACGCCTATTCATATCTGTCATCATTTGGCATTTTTGTCTGAGGCGATGCAGGTGTTTCTTTATGAAGAATTTCTGGAGGGGGTTCCACAGGCCTGAAATACTCTTGCAGAGAGTGCCTCGCACTCTCCTAATCTTCCAGTTTATAATTTTAATTGTGCTTTAGTTTGTCACAGAATCGCTGGTCTTTCCAGCCTGGAGAATAATCAGTCTTGCTTGTAAGTGTGGAAAGCTGAGCTTGTTTCCCCAAACTCTCCTTAACCTGCAGCTATCAGTTAGCAAGTGTCTACAGATCATTTAAGTATGAAGGTTTGCACTGACCCTGCTTTGAGTTTAGTCCTAAAACTAAAGTATATGCTAAGGGAGACCAGCAGAGAACTCTTTTGTTTTGTACTACGAAGATTTTATTTTGGAATTAATTTTTTGGTCTCGTGTCTATTGGAGCACTGTAGTTACCAAAAAATGTACAGTTTATGCTTATAACTTATGTGTGCAGATACCTTGTTTCAACATTAATTTATGTTCTTATTGCATGTGTTATAACATTACTATAAAAACATCCTTCATATCATGTAAGACTTTTATAGATGGCAAAAAGAACACATAATCCTCTGATTTTCATCTTGATGAGAATCCTGTTAATAAAATAGTAAATACAAAAAAGATAATAAGGAAAATATTTCTGAAAAGTATAATGCAATCAGCTTTGTATGTCAGATTACTGGAATAATATTTTACCTAAAAACTTTGTATGTCAGATTACTGGAATAACATTTTACCTAAAAAGTTATATTTCCCACACTTGCCAGATTTCAGCCCTAATGCATGTTGAGCCATAGTCACAGTGAAATACCTATTTTAAAATAGTTAAAATTAAGCTTTATAAAATACAACAGAACGATTTAGGGTAATTTCCTTGGGATCTTAGATACAGGACAGTATCAAGGAGTTTTTTCCTTTTCAGTCTTCTAATTTATCCAAGATATTCTAAGGGAAATGCTTAACATTTGTCAAATAAAGCCTGAACTTACTTTTGATGAGAAAACTCTCATTGATTTGAGAAGGCAGAAAATTTGATCCATTAGAAAGGAAAATGAATGTTCTTTCTAAGTGAAAAAGAACTGCCGCTCTGAAAGATACTGCTTACCATAATGTTGCATTTTTGTTATATTACACTGTTTAGCAAAAGTCCAAACTGGGACACATCACTTTTAATAAGGATGCATTTGAGAAGATGAATTAAGTCTCAGACAGAAGAAGTAGGTGAACTTGTCCTAGCTGTGGGTGGTGTAGTAATTAAAAGTCAGGGAAACTGCACTCTTTGACAGTTCATTAGACAAAACAGTATGTGGAAAATGTCTTGTCATGTCTAATTGCTACAACTGCTTGGATTTTTCTGCTATACTGGGACATCAGCTATTCATAAACCAGCAGGAGGAATTAATCTGCGGAAAGATGCACTTCCTACGTTACATGTATCCTGCTACGTGGTCAATGCCTCCAGTCTTTGACTAAAAGCTGTAACTTCACTAAAAGACAGGGCAATATAACACTAGAAAATCTATATCTAGCAATAGTGTTAGAATTATTGGGTTGACCCAATAACATTACTTAGGAGCGTAATGCTGTCTGAGTGGGATTATATTGTGTTGTCTATCACGATAATTTTTACATATACATTACTAAGCAGTTCCAGATGTGGAATTTGAGCTAGAGCTACTGGTGTTGGAGCCTTCTTGTTTCATCTCAGGATGTAGAGATACTAGCTTCAGTACATGGGTGAATGATCTTACAATACAGCAGCAGCAATGTATCACACTGATTTTCTGTACTTTCATTCATATTTTCCATTATATAGAACGTTAGGATGCAACTTAGTATTTCCATAATAAAATGAGAGGCAATTCACAGTGGGGCAGCTTTTGCACTTGAGTTCATTGTAGTTCAGGCATTTTCAGCGCAACACATTGTGCTGTAGCTGCACACTTCACGGGTAGTTTCAGACAGCACTGGGATTTCAACTGAAGTGACTGGATTGACATGAGACTAAATGAAATCACAGTCTAATTCATGCCCACAAAACTGATTTCTGTTTTCCAATAGAGGCTACATGGTTTGATATAGCCCTCACCCTGCCAACATTTGTGCATGTATTTAATGTTGTCAACATTAGTAGATTCATATATTTTGATGGAACTTCATATTAGTCGGGTAATTATTGAATTCTCATTGTACTAACATTCATCAGTCGTTAAGGACTACTGGGAAATTCATACAGGATCTACCTACTTCAGTCTTTAGATTTCCTAATATCCTAAGCTTTTGCTTCAGAGGCTACTTCAGCACCATGAAGCCTTTCTAGCTGGCGCGTGCACATACTGCCTCATGCTCTGAGGCATCTACTTCATCAGGCTTGAGCTTGCTTGAGCTTGCTTGACATAGTAACTATCCATGGAAAAGTACTTTTCATAAGGGACTTGTAAACATGCTTCTGGACATTGACGGAATATGGTGCGAGACGCTTACGTGTGTTTTACTGATGGTATTGTGAAAATCTGAAAACAATATCAACAACTACAATAATAATAATAATAACAACAACAGCAACAACAGATCCACAGAACTTCACTACGGCTCTTGAAATGGATTCTTTTATATAAAATTTAAATATAATAAGTGCGAGGATCGACTTGGTGTGCTCTGATGTCTACAGTGTTTGCAAGTAGTTTTGCATGAGTAAAACTCATGCAAATTGTCCATCTTTTACACTCAGAGTCAATAGAGCATTACATAAACAGGATCTGACTGATCTGTAGGAGGTATTTGCACTCTGACATGGTGGATTAGTTGTGGTCTGATGCCACTCCCAGCAACTAGTGCAAGTGGATGAAAAGCTTGCAGTATAGCTACAAAAGCAGAGGCATTAAAGAAAATAAACAAGAGATGATGCAATCTGAAGAAATTCTGTGAATGTATGCAAAAGAAGTAACTTGGATACAAAAAGCATGATTTTCAAAAGTATTCAGCATTGGTGTAAAGCTTCCATTGATTTTAATGGTAGCAATACTAGGCTGGTGCATTTGAAAAGACTGACTTTAAGGAGAAGAAATTAAACCTATGGCCAGTGGTGAAAAACAGCATCTGCCAAAGGAATGGTTCAGGGCAGAAGCCCAAGCTTAGCTACTCTGATTTATTCTCTTGAGGAGTTTTGTCTCTCCTTCAACTTCAGAAGATAAGGAGAAAAGTATTCCAAGAATAACATTAAAAATAAAAAGAAGTTAGCGGTGTGAATCACCTGAGTGCTTTTTGAACAAAATGCTTTATTCATTACTGTCTTGATCCATATTTGTGCCAAAACAGCTCCACCAATTTCAGTTAAATTCTACCAACATATGACAGGGATATATTGATGAATCAAATCCTAAATTAAAATTATTAAAAATTTATAAGCTGTTGTTTTTTTCTACACAAGTATACAAAACAAGGATAGAAAGAACATTGGTATATCTGACTGCCCATTTTCTTAGCTTTTCTTACTGGGTAACTGCAGCATTCCTGGTATTATATAGTGACTCATAAGCAAATCACAAATCACATTATACATATTTTAAGAAATAATAATCTACACTTGACACTTAGCAGCCATGATTAGGAACTGAAGATGTGGCCTATACTTCCCCCTGGCCCGATATTGGTTACTTGATTTTTAAGGCAGTTCTATGCCACTATTTCACCTTAACTTTGTCTTTAATACCTCTATTTTGACTATTGCACTCTAACACACAGCAATTCTATTTCTCTTTGGGTGTCAGAGAATAGGGCACAAGGGTGCAACTTATTAATTTCAGTAATTTTTCATTCCTCTGGGTTTATTTTAAAGTTTTGTCTGTATCCTGTCAGCATCCAGAAGTGAAATCACGATTTTTAGGATTATGAACTCTTCATAAAAATCAATGGATTGTATTAGTCCCTGCCACAAGGCTTAGATGGAGGGTTGCAACTTGCAAATTGCAAGCATGAGTTTAAACTTCTCAACAAGATGGCAATTTAACCTTTTAGTTTTCTCCTAATCTTATTACAGGCCCCCTGAGGCTATATTTACCTTCAAGGCAAGTGAACGTTTTTGAACCTATTAGCAGGAGGAATTAAACAGACCTGTACCAAAGGAGCAGGAAGACGAATTTTGAAAGGGTTTCAGATTTAGGTTGAGACCCAGACTACTATGTCCAACTTGTCACTCAAGTTCTCATTAGAGTCCCAAGGTCAATCTCTCTGACCAGGATAATTTGGTGCACAACTGGACTTTACTTTTAACACTGCTGGGGATGAACGCCTTTATTCTTTGCAAGTTTTCCTTAAAAGTATCTGTGTTTTCAATGTACCTCTTAGTGGTAAAATTTAGTGGGACTTACACCATCATTCATTTTTTCTTTTCTTTTTTCAGGGTTGGGAACAATGCATGATTGATGGGCTGAAAGATTTAAATCCTCTCTTCATCTAAGTACCAGGCACCACTAGTCAATGCCTACTGTAGGTTTCAAGGATACTGATACTTTTAGATTCTGAAAAAAAATAAGAAAGAAAAAATCGTTGCTAGTAGCAAAAGCAATTGCTGACACAAAATTAGTATCTTGATAAAAACAAAAGGAATATAAGTGTACCCAGATTCTGCAACTGGATCTGCACAGACTGATTCTGACACCAGGTTTCAAAAACATGGGTCTGACTATAGAAACGTGACCGGAGTGGAAAAATCCAGACTGCAAGTGCATACGCATGGGTCACATTTACATCAGCTGGAGCTGCATTCAGCTGTAAGTGTTCTAGGCAGAAACTGCTGTGTTTTACAGCTGTAAAATCTTCAGCTTCATATAGACAGCCTCAGTTGTGACACTTAGGTACTACTGTAGGAATAAATAAATAAGAATTGTAGAATATAATGTTGAAAAAAATTATCTATCTATATGTTGTCATTTCTTACACACTTTCTTGCCTTCTGATGTTTCCTTTATTTGACATGAGAAAACAGAAGATTAAATTCGGCAAAATTTGTCATGACTGCCAATTTCTTTTCTAGAGAGACCAAGAATGGAACAAAACTGAAATGCCTGGAACATCTAGCCTGGGCAGGGGGAGCCAGCGAAACACTGTGTGGCACAACCTTGTGCAGTTCTGATCTAGTGGGTGTCCTTATGCTAAACCAGCAATAAATTAACTCATATCTGCTTAGGTAGAAAGAAACTGCTATCAAAAATGTACATTTCACATTAGGCTGTGGAGAAACTGTATATTTTGTGTTAAATGTAAATAGCAGATAAAGACTTAACTTAAAAAAAGGAATCAGCAGAAATCTTGAACTACAGTTTCCTCCTTACATTTACTAAGAAGTGTGTTCTCCATTTTATCTCTTTTTCTGTCAAAAAGAATGAGAAATTATATTTTTTATTATTATTATTATGGGTTTTTAAAAATTTTTTAACCCGTCTATGTAATTCTTAAATCCATAAGAATAATACAGTCTGTAAAAGTAAAACAAAACCCATTGTATCTAACTATTACTGCATGAAACAAATAGTCTTAATGGGAGACCATTCAGAAAATTACTTATCTGTAATTTTTACAGTAGTTTAATTTCCTCTTTTATTTGCTATATTTTCCTCAGTATTCACTGTGGATGAGATATTGCACCACATAGAACTTCTAAAATAAGCTTATTATTTTAAACCTTCTTTTTCATTGGTATTGGAAAATTTCTTTGGCTGCTCTGGATTTTCATCCTTCTCCCTTTTTTTGAATGTCTGAGCTGTGGTTTTCTAGCAACCAATGTTTTAGGCATTTTGAGACATGGTTGTCTTCAGAATATTCAATTTCGTAAGTGGGGCGATCGATGACTTTTCAAAAAGAGAACAACTAGAAGAGTAGTTGGAGTTACAGGTCATTTGTGAGAATTAAATCTTATGATGCTATTAAGTTGATAAGTCATTTTGTGAACACTCCATGTGACCACTGTGACCGTCATCGCTTCTGTGTGAAAGTCGGGAATTTAAAGAAAGCCATGTCTTGTCAAGGGATTCAAAATCAAAGCAGGAACAACTCCTGTGCCAGATGAGTTGAGCCAAAACTTGTCCTTCAGAGGGGCTTATGTCCAGGTCTGAATGTCATTGCTTAGATCTCTCTCTCTTCCTTTTTTAAATGTCATGTTTGCTCAACCCAACAACTCTAAAAGCAGTAGTGTGGTTTTTTGCCATGCCTTGCTTTACTTCTAACTTGATGAAACTGATAATTCTTAGAAAGCCATGCCCAGTACAACATGTTGAATGCTCAGATGAAGGTAAGTCCCAACACGTTACTACACACATACAGATTGACTTAACATAGCACAGGCTATCAAATAAGCCAGTTTAGCTTTTCTGTGCATATCTAGTGGCCATTTTTCTAGGTTTTCTAGACAATAAGCAGTCCTACCTACCGCTCACCTAAAACCCAATAGATTTCCATGTGCTATGATAAGATCATAGGTCTAGAGGTCTAATACCCAAATCAGCAGGTCTCCCATCTTTTCCATTCATACTGGAAAAAAAGTGCTTATTTGCGCTTCAAGCACAAGGAAAAACAAAATAAAGAATAAAATAAGCAGAGTTATATTTGAGAAGAAATATATTTGAATATTTTTTTTTCAGAAGGTCATATCCTGTTTTAAAATATATTTGCTTTTTGTCCTGATCAGGTCTGACAGTTCCAAAATTACTGCTTTGGTGTACTGTTCCATATAATTTTCCAACCAGTCAAGTACTTAGCTTTTCAAGTGGGCTATATTCTGATTGGACAGGATGTCAAACATGTCAACCGAAATTCGCAAACTGAGGAAGCAGACCAATGTTACTGAACAGCATTTCTCAAACATGAAATTGCTTTAGGCCAAGATCTTTAAAAACAGGTGCCCAAAATTTTGTGTCTGAAGTCCACATGCAGGTGTCTAAGTAAAGACGTACAAAGCCTAAATCAGTACTGACTGTCAGTACTAACTGACTAGACTGACAGTCTAAAAATTTTGGACTGAGACTATAACTGTTTTCTCATTATTCTCTTGATGGCTCATGTTCCGATCTCATCAAATGCCAGATAGGCTTCAGTTTCAACTAATTAAGATCCAAACAAAAAAACTGATTTTTTTTTTTTTTTTAATAAATGGTTTTGTGAAGCTCACTGTTCTCCTGGATGTCATCTCATATAATGAAAATGACATGCAAGTGGAGAGCACTGTTAACTGAAGGAAGGATGGAGGGCAGTGCTGCAGAAAAGAGAGTGGGGAAGTGTGACTGGGCGGGAGGTAGTTACAGTGAACATGGTAAGAGTTATTTAAGCAACTCAGTACTTTATCTGCCCACTCTTCTTCTTCTCATTCTTGTTGGCTGTGTTGACTGGCAATTTTGGAGAAAGGCAACTTCAACAGTACGCCAGTTAGCTGTTGAGAAGGAGAAAGGAGAGAGTTGGAGATGTGGCATGCACAGTTATGCAAGTGGATTTGCACTGTCTCATGAAAGGTTTTTTTTTTTATCCTTGACTTCATGCAGAGAAGAATTAGAAGAGGAAATGACATTAAAAAATTGCCAAGGCTAGAGACCGAGGCTTGCATATGATTTGACTCATTAGAGAAAATTCAGTAAGGTCATCAGCAATTCACTTCTAAAGAAACATTTTATAAGACCACATTCAGCTGGTGGCGGAAAATTTTATACAATTGCCCAAAGCTTTAATCAGAATTGGGACTTGTTTTGAACACAAAAGAATAGATAAAGTAACTCCTAAGCTGGAAAGAAAAGATAGGTTATAGAGCAGAAGAGGCATGCAACATGGTGAAGAGTTGGCAGATTTTTGTTAATTATCTATGTTCTATACAAACATAACCAAAACCAGCATTCAAATTCGTCAGCCAGCAGCAAGTTCTTTGATCTATCTTTAACAAAATTTTATTTTTCTAAACCATATTTTGATCTCTAACTGCAAATAGCATTTGCTTTTTAAATAAATGTCAGTATACAGTTTATGATAATAATAAATAATTAATAATAATAATAATTTTTAAAAGTGAACTCAGAAAATAATGACCAGCTTAGTTTTATTCTTATCATTATATAGCACACTGTTTGAATTTATATCAGTATATAATAATAATAGTAACATAATAGCAATCTAACAATACCCTTCAACTTAAGTAAGTCCCCAGTTATTATTATGAACAAGAAAGCAATGTCCTTGTAAACTGGGTTGATTTGGATTTGGAAAAAAGATGGGAGATACTTTTGCTGATGCCTATGTAATGTATATTGTTCCTTTTCCCAAAGCATTAGGATTTATTATCTCCCAGTTGTGTTGTATTAGTGCCAGTAATTCTTTTGCAAATTCCTTGTCTCCTGCTGAGCATAAAGACATTATAAAATCTGTGTAGTATTATAATTCACCACATTTCTGATTACTTTTTCTAAACTATTCTTAAATGTAAATCAAAATGTAGAAATAAGATTTATCTACAAATTATAAATTTTAATGGAATATGCTGGTTCTGGCTCTAAGCTTCCGAATAGTCCACCTGAACTTAATCAGTGTTCAGTTACTTCCTTAACTATGTCTAGTATTTAGTCTCTAGATACTCTTAAACAGTTTAACATTGTCAGGAAAATATTTTATTTTCCTTTCATAACTTGGCTGGATAATCAAATTCTTAGCCAAGAACGATACAAAGAACCTCCAACTGTTTCTGTCCAATTTGTCATTCTTTAATTCATTGCATTTTAAGAACACCAATTATCAGCCCTTTGTTTTTCATTAGCCCCCAACCTAGATGGTTCAAACACGAGAATATTGATGCAGAACAGTGACATATGTCTGCAGTGGGAGAATGGAAAACCAAATTTCCTACCCCAACTCAGCAGGAGTACTTCAGCAGTCAGCACTGTGTATGTTTGTAATGACGTGCTTCAATAAACAACTCCAGTTTTCAGAGCTCACCCACATACTTGGCTCTTCAGCTGCCTGGTTGATTCAAGGGGAATCTTTCGTGTCTTTGCCTATGCTCGAACTGATCAGGGTTTTCACTCTTATATAATGGAGCAGAGTTCAAATGCACGAGTTATCTTGCCACTGGGAATGATCTGGAGCCCCTCTCCTCCTTCACCTGATATTCTCGTTATCAAAGATGCAACATGCAAAAACAACCATACCACATCAGATTAAAGGTCCATCTAGCTTAGTTCCTGGTGATATCTGACATCAGACACTTGAGGAAGAGTGAAAGGATTCAGCAAGTATGTTGGAATACTTTCTCAGGATTCTTTCAGTCTAAAGCAATTTGAAAGTCAGGATTTCTTTCTGAGACAGAAAGTGTGTCTTTCCGTTTAATGGCCTTATTAGAGATTTCATTCTTATTTTCTTCCAATAATTTTTTGAAGTGATATAGATTTAATATCCACAACACTGTGGGGCAGGAAGCTTTATGGTATAATGGTAAGTGTGGAAAACTACTTCATTTTATTTATTTTGGACTCGCTTCATTTAATACCCTCTTGTATTTGAGCAAATGAGGAACAATTACTTTTCCGACAAGCCCAGTTCCCTTAATGTCTCTTCACACATTATGTGCTCCAGCCCCCAGACATGTTAGCAGATCTTCACTGGACCCTCTCCAGTTCATCAATGTCTCTTTTGCACCTGGAGGCCCCAAACTCATCAAATTGTTCACATGCAGCCCTATAACTGCTGAGTAGAAGGCATCAGACACATGAGGTATAGCACAAGTGTTGGGAAGTTGTTCAAAATTCAACATCCTTCCGGAAGTTACAGGTGAAAGGCAGATACACGTAGGCTGCTAAGACTATACTGCTAACAGAAAGAAGGCAAAGGACAAGCTGCTAGTCCAAAAGTCAAATAGCATGACTATTTACAACTATAGGGCTTTGAACTAGCTCACTCTGGAGCAGTGTGCTGGTTTTGGTTGGGGCAGAGTTAATTTTCTTCATAGTAGCTAGTATGGGGCTATGTTTTAGATTTGTGGTGAAAACAGTGTTGGTGACACAGGGCTGTTTTCATTACTGCTGAGCAGTGCTTACACAGAGTCAAGGCCTTTTCTGCCTCTCACCCCACCAGCGAGTAGGCTGGGGGTGCACAAGAAGGGGACACAGCTGGGACAGCTGACCCCAACTGACCAAAGGGATATTCCACGCCATATGACATCATGCTCAACATATAAAGCTGGGGGAAGAAGAAGGAAGGGGAGGATGTTTGGAGTGATGGCATTTATCTTCTCAAGTAACTGTTATGCATGATGGAGCCCTGATTTCCTAGAGATGGATGAACACCTGCCTGCCCATGGGAAGTAGTGAATGAAATCCTTATTTTGCTTTGCTTGCATGCGTGGCTTTTGCTTTACCTATGAAACTGTCTTTATCTCAACCCACAAGTTTTTTCACTTTTACTCTTCTGATTCTCTCCCGCCTCCCACGGGGTGGGAGTGAGCAAGTGGCTGCATGGTACTTAGTTGCTGGCTGGGGTTAAACCACAACAAGCAGACTGGCTTGATCTACACCATTTAGCCTTTGACTGAGTCTACTTGGTGGCTCTGTGGCCCTAAAGCTAAACTACTGTTTTGTGTGAGTTTTCATTTCAGAGTGCCCCAAATCATTTCAGGGTTTTACTACAGCCCCCCAGAGTGATGTTTTTATAACATAAAACTGGGTGTATGTATGACATAAAAAACTGTGTTGCATAAGGGTCTAGAACTTCTCTGTTACATGAATTAATTTACAGTGTTTCTATCTGTTAGAGGTAAACAAAACAATTATTACTCACTGTTTGTTATAGATATGTATAGACTGATTGATCTAACATGAAGTAACGGATACCTTACCCCTTACTGCACATTAATGTATCAATTTTCTCAAGTGAAAAACCAGACAATATTTTAGGGATTTAGAATATGTACTGTAAATGAGTAATAATATTGTTGATAAGCATATTTCATCAAAACTATAAAAGCTTAACTCAGTTTTTTTGCTGTATTAATTGTTGATACTAATTGTTAGCTAAATTATATCTCCTGCTTATGAAGAAATGGTTACTTCTCAGTCTTTACTTCAGAATAAGTAAATAAGTCTTAGGAATAAGTTGAACTTCTATAATTGCCTCATGGATTTTAGACAATGATTTTAGAAAATAAACAAACAAATTTAATATTGTCATTTTCTTCTGATACAATTCAATCCCACCATATCAGTGTATACAATTTTGTACACATCATCAAGTGTTGAAATCAATGGGAATGGGCACCCATATAGTCCTACTATCTTGTGAATTATCAGTCGACCACTCATGTACTTTTAGAAGGAAAATAAAACTAGGAAATGAAGGCTCAGAGTTTACACAATGTGAGGCAGGAATTCATCCTTGCTTTTTTTTTTTGGCTTTTTACATTTCAACACATATACACATAATATTACTTTTCCAAAAGGAAGAAGTCTGCCTGCAAAATTTTTTTCATGCTGACTGGACTGCTGTTCTTTAACCCTAAGGAAGCTGGGAGAACTTCTTGTTTGGGAGCTTCCCTTTCACACGGACAATGTTGCTTCTGTTCTATGCACTTTTGTTTTGTCCAATCTGTATTATAATTTTGTAATGTTTTAGGACTGAATCCACAAGGGTTAGGAGAGTCCAAATTTGCAATAACATAGTTGCTTGGGAGAGTGGGTTACTGCGAGCACCTTTGCTCTTTCTGGTGATTTTACAGAGATTATTCAAATGCAGAGCCTACAGCACAGGTCTTCAAATATTTTTGCTTAATTTACTTCAAAAAGAGTGTAAAATAGATGCTCAAACTGTACCTACAAATTCAAAAACATTTTTTGTTTCAGCTACTTATTTTCAACATGTCCATATTTTTGACAACACTTAGCTGCACATTTACCCAGAAGCTGACAATGATGTTCACTGTGCTGGAACAACTTCACTTCTCTAACATACTGAAACTTTCCATCATAAAAGCAATGCTTACCTGCACATAAAAACAAATAATTACCTATGGTTTGTCTCAAAGCAATGAGATGGAACATACAAGGAACATCTTAAACTTGACTATGTCCAGTCTGTATTTTCTCTGTAGTAAACTGCTGTCAGGAAAACACATCTTAAACTTGACTATGTCCAGTCTGTATTTTCTCTGTAGTAAACTGCTGTCAGGAAAACACAGTACTTTGCTCTGTGCAGACCAGGAGAGAACAGGAGGACAAGAACAAGACTACCTGGCAGATGTCAACCATCTTTCTTCATTTTCTAAAGGAAGGAGCTTAGATATGATGATGACAATGATGAGGTAATTACTTTACATAAGATTAAGTATTATCTGGTGCAGAATGCCACAAAACTCCATCAACAAGTTTTTGACATTTCCATACTTTGGTGCACATCTGAAACAACATCTAATTGCAACATGTCAAGCAAAACAAAACCAGGTGCTCCATGTAGGCCAATTTTCTCATCTTTTTCTGACACAATACAGGAATCTTAGAATATTAGTAATTTAATATTTTAACTTTGAGTGTTCCATTTTTTTACTTAGTTAAAAAAGGAATCGTGTGATTTATTTGCAATTCTGATAGCAAATTTCTACATATCGTCATCATTGTTCTTTTTAAATTGCTTTTCATGCCAGTTCCAAGTTTGATCAAAAAAAGACTGGATTTCTAAAAGAAAAACTGTTTTTTACTCCTAATCCATTTCAACCCACTCCATCCTATTAAAACAGGCAGAGAAGTTTCAGTATTAGATGATAATTAAACAGCAATGACTTCAGAATATAAAATCTAATGACCTGGAATCCCATGCCTATTGAAGACTACATGTTTTCTTTAAAAACTCTAGGTTACAATTGCAAACACATAGATTCTCAGGAAATACCAACAGCTTCAGGAAGAATTTAATACTCTCTGACATTTGTACTTACAAGTAAGACATTGGCCGGCAGGTGTTTAAAATCTTAGATCAGGTAGTCTGTTTATAAACATATTTATGGTCAGGACCTGGTGATGAGTCCCAGAATGCATTAAATACTAGTAAAATTCACTTCTCCTTGCAACAAAAGACATTTCCTAGAGTTTAGCCTTGAGATAAACCAGAACAACATTATACTTCATACTAGGTCAGAAGTTTTTTAGGAGTACTGGCAAGTTTGTAAAAAAAATTGATTTATTTAAAATCAGAACAGGCTATTGCTCTTAGGGAGTAACTCTAAAAACAGTCTAGGTAAATTTTAATGTTTGATGGAAAAAACCCCACCCCCCAAAAAAAAAACTCTCACAGAGGTTTAAATCTGTTGATTAAAATCAAGTACTGTATTTTCATCTGACATTCAGCCTCTCTCTGCTAGGAAGACACATTGTCTAGAAGCTAACTTCTATCATGGTTAATTATATATTAAAAAATGTTGTCTGGGAGATTATATTGAGACTAGACATATTTGTTTGTGACCTAAATTTGTACTTACTTTTTTTGTGTTAATAAATAATAACTCAGAAAATCTTGCAAGTGAAAGTTGTAAGTTAAAACAGGAAAACATTTCTATTTTTGCTCACTGGTATTTCAGATTTCTTTTTTTGACTTGGGAATAAGACTTGAAATTTTGAAAAGCAAAACAAAAATCATTTATTTTTTCAAAGAATTTCACTTTTATATGTCATTTTCTGCTTCTTTTCTGTTATCGCATGCAAGAAACACCAATTTCCTCCTCTCCAGTACATCCTGGATGTCTATGGTTATTACTATCATATGGATATTTTATGGGTAATATTTTTGCCTGAGATTGATTAGACAGTTTGAGACAGAGAGTAGTTCCAGAAAACAGTAATTTTATTGCTGCCAGTACAAATCTCTGTTATGTGTATGTTCAAAATTGACTGTCCCTTAAAAGACACAACAGTGTTTTCACTGAGATCATTCTTA
Source organism: Nipponia nippon (assembly GCF_047370975.1). Taxonomy (NCBI): domain Eukaryota; kingdom Metazoa; phylum Chordata; class Aves; order Pelecaniformes; family Threskiornithidae; genus Nipponia; species Nipponia nippon. Next base: position 52,789,022 of record NW_028262336.1, on the reverse strand, counting down.
ACATTTTCCTTGTGGTCTTGCTCCACTTGTGACCCTTCAGAGCCTAATAAAGATCCAAGAGAAGAAGAGCAGAGAACACATTCATTTTAGCTGGTCAAGTGACAGCAAGGAAACAAGAGGAAAAGACAGCCAGCCTGGGGGCACCAAGCATCCAGAACCAATTTTATTGAAGATAGCTGGGGAAAATGTGTCAATCCATCAGATCAGCCCAGCAGGAGATTTTTACAGCCAGGAAGAAGGGAAATATACCACTGAGCAAGTTTCTAAAAGTTTCAGGCAAGTATTGATTTTATTGACTATTTGCCAGATAACAGAGGATAAATAACTGTGTTGTTCATATATCCATTAGATAACAGTAGTAGTTAACTGGGACTGTTAAATAACTAGTATTAATAGAATATTTTTAATATTGGCTAGAAACATATAATGGTTCTTATCCAAAGTTTATGGTGCTGATTTTTTTTTTTTCCATTGCCTGCAAGGAAGTTTCTGACCCTCCTTTTTTAGTATCAATAATTGCCTAAAACCTGATTTCAAAACAGAAGGGTTCCTCTTAGTCTACCTTGAATTCTCTGCTTACTCATCGGGTTCTGAACAGCCCCCTGCAGTTTGCAGTTGTCTTTTTAAACTCCATCTCAAGAAATATTTCCAAAAGGATAAAAAATTTCAAAAGCTGCCACAGCAATAGGCTGTAGCGGAAGCCAAAATGTGAGTGTTTCTCTGAAACAAGAGCAGAATATCAAAAAATCTAGTCTCTTCATGGAAATTAAACAGAGACTCATGAGAGCTAGAATCTCTCTCTTGCATAAGATGTCTAGGCCAATGATAAAAAAGAAGTACACATGGTAAAATCTTGCTATTTTTCAGAGTTTGTATTGGAAAGAGTTGCCAGTCACTGAAATGCACCTTGCTGGCATCAGTTTAAAAAGAAATAATAACCTGCAACAAAATTCCCTGTGTTGTATAATTACAAGTCTAAACTTGAAGAAAAAGTCATTGTTTTTTAATTTGACATAAAACAGCCATGCTGCTGAAAACTGCTTTTACACTTTTATTTCACATAAGCAAAGCAGTTAGAGCTTACAGCTATTTAAGTTCTTGCACATAAAATACGCATCTGTTCTCAAACTATCATATACAGTACATTTTGTTGCCTGTTTTATACACCCTTGTTTCAGAAATCAAAAAATAATGTTAGGTTCACACTGAAATAAAATTCGCATTCCTTAGTGACTAAGATATTTAATCACCTTCCAGAACAAACATGATGAATGTTTAAAAACATCCTTTCATTTTGAATGAAGAGATGGATTAAGGCTAATTGGAGTCTTATAAACCAAATACTATCTACACACAAGGGACTGAGTCTCTGTCTTCCTTCAACAGTTTTTGCTTTGAGTTAGATATTCTCTAAAACTATTCTTCCTTTCACTACATCTCAAATCCCTCTGCACTATTTTTCAGCCATTTTGAAACACTTTAGCCCAACTATTCTGAGCCCATTCTTGCAAGCTAAAGAACAACATAGGCAATATGAGTGGCACCATACAGTTTTGTCAAAACCGTTTGTTAAATACATATAGAATATGTACTTTCACTATAAAATTTAATTGTTGCTAATTCTAATTTTTTTATCTCAGTTCCAGAAATCAAGTACAATTTGTTAGAAACAATTCTTGTATAATAAATAAGGCTTCTATAGATAGACAATTTAAAATCTTAAATGATGAATTTTTTATTGTAGCTCTGTTATATTTTCATATTAGAAGTTTTTACATACTGGGAGTTGTCCACCTGTATTCTTCATTTTGAAAATGTCCTGACAGCTTTGAATATTTTTTTTTTCATATGTGTCTTATTTACACTAAGAAATGAGGTAAATCTAACCCTTTCCCACAAACTCTTTCAGGCTCATTGAATAATCATTTTCCAACTAGAAATGTTTTGTTGAAAGATCTTGTTCAGATACATTAACAACAATGAACAAATCTTTATCTACATCCTTTCCTAAGGATTTTAAAAATAATTTATATTCCAGTCTGACTAAATGCTTTTTTAATTAGCTTCTAACTTTTTTTAAAAAAAATAGGAGAGGATCTTTTTCTTTTTGTTTTTCTCTCTCTCTTTTTTTTTTTTTTTGTTTTGAATTTGATTTGAAGTGAATGCAATCAGAAATAAGTGAAAGAACATTTTCTCCTAGGAATATCAATAAAGTGCAGGCCCAGGTCACAGCATTGTTCCTGAGTTTCAGAGAACTCTGCAGATGTTTTAGACACATATGAAATAATGCATTAAACTTTCTAATAATTTTCCAGAGTGTCTGACTCATGCCAACTCTTTGGGTTCGTCACAACACTAACACTCTGAAGTATCCTGCAAAAATAACTACTGTTAATGCTACATAGTTCAGCTACCAGGGTAAAACACATCTCTAAACCATTGCTACAACTACAGAGAAATGATTAAGCAAATATATTTTGCCTGTTCAAAACTACACCTTAGTGTTCCCTGAGAAGCTGACATTATAAAGCAACCTTAAATGCAATCAGAAATATTTTGACTCATACTACTTTTCTTCCCCACTTCAGCGCATGCACTATAACTAAGGAGAAATATGCAAGTGGAGAAGAATACCATGTTTGCTAAAAAAACAATTGCTTATTTCTTTAGAATTCAAGTTGCCACCTACAAAGGTGATTCTTCGGACAGAAAGTACCATAGTTAAAGGTTATGAAATATGCACACAATCATTGTCAGAAATAACAGGAAGAACATCTAAAATTTTCAAAACTGAAAGGTTCTGTGGAAGGTTCTTCTTTTCTAGCCTAGGTTGCTAGGCTATGTCCTCCTGTTTCCAGAGTGCCTGTAAGAACTTCCAGGACTCTAAAAAATGTTCTTTAAAGGCTTTTCTTCTCACCAGCTGCTTAGGATATAGGTAAAAAATTTGATAAAGAGAATAGAATAAGCTTACTCTTCTCTACCCATGTCCAGATGACATAACAGTAGAAAGAAAAATATGGGAACATTAAAGTTGAATGTGATGAAAGGCTGGGCGCCTTTGAGGCTGGTCCAGGGAGCAGTGCAGTGGCCAGAAAACCGCTTCCCTTGGAACAGTCTTGGCTGAGCAGATCTGAAGACAGAGCTTTCTGCATAGTTTTGTTCTCTCTACTTCTGCATTTTGAAGATTGCCTTTCAGAACACATTGTAAATCACTCATGAGCAATCCTAAAGCCAAAACAGAGTGGCAGTGGGAGGGGGAATCAACCTTAGCCATCACTCACCTAAAAAGTTATCTCAATTTATATTACAAATCCTGCACTGGAAGTGATCATTATTTGGACTTTGTTACAGTGTTTTACACTGAGAATCCCATAATCTAACAGAGGAGTTTATGGGGTTTATTTTTACCCCAATTCACAGCTGCTCAGTTTTGCATTCCTTTTCTAACCTCTAGTTTATTAAGGAAAAGAAGAATGATTTCAAGAGATTCCACTGGAAAATACAGAGCAGTTATCCAGTTTATTCCCTGGTCTTTTGTTCTGTGCTTAACATATTGGTTTGCAGGTATTAAGAGTATAGTAATACCAATGCAGTTTTCACTGCTCTGTCCATAAAGCCAGGGAAAAAGCTATCTTTGCTGAACATCTTTTATGTACCAAGCAGGTTTTTTGTTTAGTTTTTTTTTTTAATACTAAAAAAATAAAAACTATGTTTCATTGCAACACATTTTAAGTGACTAATATATACTAGAATTCCATACCAGAAAGAAATTAGACACCATATGTAATTAATTCAGCAGAATTTTCCAAAAGCAACTTCAGTTTTCCCATTGCTAAGTGGCATTTTCACAAATTGAGTTAGGCACCAGCTTGTAAAAATATTTGGCAGAAAATGGATTTAGGAAAAAGTTGTAAATTAAATTGTTACTCTTAGCCTTTTGAGCTTATCTAGAAGTTGACAGAGATTTATTTAATTTTTGTATAAATGGGTATAGATAAATAAGATGTGAAATGATAGCATTTCGAACACATGGGAGATCCTCTTAGTTCTATACAGCTGTGTTTGGTTTAAAATTCAAGCTATTCTGTCTGCAAGACCCAGCATCCCTCTGTCTCTCACCTTCTATCTGGTGTTAATAGGAACAGGTTTCATGGTCTGAAGTTTATATCTTTCTGTAGAAATACAAGCACGGGGAATTAAATGGGAAATAAAACTAGGGAGACTGTAGCAAGAAATATCTTTTTGCTATGGATGAGATCTGACCCTAAAGAAGCAAATGCCAAAATTACAGCTGGCTTCAGTGGTACCAGAATTTCAGCCTGGAAGTAGAATAATGAAAATTACAACTTTCTATGTCTCTCTGGAAAATCTCCTGAACTGTCTGTGTCATTTCCCTAAGATCCAGACCTGACAATTCAGTCTGAAATTGTTAATAATTTTAATTTTAATTTTAACTTTAATTTATTTTTTAAGCAAACAAGTACATGAAGGTGGGAGATTATTTATTTTATATGACAGGCTTAAGTGGCAAGTGTAGAGCTGCTTTTATGCAGCCTTGATGAGTTAATGCTATATTGTTCTTAAATCATCACTAATTCTTCCAATGAACTCTACACAGTGTGACTTTTCTTTGTCTTGCTGCTCCGTTTCCCACTCTGTACCAATGCTTACACTGACACCAAGACAAACAACTCAACTTAGCAAAGAGCTTCTCTGTATGTGTGCTGACTGTTACTCATTTTAAGTTACGAATAATGTAGACTTGGCTATATGTAATTGCTGTATCATACCTTGGAAAAATGACTCCATGGGCTCGGATCTTTTCCTAGTAGACATAGTTTATGTGCTAAAACCACCACCTTAAAAGCCAGTAATTGTTCCTCAATTGACTAAACAATTTTAATTCTCCTGTCGTCTCTGCAGGTGGTCCTTCCAGGTCTTGCTTGAGGTGCACCGGAAAGGCAGCCAGAACTGTTATTCTACCTATGCCTTTAGATAAATCAAGATTAAATATCCTTGTTTGCCGGTCTTGCACTTTATCCACTAAACATAAAGCTAAATGCTGTACAGGCAAGACTTATGCAGGTGCTAGTGAACAAATTTTACATTTCAACATTTTAATTTGCTTTGGCATGGGTTTTTGTTTGAATGTCTTCTTTTGCAAGGGCAGCAGATTGAGATAACCTCACTCCGGAAAGAAAAAGTTAATTAGAAATAATTTAGAGAAAGTAAGACAAAGTAATAAAATAAGTGCAAAACCAAAATCTTAACCTGAAACTTTACCCAGATGTAGAGCTATGTGGGAATAGTAAAAAATGTTAAAGGATTTAAGCTCTCACTCTGTGACAGTATTTCAAACATTACTGAAATATTTGTAATGAAGACAGGTTTGTATGTTTCTTTGCTTTTTAAGAAAGTATTTTCACTAAAGCTAGCCAGAGATCTTAGATTAATATTAAAAAGAGGTTTGGGATTTTTTTATGTTGCAGAGGAATAAAAGAAACCTTTTGAAAGTTTCCCCAAAGAATTGTGGCAGAATGTCCATTCTGAAAGGCTGGGCATTTTACTTAACTTTTTTCTTCCTTTCTTAATGTTAATTGTTTTCATCAAATTTGTACTTACATGTGAAATATTTCAGATTTTACAAAGAATACATTTTGACAGGCAAAAAAAACCCCATGCAAATTGTTGAAAGAATTGTCACCAATTTTGCTTTGGAGTACACTGTAACAACTATGATTCAGTGTTTCACTGAAGAATATATTCTAGTTAATATATTCCAAATGAACTATTTTTGTTCCATGAAAGAAACATTTTCCAAAATGAAAAAGTTCCCATGGAAAATTTTCAAACATTTCCCGCTTCAGAGGTTGAAAAAAGAAAGCTTAGCCAAATGTCACATTCTTTTTCTCTCTTTTTTTTTTCCTATCATAGGAAAATCACATCTAGAGAATGGCAAAAATGAAACCAAAATAAAATGTTTAACCAAATAAATGTTTAATAAAAATGGTGACAAAGTAATTATAAATGGTTATTTTCTGTATTACCTGCATGTATTTCTTGTAGGTGATGGAATATATGGAAGAGAAACTGGCTGTCTGAGAATGGAAGAAGCTCAGGCTATCATTTAATATCATCAGGGATGCTATGTAGGAACATTCCTTCTCAAAATGAAATGTAGCCAAAAAAGCAGATGTGACCTGGATTGCCCACTTAAGTACAGCAAAAATGTTGGGCTTTGCTATTTTGGTCTCTTGATTAAGCCAGTAAAACTGTAACAGTGCACTAATACCGACTTGCTAATATTCCTTTAACTAAGGGACTGACAATAAAGTACTTTATATTGTATTTTCGGTTATTTTCTATTAGTAAGAGTAACTAACTAAAAAGGAAAGAAACTTTGTAAGCTTCTACAAAACTAGCATCTAAACCATTTTTTTGTTTGTTTGTTTTATGCCTCTGTTCATTTTATTCATACTGTTTTCTCATGTTCTGAGGAGCTGGAGGTCTTTTTGTTGGCCTTTTTTTTTTCAATAGAGAGCTTTTGCACACCAGACTGCATTCTTTCCACCATGCTGCAGCTCTAATTCATGTTCATTTAAAAAAAAAAAAAAAAAAAAAAAAAGAGAGAGAAAGAAAAAGAGAAAGAGAGGTTAAAGAAATGGGGCTTTTACTTCTTTGGAGAATTTAATACTTTCTGCCATAATTACTTTGGTTAATAAAACATTTATTTAGAAAATGAAATCCAGCGCTTAATTTACAAATGAACATCTAATGCATCAATCACACCAATTATGCAAGGGCTACAGAAACAATCACACATGAAGGGACAGCAATAACTAATAAATGCTTAGGAAATACAAAGGTGAGGTACATCATGAATACCATTTTTCTACTTCAGGCAAAAACAAACAATATCTAATTTCTCTTTATACCGTATATAACTTCCAAAGATGTCAACTGGATTTATTTGCTTATACTGGACATGGCAAACAGACTACTGTTTATGATTTATATGCCTGGTTTTTTGAATACATTTCATGTGTATGTCAGTCTAAAATTCTAGAGCTTATTTACTCTTTAATGCTCCTAGTTAGCCGTAGAAATGTTTGCTCTTTTTTAAAAAAAAAGTCAGAGAGACAATGCTCACATCTACATATTGCTTAGCATTAGGCGAATGTTTAGAGTTCCAGTTTAATAAGTCATCTAATGGTAAGGACCTACGTACAGCAGTTCTCATAAAATTTTGATCCTAAGTGGGAAAAAATAATACACAATCAGTTCATGTTGTGTGTGATGGAAAATTTACAAATTCAACTCTGCTACTGAGACTGGCATTGCTGTGAACTGCATGGAAAATGATCTCTTTTGGTTTTGCATCTGACTCAGAATAAACTTAAGGTCTGGAACACAAGCTTCCTGATGAACCATTTCTGAAATTCAGAAGGGATGAGGTATGAGTTCCAGACAGCAACTATAGCTCATTTCTTTGAGTTGGTTTCCTCAACTAATGTCTAGACACATAAAAGGAGACAGCTATTGAAATGCTGAGCACTGCACTGATTAACTTTTAAATGACTTGCTGCCTAGTTTGAGACGGATAAACAGGCTACAATGAATGGAGAGAATAATGACCAAAACTGGAATCCATTGGAGCCAGATTGTTGAGCAGGGTGTTGCTTTAAAATACCTAGAAGCAAATGGTGAGGATCAGTGACTGACTACTCTTTCAGGGACCGACATCAGGATCCGCAATTAAGAGTTATGCTTCAAGGATTTCAGCATCACTACATGTAAGAAGGCAGCAGTTGCCTAGTGGAGCGGGATCCTTAGAGCCACAGGGGCTTTGTCTGAACAATTGCAGAGAAGGTGTTTTTACAGGTCAGTCTTCTTGAAATAAAGTATTAGGGTGGCTAAGAACAGAGTGCCTATGAGGGTAGGCAGGTCCTTTGACAATTATCCAGTGACACCTCGGTATCCGCAGGTTACCCGAGTTCCTTTCTGTAGACTCCTGGCTATGGGAAAGGTGGAAATGTCTTTCTCCAGTTCAGTATTTACAGCACCAGGTTTGATCCTGGGCTTAACATGGCTGCATCAGACTATGAGAAAATATCCCTGTCCTGGTCTTTACTTCATAAAGGTTTAAGTACAGGAGACTTTTGTCCTGTTTGTCACTGTCTCTGAGATGGCTTTAAATTCACATCTCTCACATGTCCACTGGTCTGCAGAGATTCCAGCACATAGATGTTATGGTATTTGCTGGGCCTGAGAGAAGTGAGTGTTAGTCCCTGTTTAGCACTTAAGAATTTCATCTCATATAGAGCAAGGACTGAAAACTGGACCTTATTCCTCTCTGAAGAACTATTGCATCATCTCTACGCCATCACTGCCATAGTGAATATCTAAAACTAAAGAAAATTAAGAAGAGGGACTGAGAAAGTATCTTGCATATAAGTGTGAGTGTATGTATGTGTGTGAGTACAATCACAGATGTGCACACACATTGCCATGAAAACTTATATACATATTTGCACGTACAGATGTCTGTGCCTGTAGAACTCCTATAAACATATATTTTCTTCCATCTTACACTTCATGGAATTACATAGCTTGGGGGAGGAAGGGGAACCACTGAAAAACCAACTAACAGTTTTTTTCTTTTATAAATCAGCCTGGAAACTAGTGAGAACGGGATTTCCAGAAGTGCGTGCTCCTTCTTGATCTTCTTCTACATTTGCAGCTGATGGGGCCAATATACCTACTGATCTCATTGGGACTCAAGTTTGCTTGACATAGCTTTTTGAAAAGTTTACTTTAACATTTCAAAGATAATGCAATTCTTCCTAGCCAAGAGGGCAGGGACTCTGCTGAAAAAGTCCAATGAAGCACTAGAGATATTCTCTAAATTTATTATCTCAAAAACTTTGGTCTTCTGTCACAGCAGAATGAATAAGGATCTTACTGAAAAGATTTACAGGCAAAATAATGTCAATGTTTCATAATGCTTAACTAACAAAATCATTATCTTGTCCTCATTAGTAGATTAATTTTCAAATCATCCTTGTAGCATGACAAAAATCATTATCTACAGTTTATTGATTGAGAATGGTTATAGCCTACATTTTCCAAAACAATCCCTTATTCGCATGCTTTATTTTTTGAGATATCAGATCCTGGTCTGTTTTAAAAGAGGTGATTTTCCACAACTGTTAAAGTCTTGAGAAACTTCAGACTCTCCTGCTGGGTATCCAAACATTTTGAAAATGAAATTAATTTACATATTTGAGAAATTGATTTGACATCTTTCAAAATCATAGTTAAAGAATTAGCAGTAAAAAGATATTAGAATTCAATATGGTGTAAATTTCAGTCCCAGCTGCTATAAACTGACCTTTTCTTTTAGGTGTTTTGTAATGCAAAACATAGCAGAATGAAACAGATTAAATTATTGGACAGAAAAAAAAAAATCTTAGAATTTTCTCATTTAAAAGGAGAAGAGCTGGTGATAAATCATAAGGCTGTGTAGGCTGATGTCATAGAGCATGGTCTGCAATCTAAAAATTGTTGTTATGGCCAGGTTGTAGAAATGCATGTATCACATCTTATATACATTAATTTTGCCAATTAAGAGAAAAATGGTGACAACCATAGGTAAACAAAAAAAGAACAATAAAAAGTAATACTCCAGATACCTTTAGAATTCACATCCTAATTATTACTGCATTTTCTGAATTTTGATAACATCAAGATTTATATTTCTGAGAAGACATTGTATCAAAAGATGTGACATTCCTTTGCGGCAAACAAAGATAGTTGCTCTCTCTTGTTTATCCTGTGTCTTCTCAGCCTCCAAATTTTGAGTAATAAGAAAATAATTGTTATCATATGACTCACTGTTGAAGCCAAAACATGTACTTCCTAAATTTAGTTTGGCTGGAGGATCCAGCTGGGAATGATGATAGACATACAGTTCTCTTCATGATGCTCTCATGTCGTCTTAGTCCTTTTATTACACTCCCTGAGTACAGTACATTAGCCTTTGCACAGAAGCCTGTGTAACTTACTTGCAAGCCTCTGCCTTTTTGGTTTTCCTTCACAACATCTCATGAATTTTTTTTTTTTTTTTCTACTCAGCCTCAGATATGTCCCTTATGTTGGCAAGAATGGTGGCCATGAGATTCTGGGGGGGAGGGGGTGCTGGACAATGAGAAACGGGAATCATAAGAAAAAAAGAGGGGAAAACTTAATGACATTCCCATCTTTCTGCTCCTTCAAATGAATAAAACAAAACTATGAGAATGTGCATTAAAAGAAATATTAAATGTGCACTTATATACATATAGGTTACTGTGAAATCAGTAAGCTGCTACTCTTACTGTAATTGTAGGCTATTCTTTAAAAGTAATTAATAATGTGTTAAAAAATGTCATCCATGTGAGAGATGAGGCTTTCTCCTACTCCCAGAGTGAAAACCACCCTGCCCAGTTGCAGAGCATTTTCACAGGACACGTCAGTGCGATACTGTAATTAAATCAACACATGGCATGACTGGAAGGGCCATATAGAGAGATGAAGGTTTCAGCTGTACTCCCTAACTGAGAAAAGGTAAGTGGGGGTGGCAGCCGTAGCAGCAGTAGGTTTCACAAATCCCTTTAAGCAATTCAGGAGGGAAATAAGCCTTCTTTTATAGACAACTTGTTTCTGGTGTTGGGTTTGGGGTTTTTTGTTCGTTTGTTTGGTTTTTTCTTTCCTTTTTTTTTTTTCCAAAAAAGCTCTGTATAGTGTCTCATGAGCACCCCATGAAGAGACAGCTGCTGTCACCATTATGATTACATTTTGTTGTTGTCATTGTTCTGTTCTTCATTTGGTTCTTATTGAACAGAACTGACAGTTTGATTTCACTTGCCTTTTAAATGAAAAGCTTGTCCAATGTATCCCATAGGAGATACAGTTTAATGAATCTGAAGATCTGGAATTCCCCAGTCTTTACTGTCATGAGTATTTCATGTCTAATTTGTAGAAGTAGGCTGTAAAGAAAGCAGAATAAATAAAGACAATGGCATATGAATTTGGAGACCTTCTCTCTGTATGGAACAGGCAATGACGTTAATGAAAACAAGCAAAAGGGAAATACCACGTTCTTATGGGAACCTTTCACAAAATTTTCACTGATTTGAGTGGGAGCATGATCTTCCTTTGTTAGCCAAGGATACTATTTGGGATATAGGCATAAACTGAAGTAAGAGAGTTTCAGACAGGGTGGAAAGGGAAACTATTTCCCCATGAGGACAGTGAGGCAGTGTAGCAGGTCACCCTGAGAGGCTGCACTGTCTCTGTCCCTGAAGGGTTTCAAGGTCCACGTCCTGAGCAGCCTGGTCTGACCCCAGAGCTGGCCCTGCTTTGGGCAGGGGGTTGGACTGGAGACCTCTAGAAGTCCTTTCACAGTTTGAATGATTCTGGGATCATATTTCTCAATAGAAGTATCACCAGAGCTTTTTCAGCAGACATCATTAGTAATGAGTTTACAGATACTCATAAGGACACAGGAATCATCCACTAGAACAGTTTCTCAGCATGAATTGGAAGTCTTAGTCTTTCTTCTCTTTCACCATTTTCAATAATTAACAGCTATATTGGTTCTATTAGCTTGGAATCTAGTGGATTTTTTATAAATCACAGTAGTCTACCTTAGGTCTTTAGACTGGAAAAATTGTCAGCCAACAGAAATTGCATGAAAGAGTTAGGAATTGTCAGAAAGAGAATGGTATTGACATTACCTAGATTAGTTTGGTAAGATAGAGTTAGTCTGAAAACAGACCTTGAGATACAGGTACAAAGTAGCTGAGAAGAAATGTATTATAATAAAGCATTCAAGGTGTTTTACTGGCTAATATTAATTTATTATTTATACTACAGAAACACCCACAAGCTATAATTGGTCCCTCATACCTACTCACCTGTTCATACAGTTATTTTTTTATTTCCTTTTATTGTATTTAGGATGACATATGCAGTATGCTCTGGGGATTGGCTGCACAGATCAGCTATGCTCTTTGACAGTGATACTCACTCCTAGTAGAGTCTGTAACAGCGTCTGCCTGTCAGCAGTTCTTCATTCCCTCTTAGGAATTACTAGGTCTACTTTCCATTGTGGCTTTCTCATCTACCACCTGTTGAAGGAGATCTTTACCTTCCAACCTATAGCAGCCACTGCAATCTTGTCTGTGCTCCTCAGGCATGGAGTTTTGCTGTTGCTCGTAAAATGCCTTAGGACATGATCATCCTGGCTGAACCTCTCACTGACAATTCTACATGGCATTGTTTAGTTCTTACTGCAGCCTTTTTACCACTGCCTATGCACCATGATATTGGCTTACATTTATCATTAGGAGCATTAGGAGCATTGCTTTCTGTGAGCACTGAGGTGGAAAATAATTTTCATATTCATCTTAATCCTTCACTATCTTGGGATGCCTATATGGTGGTTTCAGGCAGAGGGGGAAGTAAGGGCAGAAAAAGAGGAAAGCCCAATTTACAACTGTATCATTTGGAAAATCAGTATTTTATGAGATGAATTTTATTCAAAATATTACTTCATTATTTCTAGATCAATGAGAAGACCTGTAATAAGATCAGACATGGGTTCAGCTCATGACAGAAATAGCATACTAGCTTTGGTCCAAGAGATAATTCAGTGACTGATGCACTGCCGAAGCCATAAGTAATAAATATGTGGTTTCATATCATGCAAGTTAGAAATAGACAACACATTCCAGATCTGCATCTTCTAGCCAATTTGAGTCAGCTGCTCTATGTTTTTCCTTTGGTCTCAGTTGGAGTCAGATACCCCATATCTCCTGATAAACCATAAAACATTAAAATCCTTTTTATCTTTAATATAGGCTCCACTTTGGTGGTGTTTGGGTTTTGGGTTGGTTTTTGCAGGGGGCAGGGAGGTAGATTGGGTTTTTGTTTGGTTGGTTGGTTTGGGGTTTGGATTTTTTTGCCCCTGAGGTTAATGTAATGTCACACAACAATACAACAGCTTTCATCCTTTGGAAAACAGCATACATATCCACCATCTGTCCTTGTCATACCAATCTAGTACATCCTGTGCTCCAACATTTTTCAGCAGTCAGTTTCTCTAGTAAGCATGCTTTGTATAGATTTATATACATGACTCTTGTCATTGATGAACTGGTCATCATTTCTCTGGCTGGAGGGATGGAGCTCTACGTGTCAAACCTGCTAGGTCATTTGGCTCCAAATAAAACTCAGCTATTGGGTTGTTAGTACCATGGAAAAAAAAAACCAAACAAAACAAACCAAAATCAAGTCAAAACAATAGCAATGTTAACTCACCTAAACAACAGATATAGTTGCACTGAGAAAATCCAAAACAACACAAACAGGAAACAGGCCTTGAGTCAATATGGCCACTGGGTGTCATTGTTTACTCCACCATGTAACATTCATCTCTGTAAATGTGAAATGCAGCATGTTCGATTGTTGTCTGAAAATGGTGATCTGTTCATTAATTAGCTAAGAGTAAAGATATTTTTGCTTTAAAAAGAATAATTATGGATATATTAAAATGTGTTTTATCTTATTTTGTCTAGTCCAATGTTTCTTAGACTTTGGAATTTTGTTTTTATACATATGTCCACTACTTATTAAAAAAAAAAAAAAAAAGAGCAGCTCTTTCTATAAAGTTTTTGTGGAAAAGAATGACACTAGATCAATGATACTGCAATTTATAGTTCACAGATCAGACTCACTAAGATGCTGCTAATGGAAACTTTTATTCTCTTCATGGTATTTATCCTTTATTTAGAGAAGCTGACCAACAAAGGTTTATCTCTATTTTGCAGTATTACAGGTTGTTTTTAAATAAGGTAAGTTACTACTGAATAGTCTGCCTAGATTTGGAGGTCAGCATGATGAAGTGAATTGTGTTTATTTTCCCATGAACTAATCATGAATAAAATACCACATGGTTAGCCTTTCAACCAGTACTTGCTTTATGTAATGTCAAACATGATTTTACTAAGTCTATGCTGAGCCAGAAGTCCTGGGGAGCATCATGTCAACTAAGTCAGCTCTTTTTCACTGTGTTCAACAGCTTTAATAGCAGATTGTTAGGTGGACCAGCTCATAAATGGAAAGGATAATTCAGTCTCCAGAGCCATTCAGTCTCTGCTCAGACAGCCAACCTGAGTGCCAACAGTTTAGCAGATCAAGTGTGAGTAGTTTGGAGTACCTAGATTCTTCTGCCTGATGAGTGATATGTTTGTAGTATGAATCATGTGTTGTTCTGCATTAAACAGTCAACAGTTGCCAACATTCAGTGCTTCATGGCATCTGAAATGCACCTTATACTTGCACAAATAAATAACTTCAGCACTTCAGGTCATTTGCTCACTTTAAGTGGCAACTGTTGATTTTTCAAATGGCTGTGAGAATATTTCATAGTTGGTTTATGTTGTCAAAAGATAAATTCTCACAAAACAAGGGAAAGCCAAAGGCTTGAAATAGTTTTGGGTAAAGAGAGCAAAGGAAAAACTGAAAACAATTAAAAGTATACATTAAATAGAATGGGTAATAAGAATATTAATCCTATCTTTACTTGTTAAACTTATCAGCACCAAAGTATTTTCTAATAATAGATAACTGCCACTCCTTTACTATACCTGAAGAAAAAGGGATCTGATAGACTGAGTTGTCTTAAGAAATAAAGAAAAGACAAAATATAGCCCTCTTCTCCTGACCATTGATCTCATGCTCCATCTCCAGGACTCTGGTGTCTTTATTTGAAGGCCAATGGCAAGTTGGCTCAGATGATGCAAACACTGTGAAAGCCTCGGTAGCCAGTGAGAGAGATTAGTGAAACAGAGAGAACATGAAGGAAAAGACCAAGCCAAGAAGAAATACAAGCCAAGAAATCCAGCCCAAGGTATTAATTTAGCCAAGGATGTGTGTCTGAGACACTATTTTTGTCTACTCATTTTCCCAGGAAAGTATAGGTCAATCTGTATACACAGAAAAACACATTTTTAAACCATTTTGAATTATTTCCTTTGCAGAGGTTTCCTTTTCATGTGAAGACACTCCCACCATAAAACATTTCCATTTTTTTCTTTCTCATTAAAGGTGACGGGTTTTTTTAAACAAACACATGGTTTATCTTTCTTTTTCTTTTTAGTTTTTAAATTTTTTGCATGTCTACTAAAATATGAAGCTTAGGAAGACGTGGATATATTATTTCAGTTTTTTTAAAGATGTAATACATTGGATCATTTATGGTTTCTCTCACTTTAGCTGGTTCTTGATACTGTTCTTGAATCTTTGACCATGCTTCTGGAGGCTGTCCTTTTCAAACTCAGGAGCATTTTGTGTTACTATCATTTTATTATCACCAGACATTAGGAGCCCTTTCATGTTTCATGTACCTGGGAATAAGGCACAAGGTAAAACCAGAACAGATCTTAAATAAAGAATAAAGACTTTAACTCCTCCATTGCATTGAACCAGTCTCCAGATTAGAATTGGAAGGACTGAAAAATGTTTGTGAGATTATGAACCTTATGTAATTTTTAGAACAAAGTTCTAGATATTTCTGGGAAAAGCTTAAAAAAGCAACTCTCACCTCCTAAGCTCCATGTGGATCTCCTTTCTGGTGCACAGAAGAGAGTTCAGAGGCAGTCTTAGCTCTCTCCTCCCTACCTTCTGTAGCCCCAGACTAATTATAGACATCCCCGTCATTTACTCTTAAAGAACTACAAACTACAAGAAAGCAAATTGCTGTCAGGAGAAGAACAGTACTGATACAAGTTTAAGATGGTGAATGAACATGTACTTTGTATGTACTTTGTGTATGTACTTTGGTGAGCCAATCTAGAATTTAACAGCACTCTCACGTTTAACAAAAGTATCATATGAGCAGCTATAAGGAAGTCAGTGCTATGAATTATCTCATCTGAAAGGTGACTTGAATAATTGTATTGTTTTTAAAGGAAGACATTTGAAAAGTCAAAACCAGACATTCACAAGCATACCTATCTCAGAAAAATAAAAAGAAAAATCAGACAAATAGCTGTTGCTAGAGTAATACTGAAGACTAAGCTCATGGAATAAGAATAAATAATGGTCACTATTTTCCAGGTCATACTAGCATAAAAGAAAAATATGATTTAGTATAAATAATGTACTCTTCAGTCGGAAAGATTATCTCAGAGATAAGGAGAATATTTGATCTGTCTTCATCAACTAGACATGTTCAGTCATCTCTGAATTATTGTTTTATCAAATGAAAAGTCACCAAGCGCTTTCAACAGCATCTGACCTGGAAACACTAGGCTGATGGTGCTGCACTTCACCTGCAGCTGGGCTTCCGAAGAGTTGTTTATTGTCAGTATGGACCAAGGATCCATACAAACATCTCTGTCAAATTCTCAGTGGAATTTTCATTTTACTCCCAGACATTAAAACAACTGATGGTGGGCAAATAACTGCTATTAGTGTTCTGTGTCATCTATGCACTACCTAAAGAATAAAGGTACAGTACTCTGCATCCTTTGAACACAAGCAAAAGCTTTTATAGAATGTTGCACCATTTCATCCACATACTCTGCTGCTGCACCCTAAGCATGGCACGTGCAAATAGTTAAATGCTGTTTTCTTTTACTTTTCACTCATCAGTTCATTTAAAAGTACACAGGAGACTTGTAGTCTGGCAGCTCTGCAAATGAGGAATAATTTTTTTTTCCATGCCAGCTCAAAGTGTTTGTCATGGATAATGTTTGAAATACCAGGCCCTCGGAAAGGCTTGTTTTTTATAAATGCACCCTTTTAAACTGAGCTTCAGCTCAGCATGTCTGAGAGTATGTGTGTATTTGAGCATGTGTGCACTTCTTAATGAAAAGATAATTTCAAATGTCTGGTTAACTATTATTTTGGTTCATATATGTGTATGTATAAAGATGTATACACTGCATATATGCATACATGCTTATACTTGTTCCCATTAGAGTTCTTTATGAGTTTTATTATCCCACCAAAATGCTGTTAGCTTGTATTTCCCTCACAAACATCTAAAATTAAATCCCTTAAAAGAATGAGCAATTTTCTCTTTCCCTTCCCCCCTCCTTTCCTTCCTCATTTGTAATACTCTTCTATTCTTTTTTTATACCGTCTGCGCTATTATCTTCAATGGTAGCAAGATTAGGCATTATACATTTGCTAGCATGATAAGTTATGATTTCTAAACTAGTATGGCTGTTGTAACCATAACCCTTCTTTCCCTGCAAAAGGGCAGCTCTGAGAATCTCCAAATAAAGTTGATTAAATCCTGTCTTACCCTTTAAAACAGAAATCCAGGACTTCAGAAAATAAGGGGTTTGGGCAAGGTCATACTAGTCTACTTCTTTGCCTTTCTGTCCTGCAACAAGTTGAGGTTGCATTACAGCTTACTTCATAGAGTGCAAAAGACATGCAATGAATACCAGAACTGTGGAAATACAAGAATAACTTACAATGAAAATTTATGGTGAGGAAAGCTGGTTGGACTGCTTATAAAAAAGTGGTCCAGAGAAACCTAAATAGTGTAAATGGTTCTCCCAGTCTATTCTTGAAAAATATGTTTTGTGAATATTTTGATTCTTTGAGTTTCTTTAATATCAAATAGATACTCAAGCACTGAGCAAACAGGATTTGACAGACCTTCAAAGAAATACTCAGTGAGCTATTAAATTAATTTCCCATTTAAAAATAAAACAAAGCAAAATAAAAATACCACAAAGTTACAGACTGGTCATCTAACTTATCTGTAAACCCTTAAGCTTAATTGAAATGGCAGCTCTTAACTTGAAAAAAAATTTGCATTGATGACCACCAAAATCCTTGTATAAGCTCCTCTAAAACCCCAACATATTTGGGTTTTATGCACTTATCTGAGATCATTAAATGTTTACATCCTGGATTTCCTGATTATATGTTCATTTTCTTCTAAGTTCCATAATGTTCTTATAAAATAAATCAGTAAAAGCCAGCATTTATCTTTCACATCATCTGCTCAAAACAGATGCAAATGAAAAGCAAATTCTATTAGACTACCTTAGCTGTTTTTTAAACAGTAAAAGTGCTTAGAGGTAGAACAGCACCAGCATTTGGTGTTCATTAAAGGGTAACTAGATTGCAACACACTACTTGATCCCCATGTAGAGTAAAATGGTAACTTATGCCCTTAATTGTATTCTATCTTACTTAAATGCATGTGTTTTATGAATGTCTATATAGTAACAAACTAACAACGTGATGCTGCCTCAGCCAAAGACTTCAAAATGTAGAGCTTTATTTGATGGGGTAGTAGTTGAAGATTATAAAGGATAAAAGGATGATCTCTTATATCAAGCTTTTATAGCATCAAATCACATGGATTTAATCTATGTTTTCACTTGTATTAAACCTATAGTGGAAGAAAATATTAAGCTAAAATAAAAAAAAAAAAAGATTGTCCTGTTTCATGTGACAGGAAAAGGAATGCATCATTTTTGTTAGCAAGCACTTGACTCATTGGATGGATAGCTAAATTTTAAAAAGTTCTCTATAATTTTATGTCTATGAATAACATTTGCAGTAAGAGAAGCCATGAGGATCTAGTCTCATGCTTTGTTATATATAATGGTCACTTCCCGGGGTCAGGGAAGAAATCTTTCCCTATGCAAAGTAACATACTTGCAATAGCTTGTCTAAAAGCTTGTCTTTTATATCACCAGGAAAATTTACATCTTTCTGAAACAGTAGGTGTGAGGCATTGCCATCAGTGAGTGATGACTCAGACATGATGTTATGACACAGATTGGACATGATGGAACAGTGAACTGCATATTACAATTTTTTATTTCTTTTGGGTTTGCTGGTTTTTTTTTTTCTGTCTGCTTTAATTTAATGTTATTTTACAGCTTTTCAAATATGCTTATTTTTCTCCTTAGCTATAGAGCGTTAATTTTCCACTATTCTAACATCACTCCCACTGGCCACTTTAAATCCTTGGGTGAATGAGAATGAAAGGAGTCTATCAGTGGCAGAATAAAGGGGTGGTAGGTGGTGGTAAGACGAAGGGCCTCCTGCCTTTGGCACGTGACTCATGTTCTCCTGGAGATCTATTCAGTGACAAGTGACCTGAGACAAAAAGTGAAAATGAGTCCTTTCAGTACCCTAACATTTCACATAGCAGAACTTGGAGAAATTGTGGAAGTGGAAACCTGAAGCACAGCTGTGCAGCTCAACTCTGAATCTTGACACCCTTGCTTCTTTCAGTGTCAGAAAATGACA
The DNA here is from genome assembly GCF_047370975.1 of Nipponia nippon. Lineage (NCBI taxonomy): Eukaryota > Metazoa > Chordata > Aves > Pelecaniformes > Threskiornithidae > Nipponia > Nipponia nippon. The sequence goes on along the minus strand of NW_028262336.1, from coordinate 52,769,690 downwards.
CTTGTATTAGAATATGACTCATTGTTTGAAAGCAATTCTACTGTCCGAGAGGCCTTTTATTTTAAAACTATCTCTTTTAACCATTCCATGAAGAACACCTTTTTTATTGAGCCCTGAGCTGGAATAACAAGTCATATACAGTTTGGCCTACATACAGTCACTATAAGAAATCATTCATCATAAAAGGCTAAAATTAATTTCTCTCAAATTAAATATGTGAACAAAACTATTACTGTTAGCAGATTTCTGATATTGTGTCAACACTCTATTTTTCTGATGCTAGACTGACTCTGCTCAAAAGAAAAGAAGTTAGTTGTGGACAGCTGTGGTGTCCGATGGGTGTGATTTTTAGGTGGCCTTAGTTTACGCCCCAGCCCTGAAAATACAGAGCAGGTAGCTGCTCCTGGGAAACACTGCTTATACCTCTTCTATCCTCTTGCTAGGGAAAGCAGTGACAGCCAGGTTCTCCCAAGCATTGTCTCAGTCCTCGCCCTTCATCCTCAGTTCAGACAAATTCAGAGTTGCAAGTGTTAACAAGCTTTGAGTCAGTTTTTCTTCCATGTTGCCTATATGTATGCTAAAGAAAAAATAATTTGCACAGACGTCATGAATAGATAGTGTGCAGACTGCAGTGTCAGGGAGATTTCTGTCTGTCCATGAAGAGAGCTTCAGAAAAAATCTGTCCCGTTGATGAAAGGAGCCTGGACAATGGACTGTCTGTACCCCACCTTTACACCTAGGACTCAGGAGCGCAGGAGCCAGTCATCTAACCATCATCATTAATAAATATTTCTCATCACCTAGAGTCTCCGAGACACTGCCAAGGGGCTGATAAAAAGGACACGAGGTGAAGAGGTGACCTATGCAGTTCTGAAGTAGCAACTGGAGACTAGGGGAGATATGCTAGATTTCACCAAATAGCCCGCTCTGTCTATGTTAAAGCAACTGACTCTCAACCACAAATAAGGTACCTATTGATTTCTCTTGTAGTTTGTCACTGTCGCTTGCAGCATGTCTAAATAGAACTTAAGCTGAGACAAATACTTTAACATACAGATGTTTTCAGGTTCATGTCAATCTTTGGCTGTGCCTTCATCTTTTCATAGACGGAGTGTAATTCAAAGCAACTCCTACTGTGTTGTAACAGTGTCAAGGCCATCATAAACAGAGCAGCAGTATGCAACAGAATTAGTGGAGTAAAATAAGAGCTTTAAACAATTTTATGAAGTATGAATTGAACCCAGCTTATGTGTACTTTTCACAGCATAGTGCGACTGCTAGCTGCTATTAATATAAAAAAATTGTGCCAGTCATTTACAATTGCAAAAATATTCTGTCCTTTACTGTTTAATTCTAAAAGGAAACTCAGTTAACAAAGATGTTGCACTAAAGCAGAGGGAAGGAGGAAAAACAACAAGCCCAGAGTTGAACTGGAAACATCTTTTCTGATGCATCTCTTCAACATCACTGGTTTCTACAGCACTCTCACTTCGTGCTCTTGTACTTTGAATGCATAGCTGCTTATCTTTCAACTTATCTTTAATTTAGAAGGTGCTTAAGCACTATAGTGAATTGTAAAATTGCATGCTCTTCTTCTATGTTTTCTCCAATGCCAAGGATGAAAGCAGTCTTCTTCCTAAAGTCAGTTGAAGAGAGTCATATTTGCTTCAGTTCCATACCTAACAGTTGACAAAATGTCGTATTAGTAAATCCAAATAATAAATCCTTTAGATAGAGTCAACTCTAAGACCATGGTCTGGTCTTATATACTTAACTGCAAAACAGTTCCTGTGATATCAGTGAGACTGCTGATATGAATAAAGAATACTAAAATGGAATGAGTATCAGAATTGTTTCCAAAGAATTAAGAAATTACTTTTAACTGTTACTGTTATATGACCTAGTTTCTTTAATCAAAATCATATTTAATTGTAAAATTAATTTAAAATAAACCAATATTATCCACCTTTTTTTACATGCAACTATTTTTTTCTAAAAAACTCGAGGAAGTTGTTTTCTGCTGGTACTAACTGAATCATCTCAGCCCCTTATGAATAAAAAAAAGAAGAAAATGAAATATTTCTGCTTCCTGCAACCTCTTTCCCCCTTTTAATTACTAACAGTCTCTATTTGATATAAAGTCAGATGTTCAGGTAAACACAAAATAATTTGAGTCTCATGATATAACCCAATAGCCAAAGTACAGTTCTGTCCCCAGGAGATAGATAGCTAGGAAAAGGAGCAAGGAAATCTGGTTCCTTAATTAACTAGGTCACCCTTCAGCACTTTAAACCATCCTACATATGCTCCAACACTGCTTTTGATCTGCCCACCACATTTTCAAAAAATGCGCCGAAGTTATGGGTAGCAACATTTGGCAGGGTGTTCGAACACTGGAACAGGCTGCCTAGGGAGGTTGTGGAGTCTCCATTTGTGGATATATTCAAAACCCAACCAGACACAACCCTGAGGCTGGACCTGCTTTGAGCAGAGGACTTGGCCTGCATGACATACAGAGATGCCTTCCAGCCTCGACTATTCTGTGATTCTATGATTTGCTAGGTGTGCCAAGCTTACCAGAGGTACTAATCTTGTATAATTTTACAGAGTTTCTTTCCTGATGAATTCGGAGTTTTTTTCCCTTCTGGACTCATGCCCTGTCACCCAGTTTGAATAGGTGGAAAAAAAGCTGACGACTGCAACCAGAAATCAGTATTGAAACAATGGCCATGTCTGATGGATGTAACTATGTGTTACCCTTTTCCTCAGATGTCTGGGCTTGGAAAGCAAAAACCAACCAACCAATCAACCAAATTTACAGCCTGAAAAACATGATTCCCTAGAAATAGGTCCCAAAACATTGACAACCAATAAAAGGATGTTTCTTTCTACAAATATTTTCTTTCTGGTAAAACACAGAAGAAGTGAGACTAAGTTTCTCAAGATGGACACTGAGGCACCGGAAAGGATCCAGTGGTGGCTTACCATGATAGTGAGGAGCATGGAAGACACAACCTAATAGGAGTATTTCAGGGAGCTGGACTTGTTTAGACTTGTAGAGTGTGTGTGTGGGGGGGTGCTTGAGGTGGGGTGGGTTATGAAGACAATAAAGACAACTCATTTCATTTATGGTAGACAGTAAAAGGAAGTGTAATGGCCACATATGTAGCTCAGGAAGTTCAGGTTAAGAAAAACATTGGTCACTAAGAGAGTAGTGCAACACTGGATCAGATTTCCTAGAGCAGATGTGGACTCTCCGTATTGGAGATTTTCAAGACTCAGCTTGACATACCCATGGATGGCTTGATCTAGTGTTGGTGATAGCCCTACACTTGTTCAGATGTGGTTTTGTATGTGTAACTTGCCTGCACAGTTGTAAATTCTGTTGAATCAAAAGTATAGATTGTGAGAGAAAACCATATGCAATCATATGTTGCAGTACTGGGTCATTGTTGTAAGTATATGACAGCATACTGATTCATGTGACTATTAAAAAGCTGCAGTCAATAAGAGATCATGCTATAAAGCAATCTCACAATCAAAGTGCCAACAGATAATTAAAGCAGTTCTGATACCTGGAATACAAACAATACATACAGAGTCCATAATTAAGAAATATTTCATGTTTTAATGCATGGGTCATGTATAGAACTAGACTGCTGATATTTACATGTTCCTAATAAAAGTTTTTGGGTTTGTTTTTGGGTTTTGTTATTCATAAGCGGTATAAGTACAAACTATTCCTGCCAATTGAAATACACTAAATAATGAAAAACTGTCATAGAAAGAAAATATTACTTCCAAATGGTCATCAGAGCGGATTAGGTGATTTAGGACTATCGGAATAAGTAAAAATTATTCTAAATTTTTTCTCCATCATCATTTGTAATGTATTTGATAATTTACCTAGCATAGGAAAAGAAATACATATCAATATTTTTTTAAAGTCAGTAGTAGCTACACTGATTTATTTCATTTGATCTATCAGACTTCTGATGTTACAAGCAGTATCAATCATACTGCAAACATAGTATGACAATTAAGCAGTATATATCTATAAAAAGAAAGAACATAGTTTTTGGTAAGTCACTCAATCACTTGTCATGCAACTAGCCAGGCTGATTCCATTTTGACTATTGGACTACTGAAACTGGGATCTTTTTAGTTTAGTTTTTCAGGGATTCAATCTCAAAGGAAGTATCACTCTCCAATCCAATAAACCTGTAGAACTTGCTAAAGTAGGAGACTCTCTCAAGTGCCTGGAGCCTTATATCCTTCATAGCTTTCCTTGAATGCACTAACCAATTCATTGGCATTTCCCTTTGTTCATATCCTGTAGTCTATTAACAAGGAATCAAACTAACGAGTGAAATCCTCAGTGCATTGAAAGGCAATTGCAAAGCTCTCATGGATTTCAGTGGTGACCAAGCTTTCACCCAGTTTCAAGACAGGCATTTAACCCTCTCTGCTTAGAAATCGCTATTAACAATACACTGTTCACTTAATTTGAAATAGCTTAGTTTTTGCTGCTCCTTCACCTTGCGCTGAAGTGTTGTATTTCTTTGGAGAGGTCCTTTGAACTACTTTTCAAGATTGAAAAGTTTGCCCAGATGGTATCTTAAGAGCAGAGGAAATCACTTTATAATTATACTTCTCTGAAAATAGCATTCTGGCAGGATTCTTGCTCATCCACCCACTTCCAATAACAGTAGCTTTTTGAGGTGGTATTTGCCTTTACACTTTGATGGTTTTTTTCTTCTGTTATTTAAGACATTATCAGAGTTTCATTTTCTTCTCTGATTAGCGATTTCTTCCTCTGGAGGATGTCTTCTTCTCAGTCAGTCAGACATTGTCTGGTAGATTCCAAGGAAAGCAATTAAAATCCTGCCTGGTATATGACCCAATGTGCTGTTGCCTTTTCCTGAGGACTAAAACCACAGGGGAGTTCCATGATCACATATTACATGAAGAAGCACAAAACCAGGGAATGTAAAAGCCTGCCAAACGATATCTCCAGCAAATACACTTACAAATTTAACTATCTTCTTGTGCTGATTGCCTTGGGTCATTTCTGACTTTTAAAGTATTGATGTACATTCTGCTCTGCTTCCTTTCTATGATACAGCTATTCAGATCTGCATTCTCTAACTTGTGCAGGAAGCTGGGATCAAAAGCTCTTTTTGACCACAAGTACCAATGTCTAACTGTTAAATGGGGGTGGCAAATCATTCAGAGCTGTAGTGCACATAGTTTTTTATATTAGTAATTTTCTTTACATCTCAGCATTTTTATTTATGGAACAAACAATCTTTTTTTTTTTAAGGTCAGAAACTAGATCCTTTAATTTTAATATGTTCCTAAGGGCTTTTGTATTTTTCATGGAATAGATATTCTTTATGAGACCTTACAGGATGTGGTAAGGAATGTAAAATAGATGCTCCTTAGCCTAGAAAAATAAAATAAATCACTTTGAGCCAGCTTAAAAGATGATTCCTCTGTAGCTAAATGAAAGGGTACAGGTGCCTTTGGAAGAGACTATTTAACATGAAACTGAGCAAACTGGTTGATTTTTGCGAACATTTGCAAACATTTTCATTGTCAAAAGGTCATTATTTTAAACAGACAACCTCCGTTAAATATGAGATTCTGTGTGACGGAGAGTAATTCATGTACCAAACTGAGAATAATGCCTAGAAACCTGGGGTTTTTTTTGTTGCTTTTCTGATCAGTCTATGTATAATTTTCCAATAAAGGCCAAATTTCAGGACATTTAATACATTCACAAATGGTTTTTATTTTTTTTTCTAAAATTGATTATTTAGTACACACGTTATTTTATTAAATAAGTAAATATAGCTGGTACCTTTGGGGAATAACAAGATTCATGGAACAGAAATGAAGAAACAGTTGTGTGATTTTGCCATATAGGAGTAAGTATTATAGGGAAATGACCATGAATGTGCATTTTTAAGTAACTTCAAAATATTTCTCTTGGTATTGTCAGGCTTTAAGTGCCTAAACCTTGGAGAAAACATGGCATTTTTTAGGAATATCTTAATTTTAGTTACTAAAAAATCAATCACAATATTAATGGTCATTGTGAAACACCACCTCAGTGCTGTAAGTACAACAGCCACATATCTCAACTCTTGGGAGCAGACTTAGTCTTTAGATCCAGACCCTTTAAGACACTTAGATTTCAAATAACCCTTGAAACCAGCTGATTTTACATGCCTAAATAACTATCAGTTCTTCATATGACTTTGGAAATCTTATCGCTTCTGCTTATGTTTGGGATTTGTAAAACAAACACTGCAGCAACTAAGTCTTGCATAATGCAGGTCTTGGTTCATCTTTAGACCCAAAGGCCTGTATCAAGTGCTGTAGGATGGATCATGTGTCTTAGGGTTTATCATGTAATCCAGTAAGTTGTAGTAGTTCAGAAACAGGTACATTCAGCTGTGTGTATAACGTCAGTAACACCTGCCAGAGGTAAAAGCTAGCAGCTGCCTAATTGTTACCTGCAGCTGCTCAAGCCAAATCCCACCTAGCTCTACAGTCCCCATTCTGGGTGCCTTTAGGCATAGAAAGGTGTTGGACTACATTTTGCTGATCTGCTTTCATAGCTTCTCAGCTCCTCCTTCTTGCTTTTATGGTCAGCCCATCTTTTCCCTATTATGTTCCTGCTGCAGACCTCTGTGGCAGTGCTGAAACTCTGCTTCCTCTCTCATGCTGGTGTGCCTGCACTACTGTGAACACCGTTGGAATAACCTCCGTTGCCTTCCCTCCAACTCTTCCATGCCTAACACTGCCAGAGAGTATTAGGATAAGTGCATCACCAATAGAAGAGTCTCTGAAGGAAAAAATTACATGATGTAGCCCACACTGGCTTTCAGTTGCTAAAAGTAACAGCTATATCTAAAAGACATATTTCTTTTCTTTAAATATTTCTTCTATCAAAGGGCCATTCTCAGCACAAAAAAGGCCATATGACAAGAAACAGATTTTCTTAGCACTGAAAATGAAAAATTGCAGTTCTTGAGAGCTGTGAGGAAACCAGATTAGAAGATTCCAACTGCTCTAATATTGCCAGGAAAAAAAGTAAGTTATACTGGGAAAAGAAAACAAATGCAACTCTTTTAAATAAAGGTTTCTAAATAATTTTCTTTATTGACTCAGATATTCAGTGGTGTTTGAATGCTATTTTATTTATATCCTTTTAAGAGTCTGAAAAGCTAATGTGCAGATACCAAAGAGGTATTTCAGGTATGCACAACCATTTAAGAAGTTATTCATGGAATCTAATTTTAAGCACCTGATTTGCATTCCTAAATTGAGAGCCAATCTTCTTAGTCCTCCCTTGTTCAATGCAGGAAGGAAATCCTTCTCGAAGGCAATTCAGAACTGCTACACTGAAAGGATCTCCATCTCTGTACTGAAGGCCTACTAAAAGTAGTCTGCCAACTTAAGGCACTGTGTGAAGCAGATACTTAAAGTTTACCCACTTTATATTGCCACCTGCATTTTTAAAGTACTTATTTCATATCTGTATGTTAGTATTTTGTGCCACTAAGTTCACAGATGTATCTCACCATTGAGTTAGTATTTCTTGTAGTTTATTTGTATAAACTAGGCTGTAAAAATATATGACACATTTAAATGCATCCAGATTGGAAAACGTGACTAGTAATGTATGCTAGTAGTCTCTCCCTAGGTTTATATGCATCTGAAGCCAATAATGAAAGGCTTCCCAGCTGTGACCAATGCTTGACTTTCCATTTTTCTCATGAGATTCCACCCAAAATAATATTCATTACATTGAAAATTCATATTACTTTGTTGTCATATGTGGTCATTGTATAGTCCTCAGCAAAAGTTGAAGTTGTATTGACATTGAAGTTTACAAGCTAATAAGAACAGTACTCTAAGTGAGAACACACAAACACTGCAAAGCAAGCCAGCAGGATTGATTCATATATGCCTGGAACACCTAAAGGCTAACTAACCAACCAGAGTGAAAACTTATAATTTCCTGAAGTATTTTAGTCTTAAACAGTTCTCTTAAGCAGTTTTTGGGGTTTAGGTGTTTTTCACATGAAGTACAAATAATTCTTTTAACCCCATTAGCATAGCAGAATTATATACTGAGTCTTTCAGATTATTCTTTTGAAATATACAAGTAAGATAACCTGGGTAAATTAAGCTGGACAGGTGAACCTGCTTTCATGCGTTTTGCTGGATAGAAGGCCATCAAATATATTGTCATATACAAAATAAGGCTAAATAATTTAAATTCCTTTTTCCACTTGTATTCTCTCTCTTTCTTCCACCTTCTTTTCCATCTTTTCCTCCCCATAGGTTTTCTATAGTAACTGGAAGCTATTCCAGTAAGCCTCCTTAAAGTCACTTTCAAAGCCTCTTCAGATAAAATTCATCTGAAGAGGTCCATTTCTGAGTTACAGATCTAGAGTGCTTTTAGATTCAAAGGGAACATAATCACTTCTAGGACAAAATCATAGAATAGAAGTCTAAAACAAGCTGCATGGACTGTGTCCTAGAAGTGCCTCTTTCCCAGTAGTCACTCCAAATGCAACCATCTTCCAGACAGACAGGGATTATTTTTCCCACATCAAGAGGGATATTTTAACAAACTTTAAGTAGCTGTATTGTGCAGATATCTATGTAAGCTGGTCATCCTCGATTTCTTTTGTAATTAATAAAGAAATAGACACTTTTTGTGTGAAATTCTGAAGGTGGTGTCTACACTGATTATTCTGTGTGTCCTAGCAGGTAGGTAGAACACACTTTTCTTGCTTTCTTCTCCACCCATACAAGAAATTGATATTTGATTGAGCTGGAACCTGCTGCTGTACTACCCTCTGCAGTGAGGTTATACAAAACCTTTGTCAAAACTTGTTCTCTAAATTAAGCATGTATTATCTGATTCTTTGGCTCTGAACAGTGTCTGAAAAAGGATTGCAGGCAGAATAGTTTTTCTGAGAAGCTCTTCCAGTAACAGGTTTTGGTCTCCATTTTGTGTTTGTTTTTTTTTTTTTTCAATTAAAATTCAATGCAGGCCATGGAGCCATACATTGTAGCAAACAACTCATACCAAGATGAAGCTCATTTAAAAAGATGCAGGAAAAGTATACTACCAGTATAGACTAGTGCAGCTACCTGGTGAAATGGACAAAGGAACTGGAGACATTTTAAAAAAATTCCTAAATAGAAGCTTTGGACAAAGTTGTAGCAGAAGATGAATGAAGCATAATCCCTAAATGTTAAGGGACGCTCCTTAAATATAAACACATTCATAGACAATTTTGAGATGAGAGACGGCAAAACTCTGTTTTTCATAGAACAAAAAAACACAAAAACATTAAATATATTTGTAATATAGGAAATTATTTTGAAAAGCTTTATAGAATCACAGAATGGTTTGGTGTGGAAGGGACCTTCAGAGGCCATCTAGTTCAACTCTTTTGCCATGGGCAGGGACATCTTTCACCAGATCAGGTTGCTCAAAGCCTCATTCAACCTGACCTTGAACACTTCCAATGATGGGGCATCCAAAACTTCTCTGGTCAACCTGTTCCAGTGTTTCACCACCCTCATCGTAAACAAATTCTTCCTAATGAGCAATCTAAATCTACCCTCTTTCAGTTTAAAACTACTACCCCTTATCCCATCTCTACATGGCCTGGTAAAAAGTCTCTCTCTGACTTTCTCATAACCCGCTTTTATATATATTAAGATACTGCAATAAGGTCTCCCCGGAGCCTTCTTTTCTCCAGGCTGACCAACCTCAACTCTCTCAGACATTCTTCACAGGAGAGGTGTTCCAGTCCTCTGATCATTTTTGTGGCCTCTGGACCCACTACAACAGGTCCATGTCTTTCTTGTGGTGAGGACCCCAGAGCTGGATGCAGTACTCCAGGAGGGGTCTCAAAAGAGGGGGAGAGAGTAGAGGGGGAGAATCATCTCCCTCGACCTGCTGGTCACACTTGTTTGTTTTTATGCAGCCCAGGATATCATTGGCTTTCTGGGCTATGTCACCAAGACTATAGTAGAGATCATTAGAAAACAGATTATGCATTTCCACAGACAAATTTTGGTTTTGTTTGGCATGTAAGACACGGTTTTCATGGTACAGAGTATATCACAAAATACTTTTGATTTAAGGAAATTAATCAGTGAAAGAGCGTGATACTAAGTTCCTAACAGCTTTCCAAATGCTAAATGCCCTTGTGTTAAAGCATAAAAACCCCTAATGGTAAAAACGCATACAAAAGAAATGACAGCTTGGGAGGAATCCAACACAGCAAAATGTACAGGTGCACTATAACAAGATCAAGTTATCATTTATTATATTATCACTGTGCTCAGTTCAACAGGACAAGAATGAATATCACGATCTCTTAAGAGTCTGGGATGGGATTTTTGTGCTTAATACAGCTGATTGAAAGGGCAATCTGAGTGTGCTACTGTGAAGCTGAACATGGAAAGTTAGTATCACTTCTGAAAGTATTTTGCTGGGGTCTTTAGGCTGCTGTACCATAGCAATAATTATAAAAATGAGAGTATTTCTGTCGTGTCCTTGTAACATTAAAGTCAAAATAGAGACCGGTGGCTTACAGTTCATGGAGTGACAAAACTAAAGAGATTAACGAGGTTTTGGCTTTACTCCTTGGAACAACAAAAAAAAGGCTTGCTCACTATATCTGTGAGAGAAGGGCTCAGCTTTTCTGCTATTGCCAAAACTGAAGATTTTGGGAGAGAGTGGAGATAATGAAAGAAAAGGTTAGATATATGGTATGACTGCTCTTATACAATAAAATTGGAAAAACTTTCACTTATAACAAAAGCACAGACTAATCAAACAATGACATTGTTAGTGTCACCAGAAGTAGAAAATGTATTAAGGTAAGCATGAATTGATCTATATTGGAAGGAAAATATATTTTTTATTTGCTATTTGTGAACAACTGTTCCTCCTCTGTAGGACAGTATTCCTCTAATGTATGAAAACTGAATGGGGATAATGCATATATAGGTTATTTTTACTAGATAAGTAGTACCGCATATGGTAATTTCTCATAAAGGGTGTGTGGTATATGCAATGTATTTAAGTAGACTGTAGAATATCGACCTTTTATGTCCCAAATAATTTTTGAAAAATTATCCTGAATAAAGGCTGAAAAGACAAATTCCTACTTCTATTCAACTTTGCTAAATTATAGAACAGTACTGATGAAATGTTCTGTGAAAAACTGAAATCAGTCATTATAGTAAAATGAAGAGCTTGGTGCACTTTATGGGATCAGAAATTACCACCCTTTAAAAAAAGAAAAAAATTATACTGTACCCACCCACATTAGTTAAGAACATTAATTTTACCTGGAAATTGGCTGTGGTTACATGAGATTTTCTTAGTTGAGTAGATGATTGGCAAGAACTTCTACAAATCTCAGAACTGATATGCTTTTGTCTTTGTGAGTGTCAGATAGCCAATAACAAAAGCAAGCTGAGCCTGTTCGGTCCCAGAATGATGCAAGAGCTTAGTCTGAAAAAAATGAACTGGAATCAAAATCACAACAAAACTGGTAATATCTTTATATATTTATCACTGTTTTCCTCTTTAGAACTAATGGGACAAAGTCAGCATGATTTTGTCCTTTATGGTAAGTGTTTTAAGATACAGTTTGAATCCTTGTAGCAAAATAATTTCATTCATGTTGAAATAAAGGACAATATAAAAGCTATCCATCATTCAGGAAGACAGTTGTTGCTACAGACTGCATAAGGTAATGAGAAAGAAAAGTTCAGGGTTTTGTAGAGAATGATAAATGACTGAATATCCTTTACTTCTCTGCTTTCTGCACAATCATTTCACTTACAAAAGTTAGAAATAACAACCATAATTTGCAGCAGTTAACGAGTCATGTCATTTGACACGACATCTGACAGAACACTTCAAGATTTTGTGTTTTGTGTGGAGCTTGAATTACTTTATCAATGTTTTGAAAAAATTACACAACCATATAAAAATAGTATATGCATGGTATGTTATGCAATATATACATGAAAATTGTACTGAGTTGTTCTGAATGAAGGAATGTATTGCAATAATACTTCCCTGATGTCCTTTATTAATAAAGGCCTAGGCCTGTGGCAAATCAACCCCTGCCCCCCTGAAAAACAGAAAATTAAAAAAGGAAGATTGAAAATGTCACAAAATATAGCATAAAGCAAATTAGAAAAATTAAATATACGGACTTTGGTCTTCACGAGTTTAAAAATACAATGTAGAATAGATGTTCCCAAGATAAACAGTAAGAAACCACAAGTTTACCTTTGCCATGAGATGAGTGACTGACATGCAAAGACATTTACCTTACATTTTGATCTGTAGATGTCATTACAGATTTATGCCAAAGAAAAGGCAAAGTTATTTAGAATTACCAAAAGGATTACTGAATAATTAAAAAATACTATTCTATACTTCTGAAAAAAATATTCCTTAAACTGAGCTGGTCAAAGGTCTGTGATTGATAAGCATCTGCAAATTAGTTAGACAGTAGAATCTCCAAGGTGTTTGGTCTTTTAATCCTCAGATTTTTTTATTTCATAGAAGTTAAGATCACTTTCCCACCTTGTGTAATGTCAAGATCTCTGACAATACACTAGAACCAAGGCTTTTACGTACCTCACAGCATAATTCAAGGTCAAAGATATGCTCTGTCTGCATTTCATAGCCCAGACCATTTCTGTTGTAGTGGAGGTAACAGAAATTAAACAGATGTGACAAGAAACAGAAAGAAAAAATACCTTAGACGTAACAATGAGGGAGAAGAATAGACTCTAGTCAAATTAGTATCAAAAATCCACTAGCTTTATTACTGTCATGAACTCTTTTTAAAAAATTAGATATAGTCCCAGATTCTAAACCAGTACAAATTGGTATAGATTCATCAAACCTTCTGGCACTTAGAAAAATGTGTTTTAAGATGTTGCTAATATTTATATTTTTTACACTTTAATGATCTAAAATTCACTCAGTGTTGAGAAAAATGAGCCCATTTTACATTCTTAACACAAGATTTCAGGAATTCCAAGAACTAGCCAAAGGATGTTTTTCCTTAGCTTCCAGATGAATTGAGTCTCTTGCATAATTAACTTTTATCTTTGATTCTTTCAGGACCTTAATTCAGCTGAGAATTGATTGTAGTATTTTTGGCTAGGAAACCTATTTATAGAAAGTTAGAGATTGTTTTTTATCAATAACAACACATTGCATTTGCCAATGCTATTAAAAAAATGCCTGAGGCAGACATAAATCTGGTCACCTAGTGTTAGAATTTCTTTGTTGTAGTATTTGTGTAGGTTATTCTGTAGTTGCACCTTTGCTGTGAGCATGTAACTTATGTGCTATGTGTCATAAGACAACCCTTCTGAAAAGATGTTAAATGATGTTAAAACACATTCAAAACCTTCTCGCTCCTCTTTACCATTACTAAGCCAATAATAAAAAACAAAGCCCTTATTTTTTCCCATTTTATGTGATTAAAATAGAACTTTAGAAGACTATTTCACAAATGCTTGTTTGGGATTTATTGAATCACTTATATTTTGGAGCAGTACATAAAAAATTCTGTCAACCACAGTTTGCTTAATAAGAATTGTTAGGTGATCATTTATTAATGATCAAATGAAATAAGTTTAGTTCTATGTAAAATTTTCCTTATGCATGGAATTGCAAAGCAAAATGTAAAGTAAAAAAGCATAGGGAATTTCTTGATAATGGAAGCAAACTAAACACATTACACTTTACATTTGAATGTACAGATAAAGAGATTAGAATCTGGTTTTGAGTGAGAGAAGAAGAGTGATAGAAAGAAAAACAGGGAGCAATGTATTAAGAAAACACAGTCATCTCTGCCTGATATGATATACCATTGGATGTTTAGGAGATATAACAAAAAAAACTCCTATAGAACCCAACCCAGCAATGAAAATTCTTCTGAAATACAGCACCTTGGACAGTACTCCGACATTCTGAACTCATGGTCTTATCATCAATGACTTGCTAATAACACGAGTAGCCAATCACATTTCAGAAAAATAGATAATTTCTTTATTTGTATAGCTTTCATTGGAATTAGGAAATGTGAAAGTTAGGATTTACTGATAGTTCATAGAAAACCTTTACATTTTCCCTTTCATGTATCTGTCCAAGACATGAATTCACAGTGGATTTGCTGTTCTGCTGCTCTGGTTTTGAAATGGAGTAACATAGTTGAAAATTGGCTTCAAAATCAGAAACGTTGAGTTCTCTTGAGCTCTCTCCAAATGTAGAAACCAATAACTCATTGCTTAATATTGCTTAGCATTTTGAACTCAGTTATGACAGGTCCATAGCTATCTTAGAAGTTGCTTTTACACTACTGTAGTTCAAAGGTATGATTTTCAAAATCATTCCTTCTGGGATTAATTACTTCATCATTGAAACCAGTATTAAATTTTCTATGACTTAAATAGAAAGAAAACTAGGCTGATACTAAATGAGCATTTGATAATATTTCAGTTGACTGACTCTCAGTTTGTACAGATTTAACTGCCAGGAGAGCGAGACACTGTCTTTATTATTATTTTCCTCTTTAATAACATTATTTTTTCTATAGAAGTAATTCTTTCTGAGTTGAGTTGCTACTAAAAAATATTCGTATATTTCCATTTTGAGGTGGGGTTTTTGCCTTTTTTTTGTTTTTAGAATTATTGCATGATGTAAGGTGCTGCTAAGTAAAAGTTTGAGGTGTCTTTAATGGCTTCTGAGAAATGATATTACAAGTCCAATGATCCTGTATTCATTTATACATCTAAATAAATGTAATGAATGTGGGCATCTCACGTATGTAAATACATGAAGTTCTTTATGGAATCAGTCTGTGTGTTTGGCAGAATATAAGCTTCTTGACGCTAATCTTAATCAATGACTGAAGTGTATATATTTGTGACAATTTACTATAACTTTGACTTGTGGGTTTGCTCAGGGTTTTCTGCATTTTATTTTCAGTCATGCAATTTCTTTATTGAGATT
Organism: Nipponia nippon; assembly: GCF_047370975.1. Classification (NCBI taxonomy): domain Eukaryota; kingdom Metazoa; phylum Chordata; class Aves; order Pelecaniformes; family Threskiornithidae; genus Nipponia; species Nipponia nippon. Next base: position 52,754,593 of record NW_028262336.1, on the reverse strand, counting down.
ATGTAGTGGGAGACAGAATTTTTAGGGTAATAGCTCGTAAGGGTACAAATCTGACTATGAAGAAATTAACATTGGTCTACTGAGCAGAATTTTGGTTTAGCTGTATCCATTAATTCTTGAATTTCTTGGAAATATACTCCAAGAACTTTGTCACTCTAGCATTCTTACCGAACAGTTAATATTACACAGTGAATGGTTTGTTAGAACATATGTTTTCCCTTTTCAGTAGCTTTTTAGTCTCTGTTCCAGCTTTGCCTTCATTTCTGATATATTCTCTTCTGTCCCCCACTATAACCCAGTGAGGCATAATAAACCTCAATTCTTAGCACTTTCTAGGGTGAATATTATTGTCAGGATATTGTTATACATATTCCTTATAGCTGGGGGCCTTCATTCCAATTCTCACTACACTCAAGAGATCTCATTTGGATCTAATTTTGACTTAGTTTGGGAATATTTACAGCACAGCCCAATAAGTATATTTGTAATGAAGGAGCACACTGTGCTGGTTGGGAAATGACATAATGCAAACAAATCTGTTGTCTTCAAAATAGCTGTAATATCTACAAATCAAGCTCGAAGTCACTGTGTTTTAGATTTTCTTGCTGTTGCTGTTAAGGGAGTTTTATTTTCTGAAGCTTAGTTAACATAATAAATGCTGCCAGAAAAGAATCCAACAAATGGTTTTCATTACAAAAGTTTGAATGACAAGTAAGTAAATATAATGATTAGCAATAATAATGCAAAAAAGATTGTGCCCTCTGGTAGCCAAAATATTGACTTCTAATCTTCTTTTGCATTGAATGAAAATGACTTTGCCCTATATGAATGTGAAAAATGTGTAAATCCTATAAGAAGTATGTAAACCTGTAAGCAAGGAAAAATATACCCCCTTCTCTTGTATATATTGCTCTACTTAGAAATATCTTATCATAAGATAATTCAGGTTGGGAGGGACCTTAGGAGGTCTCTAGTCCAACACCATGCCCAAAGCAGGGCCAGCTGCAGGGTCCTCGCAGCTTGGTCTAGTTGGGGGTTGAAACCCACCAAGGACAGAGGTGATACAGCTTCTCAGGGCAACCTTCTCTACTGCCTCACTGTCCTTACGGGGAAGCAGTTTCTCCTTATACACAGCCTGAACCTCTCCTGTGCCCATTGTCTCTCACCGTCCTGCCTTGCACCACTGTGAGGAGACCACCTCCATCTCCTTGATGACCTCTTGTAGGCGTTGGGAGTCTGTTTGGTGCACTGAATCCATCCCTTCTCCAGCCTAACTCAGCCCCTCCCCATGGGGAAAGTGCTCCATCCCTCACCACCTTGGGGGTATTCCACTGAGCTCCCCACCATTTGCCCATGTCTGCTGCCTGGGGGCCAAAACTTGATGCAGTCTCAAAATATGATCTGACAAATACCATGTAGAGGGTTGCAATCCTGTGCTTCAGTCTGTGGGACGTGCCCCTGTTCATATAGCCCAGGAGCTGTTCACCACCTTTGCTGTTAGGGCACACCATGGGGTCATGTTCAGCTCACTGCCCATCACCACTCCAGGACCTTTCCCACAGAGCTTCTCCACAGCACCTTGGTCCCCAGTCAGTGTCATGGCAGGGGCTCTCCTTTGCCCGCGGGGATCCAACAGGGACTCATCACTTGTACTTGTTGAATTTCATGAGAACGTTTGCCCATTTTTACAACCTCTCTGGGATGGCAGATCCACATTCAAGTGTACCAACTGGTCACCCCAACTTGAAGTCACCTGCAAATGTGACAAGAGTGAACTTTTTCACTTCCTCCAGGTCATCAGTAAAGATGTTAAAATGGACAGGTGCCAGTGCAGACCCCTGAAGTATCGACTTGTCACAGACTTCCATGTGGAGTACTCTCAGGGCAGCACAGGGGCTGGCGCACCCTGGAGACCAGGGGCTGGAAGCAGAGGGGTCTCCTCAAGGCGACTACCAGGGCAGAGCCTCACCAGCCAGAGCCCATCCCAACACTCCAGCCCGGGAGCAAGCAAAGAGCCTGGGGTGATGTGAACAGAAAGGACATGGCAATCAGCCAGAAAAAGCCAGAGCAGAATCACCTCAAGTGTAGGCATGTAAATAAGGAAGTGTCTATGGGGCAGCCTTATTGGGAAAGTTTTTATGCCCTTTCTGGGGAATTAGCATGCTTGGGTGACTTTCTGAAATGCCTGTACAGTAATATGGCATGGGAAACAAACAGGAGGAATTTGAAATCTTTATGCAGTTACAGGGCTATGTCCTCACTGGGATCACAGAGATGTGGTGGCATAGCTCATAAGACTGGAGTGCTGCAATGGACAGATACAGGCCCTTTGGGAAGGTCAGACTGGGAACATGAGAAGGGGGATTTGCCCTTTACGTGAGAGAGCAGCATGGATGCCTTGGCATGGGTGATGAGCCAACTGAGAGCTTGTGGGTCAAGATTAGCAGGCAAACCAATATGGATGACATTGTAGTGGTTGTCTGCTTTAACTCCCTGATTGGGGAAAAGTAGAGGAAACCTTCTACAGACAACTGGAAGAAGCATCATGTCCATAGGTCCTGGTCCTCATGGGAAAATTTTATCACATATAAATATCTGCTGGAAGAACAACACAAGAGGTCACAACCAATCCAGGACGTGTCTGGATTGCATTGGTGACAACTTCCTGGTGGAGGTTATTGAGGAGCTGATGAGGAGAGATGCTCTGCTGGACCTGATAATTAAAGAAAAACGCATAGGTGATCTGAAGGTTGAGGGTAGCCCTGGCTTCAAAATCAAAAATAGAGTAGGGTAATGAGAAATAAACCCAAATCTTCAAACAATTTCCTCCCACCCCTTCCTTCCTCCCAGGCTAAACTTGACTCCCAATTTTCTCTACCTCCTCCCCGGCAGCAGTGCAGGTGGAAGGGGAATGGGGGCTGCAGTCAGTTCATCACACGTTGTCTCTGCCGCTCCTTCCTTCTCAGGAAGAGGACTCCTCGCACTCTTCCCCTGCTCCAGTGTGGGATCCCTCCCACAGGCTACAGTCCTCCATGAACTTCTCCAACGTGAGTCCTTCCTACGGGCTACAGTTCTTCACAAACTGCTCCAGTGTGGATCCCTTCCACAGGGTACAGTCCTTCAGGAACCCCGCAGGGTCACAAGTCCTGCCAGCAAACCTGCTCCAGTGTGGGCTCCTCTCTCCACGGGTCCACAGGTCCGGCCAGGAGCCTGCTCCAGCGTGGGTTTCCCAAGGAGTCACAGCCTCCTTTGGGCACATCCACCTGCTCCGGTGTGGGGTCCTCTATGGGCTGCAGGTGAATATCTTCTCCACCGTGGACCTCCATGGACTGCAGGGAGACAGCCTGCCTCACCATGCTCTTCAGCATGGGCTGCAGGGGAATCTCTGCTCTGGCACCTGGAGCACCTCCTCCCCCTCCTTCTGCACTGACTTTGGTGTCTGCAGGGTTGTTTCTCTCACATATTCTCACTCCTCTCTCTGGCTGCAGTTGCACAGGTTCCCCCCGCCCCCCGCATCTTAACGATGTTAGCACAGAGGTGCTACCACTGTTGCTGATGGGCTCGGCCTTGGCCAGCAGTGGATCCGTTTTGGAGCTAGCTGGCATTAGCTCTATCAGACATAGGGGAAGCTTTTAGCAGCTTCTCACAGAAGCCACCCCTGTAGCCCTCCTCTACAAAAGTGTTGCCATGCAAACCCAATACAGTTTATATATAACAAGAGAGCATTTAAGACTCACTGGCATAGATTTTTTTTTAAAGAAAAAGACAGAAAATAATGGAAGAAAAGGAATTGAATCCTTCATGTCCTGTAATTTTTATAGTGTGTATTTGTGCATAAAACGTGTTTATGAAAGTCTCTAGTATAGTATTTTTTACCAGGTCACCAGCAAAACAGTTAAAGTAATGTCTCTAGGTTTTCTTTGTCTTCTACAGCCAAACAAAAGAATACCTCGGGAACTTTCTAAGTCAGTTCAAAATCTTTATACACTCTGGGTAAAAAAATGTTCTTTTAATTAAAACAAAGAATTACCTTTGAGACAACACTGAAATTATTATGAGCTTTTCAAAAGCTTATCTTAATACAAAGTATACATAGGCTTACAAATGGGTACTGCTTTCTACAGATGGAACTCATTCACTCTATTGAGGATATCATTAGACTTACCTGTCATCAGCCTTGTTTCTTAATAAGACTAAGATGCTCGAAGATGTTTTAATCTTTTATTTTTATGGAGTGGGTAAGAGAGGCTGGTGTTTTGGAATACATCCAAATAAGTAGACTTATAGATAGATGAACCCATACAGATAGATACAAGATCCAGATAGATAAAAGACTTATCTATTGGAGAAAAAAGGCCAAATTCCTATGAAACAGAGGAAATTAATGATTTTCTCACTTTTTTTTTTCCCTAATGTGTTCAAATTACATTGTGAAGAACTGCTGTAATAATTTTTCCTTTTGCATCTTTGAGACAAATACTTGACACACTGTATGACTATTACTTTCTGTTCTAATTCATCACATCCAACAGGTTGACAAATTAAACCTTTTTAATTCTCCTGAGTCACCCGGTATGGGAGGTGGTTTGCACAGGACCAGCCTATTACATTTTTATCCAGTAACCTCCTGGGATCAGAGCTAAATCATTTTTTTATTCTTTGGTTTTCTGGAAAGGTTTAGCAAAGTGTAGAAGAGGCAGCAAAAAGAAGCAAGCATTATGCACAAAAGGTTATTTTTCCTATTTCAAAAGTTAGTTTGAATGATGTCCTTGAAAACTGTTTTTGTTTACATTGTCAGAGACTGAAGACTAAATAAAACACACTTGTCTTTCTCTAGCAGTCTGCCTCTATTCTCACCTTTAGGGACCTTTTCTAGGAATGACCTCTGCTCATTCTCTTTCACCATTCATATACATCCTGCTCTTGTGGTGGATCCAGCTTTAGCCATCTAAGGTGATGCAAAAATATCATGAGTTTGCCCTGGCCAAAAACTGAATGAAATGCAAAGAGGAGCTGACTGTGATGAGTCATAGTGAAAAGAACAACAAAAGCAAGAACTGATAATAAGTGAATCCTGACATGGGCCATAGATCAGCAGCTAACAGGAAAACAGTGCCTGAAACTGCTGGAAAGGTATATCACAGTGTTGTTGTGAACTGATCTGATCAGCAGCCTGTGTCAACAGCTGGCTATAAAAACCCTCAACAGTATAGAGCAGGGAAGGATGTTGAGGGCGACATCCTTACATGGATGTTCTAAAAATGTAAAGAGATGCAAGGGGCTGAGGTGGAATGGCTGTGCATTGGTGTTGAGCTACTCACACTGGTTGTAGGGAGTATTGTGTTCCCTGGGCTGAGTTCCACCATCTTTTCAGAGATGCAGCCAAAGCAGGTCTCAGCAGGTGGCAGGAGTGTGAGGGTAAGTGTGACTGAGTCTGGATTACAGAAATGGAATTTCCTGTATTTCAGCTTGGGCCTGTTGCCTCTTGTCCTATCAATGGGTGCCACTGAGAAGGGTCTGGCCTTATCTTCTTGATTCCTTTGCATCAGGTATTTATACCCATGGACAAGATCCTACTGAGCCTTCTATTCTCCAGGCTGAACAGTCCCAGCTCTGTCAGCTTTTCTTCATATGAAAGATGCTCCAGTCCCTTAATCATCTTTGTGGTTTTTCTCTGGACTTGCCCCAGAAAGTCCACATCTTTCTTGTATCTGGGGAGTCAAGAATGTACCCAGTACTCCTGAAGTGTCTTATCAGTGACAAGGATGATCTCCCTCAACCTGCTGGCAACACTCCTCCTAATGCAGCCCAGGACACTGTTGGCCTTCTTTGCCAAGAGGGCACATCATTAGCTTATGTTCAACTTGTTGTTCAACCAGAACCCCCAGGTCCTTCTCTCACTCCCTAGCTGTACAGGTACATGAGGTTACTCCTGCCCACCTGCAAGAACTGACATTTCTCTTCATGAGATTCCTCTCAGACCCATTCTCCAGCCTGTTGAGGTCCCTCTGAATGGCAGCACAACCACCAATTTTATCAGTCACTCCACTCAGCTTTGTATCATCTGCAAACTTGCTGAGGGTACACTCTGTCCTAGCATCTAGGTCATTAATGAAGATGTTAAACAGTATAGGACCCTGTATTGAGCCCTGGGGTACACCACTAGTCACTGGCATCCAGCTGGACTTTGTGCCACTGATCACAATGATCTGGGTTTGGCTCTTCAAATAGTTTTCAATCCACCTCACTGCCCACTTATCTAACCTGGACTTTGTCAGTTTGTCTATGAGGATGTTATGGGAGACAGTGTCAAAAGCCTTACCAAAGGCATCCACTGCTCTCCCTTCATCCACCAAGCTAGTCACCTTGTTGTACAAGGCTATCAGATTGGTCAAGCATGCTTTTCTCTTCATGAATCCATACTGACTTCTTCCAGTCAGCTTCTGGTCCTTCAATTGTCTGGAAATGGTTTTCAAGATTAGTTGCTCCATCACTTTCCCTGGGACTGAGGTGAGGCAGACCAGCCTGTAGTTGCCCAGATCTTCATTCTTCTCCTTCTGGATGACTGGAGTGACACTTGCTGTCTTCCAGTCTTCAGGAACCACTCTCATTCACCATGACATTTCAAAGATAATAGAGAGTGATTTTGCAACGACATTGGCCAGCTCCCTCAGAACTTGTACATGCACTCCATCAGACCCCATGGACTTAGTGTATTGGGTTTGCATGGCAACACTTTTGTAGAGGAGGGCTACAGGGGTGGCTTCTGTGAGAAGCTGCTAAAAGCTTCCCCTATGTCTGATAGAGCTAATGCCAGCTAGCTCCAAAACGGATCCACTGCTGGCCAAGGCCGAGCCCATCAGCAACAGTGGTAGCACCTCTGTGCTAACATCGTTAAGATGCGGGGGGCGGGGGGAACCTGTGCAACTGCAGCCAGAGAGAGGAGTGAGAATATGTGAGAGAAATAACCCTGCAGACACCAAAGTCAGTGCAGAAGGAGGGGGAGGAGGTGCTCCAGGTGCCAGAGCAGAGATTCCCCTGCAGCCCATGCTGAAGAGCATGGTGAGGCAGGCTGTCTCCCTGCAGTCCATGGAGGTCCACGGTGGAGAAGATATTCACCTGCAGCCCATAGAGGACCCCACACCGGAGCAGGTGGATGTGCCCAAAGGAGGCTGTGACTCCTTGGGAAACCCACGCTGGAGCAGGCTCCTGGCCGGACCTGTGGATCCGTGGAGAGAGGAGCCCACACTGGAGCAGGTTTGCTGGCAGGACTTGTGACCCTGCGGGGTTCCTGAAGGACTGTACCCTGTGGAAGGGATCCACACTGGAGCAGTTTGTGAAGAACTGTAGCCCGTAGGAAGGACTCACGTTGGAGAAGTTCATGGAGGACTGTAGCCTGTGGGAGGGATCCCACACTGGAGCAGGGGAAGAGTGCGAGGAGTCCTCTTCCTGAGAAGGAAGGAGCGGCAGAGACAACGTGTGATGAACTGACTGCAGCCCCCATTCCCCTTCCACCTGCACTGCTGCCGGGGAGGAGGTAGAGAAAATTGGGAGTCAAGTTTAGCCTGGGAGGAAGGAAGGGGTGGGAGGAAATTGTTTTAAGATTTGGGTTTATTTCTCATTACCCTACTCTATTTTTGATTTTGAAGCCAGGGCTACCCTCAACCTTCAGATCACCTATGTGTTTTTCTTTAATTATCAGGTCCAGCAGAGCATCTCTCCTCATCAGCTCCTCAATAACCTCCACCAGGAAGTTGTCACCAATGCAATCCAGACACGTCCTGGGAACCCAGGCCTTAGCACACATAACTGTTGCTTGGGAAGACAAATGCCATAATCAAAGATGTCCCTTCTTCCTCCTCCTTTTCTTGTGCTTTTATTGATGAGCATGACATCATATAGCATAGAATATCTCTTTGGTCAGTTTGGGTCAGATGTCTCAGCTGTGTCCACTCCCAATCCCAGCCTGGTTTGGGCAAGGGGGGAGAAATAGAAAGCCTTCATGTTATGCAAGCACTGTTCAACAACAGCCAAAAACATTGGTGCTATCAACACTGTTTTAGCCACAAATGCAAAGCACAATGCTATATGGGCTGCTGAGGAGGAAGTTAACTCCATCCCAGCCAGATCCACTTCACATGTATTCGAGACAAAAAGAAAATAGAAAAAGAGAAGAATTGTATTTATGCCTTTCCACTTGATCTTTCATTATCATAAAATGTCTATCCTTCTTTGGAAAAACAGCAGCAGTGACCTGGAAGTTTCCAAAAAATAGTTTCTCCCAGTCATGGCTTCCAGTATAGATAGATGGATTCCCAGATTTACAGACTTTATGGCAAAAAAGAACCACTAAGTTATCTTATCTGACCCTGACTCCTATGTCATTACACTTTAATTTATTACTCGGTAGGAGAATCTGGACAGAAAACTGCTGGAGGAAGATCAGATTCTAGTTCAAGTTTCATTCAGGTGCACAGCTATGTCCTTGAGATAGATATTTATGAGGGAAAGCTACAGACACTAAGTTCTTTCTGTTGTCTGTTTTAAAGCACAAAATCAAGAACCTATGAGCATGTCTGACTCTAGAATTTCTCTTCCAGAATTGGATGGCTTATTTATGGCACTGAGTGTCAATTGTCACAGTCCTAAAGCCCTAAACTTTTTGTTAAATACCTGTTGTGCTTCCTGAAATCATGTCAGGAAATTATGTTTACTCAGCAAATATATTTGGAATCTTCTGTAATGCTAATATCTTATGACCAAAAATGATCATTTTTGTATTACCTTTCTGTTGCATGTTACTTTAAATGCTGTGCAATTCTTGTCTTAAAGATAATTTTAAATGCTCTACCACTATAGCTTCAAACCTTTCCAAGGAGTCTGCTACTGTAATCAGAGATACTGCAAAAGTGTTTTTCTTTTAGCTTTCTAGAAAATCTCATCAAATAGATAATTAAAACTTTTCAAGAGATTTTGAAGACAAACTAACCTCCTTATTATTATTCTATCTCATTACGTGTCTCAGAAGCAAAATAAAACAGTTACTAGCAAGTCCAGATTTAGTGTTTGAGACTTTATCATGCAGGGCAATATGATTGCAAGGAAACTATGGAAATGACCTTTTCAACATTTTTCTTGAGGTGTTCCCTTGAACAGCTAAAATGATAAAGAACTGGCAGTCAACCCTAAAATTGAATGAAAACCATTGGGCGTAAGAACTGAAATAAGACCAGAGAACCAGGGAAGATTACTCAATAGACCATTTTACTCCCAAGCTTGTAGACAGTGACTTGGGATGGCAGGTGAACTGGTGTGAAAAAACACAAACTCATCCTTAAACTTTCATCCAAAGCTTAAACCAAAATATTAGTAGAACTCTGAAACACCACTTTGTGAAATCACTAAAAGAAAACCCTTTTTAACTGACTCATTTGATTTTGTGTGTGTAAATGCATACATACAGTCAAAGCTTTTACTTTTCACGGTAGCAATACAGATTTGTTTACATTTTAGTATAACAGTTCTGGTTTTAGTCTTCGGGAGCTGTAATCTACATTACTGACATTATTGAAAAGGGATTTATTCTGACGTGCAAATATTTGTATATCATATGAATAATTGCACTGACATAACTAGAAGTATTATTCTTCCAAAGTCTTAAAACTTCTTTTTCTATGAATAAAACATACTTATTTTCACAGTTATTTTTGTGTGATGGCATAACACTATAATAAAAAACTTTCTGGAAAAAAAAGTTAAATTGTATGAAATAAAATGTGATGTAAAGTCAAATTCAGTGAGTGTATTGGATGCATATGTCAATGTGTTGACAGTGGGGTTGGGCTGCAGGCATGGCCTCTGTGAGAAGAGACCAGGGACTGCCCCATGCTGGACCCAGTTGGTTCCAGCTGGCTCCAAAATGGACCCACTGCAGGACACAGATGAGCCCTCTCCCCGCACCAGCCCTCCCTGCACCACTGAGGCTGGGTAGATATATCTGGAGTGAAGGAGTGAGGTGGAGCCTGGAGAGGGGGGAGGAAAGGTGATGTTTTAATGTTTGTCTTTGTTTCTCACTACCTGAATCTATTTTAGTTGACAATAAATTCATTTTCCCCAAGTCAACCCACTAGCTTTCTCATTCTTGTTTTTTTTTCCCCATTTCCCTTCCCCCATCCTGCTGAGGAGAGGGAATGAGTGAGCAGTTGGGTGGGCATTTAGCAGTTAGCCAACATTACCACAATAAGAAATTGTGCTACCACAATGAGAAACTTATTAACAATCTTGATGAGAATTCATAACAAGGAATGAGACTGGATTTCAGATATATAAATAAGTGTTTGTGGATTTCTTTAAGCAACATGAACTGTCCCAGACTGTCCTGATTTCCTGGCATGCGTCCATCTTTTAGGGGTAACAGAAAGATATATATCATTGGAGCTTGTGTTTTTTTCCTCCAACTTTTTCCTTGTCTGCTCTGTCAACTGTCTAGTTGATTTTTCCTGTTCAGTCAGTTCATTGCCAACCCCTGTAAGCTCTGGAGGATATTCACTTAAAACATTCTAATTCAATAAACTGTAGCAATATTTGACAGAGTTTTGCTGTGGTTTGACAATGGAAAGATTTGTTGCATTTAACCACATGAAGATTTAATGGAAATTATCTTCCTTGATGTACATGAGAAATAGAAGCAGATGCATACCAATATGAAAGGCATAGTGTTGTAATAAGACTTTAGCAGAACTTTTAACAATCTTATAAAATGTAATGTCTGAGCTCAGCTGATTCTCAGGAACCCTAACAAGATGAAAGTTTGTTTTAATTGTTCAGAAAACTAAAACGTAATGATACCTTCTCTATTTTGGGGGGGAGGGAGGTGGTGGTTGTTATTGTTGTTATGTTGTGACCATCTGTAGCATAACATTTGGTTTGTTGCAAATTAATCTTTATCTGTCACACTCCTTTGTACTGTTAACAGTTAACTAAACCAAATTTGAGTGTTATAGTTAATTTGTCTGTTCAGATAGATTTAAACTTGTGCAAAGATGTTTAAATTCTATATTTGTATCAGAGTTTGTCTCTGTGCTGTTATCTTAAATTTAAAAAAAAATAATGTTTCAACGTATCCAAACCAGAAGAAATAGATAAAGAATGAAAATATTATTGCAGACAACAATAACCATAAAACAGAAGTAAAGTTTTTATAACAGTATATTGATACTTAGTCATCTTCTTCTTCACTTGCTTATCTGGATAGCTTACTTCAAGAGTTTAAATATTCCCAAGCAGTGCTTGATTCAAAAGATAGAGAAAGTACCATAACAACAAAATATCATTTGTCTAAAATCTGGTTTTAGATAAAAGTATTGTCAGTTCTAATATCCTTGGTTTTGCTCTCAGGTTAAAACCTGTATAACATGCAATGGCATGCTGTCTTCTCAGTTCCCTTTACAAGGATATTTCTTCCACGAGTTAGCAACAAGAGCATGGGAATTGAATATTTTACTTTCATAACTTTTTAATTTTTTTTTTCTTAATGGTAATACTGCAAATGAACTTTTCAGTTTTCCCAAGTCACAAGTATGGAAACCTTGCATTAGCAATGTCAACATCAAACAAAAAAGAAAACATCATGAATGACATATATGAATTGAATCACTCATAGATGTAAGCTATACAACCTAACTATCTTTTTAAAAATGGATCAGGAAGACCAATCTGTAGAGGAAATATAAAAATATATTTTGGAAGACAAGACTACATTACTGTGATATTTTTTCTATGACATAATTATTTTATTTTTAAAAAGCCCAAAAATATCATCAAGCGATATAAAAAGCTGCAAGAACATCAGCTCAGGCTATCAAACCTGAAGTTATATACCACTATAAATTAAAAAGAAAGCACAAATCTTGAACTCATACAGTAATAAGCTCCTTATATTTTATTAAAAAGACATGCAGCAGTCTGCCAAACTTCCATATTTTAAATTAAAATTAATGGCATTTTTCACTTTACAGAAATGGAAATTAAAAAAGAATGACAAGCCTCAAAGAATGACATTTGCCTATTATATCTTATTGCTTTGTTTAGTTCCTCAGAATAGCTTCTTTGCTCTGGCAACTACTTGCTTTGAATAAAATGAAATAATTATAAAGTGTTAGAACATGATCCACATCAAATTCCAGGACTCAGCTGGCTCACAATTTAGTTTCAATTAAGATGCACTTGCACTTTTGATCTAGTGCAAGATTGGCCATAAATAGGAATATGATAAAGTATGGAAGGTTTTGATTGCATTCATACATAGGCAAACCTAAATAATTTTTTTCATACTTGATAGTAACTCACATTGTTGTAACTGTTGTCAATCAACTACTTCTCTAACCAAATTATAACTTTTAATAATACATATTGCAGTAGAGCGCTGAATTCAACCATGAGGAATGATCCAATATCTTCTAAACAATAAAATTAAAATAATAAGAGTTTTATTGGGAAAACTTTCTAAAAGCTTCCTGTAGCTCTCTAATCTTGGCCCAATGCTAAGCTGGAGCTATGTGATATGAACTCACAAATGATAGGCATTATCACTTCAGTACTGTAGTTATGGAAACAAAAACTTTCAGCAAAAGTAAATGGGATAGTTGGCACTGAACATGCCAGGCCATGTAGGAGAACGATATTGCAGCCTGGTGGGCCCTAAGCTGGAAGACTTGAGTTCAAATTCTACCTGTCACAGCATTTGCAATTCAAAGTGAAATAGATTCAATATGAAAAACTAGAAGGAAGGCACTCAAAATGCAGAGGAGAGAGTGTTATAGCCAGAAGAATACATTGTTACATGAGATATCAGGATTCAAAACCCTGCTCCAGGACAAAGGGAAGTGGGATTGATTCCGAGTTGCCTTCTTTGTAAGTGTCTTGAACCCATCGGGATATGGTCATACAGTATTGAATCTGAGTGATAAATTCAGAAGATCTGAAGAAGGCTCACACTTATCTTAATTCTCTCAAGCTCAGCATAAGCAGACATTTGGGTATCTTTATTTTTCTTTCCAATATCAAACTTAATATATTCCCAAATGAGAAAAAAGAAAAAAAAAAAAAAAAGAAAAAGGCAAACAAACAAAAACCCTCAGGACACCAGATAGCTGTTTCATGCAAATTCAGCTAGACAGGTTGAAATCTTCCTCCAGCCATTCCGGTCTTGACCAATTCAACAGCACTTCACAGATGTACCAAACCAGGCAGAAATTGTTGCTAGAGCTCAGACTGAAAGAGAATGAAATTCTATATCAACATTATTTTTGAACATTCAGAGGAAGACCCTTTATAATTCTCTAATATGTATTCAAATGAGGAAAAAAAAAAGAAAGAACATGTACGCACATGCATTTCATTACTGCTAGTCACAAAATGTAACAGCCCAACAGTGACTTTCTGAAGAATTTTGTTTCATGTACTTGCTATACATTGCCAGACTATAATGGGAATCAAACACCTACAGGCCGTTCAGTAGAAATGTGAAAAAGGCTTTGACAAAGCAGCACAATGTTTGCTTGAAGCCAGAAGTAGTCATCTGAGAGGAAAAAGGGTCACTCAATTAGTGAAATAAGATCAGATGTGTGAATTGCACGTTTTCCAGCTCTGCAGAAGATAGATTTACTCACCAGATCAACAGGGCAGTGGACTGTGACTACTAACAGATAACTTGTAAAGAAAATATTTCAGATAATTCATTCTTTTTCAAGCAGGAATGTCAAATAGCAGCCATTAAACACATTTTCTTTCATCAGCTGGACATATACCTCATATAAAGTGATCCTTTGTTTAGAAAAGTAACATTTCCTTTAGATATACAGCCCTGAAACCATTTTTCTCATCAATAATGTCAATACCAAAAAAAAAATGGAGTAATGTATTTTTTAAAAAGTAAAAGATAAAAAAGTGTTCTTGGATATAAACTATTATACTATTGAGATCTGATACTTTATTATACCTGTTGTCATTAAGCCATACTAATAGAATTAAGGTCACGTGGAACTGGCACCAAAGCATGTAATTGCCTAAATAATCAGGTACTGGGTACCTACTAGCATTTTGTATTCTTCAAAGACTGTAGGCAGCTTGGTAAAGCCTAGAAAATTAAAAATGCCTCTCTCAATACCTGAACAGCTTTTAAAATCTGATCTAGATGTAATCTTGAGATCTTTTTAAATAAGTGTCAATGTTCCTATGGGTTGCTGAAATGAAGTCATGTCTATGAATTATCATTCAGTTTTAAAACAAAAAAAAACCCTTATCAGGTTAGCAATCCCTTCTCTACATTGTACTGAGCTAGGAACAAATTTAGCCCTCTGAACACTGAAGAGCATGCCTTTCCCAAGCCTGCAAAACAGGCACATGGAGCTAGGCTTTGCTAAGTCACTTTCACTTCACTGGGATCAAGAACAAAGGCAGCAGTCCTTTGAAACAGCACGTTGAAATGATGTAGGGGAAGAAGTTGCACAATGCAGAAGGAGAGGGTGGGAGAAGGTTCAAGGACGCAGTTGCTGTCTTCAACAACCTAGTGGGTAGTTATAGGGAAGACAAAGCAAGACACTTCTTGGAGGTTCACAAGAAAAAACACAAGAGGCAATGGACACAAGCTGCAATAAATTGAACTGGGATTAGATATAAGAAAAAAATCTTCATAGTGAGGTTGGTCAGACCCTGCAACAGATTTCTAGACAGATTATGGGAACTCCATCCTTGAAAACTTTCAAAACGTGACCGGGCGATGCCCTATTTATTCTACACTTCCATGGCTCTACAATGGCTCTGGTAAATGAAGACAATTTTAAACTAAATAATGGTTTTCAAAATTAGTAACTTTTAAGCATGCATCCTTCTACTGTCAAAGATTTTGTACAAATCATCTGGATTAGAGACTGGACATATGAAGTTTCTAATTCAGATGTATTTGCTCTCCTTAACCCTAGTAAGCATTTAGTCTGGTGGTTTATTTCTATTCCATCCTTGAGTTTTGCAAGGCATATTTCTACAGCTAGAAGAAAAGAGGTGATGATGGCATTTAATCAGGGCACTGATACTTCCAGTTGAGTACGTGTATAAAGTAAGTGAACATGGAGTCAGGCATGCAAAGTTTTATGGCTTAAAAAATTCCTTCATATATAATATGAAGTTGCAAGTACCATTTGGAACTTAATGAAGTACTTTTTGCAGCAATTTTCCCTCCACATTTTTTATCAAGAAGAATAGGTTTACTACTGTGCACTTTTTACACTTCTTGCAATGCAGTCTATGACTTATTTAGGATCTATAGTCTCTGTAGATCTGCTGTCTGATGGTATTAGCACAATCATAGTATCCATTATAAGTATCACTTGCATAGTCACAAAAGGAAGAAAGGAAGTAGGTGAATATAATCTTTTTTACTGTTCTTGAAAAAAAAGGAAATTACATTTATTTTCTCTTCTGTAAAGCAACTTTTAAAAAGAGAATATTTTTCTGTGTTTTTTTTTTTTTTTTAAATTAAATATTGTGGTACAGTTAAAAAGGGTTCAGTTTTAAATGCTTGGAAAATTGAATTCTGACATGAATGTTATTGCAAATATCAATTACCTGAGGTAGCTTAGTGGATAGCCTAGTGAAACCAGATGCCTAGTAGCAGCTTTCTGGGGGCCTGAGTGGAAGAAAAGCAAAGGTTGAACCCATCAGATTTATTCTATCACACTACAAGAAGCCTTGTGGATAGAGAAAAAGCATGTTCAGAGAACATGTTCTCACTGTCATATTGAAGGGCATACCAGACTGGTTTCTTCAGAACTTGTCCTGGTCTAGCTCTACTTAATAAATTTCTTAATATCTGGCTGATACAGAATGTCATTATTAAATCTGGAGATCATACCAAGGTTGTGAGTACTGCCAGGAATATGTACACAGAGTTTAAAACTATCTTGGAAAATTGATGTGAAAAAGATATAATTCAGTACAGAGAATACATTGCTGTGCACTCAGAAACGTATAATCAGTTACAGTGGAAAAAAAAAATCAGGTCTAAAAATTGAACTATGCTAATGTCAGTCCTTTAGAAAAAGACCTACAGGGTACAGTGGATCACAAGAACAACATGAGTTACCAATGTCATGCTGCTGTGAAAAATGCAGATATTATACAGACAAATGATCTTTCTGCTCTGCTCTGCACTGACAGGACCTCAGCTGAGTATTTCTCTGGTTTTTGGCAGCCCTTCAAGAACCTTCTGAAACTACTGGAGAGACTCCAGAGAGGTCTAGAAAACCTCACCTACAGGAAAGATTGAATGAAATGGGAATGTTTAAATTAAAGATAAAAAGACCAATGTGTGATGTGACAGCGGTGTTCAGGTTCAAGACATGCTGAACAATTGAGCAGTTTCTCTCTATATCAGTGTGGATAGGACAAAAAGCAATAGGCTAAATTGTAGCAAATACAGCCAAAGCTGCCTATTAGCAAAAACACCTAACAGCTAGTGAAATATTAGAATAGATTGCCTGGGGCACATCGTGGAGCCCCATTGCTGAGGAGTTTTCAAGAAAGGATTAAGCAGCCATATATCCTGCCTGACAGAGTAAAGTGAGACAGTTGAAAATTTGGGTTTGGCCTTTTCAGTCTCAGGAAGGTGAAAATCAGCCAGTCTTTCATTATAGGTAGTGGCTTCTGGAGAGAAGGTGGAGGACCTTCCAGAGGATGGGAGCCCTCAAAATAACAATAAAAATAAAAGTGCCTGAGGAAAAAGATACATCTGTTTTATAATTCACACTCATTCTCATCCCTAGCTCTTACCATTACTACTGTGGGAAACCAGTTTGTTTACCTCTAATGTGAGTCTACTAACAGCTCTAATTTTTCACTCTTTTTTAATATCAACTTGCCTACAGTTTTTGTGAAGGCTAAAATTCTATGTTATCTAAGATTACAGAAGTCCTTAGTGGAAAGGGAATGGCAGAAAATTCCCCTGCCCTCCCCCTCCATTTAATCATGGGTGTAGCAGAGAGTCTAAAACAAGAGATTTAGGTTAGCTCCACTAACAAACCTTAATGCTCAGAATAAAACACTGAACTGGCAAAGGAGCTGATTTGTTCACGCTTTTGCATAGCCATGGGGAATGCCAGAAATGTAATGAATAATATTCTGGCCCATACCAGAGGGGTGTTAACTGTTCCCAAAGAAAAGCTATATTGTCTTGGGACAGGACAAAAAAGTTACATATGGTACTGCCTGTTATTACAAATAATCCTCTTGATTATAATTTTTAGACAATTGCATTAAAACCCATGAAGACATACATATTCAATAAATACAGGATGCAGAAAGTGCTGTGGATACATTTTTTATAAAAGATCACCATTGACTGAAGATTATTGTTTGATTAAATTGACTGCCTGGTGGTGAGGCTTCCAACAGATAAACACAGCCAAGAATATAATCAACAAACTGCATCGTATTTGCATCTATTCCACGTTCTGTCTACTTAGAGAAGGAACAGATGCAGACTCAGTAGGAGTCAGAAGGAAAGGAATCAATAGGGAAATACTCTAGTAAGAAGAAGTTTCTGAATTTATAATCCAACCTTGACCTAAATATGTTTAGATTCTCAGTCTGATAATTCTCTTGAACTGATGGTCTCTGAAATCCATATTCTCTCTATATATTTAATAATGTCCCCTTGCTGGCATTATTAGTCTAAATGAAACGCTGAAATAAATTCTTTTTATAAGCCCTTCTGACATATGCTAGTGCAGATGCTACTCTAAATGACTGTCTCTGCCTGCGGTTTATCTTAGTGTTCAGGCTACAGCTGCTTTATAAGGATTTGTTCCCCAAAATAAGTAAATAAACAGCTCTGTTTCAGTCCATCTAGACCACAAAATTATGGCTGTCAGACTTCTTTGTGAGGGAGTCACCAGACCACAGAATCTTCAGAAATGCATAGGGAACAGCATTATCCTTTATTTTGTCATTCATAGGTGTATATAGTCTTGGGCCAGAGATGGCTCGGTCCGCTTTCACAGAAGCAACTGTGCAAGACACAGCTGATTCACAAACAGACTGTGTCAAAATGCCTCTGGCAGTCTCCACAGTTTTTTGCCACTGCTTGCTTTCCTGCAAGCTGCATCACAAATACATGGTATAGCAAAACTCTCCTCCTTTCTGTACCAAAGTAGATAGACTCCATCTTTGGCCTCCCTCTTCCCCTTCCCTCCCCTTCGTACAGCCCAAACTGTCTGGTTTTAGTTTGGCAGTTTATTCCTGAGTAGTTGCAAGTTAAAGTTATGGGGCTGAATAAAGGTTGGTGGTTACAGGATGGTCCTCCCACTCAATTCCTGTCATTAAAATGAGTGTCACCAAAAAATGTGCACCTTGGAATGAGCAAAACATTTTTTCAGTGGTGTGTTTAGTTAAAAAACAGAACAAGTTTGGAAGTAAAAGTCAGGTAAAGTTTTAAGGAAAAAACAAAACTACCTTTAAAAGTTGTTTGAAAAATTTTCTCTGAAAGGTAATCATGTAATTGTTAACAATAATCAAAAGAAGGAAAAAAAGATCAGTCTGTATCCCTTTCCTTTTCAACAATTTTTTAGCATTGTTATTGCATAAAACCAAGACTATTTGAGGAAGAAGGGCTTTACAGACAACTGTAAGGAGAAGGAAGCTATTTCTTACCTAAAATTTAGACACAATAAGAAAAAAAAATCTTTAGGTCTGAGTTATGCTTGTACCTGTGGAAAAGGATCTGCACAGAGCATTTAGTCACATGCGTATGTCCAATGCACAGGGATTTATGTAGGAAAAGACATATAAAGATATTCATCTGTAAATACGTCACAGCATAAATATCTCTGTGTGTGTGTATCCCTAAAAGTGTATATATATATGAATCTGTAAATGAATATATTTTAATTCATAAAATACTTTTGTTTATATACACAGATAGCTTCATTTTGAGTCTTGGAAGTGTAATGGCTTTATCTGGAATAATGAAATGTGTAGTTGCAAACTTCATAAATTAAAGCGTAAAGGATAATGAAGCCATAGCAGCCAAAGTATATTTTATATCAGATGGTTTTGATCCTGACTAACACAGTAGGACCTTGCTGAATATTCCACATTACTCCTGGAAGGGTTTTTCTGGGGCTGCAGGAATTACTTCCTTGCCAGCTGATCACCTCGGGAATGGGTTTCTTGACTTTTTCCCATGGCAGGACAGGGAAATTTAAACCTTTGCAGTCTGACAACTATGTATAGAGAGTCTAGATTGTGGATTAATTGAATTGGAAGTTAATTTAGGGGAGCGCCTTCCATAAGGAAGGTTCAACTTCCTTAGGCAAGGTTCAGCTACTATAGTGGCATTTTATTCACGTGGGATTTGTAGATGTTAGAAGTGGGATCCCTCAATACTTAATAGGGAGACACCCAGGCATCTTCATAGGTGGGGTCAACTGGAGTCAACCCATCTTAAAATAGGTGAGAAGAACCATCCTCAGAAGATGCTTCTCTCCTTGCATGGCCTCTGGCAGGACAGACTGATAATGGATATGTAGACTAGAGATGAAAGATTTTTAGATGTCTAAAGCTGTATGAGATGAATTCTACCTTCAGTTGCCTATACTGCCCTATATCCCCAGTGCTGGAGTTTTCAGGTAAGGGGAAATCCACCAAGTTCTCCTACTTGTGTGAAGGTGAGCTACAGTACGTGAGGATGCTTGTCTGCACTCCTCCGACAGAGAAGAAATATAACCTGCAGTGTGCAAGTTATTGTTCCTGAGTGAAATAAGTAGTCAGTACATTTATTTAATTACATTCACTGCTTAGTATTTTTTCCTTTATATCCAGCATAAAAATTGGGCAACTTTACTACAAGTGAAATTTTTTTCTTGTAAACATAGTTT
Source organism: Nipponia nippon (assembly GCF_047370975.1). NCBI lineage: Eukaryota > Metazoa > Chordata > Aves > Pelecaniformes > Threskiornithidae > Nipponia > Nipponia nippon. The sequence continues at coordinate 52,734,662 of NW_028262336.1, read as the reverse complement.
TATCATATTTTATACATATATGTAGAATTTTCTTCCCCTAATACATATTGTTGAGTTTAATTTGAATTAGTTTAATTATTGAACTTTCATATTACATAATCTGTAAAATAGTTCTTGGCTGTAGTTAGAAACAATGCAACATGTACACATAAAAAGCAAAATATCTTATTGTATTTTATCATTCTGTTTAATAAAATCATAAGTAGAAGTTATGTTTTTCATGTTTTTGATGGCCACTGTATTTCCTTCTGAGTAAACCCATCAAGTATGTAAAGATTTGGAAATGCTGGTTTCTTAAGTTCCCTAAAGACACTATTCAAATCGCTTCTGGAAATTTCGTGTAATACATATAAAGTATTTTACTGTTGGTAGGGAAATAAAGGAAATGGATTCTTTTTTGGTTGGTTTTGAGGAACTATATGGCAGAAAAGTTGCAGGAGGCTGTTATCAATAATGCATAATGCAAAAGTAAAGTAAAAATAAATCACACACACTAAAACATTTTATCTAACAAAATAGCTGAAAATCCTATTAATAACATCATCAACAACGAGTACAACAACAAACCAGCCTTATGATCATGACATGCATGATGAATTATACAACATTTTCCAAAGTGAACTCAGTAGGTACACTGTTCCACTGTTTAGAAAAAAATGGCCATAAAAAGCTTTCCTTCTTTCAAAATAAAATGCTCCAAGTGATAGCCATTTCAGGGAGTTGAGAGTCTAATCTATTTTTCTTTTTTCATTTAAGCCTCTCTTGACAGAAGTGACAGCAGGTTTAGTTAAATCCCATTTTAATTTGCTTTCTCTCTTTTTTTTTTAACCTCTCCCAGTCCATAGGTCATTCTGATACTAAAAATCTGTTTTTTTAATGGATGAATGAGTTTAGAGTCTTACTTTTTTTTTTAATTTTGTTTCAGAAATAATGAATATAAGACTTGAAATACCTGCCTGCACCTGGTACATCACATAGCACTTGGACCAAAAAAGAGGAGAGAGATGATGTAGTTGAACACAACCTCAGTCTCTTATTCTGTACTTACACTAATCTGCCTTTCTTTTTAAAAGTCATCCCAGGAGAAAATAATTGGAGGTACTCAGGGGTGTATTAACTTGCTGACTCAAGATTCCAATATTATTGGGTTGCACTCATAGGCTACTTGACCTATTGATGCACCAAAGTACATGTTCAGATTAAAATGAATGTCTGAATCTAATCAATATTTAGAAATTTTCTGCTACATCAAGTTTGGTGATGACTTTTCAGGCTGTACTATATCCTTTTGACAGGTTAAATAAGTATATTCATAGATCTTGTGGCTTTGACAAACTCATCACTGGAAGGTGAGATATACATCTTCTGCACCCAGAAGATCTTTGCCACATTGATTAGTTACCTCCAGGCACTGAAGTAAGGGAGCTTCACATTTAATGCCTGACTACTTCTGTTATAGGTGCCAAAAATATTGTGATTAAATGGTTTAGTGGGTAATGCTCAAACTTGTAATAAATAATTCTGATCACTGATGCCAAAAAGGAAATGGTTTGAGGATCTTGGTTATTTTTAATATTACTTTTTTATTTAACTAGTATTAAATTCAGCTGATGTATTGTTTACAGAAGTACGTAGGCATAAGAAAGAGCTGGGCCCATCACTTTCAACATCTAGTCAATGTCAAAACAGCTGTTGGTGGTGTATTAGACTGTTCAACTCATGCAGTTGCCTCAAATAAGCTGTGGACAAATACGTGAGGCTGACAAAAGACAGAAAACACAGAAGATGATAAGACAAATTGTGCAGATAATATATTTGCTAAATGTTGCAAAGTGAGTTGCAATCCTCTAACTGAGAGATTATACCACGTATTCTATATATTTATTTATTTTTCAATTTGGGGCACAAAGATCATTTCACAAATCTAAACAAATTTAAAATCCTTAATATATATAAAAGTCATAATGATAGTCTACAGTAGTAAACGGCTGAATGGCAAATGGTTTCCTGTAGCAATTAAAAATCTTCTCTGAAATTCTCCATGTGTTTTGGTGTTATATATTATGGAAATAGACTTTTCAAGTCATAACAAGGAGTTTAGGCATGCCAAGGTTTTCACTACTCACAGAGTCCGAAAGAAGTATTAAGAGAGCTACCCAGCCTTAAGCAATGCAATTAAACTTTCAAAATGGCAAGTTTATTGAGACTTGATGGCCTCATGGGAAGAACTCTACTGTTTTCCTTCTACAGATGAGGATTTGTCATAGACTCAAAAGAATTTCATCTTTGTCATTCCCAGCTGGCAGTGTTATTAGTGCCAGCATCAGTATGAGACAACACAACCCATGGGGTTAAACTCTGGACTTTTCTGTACAGGAATGTTTCAATCTTTACATATTGCAAACCACCTCTAATACTGCCAAACTGTGTAGAAGGGAACACTTGTATGCCAGTGACTGTGCATTTATAGCTACTTCTCAGAAAGACTTTCAGCTCTAAGTAGATTGATTTTCTGCTTCTACAACCATTTCTGGATTAATATAATCTTGAAGAAAATTAAGGCTATGTGTCAACCAAATTCTGCGAAAGGACAGATTGAATTTATGACAATTTAAGGGTTCATTTTCCTTGGATATGTGATTTTGCCAATACTGATAAAAAAGTAATTCCTTGTATTCCGAATGGCTTTACCGGGATTATAAAAGGAGACTAGAGCCTGAATAGGCTCAGACTCTCCACTAGCTTAGATATACCTGTAGTTCTTGTGCTTGCTGCTGTCAAGGAGAGTGTACACACATCCAGCTTGTTTTATGTCATCTTCTGGAAGATGGAAAGAAAAGGGGTGGCTACCCTAAGAAATACCTCAAGGTCACTCTTGACAGAATACAGTTTACTTGCCAATTTAATAGATGAAATAGATGTTTCTTGGAAAGAAACTGTGTGCTCTTGGGCAGGAAATATCTCCAAATGTCTGACGTGGAGGATCCAGGTGCAACATTAGAGCAGATCATATGGTGAGCAACACCGTCTGCTGTATCATAAACTGAGTGAAAAGCATAATACTGCATATCATCTGTCTACTCAGTAGGTGTAACTTGCCCTCACTTCAACACTATCTTTCTTAGCTACCAAGAGCTCAAGACGAGTACGTTACATGCAGATATTTTTAGGTTTTACATTGTTGTTGTTTGCGAGAAAAACACAAATTAACCATCTCATGTGTGTACAACACAATGAGCAATTCCTAATCAGTGGCAAGCATATGTTCCAATATATTTTCTCTGTAGCCTGTTGAGATGCGTAAGTTTAGTCACAAAGCAGTCCTTCCATGAAAATCTAAGTCTTGAAGCCAGACAGATTAGGTAGCTATCTGACATAAGGAATTAGCTATTCTCTATCTGTCTGTCACAACACAAAAAATAAAAGAGGTCAGGTTCTAGATTAAATCTTCAACTATGGAGTCAGTGCTTTGCTAGTGCCAGATCTATTCCTCATGGTCATCTCAGCTTGCATTTGAACCTCCACATGAGGAACCCAAAGCAGGAACTGACTATCAAGAATAAGCCCATAGTGGCATAAATCCCTCTGTGGCATAGAATGATTATCTCTGAAACAAATCTTACACCTATTTCTGTTCACCTTAAAAGAAACCAGCAACATCTTATATTCAGACTGACTGACTTGTATAGCACTTCCTCTACTTCTGTGACTTTTCATAGGTGGACACAAGGAGGTAGAGTACTATAAAATGTACTATCAGAACATATATAATTTCTGGTTTATGTACTGTAGCACAGTAAGAAAGAATGAGGAGATAGCTGTATAGTGAATGTTAGCAGGTCTGGTCAGAGCTAATCTACAAAAGCAGAAAGTTACATCCTCCTAGCCTTCGAAATATATGGCTTACAGATAAGACTGACAAAAACATAGTATTATAAGTTATGACTTAGCAATTTTCTAGACATGACAAGAACAACCACAATAATAACATATTTAAAATAAATAAAAAGTGGAAACAATAAAAGGAAACCGATCCTTGATATACACTGGTAAGAAAAGACAAACTTGCATCCTTGTTTTTCTCTCCGTGTAGTAGAGGTTTCTACTCCAGATTTGAACGTGATCTGATTATAATATAAGTTATTATCTAATTGTTTTCTTTCAGTATTTTTTCATAGAATCACAGAATCGTTAAGGTTGGAAAAGACCCTTAAGATCATCGAGTCCAACCGTTAACCTAACACTGCCAAGTCCACCACTAAACCATGTCCCTAAGCACCATGTCTACCTGCCTTTTAAATACCTCCAGGGATGGAGACTCAACCACTTCCATGGGCAGCCTGTTCCAGTGCCTGATGTGTTTCATGTGTTTGTGCTTTCTTGTTTACATTGACTTTATTAAAGCAGTCAGAAAATTAGGTCTTAACTGTATCTTTCCAATTCATAATAGCATTTCTTTTGACAACTCTTGAAAGATGTCTGTCACATTACTGTGTGTGACTGCATCCAGAAGTAAGACACTTCATTCTGATAAAGGTAATAAAATGTTGATGTCAAAAAAGCTGAGAGCTGTTTAAAACTTGATTCAAAAAGGCAAGTAATACTTTGGCCTATATTTTTTTTCCTTTCTCTCTTATGTGCAACAGCAAAGACTCATACTATCTGTTGGGGTTAATCAATAATGTAGATCAGAACTGCAAATCATGACACCACATAAAGGGATAACTGCAATTTGCCTTGTTCATGGAATAAATCTCTGACATGATGAAAGTACAAACTGTTTGGAATGTAATGCTTTGACAAACCAACTCTTCAAGGAGAAGCCTTTGATTTTCCTCTTCTGTATTTCAAGATTATGATGTCCAAAGTTACAAACATAAAGAAATTTGCTTACAGTAAATAAGGCTACTAGACTGGGCAAACCTCTTCTTGGAGCCTTGAAGTTGTCCAGAAATTCAGATCAAATTATGAAAATGGAAAGTGAAAAGCAAACCTGCCAGACTGTATCAAGAATGTACTGCTGAGAGGTTAATTCCTAGCTAGGGAGCTTAGTGAAAATACTGCAATATGTATAGTTTTCCAGGTTTATTGAATATAGGGTTTCTTAACTTTGTACTATGTGTTGAGCTGTAGGTTTGTTTTCAATTAAGTGGTACTTTGCTTTAGATGCTCTTCCTGGGTGGTCTTGGAAGACCAGTTGTTTTGTTAATTAGGAACACTCTAAAAAGAGCAGACTTGAAAATAATTTCAAAATAGAAATTTAAAAAGACAGACTATAATTTTACAAGTTACTCACTTTTTATAAAGAAAATTACTTCCCTTTGCAGATGATTTAATTGAAGCGGTCCATGAATGTAAGAATCCCTTGTCACTGTATATTGCCAGCAGATAGGAGTTCATTCTTGCTTCTTGCTTTGCCCATTCCCTAAGATGAAAGAGAAGCACATGAATGTTGTAGCACTACTGAAAATGAGCTAATTAATTCAATTGGAATTCAGATTTATTAGTGGGAGCCCAGTGCAAATACCATATATTTTTTGGCTCAGAACACAGGCTAGGACTCTTGATTTACTCATAACTTATAAAGTAAATGGATTCAACTCATGTAAGAACAGGATTCAGAAAGGACTAGTAATATGAGGTGTCTGTTGGAATATTTGAGACCCATAGAAAGTGTCCCAGTTATCCTCTTCTGAGAGCACAGCATGACTCCTGGCTAAGAGGTGGTTGTCAGCTTGTACATAGAGTGTTTGCAGAATGTAGTCGCTGCTGCGGGGAGTTAACTCTGCCATACCTGGGTCTCACTGTGAAAGGATGAAGCTGATTCATTGCAAATCAGGGCTGAAGTGCAATAACGTATCTCTAGCATGAATGATTTGGAGAGCAGGGCTTATGGAAGCAAACTGAGTCACCAGTAAGGACATAAAAAATTCATTTCTCTATGATTTGGAATCCTTAATGTTAGCTATTGTCATGTGAAAAACCAACAAAGTCCCACTATGGATCACACCATAGGCAAAGATGGTGCTGAACACTTGAATCCTTAACACTGTACAACAAAAGAAGGGCAGAAAAAAGGAGTCTAATTCTTCCAGTCTCCGATGATAATTGAAGTTGAAAACACAAACCTGACTGCCACCTGAAATCTCTTTCAGAAAGTACCTTGATAATAGTTGCTGAAAAAAATTTAAAATTTTTTTAAAAGAATTTAGAACCTTGTCCTAGTAAACTGTGGCAAGAATACCAATAGAATAATGAAATACAACGAGCATTTAATACCTATGAGACTGAGGTTGCACAAAAAGCAGCCAAAACATAATTTATGCAATACTTGTTTGTGCACTTTCCTAATTTTTTATAAGAAGTGGCATAGTAACCAAAATATTTTTCATAAATGGGTAAAAACAAGCAAGCCAGAATAGAAATGGATGATACCTTTGTAGGACCAAAATTTTTATTAGTGCAGCAATATGCCAGTAACGTCAATAACGAGGAAAATGTGGGATTATGAAGTGTAGCTCTAAAATTAGAGACCTTTTTGAGGTTAACAGAGTCTAGTGAAGAATTTTTCACTTCTATATCTTTTTATATTTCCACCTGTTCAGCAAAGGCATCAGGAGCTATGACATGCACTGATTTAACAACAGGACTAAGAAGCTTAAAGTGACTCTGTTAGCACTGTCTCCTGCTTTTAACACTCCCCAGCTCATATTCTAGCACTCCATGGCACAAGTCTGTGTCCCGTTCAGACTGATGTAGGACCTGAGTAGCAGCTTATGTAACAAACTCACTAGCTTTAATTTGGCTTGTTAAATAACAGTGAAACTTTACATGATTTCTAGTGAGTAAATACATTCCTAAGGGTCATAACCAGGCTTGTGCAGGCTAAGGCTCATATTTCCTGACTGAGAAATTATGCTACAGGTGTGTGTATGCTTCCAGTGTTAGTCTAGAAACAATCTATGGAACTCTATATCCGCTCCCACCTTCATCTGCTAAGGGACTGATGTATTTTAAAATCAGTTTAGCTATATAAATGTGGTAAGATTCAGCTCCCAATTAAGCCAGGTGGAATTTGGGTATGTAAAACATAAATGTCTACTACACGTGAACCAGATGTCAAAGCTTCCACTGCAGGCAGTGGAAAGTAAGGCTGTGGTTCACTTGCCCTCATGTGGGTGTCACCTGCTATATCGGTTGCCTTCCTATCTGGTACAAATGAATGGGGCTAGCCAATACGTTGTAACTGAATGGGTGCTGATTATGTGCTGAACATGGTTATTACATTTAACTATGTAATAAGCTCAGGGTGACTATACTTAGATGTGTCTGATAGGTGCTTAATGGTAGCTAAATCTCACTGTCTGTATGATAAATCATTTTAATTTTGGATTATACTACACAAAAGGAAAGACTTAAATGAGGCCCTTACTGTCACATTAGGCAAAGTCAGGATTTGGCTGCCTTGCTTTAAGTAAAAAACACTGCATTAGATAATGGAACAATTTCCAGCTATTTCTATAACATAGAAGCTGTCTCTATTTCATGTTTTCTTTGTAATTAGCAAAGGGGAAGTTACGTGTTCATTTATAAAACTCTGCCAACATGACTCAAAGAGCTTCAGAATCCAAGTCAAAGACATCTTTTACATCAAAAAATAAAAATCAGACAGTTTGTACAACTTTGGACAATTTCTGTGATTCCATAGTTACAGAATATGCCCCGCATCAGATAGAAGTCAATCTTCAAGATTGATTTCTCAAGAGAGGAAACAGGATTCTTAACTTTCTCACAGACAGAGCAGGTGGAGGTGAGTTAGCACAGCATGTAACATGCTAAAGCATGAATACTTCCTGGATCTGTAAAGAGCTACTAAGAAGTTTGCTGTGACTCTGTGCACTGAGGAAAGGATTAAGTGTCTCAGTGATATGCAGTCCACCTAAGGTCTGACCTTACTTTCCTGAAGTCAAGGAGGCTTTTTGTCATTAACTTAAATGAGAGAAGGAGTACTATAATGAACTGGGCATTGGGCCCAGGGTTAGCCTCAGGTAAAATACTGCAGTGTAGGCAAAGATCCCAAATAAGCATTTTTTTTAAACAAGTAGTCTATACTCCCACAAAATTTTCCATTTATGTGAGTTCAGGAGATGTGCTCTTCATAATGCCTCCACCATAAAAGGAAATAAGCAAAAAATACCTTCATCATCAAAGGCCCATCAACTGGTGGCTTAACACTACATAGCATGAAAAAGTACTTCTGCCTCCTTCTGCCTTTTGACTATTGGTATCCATTATATTTACAATATAATTACATCACAGCAACTGATTATTCAAGTAGGATGAAGTTTGTCTTCTGAACAAAGAAGTAGACCTACTTCTATTCCCTCCAAAAGCATGGATTTTTACCAATTTATTAAGCTGTCAGGGAGCTCCTAAAACCACTCTTTCAGGGAATAACTCAATATTCAGTACTAAGTAAATATGTCTCATTTTGTCTTTAAATTATTCACATACAGAATAAGAAAAGAATAGATTGTTATGGTTTTTCAGGGTAAGTATCTGACCTTTTTTTGTATGGCTGTTTATGTAACATCTGAGAGAGAATTTTGATCTTGACTGGGATTTTGAAGCATTGTAAAAAAAATTATACTAAGTATATATCTCATAAACACTTGTACACAAAGGATTTACAGCACAGAAGATTTAACTGTGAAACAAAGTTTCTGCAATAATTGTGTATCTTTTTATGTTAGTTATGGAAACTTATCAAGAAAATATGATTTTTCATTGCTATCAGAGTATTACATTGTCCCAGATTCATCCACACCACAAAGAAAAGGATTCTTCTGGGGTTGGCTCTATTTTCTGGGTGGATGCAAAATACTTTTTTTTTTCTTCTTTTTCTTTTAGAGCAAAATAAGAAGTGGAATAGGAATCAAAAGAAAAAAATACTAAACTTTGCAATTAAAGATTTATTTGTGCAATATTATGCTCAGCTTTGTTGCAAACCTTATGTTTATAGTTCTTTATTTGTTCACAGAAAGATTCTCTAGCACTGGCACCCTGACATCTGTGTTTAATATAAGCACTGTTTCCAGACATCTTCTGGAGAAAACACTAAAAATAAATAAAGACAGAAGATGCACATTTAAAAAATCACTGTTGAATAGGTGTGAGTGAGATTTCATAATGGTCATTTCAACAAAAGAAGAAATGTGTTTGTTTGAATTCCATGGAAAGTTTTCCCTTCCCTCCTCTTAAGATACAGTCTATTTCACGGGTTTCAGCTGAACTAAATTTTATGGTGGTATGGAATTGAGAAATGCTGGTATCAAAACTTTAATAAACACAGTGTTGAATATGTGAGAATGAAACTCAATCATGGTTTGGCAAGCATGGCACATTTTGGAAAGAAAGATGTCAAAGTAACAGCTAAATATTTAAAACTTAATTTTTCTTGGAAAACAGAATTTTATTTAGTGCTTCTTTTTGCCTACTTACTGCTAACTTTATTTGCTTCCTATGCTGGATGATAGCTCTGCAGTGCATAGTTTGCTACAAATCTAGAATACAGTATATGATTGATTAGAATTGAAGTCTGAACTGCTGTATGCCATTCACAGTGCTTTCTTTTCTCCTTTGCAGTCTGGTAATACCAGCCTGGCAAAGTGTTGCCATGATGGTCTGGGCTCATTGTTCGCTGTAAAAAGAAAGATTGCTGAGGAGTCAGAAAACCTGTCTCAGCGTTGGAATTCTTATTTTGAGAGTAACTTTTATCTTTGATAATGTTTGGGTAAGTTTCACAACCTTTTTGGAATTTAGTTTCCTATTTCTGAACAAAAGTTTGGATAAGAGTTTCCTTTTTCATTAGCAGAGGGAAGATGTGATGGGGGAAAAACAAGTGTTTTGTTGTTTTGAAAGGGTTGTTTGCTTTCCTGTCAATAGAATGTGAGAAAAAGTGTCATGCATGATAGTTATTTGTTCTTTAATAAATAATAAGGTGTTGCATACAGAAAATATTGCAGTATAAATTATAAAATACAGATTATGAGAATAGTACCCTCTCTTCTACTTGGGAAGAATTTTAATTTTTACGCTGAAATCCCAAGGGGACAAATAATGCAATGCACAAAAGGAAGTAGAAAATATTATTTTATCACTCACCTGAAGAGACTTCACAGCACATTAAAGGGGAAAAGAGATAAGAAAATTATAACCAACTAGCTGTGAAAGCAATAAGAAAACAAAACAAAAAGAGTATTTTCTCTCTTCAATTTTCATTATACCCTCCTGAGTCTTTCATAAGGAAGTTGCTACTTCACACCTGGTTTCCTAGCCTGTGTGGTGAAGACCATCAATGACAAGTGACTGCCTTTAATTCCAACTTTTCTGCTACTTTTTAGTCATCTAGGCCAAAGGCAGCTGGCTTCCCTTCCAAACAAAAGTAAATTTCACATGTCACCACATGCTGTCAAAGCATAGCTAGAAATTCATAGATCTGAAAACAGTTTAATTCAAATTTTTAAAAACAGGCACTACAGTAGGCAACAATGGAGTTGATTTTTTTAGTCAGATCCCACCGAATCATTAACTATTAGAGGTTCTGAATGCCATAATTTTGGAAATCATAGGTGATTTAAACTGTTTTTAAATAGTAATTTTGGGAAGATCTACCCACCCATGGAGTAAGTGGACCTTCCCTGTATTACTAATAAGAGCTTAGAAAAGCAGATTTATCATTCCGAGAAAAACAATTAATGTAATCACAACTTAGAAGTCAAGACTTGTGTACACTTGTACAAATGGAAGGCAACTGGGTAATATCTGGTGGGTAGTCATGATTTGAGAAGATCTGGGCGAATGGGGTAAGTGTTAGCTGGGCTGAATAGCAGCATATAAATATAGCGGTATCTGGTGCCAACAGCAGAAGAAAGAAATAGTCATCAGGAAAGACACATCAAGTCATTCTCTACATTGCTGATACATATCACTCTTTAATAGTCCTAGTCAGCCTAAAACTAGATACAACCTGCATTACTTTTAATGGCTTAAGCCTATTTAAGGGATTATTTTGAAAGTTAGTTCCTACTATCTTTCATGTGCTGGTGTTGCAGGTCTGATACCTGATGGCTATGAACTTGTCTATTTCAGGCTGTATGTGGCGGTACCACTGTGGAGGATGCTTGCCTAAACAGTACATCACTTTGATTTTAGTCTAAAACTATTGTCCTAGCATGACAATGATGTAATGAAACAGGGTTTGAAAATTATCCAAGCTTTTGGGAAACTGCGCTCAGCTAAAACGAGTAAGAGGCTGGCTGTTTCCTTTTTCTTCTATGGAAAGATCCCCAACATTTTTAGAAGTGTCTATGTGGTCTTCACACCATCCTTTGTCACCAAGAAGCAATAATTCCAAATATCAGTTAACAAAACTGCCTCTAAGCAATTTAAAGGGAGAGGAAAGAGAGCATGTCAATTAGCAGCAGTACTGCTTGACAGCTGGTGCTTTCACTGCTGTAGGCCCATCTCCTTTCACCAACCTGAGTGCTGACTTGGCTAGCTGTGTATTTCAGACAGCTTTTGATCCCCCCTTGCACTATCATTCCAGCTAACAGGCACTCAGGTAGCACCCCAGGACTTGGATCATAGAAATTAATCAGCAGCAACTAAATATTACAGCTTTACATCTAATTTGAAATAAACAAATAACTACAGTGTTATAATCAGTTCATTATGCACTGAAAATAAGCCAGAGATTTTTGTCATGTTATGACATACAGATCAGATACACATCCTTTCTCTTTCTTAGTACAGATACTAACTTGCTCTCCCTATTTCTCTGGTTTCTCCCTATCATGCCCTGAGATGAATAAAAAAGACGAAAGGACTGTCTCTTTAAATTCAGCAATCTGAAATGGTTGTATCCCTCAATTACTTTTTATAACATGTAGTTCTTATTTTTGTCTTTTCTTTGATTTTAAGGTCATTTTTAGGGTTTCTTTTCACCGACGTTAGGAAATGAGTGTGATGTAAATTTGAAGAACATATAAAAATCAGCATTTATTATGTATTTGACCTATTTTTACACTTTCTGTTAAAATTTGGGCAAAGAACAAGCAAGACATTATGTAGAAATAGTGCTAAGAAATTATAGGAGTGATTTACACAAATAATAAGAAGAAATGTGTTTCAACCTTTTCCTGAGCATTTCTGGTTTATTGCCTTGTACGATAAAGCGTTGTGTTCCACAGCTTCGTTTCCTTGTCTGCACAGTAACTTATTGATAGGAAAGTGTAAGGGGGGAGTAAATTGCATGTCCTCTAAGGGGTTAGCTCCTTAACTAAACTTCTGTATGCAAGAGATTTGAGAGAAAGATTATATTTTTAATTGGATAATGTCTCTTGGAATCTGGGGATTAAAGCAAAGAGTGGTGAGAGGGCTTGGTCTTTCCTTTTCTTTAGGCAGCCTGGCTAAAAATATGAGGAAAATTTTCAGTTCCTCCACTTCTTATTGCTTCGCATACACTGGCCTCCTAAACATTGCTGATGAGAGTACTGCTTAAACAGAAAAACCTGTCCCAATCCATACATTTTGTTTTTGCTGTCTGGATTTATTTTTTTTTCCTGAAAAAGAAGAAGAAGAAGGAGAAGGAGGAGAAGGAGAAGGAGGAGAAGGAGAAGGAGAAGGAGAAGGAGAAGGAGAAGGAGAAGGAGAAGGAGAAGGAGAAGGAGAAGGAGAAGGAGAAGGAGAAGGAGAAGAAGAAGGAGAAGGAGAAAGAAATCTTTGGCTGGGGCCAGATTTTGATCAATTGTTGGTTTCACAGCTTCAGATTTTCACTGCAAAATGTGTTGTTTGATCTGTGTATTGTATACACATGCTAAGATCAGCAGAAAACAAGGTAAAGGTGAATCCAGATTTACCAGCAGCAATTTGCTCAATCTCAAAGATTTGGTTACTTGTTTCACCAGTGACTTCGTGTACAGAATGGGTACCTTACAATCGTTACATCTGATTTCATTTCAGTGGCAACCAGGAAAGAGGGGGAGAGTGTAAGGGAATTTGGTACGGACTCGGGTCTTGCCACATTGCAGTTCAGAGGCAATCAGGGCATGCTATGAAGGTGGGAACTGACAAGTACTTTTCCATTCCTAATCTGCATGTAACCTGACAGTCTCATTTCTGTTCCCATTGTTGTAAATAGCAAAGCACTGTGACTCCATCTTTGCTAAGTGTCACTCCACTATCCTCTCTTGCCACTTCCAAAACCATGGAGATAAATGAGAATCTTTGAGAATTTAAAAAAAAAAAAAGTTACTGAGAAAATCAAATACGGGTTAATATTTTTTCCTATTACAGGTAAGCTCTCTTTCTTCCTTCACATCTTTATCTCCTTGGCCAAAAAAAAACAAATAAAAAAATCTTAAAACGACAGCCAGGCAGCCCACATTCTTACAGCAATTTTCCAGGTGCAAAACTTGTCATTCAAGTACACTTATGCATCTTTTCTCTTTTAGCCTTGTGGCTCTTGCATTTCTCCTTTACATTAATGTATTCTTAGGAAAAGAAAGAGGGAATTTTATGAATTTAAAGCAAATATTAAAAAATATACTTGTAAGAATGTTTTATTCATTTCAGGATTCATTTAAAAAAAAAATATCTCCTGCAAAATTTTTATATTCAAGGAGGTTCCAGCTTCAGTTTTTAATCTTGTTTTGGAATCTGCAAATCTTAAACTCTTTGAAGCAATCGGGTTGCAATTATTTCAAGCACAGACAGTTGTGTGGGATCCCTTGTCCAGGACATGAGAAGACTTTTTTCAAATCTGTGCTCTGCCATTGACTTCTGGTGTGATTATGACTGAGCCATTTACCCTTCCTTGCTTCTTTTCCTTCTGTGTAAAATAGAATTAATAATATTTCCCTATTTTCTATGGGAGTTTTGCTACAACTGTACTAAAGACTAAAAGTTGTTTAAATATTGGGGTCATGGGGTATAAAAGAGTTAATAAGAGTTTGGTTACTTGGATTTTTTTATTTATTTCAGTTTATTACTGACACTGTAGTTTTCATGTGTTCACCTCAGTACTTGAGTGTCATCTTAGGTTTTTTGTTAAGTATAAGGTTGTTCTAAGTCCAAAGCAAAAAAAAAAACAAAAAACAAGCAGACAAAAATCACAGCAGACAGGACATGCAATGTAATGATATCAAGCAAAGCTATCTGAGACTTAAAGTCTAAATCCCATTCAGTTATTCCAGAGCTGAAGCAGCCCCTTAGAGAAGAGAATAAGGTTAGTGCTAGGTCTATGAGGCAGGATTCTGAAATGGTTTATAAACTCAAAGGGTATTATGCAGGTACACATTTCTATCCACCCTTCCTTCAGTTTAAAAAAAGAACATCATAAAGTTTGTCCTGAAAAGAATCAAAAGGACAACCTGAAGAAACAACAGCCTTTATATTATTCTCTTTCCTGTCTTGTTAGAGGAAAGATAGGTTTTTACATCATGATCTGAATGGCAACAAGCCAGAGAACAGCTTCTGAAAGGCAGATGCCTTAAGAGAGCTGGATGCTGATCTCAAGGAACACCCCTTGCCACTGCATTAGCAAAAAGAGGTGGTCTTTCATGTGCATAGGACCAGAAGTATACAGTTGTAGCTCCTGATTTTTTCTGAGGAGGCAGGAAGAAATCAATGATGCAGTCAGCCTCCTTTCAAAAATGCCATAGGTGGCTGGTACCATTCATGGGTGAGGTGCAGCTACAGTGCTAAAAAAGGACTCGCAAAGTGATACAGCCTCTCCTATAGAGTGTGACATTGAGCACACAAGGCACTGCAGGTAGCTAATTGTCTGTAGCCAGCTTCTTCTTCCTCTCCCCACCTCAGCAAATCCTGCCCTAGTTTTCCATCTAGCACATGGCTTGTACAACAGGCTGCTGCATTCTCATTCATCAGCAGGATCTGAAATTGCTTAGTACAGAGCTTGCTGCAGAGTGGACTCTAGTAACTTGGATTTGAAATGGTAAATATATAAGTGAAGATAGTAAGCCCAGAAAATAATGTTGCAGTTAGTAGACATAACAGAATTGAAATGATCCTTGCACAGTAGTATTGCTATATGGAGAAACTGAAGTTAATGAGACAACATTCTGAGACTGAACTCTACCAACAATTTACAGGCAAATGCCTGTAGTAAAAGGACTAAATATGGTCTTTATTACAGTTTCAGGTTGCTTCCCTTCATCTATTACTACCACCAGCCTCCACAGCAGAAAGTATTCCCTCTCATTTACATTTTCTCCAAGAGATCAAGATGAAACTAGTGGAGAATAGTCCCCAACAAGGTCTTCAAAACAGGAAAAGGCATTATCATACTGATTGTACTGATGGCAGCGGTAGACCAGTATGGACATTTTGTCCAAGAATAGGTGTTTTTTACAGATGTCATATGTAAGTTAGAGCCAGCCTGGAAAGAACCAAAGACATCTGAAATAGTAGTGTTCTCTAAAATATTTTTTGTAATCTTAAACAAATATAGCAGATTAGCTGATGAATTATAGAACCATCCATACATTAATTTTCTTTATATTGCGTGGTATATGGTCCCATAAAATGGAAGCTTCTAATCCTGGAGTGGTGACTGATGACTCTCATCGTTCTTGAAGTCAATTGTCCCCACAGACCATTACTAGCTAACAAAATGGACGGCCAAAGCATATGCCGTAACCTAATACAGTCTCAAATTCTCCCATCACTTCAGTAATCAAAGCTGGTCTAAACTGCAACAGAGAAAACTTAAAGCTTGTTTTCTGAAGATACCGCAGTATGTTCACAGTACAGCTGAGCATCCGAATTTCTCTGTGTCTTTTGAGAAACCTCTAGAACGAACTAGAGAACATAGCTTTCCATTTCATTGCTCTTGCTCGCTTTTTAATTGCCTCTTTCTTTTCTTTTTTAACCTCAGTTTACTGTCCTAATTTCTTTAACACTTCCCTTGGCTTCTATTAAGTTCTCCAAAAGGTTTATGTGCTTTCTTGACAGACAATTTCTTCCAAGATCCCATGGCTCTACTTTTAATAACACTGATACATTTCTCACCGTATTTCTTGCTCTACATTTCTTCTGGGTCTTTGATTTTTCACAGCAAATGGTGACTTTTATGAAACCTTGTTATCACTGCCACAAATTCACTGCAGAAAGCACTCAGCCCTGCTGCAGAATGTGATCCTAAAGTGTTACAAGGCCTCCAGTGCCTTTATGAATATTAGTGTATATAATTAAGTCCTTTGATACAATCTTATAATACCTGCTGAAGGTGCAAAGGGCAGTAAGCATCAAATCCTTTTCCTAGTATCACATAATCTGGTTTTGTTCTACATACTTAGAATAAGATTTACCCTAGTGCTTTTATCATTTGCTACGTAGGGTTGTCTCACGCCTATTCCTTTCTTCACGTCACAGTTTAACTGGTGATAAAAAGGGTAGGTAAAACATGGGCTACGCTTAATTAAAATGTCATGTTAGTGCTCTCATGACATAATCTTCTAAAAATATGACATGAAAATGTGTTTTTTAAGAATGACATAAATAATCAATTTGGAATAGAAGAATAAACCAAAGAAGACAGGAAAGACTGGTATGATGGATTGTATCGATCCAACAGTGCAGTGTACCACAGTTCTGATAGAACTGGAAATATTCTGTCATTCCCATTAGACACCATAACCACTGACAAATTCTTTTTATAAAGGAAAATAAGGAAAAAATACCTACAGATAGTCCACATGACAAAATGACAGAATTATTTGTTCATTTTGATCCAATAGCAGACAGTAGGCCACTTGCACAGTAATACCATTTATCTTTGAAAGAGCATCAGGACACCATGCTGGAGCAAGTAACAGAAAGATGGTCTCTGTCCAAAGGAGCATCCAACCTAGTACAAACAGTGTGAGCATTGTTAAAGGAAATAAGGATTAAAATACAACTTAGCAATCATTGACTACAGCAACCTCTATACCCACCATGTCCTCATCACTGAATGTTTTGTACTGTTCATAATGTAGCTGTAGTTTGAAAAGAGGTTAGAAGAAGATTAATAGTGTGACCTTCTAATTTTCTTACAGGGAGTACTTTCTGTGCATAAAGACTGTGCTGGAAGAAAGTATAATGGTGTTTATGAGAAAATTTGACAAATGGGCAATCCAGGTAAGCATAGTTGGCAAGGTGGCATCTGATAAGATTTAAATCTCTTGTGCTAAGGAAGTGTCTGCTGTGGAACGGCTCCCTCACAATGAGCTCTATTAATAACGTAGATTTGCCAGTGACATGTGGTGTTACAAAAATACATATGAATGTTCACTTAGTTGCATGCCAGACTGCCACAGAAATTACAATTGATTAATGTTGCCAGTGGGAATACTATAGATTTTCAGGCTGCCTATAGTCATTCATCGGGGGCCCCATTTCAGTCTGTGTCTTCTGTGAAAGCAAGGCACTATAACATGCTCGCAGTCTTAGCACCCGTGCCAATGGTTCTGTAGCCTAATAGTTTTTTTTTTGTGGGATAGTACGTTCCAAAGGCCATAGGAAAGCCTAATCATCAGGAGGAAATTCAAACACCACAAATTCAAACACTTCAGATGTTGTCCTGCTCAGATTTGGATTGTCAATATCACAATGAATGAGGCAAGTATTGAAAAACTATCAGAATCATTTCCCTGCTGCATTATCAGATCACTAAGGAGATCAGATCACTAATGAGATGCTGTTTACCCACTAGAGAAGAGAGCTCAGTACTGACTAGTTCTGTGTATTGAATTTTGAAATGCAGTATGACTCAGATGATAACATTTCAGGTTTCCTGTCCATCACAGTGGAGCTTGTTACTGAAAGCAACTTGCAGAAGGCAAAGAACTGAAGAGATACTGAAATACAGATTCACATGTAAACTCTGCTGAGCTATACTGCAGCCCAATCCATATATGCTCAATTTCACTGATTAAAAATGCACTTCATTGGACCGCTTCTACCAACCTTTTAAATTATCTCAAATACAAAACTAGAAGGGCAGCCTTATCTGTTTCAGACAACCCTCATTATTACTAAAAAAAAAAAAAAGCCTCATATTTATGCAAGCTTACACTGATGGACATAGAATAATACCGTTGTGGAAAATGTTGAACCGGTGTAGATGACACATGATTCTGCACTCTATATCCTGGAAAACTTCCCACGATTGAAGATGATCATGGCAATCCCATAATAGCATTCTATGTCATGTGAACTTTTTATGACTTTTAAACAAAGGTTTACAAATTAGTCTGTAATTTGATGGGGTTTTAATGGCATCAGAAAGAACCTGCCTAGCTTTAATTAAGATTTAATTGCTATTTATGACATCGCATTGTCAAAAGAAAATCTTTAGGGTGAGGTTATAGATACGTTGCAGTCCACAGCTCAGAAATGTCCTTTTTTTTGACTTACCTCTAAAAGGGGCCTTTTAAAGCATAGCTTAATTTCAGTTGACTTCAGTTATGAACACAGTATTATGCAATACTGTGTAGTATCCAATGTAGGCTACTTTACAAACCTAACTGAACAATTTAGGGCTTACCTAAAGCCAGAAAGGAATGGTTTATGACTGCTTGAGTTTCCTAACATCAGCTTTTGGCAGTGAAATTCCCCTACCGATCCTTCACAGCTCAGTGGAAATAATTACCCCACCTGGGGTTTGCTGGCATTGAGGTACAAGTTCATGAGGGCTGACTTCACACAGGATACCTTGTTTTTCTGAGAATTGACCACCCTGGTTTTAAAATTTTCAACCACATTCAAACTGCCTTCTGGCATTGTACATGTTTAATGGTAAGACACAGAAGAATTGAAGTAACACTTAGTGTCAAATTTGGGTTTTTTTTTTCTTTAATGTATGAGCTTTTAAAATTAACAATTTCCAGATTTGTGCTAACAAACACTACTAATTCATTGAGAAAATAAAATATTCCCCTACATGTCTTTTAAACAAATACTTTTTTTTTTTTATTTTCTGTGATTACTGACAAGTAAGAATACTACACTGTCATATTTCATGATATTGATTCACAGGGCAAGACTGGACAGCATGTGTAGATGTGCATAAACAGAGATTCTATACTCAAGGTGACCAGATAGTCATTCTTCATACCATCATGCAACATTTCTCTCAACTACAATTCCTTAGATGTGTTCCAAGTACCAAGGAAGGAGGCTCACAAAGGCAACAGTCTTCCAAAGACTCTCCCTATTGTAGAATTAGCTCTCCGGTTACATTGATATAGCTGAAGTAAGTAAATTCCTTTGACAGCTCTGCTTGAAACTAGAGATGTCCAGCATTTAATGATGTTGTCGCCTTTCCTGCATCAGTAGCAAATCACGTGGTGTTATGCAAGAAATGTGAATGTGACTGATGATACCTCCTGGATCTGGACACTCAGAGTATTTCTTTCTCGTTTCTATCCTGTCTGTAAGGTAACTGCTTTCTATCCAGTACAAAAAGGTCCCTTTAAAAAGTCAACTAATATATACATAATAAATATTGTCTAAGATGCTAGTTGCCTGTATGCTCTGCCAAGCCCATGATTTTTAGGCATTACTGATTTTATACCAAACACTACCTGACACTACCATAGCATAATCACTCCTCCCTGCCCCCTTTTCATTCCTGGAAAGGTCATTAAGAGTCACATCCAGTGGAAGTTCGTTACAGACCATCAGGTCAGAGTAAGGAGGGGGATAAAGCCTTTTTTGAACAACCTGAGGATATCCCTGTATCACGGAATCACAGAATAGTTGAGGCTGGAAAGCACGTCTGGGGATCATCTTGTCCAACCCTCCTGCTCAAGCAGGGTCAGGTAGACCAGGTTGCTCAGGTCTGTGTCCAGTCAGGTTTTGAATTATCTTCAAGCGTGGAGACTCCACAGCCTATCAGGGCAGACTGGTCCAGTGTTTGATCACCAATACAGTAAAATATTTTTATCTTTCATTCGTGTATTTCTACATCTGCCCATTGCCTCTTGTTGTGTCACTGGACACCACAGAAAAGAGACTGACTTAAACTTCTTTCCTCCTCCTATAAGGTGTTTGTACACATGGATAAGATCCTCCTGAGCCTTCTCTTTTCCAGGATGAACAATCCCAGCTCACTAAACCTCTTTTTGTATGTTAGATGCTCCTTTAATAATCTTTGTGTCTCTGCACTGGACTCACTGCAGTAATTCTCCATCTTTCTTGTGCTGTGGAGCCCAGCGCTGGACCCAGAGCTCCAGATGTGTTTCACTGGGGTTGAGTACAGAGGAAGGATCAACTAAGTCAATCTACTGGCAATACTCTAATGCAGCCCAGGGTGCTGTTGGTCGCTTTTGCAGCAAGGGTACGTTGCTGGCTTGTGTTCAACTTGGTGTCTGCCAGGACCCCAAGGTCCTTTACTGCCAAATTCCTTTCCAGCCCGTGGGCCACCAGCCTGCACTGGTGCATGGGCTTATTACTCCCCAGGTGGAAAACCTGGCATTCCCTCTTGTTGAATAGATTCCCATTTCACCTATTCTCACTTGTCCTTGGAGGGTTTCAAGCCCTGACTGAACCAGGCCCTGAGCAGCCTGGTCTGATCCCAGAGCTGGCCTTTCTTCTTTGGGCAGGGGTTTGGACTAGAAACCTCCTGAGTTCCCTTCCTGCCTGAATTACCCTGTGGGTCAGTGAGACCTGTTTTCTGACTCTAGGGATTACAGTAAGTGTTGCAATTCATGACACAGCATAGTTTTCTGAGCACAAGTGTTGACTTGTAAGCAGCAGATATGTATGAGGGACATCTATGGAAAAACAACAAATTGTGCTAGTAGTATATACTTTCCATTTGCTGTAGACTTCACCTGTGACTTAACCACACTAAAACCAATAATAATTTCAAAGAAGCAGACTTTGAATATAGTGTGTCTGCTCTCTTGCTCGCTCTGTTATGTTTCTTAATTTAATCTCTGCTGCAAAGATAGTTTCCTATAGCCTAAAGTAAGAATGGCATCAATAAGGATATCTAAAACTATGTTTCACCAGTTTCATACATTATGCCTTACCACAGTGGGTTAGGAATTCTTTATAACTCTTCATAAAATATGGGATTTGTATTGAAATACATTTTTTATGGCCTTGGGAATTTTCTTTTTCCCTGTTTGTACCAGCTCTCTAGAGAGGTATTCCTTACAAACTGAGAAGTCCATTATTTTTCACCCCATAAAAGAGATGGTACAGTAGTTACTATGCTACTATAAGATTACAAGACTTTAGCTCACTTCACTGCTACATGTGTAACTTAAATAAGTGACTTGTCTCCTCTATAGCTTGGTTTTCCCATTTGTAGCACTGATATAGTCACAGTTTTGTATCTTTCGGGACTGCCAGGAAGAGAAAGGTGTTATCATATTTCTGAGACGGTCAGATGACAGTAAAGAAAAGCATTTAAGTATCTAAGGAGAACAAATGCAAAAAACCTGAAATTTTTACTGTCATCAAGAACTGAAATCTGGTTCAGCTGATCAGCTGAAATTCCAACAGCAAATAATATAATTGTTTTTATAACATTTGCAGATGATGTATATGTTTTTAAGGGAGTTTTTCACAGTACCTATAATTTATTGTGCTAAGTGATTAGGAGGATAAGTTATAAAAATATTAATACCAGCTCCTTCATGAGGTCACATGAAAGACTACTGTAGGAAACACTGACTCTTTTCCAAACATGTGGAAGACAGAGTTCATAAAAAAAAAGCGCTGTAGTTCCAAAGGCAAGTTATCAGCAAAGATATTTTTTTTTTCCAAAAACCTTGCTCATGTTATGTTATGAATCATTATTTCAGAACTGCATGCCTCTAGTTTAAAAAGCTCAGTTGCCTGGTTTGCTTGATATAAGGAGTAACTATAAGCATGAATTCCCTTTTTGACTGATTAAAAAGGCTGAAGAAGTGCAGCTAAATCTGTTCAGCTGAGACCAGTGTAACATCTGCTTTGTCTGCAAATTGCTTGCTTTAACAGTTTGTTTTAATGAGTTGGAGCTTCTCACTTCAACTACTGGGGTTTTATTGTTGTTTTAGTTGGGGGAGGGTGTGATATTTTATCACCCGATGGTATCTTGCAGTTATTTTTTCCTTTAAAACAAATCTGAGTGGTCACATCTGTGTTATGAAAATGAACATATGTATGTATAAGCAGTACTTAGATAGGCATTTATCTATGCATCTACATAGTTATTAAACCAATTAAGTTTAAAAACAGTACAAATTATATTTAAATAAATACATTTAGTAAGAAATTTTACTTATCATAATGTGTGAATAACAACCCCTCTAGATCCTTAAATATAGCTATGGAACAATTAACAACCAACCTGGTGTCAGAATGAACTCCCTTTTCACTTTGTTGCTTGTTTGATATATTTTGTTTTCATATTGAGTGAAAAACTGCATAGAAAGGGAACGAAAAATAGTTTGTCTCCCCCTGAACTGCTTGCAAGTAGCTACTGTAATGGGACCAAAAAGTAAGGAAAGTGTAAATTCTGGATACTTTTCATTTAAGAACTGCTGTGGGTCACCAAAAAGTAAAATTCTAGTGAATGACCACAGGAAGAAAAATGAATCATAGCTGTCTTCAGTAAAAGTTGAGGGAAACAGTCACTGCAGAGGATGTATACACTGAGGTCAAGGGGGATTTACTTTGGAGTAGTTCTAAATCTGGTCCCAAGGTCTCAGTGACCATCAGCAGTTGGATTGCATTAAGAATGAGCCTTCTGAAAGCAAACTTGTTCATGTGCTCTGAAATGACTCACAATGTCAAGGAAAACAGCAGTAGTCAAAGGCCAACTGAGAGATTCACTTGAAAATTACATTCCTGACCCTAACCTGAAATGCTGAAGTAGACATACCCATAGTCTTTCTAGCTTTGGACTACTCCAGAGTTCCGGTTAAAATCCATGGTAGTTGTATTTTTTACCCATAATTTATCAAAAGAATTTGCATAGTGACTCTGCAGGAATAAGGACACTATGAATCTATTTTCTATGCCAGTGAAGCTTCCATTTTTTCTTTCCTAGAAAGTTGTTTAAATTTATGGAAGGAGTCAAGAAGGGGAAAATGTAGAGTGGTTTTTGGTTTTTATTTTTGGTTCATACTTGTTTTTTTGCTTTTTTGGTTGGTTTTGGTGAGTAAGATTTTTTTATTTGGCTTAATCATTCCTGAGAAATGATAAGATATATTGTCCTTAGTAGCATGTTTTCCAGTCCTTGGCTAGGAAAGTGGCTGTCAGTCTATGATTGCTGTAAAATTACAGTAAAAATATGTGGCTACAACAGCTCATGTAATAAAAAAAGAAAGCTTAGCTCAGTACCTTAAGGTGTCTACAATGCACTGTATTAATTGCACTTCTAGTCAAGGGGTAATACACTACTTCACTAGCAACATGATTACAATGCAACCAAAGATGAAGACAACACAGTAATTGTTAAGTTATTTGTGTGGGGTAAATCAGCTACTAAACATCAGCTAGCAAATGTTATTTGTTTTCAATTAATACACTCAAATCTGACTGAAATTGTGTATAAACACAACAGGAATGTTTTTTTTTAGGGGACCAGGAAATCCTCTCAAGATACTGATCCTTGAAGGGTTTCTCAGGATTGTTCAACACTTAAGACAGAGGCTAATATACACAAATTTTGATTCTCATTCTGACTCCTGACTCCTGTGCTTGTAACACAGACTCACTTTTACTTTCAGCTTTCTGAGGTAATGGACCTTGTTAATGGTTTCCAGAAAACTGATGGACTGAAACTAAAAAACTAATATTTCCATCTCAAGTTGGTCAATGCATTTGGTTATTTTAAAATATTTTTTCTTCCTCTCTCTGGCTTGTTCTGTACATGGTAAAGACATTTTATTGATGCTGGCAAATGCATAATGTATCATAGGGTTCACAGGGAAAGTTCTGCCAAAGATGAAACTGAAATTAACTCCAGATCAGCTTATACCTTATGCAATGGCATCATATTTAGAAATTAGGTATCAGTTTCAGTTTAAACAAACAAATTGGATTACAAATTTTGCCATGATTTTGTTTAGTCAAGTGTAAAATTTGATTTTTTACATGCATTATAACATATGGTTGGAAGTGTCACATATGGCTGAAACTGTCAGCCAAAAGTCAAATGGCCATACTTCTCTCTCCTCAGATCCCAGTTGTCCCGATATATTAGACTCTAATTGTGTTGTTGGAATATTTCTATTTGTATTTTCATATGCATATATACATATTTATGTGCAAAGTATAATTTAATAAACTGTTAACATACAGATTCAGAAACTGGCTTTGAAGTAAGGAGCAAACCTGCAGACGTGTATTTTTCATATCCACATCAGGAGTTTTTAGTATTTATTATATTTTAACTTATTCAATAAATGACAACTCACAAATATTTTGAAACACTGAACAGATGAAACCTTAAAAATAGTTATATGGAATAATTAAAAATAATCCTTATATATTGCTACTGTCCTGAATATAATTACAGACTCAGACCCTGCAGGCATTTTATTCAATATTCATGTGTTATCCAGCCCGAGGTGATATGTATCATCTGTGAAATATGCTACTTAGGGAAAGGGAGACAATTAGTCAACACTGTTAGTACTTAAAGCTGATATTTTCAAAATTTTTTAGGGACGTCTGTTGGCTAATTCTTATTACAATATTTGGAAATTTTGTACATGTATATCCATGACACCTTTGAAAATTTCGTCTACAACTCCCTTACAACCAGTCAGGCTCTACTTTGTATGTTGAATAAAAGAGGAATTTGCCACAATATTTTCAGAACTGCTTATCCATCTGGATCAACTTCTTGGCTGCACACAAATTAAGATTCTCACACCAAAGAGCTCTTTAAATGATCTGTTACATTTGGCTGTTAAAATTGCTGTGAAAGCCTTCTTTTAAACTTAGTAGGTTGTTTATGAGCACAACAAGCAATGGAGTCTTTTATTCATAACTTTCTTCTTCCGTTCTCTCAGGAGAGATTGTCAGATGATTAATAAAGTAAAAAAATAGACTGCATGTTTAGTGAAAGAAGGAGTGACAAGGGCTTAGAAAAGTGAAAACACAACCAAATTAACACACGATATTTTCCTGTCTTCTCTCTGAAAAAATTGCCATCTTTTACTTCTATACGACAGCATGTTTAGAAAAGTATTAACTTCATTTTCAAGTTGTCCCATTCTGTCTTGTGCACAAGTTCACATAAGGCAAAAACTGATTTATTTTTGTCCTGGTTATTCTTTTGAACTGTATATGTAGGAAAGTTGTGGTATTTTCTTCATAGAGAGTTCATGATTACTAGTCTAAGGACAAGAACTATAGGTAAGAAAATATTCATTCATCATTCTTGTTGAATTCTAATAGATTCTTTACATGGGCTTTGTCTTGGGTTTATGTTTTACATAATTCGATAGCAGATATTTAAATTCCCAAGTTTTTATAGAGAACTCTATCTAAGCTGGTTTAGCTTTGGATTACTGAATTCAGAATTTTTATGAAAAATATTCACTATGAAACTTTCTACAACATCAATTTGATATGATTGGCTTGTTTTTTGGATGAGCCAAGAGCAGGCCAAGCGAAATCTATCATCCAATATTAAATGTTAAAGGATTTAGATATATAACTTTTTAAAAAAATTTTCTTTGTACTCCTTTACACTATCAGATTTCTAACCCATAAGGGAGCAAGAGCCCATTCCTGGTGTAATGTGGGCTGAGCCTCATGATTCTGCTTTCTCTAGCTCTCCTTCTCTCACTGGAGAAGCAGGTTTCTTCAGTGTGAAAAATGGTGTGGTTATTGCTTTTTCATCTAAGTCTGAATATCAGCTCAGCCTCATCCTGTCACACAGCAGGTCCACAATGCAGTTTCTTTAAAATTTTCTTTCTATACAGTGTATTTGGTCCCTCTGAAATTGCCAGCAACTGTCTCTTCATCAGTATAACCCCCACATGTCATGATCTGACCGTGGTCTGAATGTCATGACCATCACTCCCTAGCTTCCCTTGATTGCAAGAAGTGACAGTTTGTCAGGTAGGAACAGCTGCCATATTTTCATATGTACAGCATAGACCATCTGAAGAGTATTCTTTTTTAAGTAATACTTAGGTGATGAGCTGTGTTTTAAAATTATTAACCCTTTTATGAACAGCTCAAAGTATCTTTTGGAAATCTTCCAGCTATAGGCAGCTGGGGGAAGACAAAAAAAAAGATGGAGATGATTTCTGGGGAAGAGGAGAGAGTGGTTGTCTATCAGCCTCATCAGCAGAGGAGTTACTAGGACATTGTCCAAAGACAGAATTATTTGCTCTTGCTGACAGAGGTACGTAGTCTGCGTGGATACAGAATCAAAAGAGGTTCTCATGGAGGAACTTACAGGTTATACACTTGTAAACACAGTCTATTCAGGATGGGATTCAGACGTCAGATTCAGACATCAAGGAGTGTAGTGATAGGAAGAGGGGTAATGGCTTTAAACTAAAAGAGGGTAGATTTGATTAGATATAAGGAAGAAATTCTTCACTATGAGGGTGGTGAGCCACTGGAACAGGTTGTCCAGAGAAGTTGTGGATGCCCCATCCCTGGAAGTGTTCAAGGCCAGGTTGGATGAGGCTTTGAGCAACTGATCTAGTGGAAGGTGACTCTGTCCATGGCAGGGGGGTTGGAACTAGATGATCTTTAAGGTCCATTCCAACCCAAACCATTCTGTGATTCTGTGATTCTATGATTCTATGATCAGACATGAGGTGTCTGGCAGGTAGGTGCTCACTTCTGAGCTCTCCGAAGAGGAATGGCAGACCTGACCAGCGCACCCAGACATCTGCTCAGCTGGTCCTGCAGAGCCCAAATGCAGGCCATTTGGGAGGCCCTGTGGTATCCTGCTTGTTCCCCAGTTGCTGCTCTAGGTCTTGCAGAGCTTGTCTTATTCTTGCCAGCCTGGGGTGGCTGCCTTGGGTGTCACAGGAAATAGAATTGCACCATTATTTTTAAATATCTAACTTATTCCCCTAAATAAGCAGGATCCCACTCTTCAATTTTTTAGCACAATCAGCTAATTATTTGGATGACATTGTTCAGTTGAGATATTTCAGAAAAATACTATTACTCTTCAGGAGATTTCCTTTTGGCACAAGATAATTTTACTAATTTATTAGTTAGACACAGAATTATGCCTGTTTTTTATAATGAGTCTCAGCTCCCAAAAAGTTTGGGAAGCAGTCTACCTGAGTAATCTGGATTCCTTAGATGATACAAACTTTTGATTGTCTTTAATCCACTCTGATGTCTAAATGCATGTTTATAAACTCTTCACATTATTATAAACAAGTAATTTACCTAGATTTTTCTGTGTAGGTTTTATATGCACAATATTTTTTAATATGTTTCCCTAATGAAATAGCAAGCTTATGTGAAATGCCCAATGATAAGGAATTCTCATACAAAGTATTCAGAGTTGATAGTGCCAGGAGGTTGATTTTATCTTGGGTAACCCAGAATGATGTTACTTTAATCTTGCTTCTAGGTATAGCACTTGGATTCTTTGTGGCCTTCCATTATACCTACGCAAGTATTTACATTGGTACAAAATGAATATGGAGTGCTTTTTTATTTTGAGTATTTACAAATTCTTTTTTCTTGTTTTGCAGACCTAGTGTACAGGGCTACAATAGAGAAAGGCCAGATTGGAAGTTATTTCATTGAGAAACCTGGAGAAGGTACTAAGAAGGAAGGTTTTTTTGCTGTCAACTTGCATGGGAAGTATCCATATGTTACAGGTAAAGGTAAGATCATTCCTACTCTCACAACAAAAAGGAAGCCACAAGGTGACGCTAGCACAGCACTGAGACTAAGCCGATGGACTTGGCTGCTCCAGAAGCTTTGCCTGTTTTCTGTTTTGCAGCATCTTTTCAACTAAAAGCATACGCAAAATGTCAGATAGAAGCTCATGCAGTAAACAACATACAAAACCTTAATTTAAATGGCCTGCAATGTATCCAGTTTGATTACTACAGGTGTCTGGTGTTCATTCCAATGGACTTTTCCATATAATACAAATTAAGAAAAGAGGCCATTGCCTCATTGCCAATGAAACCTTCTTGATCTTCACTAAAAAACAATGTCTGACTTCAGGATAAGAAGTGTGCTACTTGTAGCTAGAACAACTGAAGAAAAAATAATAATGTATAAAACGTAAAAATCACAAAAATATATCAAAGCTACTCTCTTCGTTTTACATAGAGCCACAGATACCGTCCCAGCTGAGGGCAGTACTTGCTGAAGGGGACATCATGTCTGTCACCTCTGCAGCCCTTGAGGGCACTGCAGGTTGCCCACTCTGCTCCTGGCTCTCTTGCCTGCCTTGAACTGCAGCCTCTACTTCTGTCCCACCTTGTGCCTCTTTAGCAGCTCCTGGGGGGAACAGCAGCCTCCCCCCAGTATCAGCAGGGGGAAGTCTAGGCCAAAAACCACAATACTGAAAGCAATTATATAGACTTACATAAAGATTAATTGGGTGAAAAACATGTCATATTAAATGGTGGCTATCTATTTTTTCTCATTAATACTTTTATCTTTTCTCTTAAACACATGTAACTGCATGTAGCTGCCACCAGGATATCCAGTAACACCAAAGATCTCTAGTAAATGCAGAGTTCATGTGGCCTTACTGAATTTTGACAGAAGTCATATCTGTATCTAGTTAGCTGGCTTTCGTCCTGTGACCAATTACACTCTTTTGTTATGCCAAGTCATTTTTATGTTGTCAATAAACCAGATCATAGTTTCAAATAATTTTGATTGTGAAATTCCAGCGTTTCTCTCCTGCAACATGCTTTGTTATTTTTTCTTCCCTATTGCTAAAAAAAATCTTGGTGAAAGCTTTAAAATATCTCATTTGGCTTTAGGTCTTTGCAAGTCATTTTCCTTTTCTATTGGAAAGGAGACATGTATTGTTGGTAAATTCTCAATTTTCATTTTTTCACTAGGTCTATTTTGTTTTTACAATGTCATTTTTATTATGATAAAGCAGACTTTGATTGTAAAAAACCCACCAAAACAACAAAAAACCCACCCCTTCTTGCTTTTAGCAGCTATAAAATTACTTCACAGTACATGAGGGAAAACAGACACGGAAGAACTTCATAGATGAAATAGTGTACTGTTGTACACTTCACCTTTCTTAGAACAGGAAGAACTCCAAAGGAAATACATGGGTTTTCTGTTTTATTGCTCCCTGTTTGGTTTTGTCTCTAAGTTCTTAATAATTAATCCTACCTTAATGCTTTCATGTAGGTGATTTTTCAGAAATTCTCCTGCAACTGAAATCTTACATTGAAAACATAAATAGCTCCTTTAAAGAAACAGGGATGTCAATAAAACTTTACTGAAAAAAAGATTAACAATTAAAGATCCAATTCAGCAAAACATCTAATTAGACAGTCACTTTAAGCATGTGTTTAATCCATGGACCCCAGGGATTTAAGCATAGGTTTTGAAGTTAAAAAATTGTGGGCCTAAACAAATAATGGCATAATTGCTACAAAATGGTAAAATAATAACACACTTTCAAGGAAGCTAAAGCAGAAATCAAAAGAAACAAAATAAAACAAGTACTCCCTAATTTTTTCTGCCTTGCTTAAGATACAAATAAAAAACCCTAAACAGCTAAGGTTACATGGGTATGTTTTGTGGGGGTTTTTTCCCACTTTCACTACAGTAAGTAATAGGAATATGATAAAGGAGCTGGAAAAAAGTAGAAAAAGATTTGGATTCCACTTTAAGTTGACTTAACTTTAAGCATAAGATCAATTTCCAATTTGGAGTTGCAGTACACACTCAGATACATTTAAAGGCAAAATTTTGAATTGGGCCAGGATCCATTTTTTGTTGTAATTTTTCTCACCACCCTGCAAAATATGTTGATTATTGACAGAAGTGATCTGTTTGTGGAACATCAGCTGGTCAAAAATTAAACTTCAACCAGATCTTTTTGTCAACAGCCCTTTCCATGGAGAGACAAGGCATAGCTATAATATGACATATTGTTTTCTTCCAAGGGAAAAAACCACAAATATTGCTAGTTTTATGAGTAATATTTTCAATTGCACACCAGTTCTGAAAATTCACAGGAAAACACGGACAATAGCAGCACTAAAATATTACAGTGCCTGGAAGGTCACAATATTATTACTGGATTAACTTGCTAAGGTTGAAGACCAGTAAAATGACACCATAAGCCTGTACCTAGCCAGATTTGCCCTACTTTTCAAACTTGTTTGGGGGAACTAAAATACTCACACTATTCCTGACATCAGCCATTTTATTTACTCACATGTCGAGATGTGAACTGACATAGCTGCAAATGCACACCCATATTTGAAGACTTGACTAGCAGGTAGGACATCAGTCCATGAGGACAACTTGAAATCTAAGGACGAACGTACAGTTTTCTTGTCTGTGGATAAATGTTAATTATTGAAGCAGAGCTCATAGGAACTCTTACAGCCTGTATCACAGGGTGACTGGGCACTTAGCTGATGCTCCTTTCATTTCAGATATTTGATGTCTCTCATTACATAACCTGCAATATATAAACCTGCTGCAACAACAAATTTGTCCATATGTCGTATTTTATAACCTGTTTTACTTTTATTGCCCCCTGAGACTATTAAACAAACAGAGAAAACGGAAAACTTTCTGGCGGGTACATGCAAAGTCTACAGACACGTCAGAGGCTCCTCCACAGCCCATCTCACTTTACAACAGCTATGGATGGAAAACAGCAACCCCTCTATAAACTCAACTATAAGTAATGACCTCCATATGCTTGAATAGCTTGAGGAATATTAGCTCATTAGTGAAGATGTTTAAATAGTGTGGTATGTGCAATACTTATATTCAAGTGAATTCTTACCAGAAAGCTATGCCATATTTCAAGTAACACAATTATATTCTATACCATTAATAGAACAAAGAGCCATATAAACTATGAGGTACATTCAAGCTTTCACCTGATTGGTTAAGGGAAATATTTGTTCCTGGCTGATTGTCAGCTGTGTGATTGTATATCAGTGATGATAAGAAACTTTCACTGAAGTAAAGCTTTTGCCTGCTTAAAGATGACTTCATTCTAAGATACAAGTGCCTGTAAGCTCCTGTTATAAACAACATGATTTTTCTGTTTTCAGTAAGCATTACTGTTAATTCTAGCCACTAGCAGAAATCAAAAGCTACAATTTATAGAAAGATAACATACAAAAATATGAATTATGAGTGCACAGTGATTCAATGTAGTTGTTCTTTTCTTAGTTTCTTCAGGCGATCAAGGGAACAAGAAGGGGAACATTTCTACAGAGACTGAAGGACTGTAATTAATCTTGAAAATGTAAGAGCTTGAGCTAGTCCAGAGGTGTCATTCTGGAGTCAACATGAATCTGGAAACTGAGTCTATTTTTGCAGGTTTGGTTCCAGAGTGTGAATCCAGCTGAGAGGGGTCATCTTGTCGCTTGGTTTAGTTTTAATTCTTGACTTAACTGGAATCAGATGAGGTATATTGTGGAAATATGCAGATGATGCAGTCTTAGATGATGTTATAAGATTACCATGGTGCAGGATGGACACCCCAGGAGAAATCCATTCAGTGATGCTGAATGTAAACATTCAGTGATGTTGAATGTAAATTTGAGGAATGGTTTAAAAAGAAAAAGACTTTTTCCTTTAAAATTGTTTTTATCTAATCTTGAAACACATTTGTGAGCATCTTGCTTTTTTCACCCTGACCTGCCCTATGTGCCTGTCACAGACACTCCTCGACTATCTGAATTATCTCTCAAAGCCAAAGAATCTATCGAAGGCCTTCATGCATTCACCAACCTCTAACATATAATCACTATGAATATAATTTCAGTATCAACTATGGAATATCTGGTTTAAAACCAGAATGATAGATTTACATAATATATGAATATCCAGCCAACTATCAAGTTTATAATCAGGAATACAATTTTTACTTTAATTCTACTCCCCTCTCAATTTCCTCCCCCTCTTCTTTTAATCATGTTATTTGATCGTCAGCTAAGAATTTTCTGTTCCTTCTTGTCTTCTGATAATCAGAGAAGTTAGCTGAAGACTATGGTTGGCAGAACATTACAACTTAAGCAACCCTTCCAATATCTGGATTCTTTGCTTGTAAGTGACCTAGTTCTAAATTATCACAATGTAATTATTCATTGAATACACCCTTAACAGGATATTTGATTCTAAAAAAAATCACTAATATTATTCACTATGTTCAAAAGAACATTTTGGGCTCAGCTTTCCAAAATAATATCAAAAAAAGGTAAAATCAGTTAATATTAAAAAGCAAACAAACAAAAAAATCCTGCAAATGGCAAAACAGGCTCTGTCACACACCCATCTCTCTGACTTTCCTAAGAGATTTTTATCCCAAGTGATGTCTCTATAATTTCTTATGTTTTCCAGTTTTAAAAATTATTTTTCCCCTTCTTACTGTTTGATGAAGTTAAATGTATGCTTCTTTAATCAGAGTGAGTGATAGGAACAGAGAAATAGTTACGTGACAGAATGAAATAGTTCAGAACTGACAGAGGGTTACTTTATGTAGTAGTAGACTGATGAAAACTTTATAATAAAATATATCACAATGTGACGATTAGAGATCGCTTCATAGGCAGTTAGAAAGATAGAATGGAGGTGACTGTACACAAAAAATAGCATTAAAATCAGTCCCTAATTTATTTGGGGAGAAAGTGGAGAAGGTTTCTCAAATTAAGATATGGAAGGAGTAGGCCCACAAAGGTTCTTATTTGATTATTATTTGCAAAGCTTTGTCATGTGTTTTTTCTGAACAGACAACCAGTAAAGTCAGCGTGAAACCAGGAAGCATTACAAATACCTTTAACAGAGCACTAGCCAGTTAGCTCAGTAATATGAGCTCCTAAATGACGGTTCTCTCATTGCCTTTATGTAAGATGTGTGGTATAATATCTGCTACATAAACCACCGACACTATATTTCTCATGTAGGTTTCTTTATGCAGAGAAAGCCTAATACAACCAATGATTACAAATGATTATATCATCCCTACCTTCTGTTCATTACCCCAAGGGGATTTTCACCAGCCAGGCTGATGACACTGAACAGTAAGTCAATTGTGCTTTTTCAAGAACAGATATCTAACTTAACGGTGAACTCTAATCTGCCTAGAATCCTTGCAAGGGAGCAAAAAATCCTGAGGGACAAAAAAGCAAGCTAATAGAAAACTTTGCAGTTATACTGCATATGAATATTTTATATTAGAATGGGAGTTTCCACCATTTAACAATTATTGAATATATTAGTTTATCACAGATTTCCTTCCTAGAAACTGGAATAATCACAAATAAAGTGTTGTATTCTGTTTCTTATGTAGGGCTTCTGTTTCAGGGGAGGCCATCTATATCAGAGACAATGTTCAGCCTTTCAGGCTGAGAAAAAAGACAGACTAGTGGGTGTTTGAATTAATCAAGAAATCCAAATTTCATTCCTGGACCACGGGAAAGCACTACAACTTTAGATATCAGGGTGCATTTATATCAATATATACTAATAAATGACACACAGAAGGCATGGATGTAAATAATCAATATATGCTAATAATCTCAAATTCATTATTTTGGGGTTAGTCTTAGAGAACATATTGAAAAGCAACATCCTGTCTCAGATGTCTTTACCTTCCTCCAAAGCTGCATTGGAGAATAAATCAAGCAAATTAAGTGTTTGAGAGCCCTTATAGTAAACAGAAGCATATTTTCTCAGCAGAGTATGCAAGTTGGATTACAAATTAACATATAGGCTGATACTCATGTCTTCTGGCAGAAACGGTGTAACAATGAGATAGTCTCATCTTAGAATATAACCTTTTGTAAAAATAGTAGCGGATGTTAAGTTCTAGGTATTTTTGAAACACGTATTCGATTTTAACCTCTGACATTTTACTCTCGTACCTTGAGTAGTTCTCAGTACTAAAACTACAACATAAATCTCTAAATATGTGGCTTTCACCCTTTAGAACTATTTTTGATCTTTTACGAATATGTGATAGCTCATGGTTTTGATCAAATTCTTCACTATTTACATGGACCTTTATTGCAACCCATTTCACTTTGATTAGGCTTTATATAGTATTTTTAAACAGATATCAATGAAAAGTTGGAAAAAAGTCAGACCTGAACCATGATCTTTCAATATCTCATCTGGAATTCCATAATCAGCAAACTGCTACTTACAATCTGTTCTTGCTGCTTTGCTCCATTATAATGTCTTGTCAGTTCTCATAGTTTCCTTACCATAATCTTCTATACAAGTTCAAATTCCATTCACATCTAACCAAAATACCATACATAGCATTTCTGAGGAATGATATACTTCAAGCTGTCTGATATGCCATTACTGGAAACAAACATATTCTCTTTTTTAAATAGAAAATCAGCTATAGAGCTTTCTCATTCAAGACAATTTCAAAAGCTTCTGAATCCCAACATAAAATCTTTACATAAAAATGCTTAAAATTATTGGAGATGTAACACTGATATTGAAAAAGAAACTAAGCTAATGTCTCCTAAAAGTGAAGCTTATTATTAAATATGTATTTGAAGAAAGACAAAGTGGTTCTGGTTTTAGGGTATGCCAAAAATTTGCATAAAATTTGAAAAATGAAAATAAGTTGTTTTTACAAACTTTAAGCGAGGAAATAAAATAGCACTGATGAACTGGAAAAGCAGAAAAATGCTGTGCACCAGTTAAGGAATTTTTACCCTTTTTAGGCAAGCATATCCATGTAAGAAGCCCTTTTGCATAAAGCTGTAGCCAGACACCCCTGAACTGGTGCAATGTACATTTGGAGTTGTGAGAAGCTGGCAGCAGGCTGACTGGATTAGGAATGCAACTTTGTAGGTTTTTTCCTATCTTTCCCCCTTTCTGTCCTTCCTAGACTCTCCTTTGGCTGAGCCTGTTGTTACTGCTGCTGTTACTTGATTTGATTTGTTTAAGACCAGAAAAGACTGCTAGGATTGTCTAGTCTGACTTTTGGTGCAGCAGAAGACATTAGGCTTCTTCAAGTTGTCCCTATATTGAGCCAAATGGTTTGTACTTGACAAAATCTTGGATAAATTTCTATTGTGTACATTTCAGTGGCCGCTTACATGAATTTGAAAGAATGCTCCACCATGCTTTTCAGTTCAGCACAGCATCTGCCAATCTGCTGTCTCTGTAGCAGAAACATGGTGGATCTGTTTCTCCTCTCACTGCAAGTTCAGCTACAAGCAAACCTGTTGATACAGACAAGATTTTGCAGCAAGTGCAAAATACCATTTCCTATACTTGGGACACACTTCACAGCATGAAAATTGCCTTAGACAGGTGTAATTCTCTCCCATTTTTATTTTATTGTTATTTTTAATCTGTGATATTAACCAATCCTTGTGTATTTAAAATCAAAGTCCATTATTGGAGGACTTCATGTAAGTTTGTGATGATTTAATGAACAGTCATTCCATGAAGTAAAAGAAAGAATGGACTACGTTTCTCTGTCTTTTTTTGTTCTTGTTTGAAATCTTTGTTAGATATCCTGTTGGTTTACGTTAAAAAGGGGGAGGGGGGAATGATTCATTTAATATCTAATTAAGGTAGCTTAATACATATTCTTTCTAACAACAGAGTGCCATTATCCTTGATGAGATGAATCTTACCCATTATACCTTCCTTTTTTGTTGTTGTTTTCATGTACCCTTACTGAGATAGGGGCAAACAGGAGTCTAACCGTAATGTAAGAATGATTGCTAGTCTTGTGTGTTGGATTACCTATCCATTTTGACATGGTTATTTCTATTTTCTGGAAAGCATCAGATATTATCTGTGGAAACCACCTTCATGAATATAGATGCTGATCTTCTTTGCATATATTTAGATGTATACATATAAGTTAGTCTTTGAAAGATGATAATGGAAACTCTGCAAACCCTGATTTCTCACTCTATAATGCATTACAGTTGCTAAATGATGCATTTTTTCAGGCCTAGAGACTAGATAGAAAGCAAGTGGAATACATATCTTAAAGTTCCTGTTTCTCTGATCATTCAGGATGTTAAATACTGCCTATTTCTACTGATAAAAATGAAAATCAAAGTGTCACAGTATGGTGCAGCATTATTCATTCAGGTATATATTTTCCCTTTTAATAAATAATCAAACTATTTCCACCTTTACATAATTTAACAGAGTCAGGAAAATGTGACTCTCTTACTAGTCAAACAATTTCAGCAAGCACTATCCATAGTCATAGTGTGAAGATGCAAAAAGTGGAATAATATGGTAATTTCTTGACAAAGATAATGTTCAGAGCATATATTTTCTTTTTCTTCTTTTTTTTTTTTTTTAAATCTAGAAATAATAGGGACAATTTAGACCAAGCTTTGATGTTCAGAAGTGTCAGTATCTTAGCTGTTCAGACAGCTGATAGCTTAATGCCTTTGGCTTATTATCTTTAATTTCAGCAATACTCATCTTCTCACTGCATAATGAGATTTTCCCCTCCATTTAAAATGAACCAAACTAGCCCTCTATTAATCTAAAGATAAAACTTTAGGTGACTAAGACATGATATAAGAAGTGCTATAATGAGAAGGGTATCAAAAATCATTCTAGAAAAAATTTCAGACAGAAATAGGACTACTCTATAGCGTGAACACTACTGTTTGAAATGTTGTATCTTTGTGGCCCTCCAATCATAAACTCAAAATTGCTTCATACTGTGAAAGGCATTACAGCAATAAATCAAAACAGAACTAATACCATGTCAGATAATTGCCACCAAGTAGGGGATCATAAGTACTTCCACCTGCAAGACATATGGAAAGATTGGGGGGAGGAGGAGAGGAGGTAGGTTTGTTTGATTCCAGTCTACACCATTCTCCCTCAAAAAAAGCGTAATCACAAAAATAATATGCTCTTTTTTATTCTTAAGTGCATTTGTAAAATGAAATATATCTATTTTATATGTCTATACAAGATACAAATTAAGCTTACTTAATGTAACTTTTTTGTATGTCTTGGACTCTCAGAAGATGCAATTTTATTTCGTATTGTTTTAAGTTCATGACACATCATGTCAATTAACTGATAAAATTTGTAGATGTCCTGGTAATGAAGAAGTTTCTAAAAGATAAAGGTAGCTGAGAAATAGTATTTAAAAGAAGATGGCTAGCTCAATTTGGGGGTGGAAGAGTTAATGTTGACATTGAAAAAGAAGATGCTTAACAAGATCAGAGTAGCCATTTGTTTTCTTCTGTTTTCACTTTCGTCTGTATTCATCTCTGCATGGAATAAGACCCATAAGGCATTTCATACACAACTAGAAAACTAGAAAAACTTAGAGTAAACAATGATAGAAAATGCTTACCCACAAAGCAAGTGTCTTTCTAACCACAACTATGTTTTATTCATTTAACTGTTTTATACTTTAATTATGGTCTTAGACTCACTGCTACCTTGAATTAGTAATTTTTATATGTTAGATAAGTATTGAGAGAAATTTCTAAAATAATCTAAAAGACTTTGGCAATTTTTCTGTAATGAAAAAAACATGAATCTGAGTTTAGGGTTTGCCTTTTGGATTCATGACCCTTTTACAGCAGTCCTTCTTATCTGGATTATTACAATACTGATTTTTTACATCTGGACAGCTTAGGGAGTCTTCATATCTATTATCATTAAAAAATTACTTAACAGGAATATAATAGCTGTATCTGATGATATCATTGAAAAATATGCTGTTCTTCTGCATACAAAATTGTTTATTTTTTGTTCTATTTATAGTCCACAGTCACAGATAATTCCTTTTTTAAAAGAACCAAATGCTCTAACCATACGGGACAATTCAGCAAATTAATGCAACTCTGTAAAAAACCTTCACTAAGTCTAATCCAGTTAAAAGCCTCTGTCAGAAGTGAAGAATAGTTGCCTAGAAAAGAGTATAAGCAATAGGGCTGAATCATTTCCCAAATAACCAACTGTGCTACTTTTAGAAAAGCGCCTGAGGGCTTCTCACCAAAATTTTCTAAAGAAGATAAAAAAAGTTAGGTCCGTGACATAGTTAGACACCTAAATAAGTGTTCTGATTTCCAGTTTTTCTATTCATGAAATGCTAAGTAGATAACAGCTCCCCCTGGAACAAAATGGGATTGAGTAGCTCTCATGTCTGATGAGAAAGGAAATTTCTGCAATTTCTTAACAAAGTAGTAGTTTTGACATCCTTTTTCTCTACATGACTCATTATAATAACATTTTACTCATATTCACTGTGGTGGTTTATTAATGCACTAAATATGGGACCTCCATAACAGATCACTTAGTTAAGAGGGTGGAAACCAGTCTATTCATCATTTCTGATCAAAATCTCCAAAACTGAAAGGGAAAAGGGTTTTTTGAAACATTGTTCAGGGTTTAGTTTTGTTCCTTTGCAGTTCTTTCTGAACCTTCATGATATGATGCTTTATTAAATTATTAATTTTATATGTTGAAATGTGGCCCATTATAAAGTGTAAGGAAGGATCCTGGAACTAGTAAAGGTTTCCTCATCCCTTGGAAGGCTCAGACAGTTTATATACATAGGAAGGAGAAAAATATTCTGCATCTTTGAACATTCAAGGCAGGAAAAAATTGCATCTTAATGATCACTGCTGAAATTAAAGGAAATTAATACATGTTTTTAGCATAGTTCAAGTGTACTTCTAAGCTGTAGTGTGAATGTCACTGCTACAAAAGAAGTTGATAACATGTTAAATTAGATGATAAGGGAGTTCTGAGTCTTTGTTATGGAATTCTTACTTCTGAAGGATTGTCCTTAAGCTTTTATAACTCTTCATATTTTTCCCCTAGCATGCAAGAAGTATCTCCAGCTTTCTGTTTCTGACCATGTTACTCAAAGTGTTCTAGTCATTCATCCTTTTAAAAACCCCACAATAATACCGGTTTTACAGTGTTCCTAACAATTACTGTGCACTAATCTACACACAATCCAAAGAATATTGATGTATAACGTTCCTGTACAAGATTTTTTTTTCCCTCTCTTTCTTTTTTTAAAAATATTTTTGCATAGATGGACATTAAACTTTGATTCATATCTGGTTTTATTCACTACTTGGTGTGTGTGTGTATATATATATATAAAAGTGGTTTTTTTTGTAGGGATGGATACAACACACTCCTTATGTTCTGCTATAACAGTTGGGTGAGAAATGACATAATTCTTTTACCACACATTTAATGTAATAAACCTTAACTTCAAGCAAATGAAAGCTATAAAATTCTATTGATGGGCTTGCCAGATGTTGCCAGTTGTACTGTTTTAATAGATACCTTTCTTCTTTCAATATACTTTCTTTTTACTCTTTGACATATATCTTAAACAGAAATGCCTGTCAAGTGACCAGCAGGGTGCATATGATAAACCCTGATGTATCCTTTTACTACACCTTAGATGCCATAAACTATACACAGAGATCAACTGGTATATACAGCACTTACTATACATAACAGTGTAGCAGGATACCGCTGATAGGCTTTTATAAATAAAGAGCACTAGATATTTTCTCAGTGCAAAGGTCAACAGATTAATATACTGTAGGTTTGTATTCTGTAGCTGGCATGTGTTTGCAGCTTGGCTATTGCTCTTCTTTAAAGCTGCCGAATGATACCACAAGGTTCACAATAAAAGACAATAATATGATAAACTGAGTCTGCTGGGGAAAAGGGTTGCCATTTTGACTAATTATTTTTGTTTTAATAGAAAGAAAAAAACTTATTAAAAAAAAAACACAACTGAGGCAATTTATAACATGTAGTGACCTCACACACACACAAATTTGGAAGTCTTTCGAATTTCTTTCTTTACTTCGTCTAACCTGCCCATCAATGGCTAAGAAAGAAAATGGAAACCTTACACATTGCTATATTTCTTTCATAGTAAGGCATAAATCTTTGGGCATGTTTGGTGAAGCAAAGCATTTAGAAAGTGGCATAAACAGAGAATGCCACCTCTCCATACATGTTTTCACTTAGAAGTGGGAGTTGTAAGTCACAAAGGAACTTTTTTTTTCTTCTTAACAAAACCTGTATTCAGGTGAGTTTCCCACACAAAGAATACAGTTAAGCCTCATGTTAAACTCAGTCAACATCTTCATAAATGATCTGGCTGATGGGATTGAAAGCAACCTCACCAAGTTTGCTGATGACACTAAACTGTGTCATGAGGTGGACATGTCAGAAGGGACAGCCATCTTACAGGAAGACCTGGACAAGCTGGGAGAGCGGACAAGCAAGAACTGTATGAAGTTTAACAAAGATTCCCAGAACTGCTCACAAGACTTTCTTAGGAGACCTGTGGTAACTGTGCTTGGTTCAAATCCGTTACTTCTGTAAATCCACAATACTTGCATTCTAAGATGTCAGTGATTTGTAGCTTCTGATAACTAATTACAGCTACAACACTATAGTTATAGCTATGTTATAGCTACAACACAACACTGTCTTCTGCCTCCCCTTTTGAACATTTAAGTCTTTGGACTACCCATATTTTTTATAACCTTTTTCCCATAAAACTCATTTTAAAATCTCCTGATCCCATTTTGGGTTTCATTCAGTCTTCGTACAGTTATCTGTATTGAAATAATCACCTTCAGATCTCAAAATCTTCAGATCTCACAATTTGAATTTGCATGAGGAAGGCATGGAGAAAAACAATCATCACCATCAATCAGATAGCAAGTACCTAGAAGTGGAAGCTCTAAAAAAAAAAAGTTAAGCTGATCTAAACATTCTAAACAAACAAGACAAAAAACCTTATATCCCAGAACAACTGTCTGGAAAAATGTTCTCTTGGGGACTGAAAAAATGATCTTAACTGTAAAAGAAGCATCGTTGCAGATCCCAACAAAATTCACCATCTATGGCTGGTTACCAATATCATCTGGCGATGAAAATCACAAACGAGATCTTTATGTTGGACAGCAATACAAATTATCTGATTTTTCAAAGTTATTTAGCTTCTGCCTTTCCTACTAACATATGTTAAGGCAGTAATTGTATCACTGTAGGTGACTTTCTTATCAGGTAAATCAAAATGCTACAATTTTAGCTACAAATCTGTTTTTCCTTTTTTTTTTTTCATTCTGTTTAGGAAAAAAAATTTATACTAGAAATGTATAGACACATCACACCATATGGAGTGTTTTCCCTCTTCTATTATCCATGTATATGCTACACGCAAAAACTCCAGACAAACCTTAATGTCTGAACAATAATTTTTAAAGGTTTTAAAAAAAAAAATTACTCTTTCATGGCTTATAATAGTATTTATAGTGTAACAATTTATAATCACATGTATACTTTTTATACAGAAAGGCATGTTTCACATTATATAATGAAAGCATATTTACTATAGTAGTGATGCAAAATATTTGTGTACATTTATATCATATGTCACCTACTGGAAGAGTATTAGCTAACTGGAAATCATTGAAATAACACTGGAAATTACTAAGTAGCCTAACAACAATGACACTGCATGTTTGTTTAACTCTTGGGTCTTACAGAGTACCCATTACTGTGGTGAAGGATCCTAAAACCTGTATTTAGAAAAAATCACAATATTGGACTTTATTTTAAAAGATCTTTTTGATAACTCAAGGTAATTTACTTCCTCAGAATCCCATAAGAAGGATTTTACAAAGCAAAAACTAAATCTAGATGGCTTAAGCCCTAGTGTCTTGCCTTAGCCCCAAGATCTGCTATATTCAAATCGTTAACCATCCATGAATTATTTCTTTTTGTGTTGTAGCGGTGTATTACTTTTAAATTGGACATTTAGACTCTTACCAAGCATCCCAGAGGTGTTGCTAATGCATCTGACTTTTGCCCTTGTTACTATCATTTCAACATTGGTGCTTTCTATCTTTAAAGACTTCACTGTATCTTGCGTCAGTGCCAACTTAGTGTAGTTGTACAACACCCCATCACTTTTATCTGTATACATATATGTTAGAGCTTATCTGCAGCTGTACTATAACTTATATGGTTTACATACAACATATTGTAACCATTGTGGCTATTTAAATTAATCCGAATTTCTACAACAGTTTAAATTTTAGCAGAAGTTTAAAGTGTCAAATCTCTAAAAAAAAGAAATTTTAAATAAGAAAACACAAAACTGTATCTATTATCCAGGTTGTTCATGTGATTTTTAAGTGATTCATTTCATGCAGCATGGATACTTGTTCCTTCTTCATAAATACACTTTTCTACTTTGTGGTGTTATAAAGGCATTGAAATAAATGGAGTTATATCAAACACAACTTACTGGATTGAGTAAATCAAACACAAACTTAGGCAGTAAGCCTCTTAAGGAAAGAATTTATATGTGATAGGCCAAAG
The DNA here is from genome assembly GCF_047370975.1 of Nipponia nippon. NCBI lineage: Eukaryota > Metazoa > Chordata > Aves > Pelecaniformes > Threskiornithidae > Nipponia > Nipponia nippon. The sequence goes on along the minus strand of NW_028262336.1, from coordinate 52,692,071 downwards.
AGCCATAACCTAGTCACTGGTAGGGTAAAAAGGCCACTTTCTTGCCAGTTTTGAAACTAATTTGCAAGAATTGAAACCAAAATGGTAGTCCTTTTACTCAGTTTGCCATGATTCTGGGAAGAAAGCTCCTTCTCCTCCCCTCTCCCTGTACCCCCAGCAGTAGCTGTGGAAGATCATTGCCACATTGGGCACAGCCTTTGTCGTAATCTTTAAGGGACAGACTATCAAACTGCTAGGGTGAATGAAACTGAAGATGAATTAATTCCCTTGTATTACCACACTAAATGGCAAATTGGAAGTGACAAAAGAAGATTTTAGCAGTATCTAGACAATTAATCAAGGTGATCACTTGCACACATTACAGTTCTAAACTTGCTCGAATTAAAAGCAAATAGCAAATACATCTTCTATTGTAGTCTATAGCATTAATTAAGCACACAATTCAGTCTGGGACTTTGTCATTGCTCAGAGTTCCTGAGCACTCTCTTATTCCTTGAGAAAGCTAGCTAAAAGTTTTGCTTACTGACATTATAGCTGATACATGGTTTCTTCCATGGACTAAGACCAATGCAGGCTATCCCTGTGAAACTGCTCTCAGTTCCTCTTGACCTTCCACTGAAGGCTGGAAATTTCATCCTGTAATTATTCCTACCAACATTTTCAAATGTAAGAGACCAGAAGATATCTAGGATGCGCTTCACTGAACATATGGGTCATCTAACATTACCATTGGGGATTTCAGAAGAAGCATAGGTAAGTACTTTATGCACACAGCACTTCAAGGAGAATTGAAGATCAGTCTGTGGGATTACAAAGAGAGGCCACTGTCAGGAACCACCAGGACATTCAGATTTCCAGCTCCTTTGATTTCAGTAGGGTTTAGGACTGTAAAAACCTTTGTACATTTGAGTCAAAATTTTCCTGAGCCCATCTAATGGAGAACATAGAGCTTTTCAATTGTGTTGAATCAGATAAAGACTTCTTTGTCCTTCCAGAAAGTATCACTGTATTTTCCCTGAAATGAAGATGTACCCAGCTTGATGGTTGGTTTTATCTCTTTCTCTGATGCAGTGGACTTTATTACACACGAAGTATGTTTTTGGCACGAGGAGGAACCAAACTGTTAAAGCAGCACATGTTGAATCAACAGGACACATATTAATTACACAGTCAGAAGTCATTGCTTCATTTATGATTCATGATCATGAACTTATTTATACAACATTTGTAATCATACAGCTGCATGGTACTGAGCTGTATTCACTAAACATTTTTAAACAAATGTATGTGCATACAGAGCAATATCTCTAACTTCGTAGGCATTATGACTTCATAGCCTAAGACAAAGAGGCCTGTGGTTATTTATAGCTCTTCCAACAACCTTTTTTATTCTTCTCTTTTCACACTTTCACCTCTTCACAGCACAGTCTAGCTTTTAAATAGTGTTTACTCAGTACCTAGAACTGGGAGTTCAAATATCTAGCAAAAACTTGGGATGACAATCTGTTACGTACAATTACAGCATATATTGGTTTTCATATGCTGCCTGTCCTTCACACTGTAACAGTAGGTCTTATTTTCTGAACTGCTATTTCATATGTAGTTTTAAATAAAAAAGGAGCAGCCAGAAACCAGACAACTCCCTTAGTGTCTGTTTCAAAATCCGTCTCATTATGTACAGGTTTTCTGGTCCATGGTGACCTGACCAATAATAATCTCATGTTTTAATTATAAGATTCTTATATTTATCCTCCATTGTTATTTTGCTTTTAACAGGTAAATGTATGACAAGTATCTGCAACTCTGTGTGAAGCACATCATAAACATGACTGTAGAGGTATACTGGTTTTGGCTGGCACAGTTAATTTTCTTCATAGTAGCCGGCATGGTGCTATGTCTTGGATAATACATAGATTGATGTTTTAGTTATTGCTGAGCAGTGCTTACACAGCACCCAGGCCTTTTCTGTTTCTCACATTGTCCTGCCAACTAGTAGGCTGGGGGTGCACAAGAAGTTGGAGGGGACACAGCAAGGACAGCTGATCCCAACTTACCAAAGGCATATCCCATACCATAAGATGGCGTACTCAGTAATAGAAGTTGGGGAAAGAAGGAGGAGGGGGGACTTTGGAGTTAAGGTGTTTGTCTTCCCAAGTAACCACTACTGCCTACTGATGGGAATTAGTGAATGAATTCCTGATTTGCTTTGCTTGCATGCGTGGCTTTTGCTTTAGCTATTAAACTCTCCTTATCTCAACAAATGAGTTTTCTCACTTTTACCCTTCTGATTCTCTCCCGTTCCACTCTGGGGGAGTGAGTGAGCGCCTGTGTGGGGCTGAGCTGCCGCAAGAAGAAGGTACCTTGACAGCCTTATTTCAAACAAAATGAAAAGGAAGTAAATTTTAATCTGAGAGAAGCTAAAAAACTACCGCCCCAAAAAAGCATGAGTTTCTAAATCCAGAATGCTCCTACAGGCTTAACCGTTTTTCATGCTTTTATTCTTCCAGCTCCATGAAGATAAGCTCCATGCTAGCTTGCATTTAATATGAACCATAGAATACAGCCTTTGAACTAAGTTTATTATTAAATTTACAGAATTCCTATTTATTCAAATTATTTTACAAGCATAAATGCCTTCAAGTATTTGATTCTACCCTTTCTAAGCACATGGGCATTCGAGCACTCATTTCTTAAAGCCTCATGTACAAAGACATCCAACACAGCCAACATTATTTCCTCTCACCCCAAGAGATATGTAATGGCATTTTTGCCTCTAAGTAGGTCTTATGAGCAACAATGCAATCAAAATATTTGATTTAAACAGCAAACATTATATGTCTCTGATTAATAAGCACAGAATTGCGGTGACAAGGTCAAAGCAAAATAAAGTTGACATAATTTTTTGAAACTATTGCTGGAAGATACTACAGCCTGAAATTTCATGAGATAGCCTCATAAGAAGTTTCAGTTTCATTGCTCAAGTGGACCTCATCCAAGTCAGTGGGGGAGAAATTAATCTCACCTAACCATAGGCATCTTGCATATAGATCTTGAATCCAACTGAGCTAGTCTCCTTAGACTCCCATTTTATTCATTGGAAAGATACAGGCACCATAGCCTCTGATTTACCTATTTTGGATGTCTTTTTCAGAATGAGATTAAATCCTTAATTCTTTTCATAATACATAAAGTGAGATTCATAGTACATAAAGGGAATATAGACAGCTAGCAAAGATATATGCTTAAGCAAAAGATTTCTACACTTATTCAGATAAATCCTATCCTAAGAATGTTTTTCTTCATTGTATATTTATGACTGGTTAGTATATTTATATATCTATCTGATACATATGAAATATTCAGAATCCTCTAGAAATAATACAACCATGCAGTGATGAATGCAGATCAGCTTCTTCCCCATTCATTAATCTTCCAAAAGTCTATTCTAGAATAGATAGGGTATATCAAGGCAAAAAGGTTCCTATTTGGATAACTTATTTTGTTATATAGGAAACTGTTATATACTAATGATATAATTTTTTTCTGCATAAACTGTCAAGCTTGGAAAAATAAATACGCTACCTTCCACCTAGTCTGCACTGAGGCTCAGGTTCATCTTATCTAGATACCACAGAGAAGTGTCTACATTAGGTGAGCTGAATCTGGCTTTAGCTGTTGATATAATTAAAGTATTAGCTAGTGCACTGTAAATTAACACCTTCAATGTAGACAAGTCCTCCTTATATAAACTCATTCATTGAGTTCCTTCTTTCATTGATTTGCCTTCCCAATTTTTTTTCTGTGAATCTCTTGGAGTAAAAGATACATTTAGAGTAACTGGAAGGCAGAGAACTCTTCTGAAAATTTGGTTTTTGCTGTCTGCAGTTATCCTAATAGCACAGAATATATGTTTCTATACATAACACACATACATATGAGGAAAGGAAGGAAAGAAAGATGGGATGTCAAAGAGGGAATGAGAGGCCATAGCATGCCTTGTACTCATTTTCTACCACCAAAGAGAAGCAACATCTCAGAGACATGCTGGTGGGAGTACAAAGGCTTCTTGGTGAGCACACAGGGCCACTCCAGTTGTTACCTGGAACTGTTCTCTCTTGTCAGGTCTGTGAAAACCACCCATTCCACTTAGTGTATGTCTATGACCTGGACAGTAAACAATGTGTCAGCCTGTATAAGGAATAGGATGGACAATAGCATAGGGAACATTATATATTGTATATATATAATATACATATAACATTATATATTTTATATATATATAATTATATACTGTAGCCACTCAGGGATATTCTGTTGCATATTTTCTGGCCATTCCACCTCAGAAATTACTTCAACAGTTAGATAAAGAAAACTCCTATCTGAAGAGACTGAAAAGACTGGAAGATTTTTATTTTTAATTTTCATCTAAAAAAAGAAGTGCTTACACAATGACACAATAGAATTACATACAATAATGAAAGGTATATACAGAAACTTTGTCAGGAGTTTTCTGTGTCGTAAGAGAGGACCGTTCACTGAAATTATAAGATTGTATATCCTATGTCAAAGGAAGAAACACTTGGAAGTTTGCTACTACATGATTTCAGAAAGCAGGAACTTCATAAAATGTTAAGAATTAAGGAGGAAATGGAGAAAAAAAAAAGCCAAATATTAAAACTTTATTTTAAAGTAGTTTAAGACTTTTTTTTTAGGTATTTTGAACTTTCAAATAGATTTGCTTAGTCTAGATACCAGCAAAGGATTAATTTGGATTCTATTTATCTCGACTTTTACATACGTTCCCATTTAGTATTTTATTTCATATAACTTGATGGCTGGAAATATTAGTGTTTTAATCAATAACAGTGCTTTGGCTTTGTTCTTAATCCTGCAAAATCTAGAACATTCGGTTAGAATAGTTTGTTATAAATACACTTGTGTAAAACAGTAGGTATATTCACACTGCATACAACTTTAGCTTTGGTACTATCAGACTCCCCTTCAGTTACCTTTTAGACATGACCATAACAGATATGATTATGCGATCTAAGTACCATATGGTAAAGTGGTTCTTTAAAGAATGATGCAGAAGGGAAACGGAAACAGTTTAAGCGACTCAGCTGTAGCACATCCCTGTCGGCAGGGGGCTCTGGGAACAGCAGGAGATGTGCGAATGTCAGGCTAATGAACAGTAGGGGAGAAAATTGTTTAAAAGAGAGAAGGAGAACCAAGAAAAAGAGATTACTATGTCTTTACAGTCCTCACTGCATAAGAAGGGGCAAGGCTTTCTTATTTCTCAGTTAATTTCTGTGTTTGCTTGCATGATATCTAGCAAATGGAGTAACAATTTTGCCATGAATTCTTGTTAGTAGAGTATGAATAAACAATTATTTTAAGTCCAAAAATGTTCTCTCGCTTCCTCTCATTAGAGTGTGAAAATTACTGAAATAGTGACAAAAAGTATGTGCACCATTTAGTTAGGGTGAAAACCTGTGTTATGCTTTGTTTTCTCCTGCATAGTGAAATTTGCTTCGTTTGTAAGAAAGATTCACTTAATTCATGAGTATAAATGAACAGAATAGTGCCAGACAAGTTCTCTGTCACTGCAAAGCTGTTCCAGAGACACTAAAAATGCAAGGTTCAAGAAAGCCACTAGTCTATGTCCTCTATACAAAAGAGAGTGTGGCTTTGTGAATAGTAAATTCAAAGTCTTCTATCTCTAATGTCACCTTAATGACTTAAATGTTTCATCTTATTGCAAGAAATCCAAGTCAGTGTAATCCTATGACAAGCTATGAAACAAAACCTGATCTTTTTTTAAAAATGTAAGCATTTTGGTGAGAACCAGGGACTTGAAGAGGGTAAATATGAACAATGACCTGACATCAGCAAGTGCTTTTATTCATTTGAAACTTATGTTAAGATTCACTTAACCATCATATTAAAAGAGTTCTTGTCATAGTAGGACACTTTTACTCTTCATGAACATAATGAAGTGCTCTTATCTTTGAAGCACATCAAAGCATTTCTGAATGAGAATAAAACTCTTTACAGCGCTTTCCTCTACTATGGCAATATAGAAATTTAAGGCAGAATATAACATTATCCTGTGTGGGTGTTCAGACTGAATGGACAGATTGATAAATGGTGAAGATGGAGCAAGCCTTCATGTTCAAAATCCTGCATTAATAAGCAAAAATGTTTGATGTATTGTCTGGTTACATTATGAGCCAAAGAATGGTTTCAATTTAAGTGGCTCCCCTGAACGCTCAGTCAGTTTGTACTTAAAAAACGTGAGGGAATTTTCTCAGAACTGATGAATGTGAAATATTCATACTGGGGCAACAGCAAAACTATAATAGCCTTTGCCCTCATGGATCCGTTTATGCTTCTTTGCCCAGTGACATCTGTAATCGTAAAATGAACCTTTGTTTTCTTTCCCTGGGTTCAGTTCCTGAAAACAGGGCTCCAGCCCAGTACCAGCATCATTTTCATAAAATTAACTGTCACCTTTTGTGCAGGGTGATCCTGATGGCACCAATGGACCTTCTGATCAGCCTCTCCAGGGATCCCCACCCCAGTCCCCCACAGCTTGACCCATCCCACCACTGTCACTGCTGCAGATAGGAGGAGCATGTGAGAGACATCACCATGCAATGGTTCCTTTTGGGCCAACCCTGGCACCTAGGCATCCCCCATCACACCCACCTGCCCATTCCCTGCCATCCCAGGCTTCCCTGGCTGAGGAAGCACAGGCTCCTCCTTTGCTGCCAAGTGGGATCCTTGTGCCTCCCTGTGAGAAGGTGGTACCCTGAGCCTGAGGGCAAGAGCTAACCCCAGGATCCTCTTCAGGCTGTTTCCCCCACCTTTGCGCTCAAGTGCCCCAGGTGCTGGTGCTGCCTCACATGATCAGTGGCCTGGCTATGCCTGACCATGTCTGCTGCCAAGAGCCCTGCTGAGTGTGGCAGCCCTCCTCCACCCTCAGGATTGCAGCCCAGGAACATAATTACACAAAACTACACCAAATGTGGCATCTCCCGGTAATGCCATGTCCTCACCCCAGCACAACTCCAGCTCTGAGATCCTTCAGTTCTGCCCAGCCCCACAGGCTGCAGCCCTGACCTACCCTGGTCCCAGGACCATAGCCTTGCCACAAACATGCCTTCTCCTAATCAATGCTCCTAGATGAGTACAGCAACTTTGGTGATGTCTTTAAGGGGAAGAAATTCTACTGCCTTGTTGCCTGCATAACTGCCCATTGCCCTGATCTCAGGACAGAAGGTACCCTTTGGGCACATCTATGCCCTGTCACATTCTAAATTAGCCACCCTTGAGAAGTATCTCAAGAAGAGTCTGCGCCTCCACCTCTTCTGCTGAGCACCCATATTTTTCATCAAAAAGAAGGACAGGTATCTCAGCCTGGAAGAAAATTACAGACATGTCAGCAAAGAAACAGCATCCTCTGTCTCTGCCCCCAAGAGCTCTTTGAATGTCTTCAGGGGCTTGATAATTCATCAAGCTGGACCTGTGAATGGCTTACAATTTGCTCCAAATCTGGCAATGAAATGAGTGAAAAACTGCTTTCTGCACCAGGCATGGACACTACAAGTATCCTGTCGTGCCACTTGGTCTCCTCAGTGCTCCAGCCACCTTCCAAGACTTTTTCATTTCACAGCAGAGCTGCCACCCTTGTAGGGATATACAAGGTCCTGGTGACTGCGGCCCTGTTTACCAAGACAACTCACTTTGCCCCCCTCAGGAAACACCCGTGGCCCCACAGGCTGCTTAACTTGTCCTACGATTCCTGATGCTATGATTCCTGATGCTATGGCCTCCCAGACAGCATCACCTTGTTCAGAGCCAGATATTAAAAAGAGCTCATGGGGACTATCTTACAAACCCAGCCCCTGTAAGGTGTGAGGACACACCTTGCTGGCAGGAGTTTGTTGGCATGGCCTTGAGGGCACCACCAGGCCTGACTGCCCCTGCCCAGCTCCCCAAGGATCCCCCCCCACCCTGTCAATGGCCCAGGACCTCATTTCAGCTCAGGCTAGGAATGAGCTTGGAGTGAGGACTAAAAAAGTTTCAACAGGGTAACACATACGTAACAGTTGGCTTTGCATTTGCTGTAGCTACTTTACAGTGATGGCTGAATTTTCAAGCCTCCCTTCCTTTTTCTTAAAGTAGGAGATATTTGTAATGGAAACAAGGGAAGACTGTCTCTTCTCTACCTGTTTTACAAAGGCTCATTCTCAGAGAATATGATTATTCTGTTTTAACAGTTTTAATAAGCTATTATCATCAGTGGATGGAACAAGCACATAGTATGAGTAAAAATGCCTGGATTTTTAATGTTAATTTCTAGGATTTCATTTAATACATCTTTTCTCTTAAGATATTTTTATGCTAGGAAATATCATTCACTGCAATAATACTACACCATAAGCAATAATATTAAAGCTCTTGTAAACAAGTGTTGCCTGCAATAAAGTCAGTACTAGGCAATAGCTAACTAAAAAAATGTTAGTTCTCAATTTGCCAAACAAAAAATACTGGCAATGAAATATAAACCACAGAGAATGTCACTCATATTAAATTTCCCCCTTAAGTACAAATTTTAAGCTCGTTTTGCAAGATTGAATATCTTTATGTCCTCCATCTATAGCATTTCTAATTGTTTGCAGTTGAGACTGACTTATATCAGAGTGGGTAGCAATAAAGTGCCTACTTCATCACTACTAAACTCAGACAACAAGCTGCTCTCAATTTTATGAGATCCTTTTATTTCCTGCAATATTTTGAGGTGGAGGAAGGAGGGAGAGGAGGCTAGAGGGGTATTCAACAGAGGGCTTTGGTGGCTGCCAAAGAAATGTGTAATGAACTAGACTGTGCCTTCTCAGTATTTCCATCCTGGGACAGTACAGAGCAGCATTGCTTCCCTGCAGAGAAAGCTCCAGGGACAGATTGTAGAAATTGCCTGCAGAGACTTTCATGAGTTGCAGTCTGTTGCACAGGGTACACCTGTCATGTTTTGCTGAGTGCAGTATGAAGTGGGGTGAATCTTGTCCTTGTCCATTCAGGTGGATTCAGCCCTTGGTAGTGCCCTGTGTACAGGGTATTGCCTAATTACATTTCCTGATGGCAAAATAATGTTGTGTAAATCACAACTACAAGATACTGAAATGCAGTAGGATTATAAAAATTGAAAAGGGGTCTGTTCCAGTTCAGACAAGTCAACCTTACACTAACTGAAGGAAAGCAGTGCGAAGCAGAGCCACACCGAGCTGTAAATGCACTTTGTACTGTGCAGAAGAGGAGTACTAGTTCAGGTATGGGACAAAGGGAACAAGTAAGCAGAAGGGAAACTGACTTCATGGTTTCAGCAGATTGCACCTAATTCTCAGCAGATTTCAGATGATTTCACCAAATACCTAGGTGCCTCTGCTGTGTATTATTGTAGATCAAGTGTATGCTTTCTTAATGGGGCTGAGCAACCCTTTTGGGCTGAAAAGCTGCCTGGCAGAAAAGGACCTGGGGATGTTGGTTGACAGCTGCCTGAACATGAGCCAGCAGTGTGCTCAGGTGGCCAAGAAAGCCAATAGCATCCTGGCTTGTATCAGGAATAGTGTGGCCAGCAGGAGCAGGGAGGTGATAGTGCCCCTGTACTTAGCACTGGTGAGGCCGCACCTCGAGTACTGTGTTCAGTTTTGGACTCCTCACTACCAGAAGGACATTGAGGTACTAGAGCATGTCCAATGAAGAGCAATGAAGCTGGTGAAGGGTCTAGAGCACAAGTCTTATGAGGAGTGGCTGAGAGAGCTGGGGTTGTTTAGCCTGGAGAAGAGGAGGCTGAGGGGAGACCTTATCGCTCTCTACAACTACCTGAAAGGAGGTTGTAGCGAGGTGGGGGTCAGTCTCTTCTCCCAAGTAACAAGATATAGGACAAGAGGAAATTGCCTCAAGTTGCACCGGGGGGGATTAAATTGGATATTAGGAAAAATTTCTTCACTGAAAGGGTTGTCAGGCATTGGAACAGGCTGCCCAGGGAAGTGGTTGAGTCTCCATCCCTGGAGGTATGTAAAAGATATGTAGATGTACTGCTTAGGGACATGGATTAGTAGTGGAGTTGGCAGTGTTAGGTTTACGGTTGGACTCAGTGATCTTAAAGGTCTTTTCCAACCTAAATGATTCTATGATTCTAAGAAGGAAGATAAGCTGCAGTGAAAAGGACCACAAAGGAAGGTGAGTGCTACCTGAGACACATATCTTTTGTGAGACATCATAGATGAAGAACAAGACAGTATTTTAAAAAAGACTACTCTTCAATATTCCTGTTGCCTGACACAGTTGTCTTAACCAGCATCTGTGCAACCCTTTTAAGGTACTTACTATAAGGTACTCAGTCTTACTCTTCAGGTTTTCATAAATTACATAAATTCCCTTGCTTTGCATTAGTTATTTTGTAAACTGCTATGACATTATTACAAGCTGAAAGTCTCTGTATCTTAGCAAAGCTTCCTATAAAAATCATCTCATTTTCTAAATAACAACTTTACTGTAACAAGTTTTCATTGTCTGCCCTGGGAGAAAAAATACAGTAACTAGCCATATGCCAACACACAGGGGAAATACAAGCTGAGGTACAGAATATGCAGGTTTCTTTAGCATTCAAAAGCAGGGAAATATCCCACTTTCTTTTTTTATGCAGGGACTTATAGTTAAGTGAGCCACCTCAAAGCTCTCCAAAACCAAAGAATCTGGGGATTTGCACTCTTTGCATCTGCTTGCGTTAAAATACTTGTAGTGTTTTGCTGTCATGGTGACAAACATGTCCATCCTGATTTCACTCTTGAGAGCACGGAGGATGAAAAAGCATTAAGTTACTGTAGCTATAGGATGACAAGTGTCACAGGGAGGGTGAAAAATTTATCCATTGTTTGGAATTATAGATCTATTTTCAAGAAAAATCTACATTTATTTCATAAATTGTTTGCAGGCAGTTGCAGTCAGTGCCTTAGGAGAATATCAAATTCCAAACAATCTGAGGAAAAACTTAGGACTAAATATCTTCTCAATAATTGGTTTTGATATATTTTTATTCACCAAAGAGTGATTTGAGGGATTTTGATGGGAACAAATGAAAGACTGGCAAAGTTCCTTTTCACTTTTCATAGAAAAGTAGAAATTCAGCTGGAAAACATTAACACAAATTGGAAACAATAGCTTAAGGTGTTCCATTTATGGATTAACATATATGTGCTACATTGTTCAGATCAGCTGCTAATTCTGCAGATGGAAGTCAAATACAGGAATGAGAAAAAATGATGGTGGGAAAGACTGATCTGCTTTCATTGAAAAGGAATAGTTTTTGTCTTTGTCTTGATAGATGGGATATATTGAAAGATATTTTATAAAGATCCTGATTGTTGTTTGGTATGTTTTCTTTCTGAAAATCAAACTTCTGATAAATAAAAAACTGAATATATAAGTACTATTGGGCAAAGGGATTTTTGTGTAGGATGGAATTTTATTTTTCCAACCAACTTTTAAAATGCTACTTTTTGCAAAAGATGTAGAAGCCCCACAAGGGGATGTTGACTCAGTTGTAATTTAGAGGGAAAGCACAGACTACTTGATAATCACCTGAGGTCTTTGAAACACATTGTTGCCACATTAAGAATTCCCATCTAAGCCAGCTAAGCATTTTATTGGCCTAGATAGACATTACCTAGCCTGAGAAATCCACTGGGACTCAGACACAATTTAATATCATTGGAATGGTGCATTATTCACATATACTATGTCAGGACTTAGATATTAAAGAACTAAAATATTTCCCAAACGAAGCGCAATTGTTTACTGGCAATACTGCCTGGAACTTCAATCACTGTGGAGCAAGATAGTGCTGTTCTTTGATATGTAAACACAGATTTAAGGCTATAACTCACAATTTTTTTTTCTGTTGTGCAGTTAGTTGATCCTTTCTCACTGCCATATTTCTTGTATGCTTGGCAAAGCAGGGATTCTTAGCTGATATTTTATGTTGTGCAGCGTCACAGAGGGACACATGACTTAACTTGTCCTTACAAAAATTCCTCTTCAGTGCTCATTCTTGAAAAATAAAATTGTGATTCCCTGCAAAGAAAATAGGGATTTCGCTGGAAATCCTGGAGGCTACTAACAGTCCATTGGAAGCCAAGAGCATCTGCAGAGGCAGATTCTGTTGGTTTTCTTTTCTCAAGGCATTCATTCTCTGTTGGTAGCTACTTCAGATGTCCCTCAAGATTAGTGTGGTGGGTTGATCCCAGCTGGCAGGTAAGTCCCCACCCAGCCACTCGCTCACTCCCCTGCAGTGGGATGGTGGAGAGAATCTGAAGGGCAAAAGTGACAAAGAATCCCTCATGGGTCAAAATAAAGACAGTTTAATAAGAAAAGAAAAAAGAAAAGAGAAAACTAAAACAAGAAAAAGAAAAAGAAAAAGAGAAAGAAAAAGAAAAAGAGAAAGAAAAAGAAAAAGAAAAAGAAAAAGAAAAAGAAAAAGAAAAAGAAAAAGAAAAAGAAAAAGAAAAAGAAAAAGAAAAAGAAAAAGAAAAAGAAAAAGAAAAAGAAAAAGAAAAGAAAAAGAAAAAGAAAAAGAAAAAGAAAAAGAAAAAGAAAAAGAAAAAGAAAAAGAAAAAGAAAAAGAAAAAGAGAAAGAAAAAGAAAAAAAGAAAAAGAAAAAGAGAAAGAAAAAGAAAAAGAAAAAGAAAAAGAAAAAAAGAAAAAGAAAAAGAAAAAGAAAAAGAAAAAGAAAAAGAAAAAGAAAAAGAAAAAGAAAAAGAAAAAGAAAAAGAAAAAGAAAAAGAAAAAGAAAAAGAAAAAGAAAAAGAAAAAGAAAAAGAAAAAGAAAAAGAAAAAGAAAAAGAAAAAGAAAAAGAAAAAGAAAAAGAAAAAGAAAAAAAGAAGAGAAAAAAAATTATGTAAAAGTAATCATTCACCACCAACAGACTTATGCCCATCCAGCCTCCAAGCAACATCTACTTTAGAGAAACTCATCCTCTCACCACCATTGTTATTGCTGAGCATGATGTTATATGGTTTGGAATATCTCCTTTTTCTGTTTTAGTTTGCTGTGTCCCCTCCGAACCGCTTGTGTGTCCCCAGTTTACTCACTGGGGTGGCAGTGTGAGAATCAGAGAAGGCCCGTATGCTGTGCAGGCACTGGTCAGCAACAGATAAACCATTGCTGTGATAAAACACTGTTGTGGCCACAAATCTAAACCACATCACCATACGGGCTGCTATGAAGAAAGTTAGCTCTATTGCAAACAGGCCTAGTACAACTAGTTTCAATGTTTAGGAAAGCTCCTTTGAACTTTAGGGCTAAAATAAAGTAAGGGTGGATTCTCCACAACTGTAGAAAATTGAAGCATTTTCTTAGAAGCAAGAAACAACGTAGGTGGGAAGAGAGATCAGGAGGTCACCCAGCCGGAGGTGCTGTTCCAGCCAGGGCTTCTCTCTTCTGAGGTTTGTTCCTCAGTGCCTGTTCCTAATCTGACCCTCTTTAGCTATGAACCAGTAAAGGCCAAGGATAAAAGATGCCCACGTGGTTCCCAGAAGAGATATTTGATGCCAATATTGTGTAGATACAACATTAATTTATTTTTTGGTATTTTCAGTGTAAAGATAAAATTAAAAATGAGCCAGGAAACCCACAGTGAAAAACTAGAATTTTCTTTCCAGACTTCACATTCGTGCATGGACATACCCAGAGCCATAAATAACTTCATAATGTGACTGCTTGTCATGGAGTGATGCTGAGACAGAAGATTTGTGATGAAATGTCTTCTATCCAAAAGATGGAATGTGACTGCTTTGATAATCCCTGGACTGTTCAAAATAATTTATTTTTGAGAGAACTGGCTGATAATCTCAAAACATGTTTATTATATAACAAAAGTTTAAAGTAGGGTGGAAGAAAGCAGCAAATCATTACAAGCTACTTAAAACACATGAAAAAAATGTGAAGAGAAGAGGATATATCAGAATAGTTCTGGTCTTATTTGGACTTAGGAAAATTAGAGTTTACAGAAAGATTAATGTGACCAGGATTTGACCTTGTGTCTCTAATGTCTCTTGGATGAGAATCTTCTGTTCCATATGTAAAATGCCTAACACCATATTATTAAATAAGCTAAGCATTTTTAACATAGTGCAAACTCAATAATGTATCATGTCAGTGAAGCCTGATATAAATTATTATTCCAGATAGTGTCCATTTGCTTTTAATATGTTTCTCCCAAAATGAAGCTACAGTAACCTCACTATAGAAAAAATAATAGGTTTCAAAAAATTACGAAAAAGAAATTTTTCTACTGGGAGGACATAAGCTTGAAGCTGCAGTAGTTCCTCTGTTACTGTCCTGATATCACACTGAGAAAATAATAAATTACAAAAATGCATATTCTCAAGTGGAGATCTGATTTGTCAAACGGTGCTGAAGAACAGGGGCACCTCCTCTTGATGCTGCTACAGTTTTCTGACAACTAAGCAGATAAGAAGTGATGAAGGTATTTAGTAATGTCACAGGTGTGTGACAACAGTCTGTGTGCCAGTGTAAGGAATCCCAAGAGCTGCTGCTTCTTTCAGCATCTATGTAATCACACTCTTAAAAAAAGGAAAATAGCATTGTGCCTTGGAATTTCTTGCTAATGCTTTCCTGTGGTTCCCTTTTCGTTCCTGCTTTAAAGGAATTAAATTCCTGTTCTCTTCACGAGTGACAGTTAATCCAAATTCTCCTGATATTGGTTTGAGAGTTGAAAGAGGCAGAAATATTCAGACTTTTCATTTCTACTTCTGATGGCCTGGTTTTCTGTCATATATCCATTTTCTGCTTAGTACCACAGTTTCCATTTTCTCATTGTTGTATAACTTGTATAACAGACCAAAATATACTGTATGTTAGTTTGATCCTTAATGGGGGGAAAAAAAAAAAGAAATCTACAGAATGAAGCTATCCTTTAATTTATGAATGACTGTAGAAACATTAGTATCGTTCTTACTGTTGCTCAACATGACACTGCATAGGATAGTATCTGGTCATAATCATAACTGCCTACCATTTCAGCAGTAACGAAATGACCACAAGAGCCTTTTCATTTCAGATTATAGTGACAGGAATATCACTATGTTTTGGGTATTTAAGTTTGCCTTGGACTTCAAACAGCCATCAGATACTGATGACTTTATGTCATAGTAAGAATCCGGAAATTACTTTAAGCTGAAAAGGCCCTGGACCATCTAGTACCTCTTATATTTGGAACATTTAAATATGCGGATACAGTGAATCATTTCTAGATCAACAGTATTGTTTAATATGTTTGTTTCACCCGTTCAGGAATAGTTTAGCAAAGCACCCAGGTTAAAAATATGGAACCTGACACCATTTGTACAGGAGAATGAACGATCCCTATTACCTTCCAACACTTGGGAGTGTGTGTCTTTGTAGTCCTGGTGGAGTAATATATTTTTATCTACCTAACAAAAGTTTATAATATGTTTAAATAACAGTAGGAACCTAGAGAGAACTTGGGAATTTCTAAATTTTAATCATGCATCAAATTATATTACTTATTTCAGTATTTGTTTGCTAAATGTTGGGAGATTTGATTCAAAATGTTAAGTAAAACAAAGTCTGTAAACTTTTAATCCTTTCATATGCAGAGTTTCAGGAGATACTTGCAGTGGATTCTGAATGGGTTTTGATGGGCTCTTATAAGAGCTTCAGTATTTTTAAACGTCCGAAGTTAATCCAAAGTTCAGACTAAGACTTTTTACTTAATATGATTTATTTTCCAGAATTTTACTAACTGCATAGCATTTTTTTTCTCCATGTCAGATATATAGCACAGTGGGTTACAACACAGGCTTTTTTTCTGGATTTCAGTATTCTCACATTTCAAGAAAACAAAATATGTTTTCCATCTGGGCAAAACAAGAATTTATTTTTCAACAAAAGTGGGCAGATATTAACATATGGGACAAGAGAAAGGCAAAGGCATTCTCCTCAAAGCCAGCATACAACACCTATCTGTCCAGTAGGAATAAAATAAAATAACGTAAAACATTTATTAGCATTGCAAAAAGCTCTTCTTGAGCTCATAGAGAAATCTTGTCACAGATGCAAGCCTGATGGTAGGGAATCCATTTACAAATGTGAAGCCCAAATTAATGCAGAAATACAGCTAGAAGATGCAAACCTATTACTTTTACAACAGTTAGGTGTGCAGCAAAGATGGGAAAGAGCTGCTTGCTCACTCCCCCGCAGTGGGATGACGGAGAGAATCAAAAAAAAAAAAAAAAAGCTAAAACTCATGGACTGAGATAAAGACAATTTAGTAGGACAGTAAAGAAAGGGAAAATAATAATAATAATGATAAAAGAATATACAAAACTAGTGATGCAAAATGCAATTGCTCACCAACTTGAGCAATGCCCAGCCACTTCCCAAGCAGGAGGCCCCCGGCCAGATTTTCCCCTAGTTTATATACTGAGCGTGATGTCACATGGTGTGGAATATCCCTTTGGTCAGCTGGGCTCAGCTGTCCCAGCTGTGTCCCCTCCCAACTTGCTGTGCGCTCCCAGCCTACTCACTGGTGGGGCGGTGTGAGAAGCAGAAAAGGCCTTGGCTCTGTATAAGCACTGCTCAGTGGTAACTAAAACATCAGTGTGCTATCAACATTATTCTCATCCTAAATCCAAAACACAGCACTATACCAGCTACTAGAAAGAAAATTTTCTCTATCCCAGCCAAAACCAGGACATACACACGACTGATACTTGTAAGAGAAAGAAGCATTACTTAGAATAGATCCTTAGTGTCTGCACCTGTGTTGACATATAGTCATCTAGTATGAGCCTGCTTCATCACTTTCTGGAGAATGTTAAGTTCTGCATGCACCTATGAAATTAAAATTATCTTGCCTATGATACAGTATTTCACATCTCTCTAACACTGAGCTCTTCCAATTTCTTTTGAAACATCAATACTCTTGCTGTGGGAGACATTAGATTAGTTATACATTAGTTTTGGATGGATAAATATTAAGTTCTTTACTGGAACTTCTATGTTTGTGAATATTTTAAATAAAAATGATAATTCAGTTTCAACCCAAGCAACATATTTAATATACCTTCTTTGCTTTACCATTTCACAACTTTACCAAGCATTTTTTATGTACAGTTTCAATGCTTGTCCTCCTTAGATAACCATGATACCTACACTGCAAATGAAGGAAGTGTAAGGAGTGTATATATAGAATCTTTTTTTTTTTTTTTTTAAAGAAACAGAAGGAATTGGGAAAACAGGTATGGAATAGAAATAACAGAAGGAAGCAGAAGAAAAGAGGAAGAGAAAGAATACAAAGAGCAAAAAAGAAGACAGACATACCTTTTTTCTCTTCTGTTCTTTAAGAAAACTAACAGAAAAGAAACACATGAGACATAATGAGTTATGGATGAGATGAGTGGAAATAATTGTTTTAAGAGAACACTTAAAGTCGCTATGTAAAAATAAAATCTGCACAAAAGTTTAGCTTTCTCTATTAGGATATATGAGAAGTATGACCCTGTGACAAGCTGAAGTTGGATTGATCTGGCTATAAATGAAACAAGGTCCCAGTGGGACCTTTTTGTATTCAGAGAGGATATAATACATTTTGGTTTATATTGTTTTGCACTGCTGATGCTGGCTGTGCATTTCAAAATTAGATTAGCTGAAAGAAAACATGATAGGCATTTCAAGAAAGCAAACTACATTGAAAAGATATCAGAACAATACCTAAATTTATTTTTATTTTTACTTTGTTTATTTGAAATGACTTTGAGTCTCTGAAGTGTCATCTTATACATGGTATTGAAAACTTTTCTTATTATTTTTCTGCATCATATAGTTACCTCTAACTTTTTCTGGTGACTCTACAGAGATGTAGGTGAACACCTGCTCTGACTCAATGGCACCAAATCATGGACAGAGGTCTAGCAGATGCCAAAAGTAGGGAAAAATCAACCTGGTCAAAGTAATGCAGGCTAGTGCCTATTTCAGTACTGAAGGTGGATAACAGGCTGGAAGGGACCTCAGGAGGTCTTTAGTCCAACCCCCTGCCCAAAGCAGGGGCAGCTCTAGGGTCAGACCAGGCTGCTTATGGCTTAGTCTATTTGGGTCTTAGTCTGCTCACCCTTAGTGGAGGTTTGGCTTTTCAGACACCATCCATATATGCCTAAGCAATATTTATAGGTTCCTCTTGTGCAGTCTCTCCCTGCTTCTGCCTTTCTGCATCAGGGCTCTAGCCACTCTAGCCAACCCAATCTCCTGATATGTGCTGAGGAGAAGTAATGATTAAGACTAATTTCCTTATAGTATTTATAAAGAATAGGTTTGTCACATCAGAGAAAAGGAAAAATACAAGGAGAAAAAAACAAAACAAAACAACACAAAACAAAACAACAGAACAAATGTCCGTACTGACTAGAATGATTTTGTTTTCTGTTTAATGCCAGTACACACTATTTGTTTGGCCATAGGATTCCCTGCTTTCACAGGATTCAAATCTGATAAAATAGTCTACTCTCTCTGCGTGGCTTAATTTTATGTCTTCAGTGAGATCCCTGAGCACCTTAGTAAAACATTAGCTGTGTCCACATTGCTATGCATAAAATTAGGCCCATATTGCCCCAAATTAATATATCTGAAGCACAAATGAGGATGCTCTGTCAATAAAGAGCAGAAAGGTGGAGAGATATCTAGGGCAAGCTATAAATACCACACTTATTTTCCCAAGTACCAGGACACACCATCCTTGCAGTGGGACAATGCTGTCCTTAAAGGCCTTCCAGCTTTCTCAAGCTCCTTAGCCTTTCAGAGCCAGCATCCATCTGGATGCTGCCTGCCAGTTTTGTGAATAAACCAAGATCTGTTTGCCTGAAATATAGAGTCTGCATTCTGTTACTGTCCTTCCTCACTCACCTCAGGAACATCAGCTCCCATATTTAACGTCACTGCAACCAAGGCTGCCACTGATTACCTGATCGCCAATCAGTTCTTGCTTTCCAGTGAATAGTAGATCCAGCTGTGCATGTCTGTGATTGGTCCACCCAGTACCTGTACAAAGAACTTACCCAATGCCCTCCAGAAACCTCCTGGACTGCTTGTGTCCCACTGTGTTGCGTTCTAGCAGATGACTGGGAAGTGAAAATCCCCCATGAGAACAAGGGTCTGTGATTCAGAAGTTTTCTCAAGTTTTTTAAAGAAGGCTTCTTCCATTTCCTCATCTTGACAGTGTTAGCTGCAATAAAATCGCAGCAGGATGTGATGATTACTGGTCACTCCTCTGACCCTGACTCACCAACTGAACTACGCAGTTATGGTGACCCAGCGCTAAGCCTACCTGAGGAAATAAGTGACAAAGGACACAGGAGACGTAACAGACAATGAAGGACTCCTACAAGATAACTAGGATGGGACTAATTTCATTTAGTCTCTACACAGTACACTTTTACCACTGAGTTCACTCCCTACTCTATATTTTTAGTCAATGACAGACAAACAGGCCATTTGAGGGCACCATTCATTACTCCTGACAGATATCTGAAATAGATCAGATGAATTGCTCACTAGAATCCTTTTTCTTTCTATTTACTTTAGAGTCTTGATAAGTAGCTCAGATGTGGATTTCTGCACTGTAAATATCTAAAGTATGATAAGATGAACCGCTGTCTCAGTGACCACCTATATTCACAGAGCTGACAGTCCTGAAAATTAGTTTGCTGTGGTTTTCAGCCAGGATTAGTTATCCATTACACAGCCTCAAATGGGTTATTTTCCAAACATCACTGTAAATAAACTAATTAAATATTCTGCAGTTCAGAGAGAGAGAGTGATCAAGGGAAAACTTGAATTTTAGACAGGTGTTTGTGCCTATATGCCCTTTCAGGCTGCTCACAAATCATCAAATCAAACAATAATTTAGATCTTAGATTTTAAATATAGATAACTTAGATGACCACTGGAGGCTATCTAGTCAGATCTCCTGCTCAAAGTGTAGTCAACTTCAGAGTTACATTAGATTGCCCAGGACATTGTCCAGTCAGGTGTTGAGTATCTCCAAGGATGGAGACTCTAGAACCTCTCTGAGCATCCTGTTCCAGTGTTTGACCACCCTCACAGTGAGGACTTTTTCCCATACGGTCAACTGGAATTTTCTTTGCTAAAACATTTGTTTGTTGTTTTGTTTGTTTGTTTGTTGCCCATCCACAAAGAGTTTGACTCTGTCTTTGGCCTAAATATCCATTAGGCAGTTAAAGGCAGGAATAAGATTCCCACTGAGCCTTCTCTTGTCCCAGGCTGAACAATACCAGGGCTTTCAACGTTTTCTCATATGACACAACAAAAATTGGAAACTACAGACTAAGGTATACCTTGCATTTAAATGTCCTGCTGCATATTGTGGCATGGAAGGCTGGACTTGTTGCAATTCTATAGTTATAACTATAGTTATAATTAACTCAGTTTTGGTCCTGGAAGCATCTGTTGAAAAGTTAAACATGTTTTAAGTTAAATATCTTGACTCTATGTCTTTTACAGATTCACCTTACCTTCCTTTTCTTCCCTCCCTTCCTGTTGAAGTGAACTGTAATTTGTTGCAGTTGACATTACTGCATGTTGAGCATTAAGAATTCTTCAATTTAATGGTTCATACTAGAGAATTTCATATTAGAGTGAATATAGAATATCCAATATTTTTAGCTGTAATTTCTGAAGTTTAAGATATTTTAACAACACTGTCTTTATTTTCAATTAATGACAATTAGCACTTAAACCATAATATATCCTTTTTTTTTGTCCAACATATAAAAATTTTAGCATTTTTGTTTTGCATCCATTTTTACTTACTTTCTGTTATATTCAACTAAAGGTATTTCACACTGTTTTACAAAATATTATTCTTGACTATATTCACAAAGGTGTTGACATGACCGAGGATTACTTCTCCTGCCTCTGGAAGCCTCTGACTTGTTCGTACCTAAAATACTCAGAAAAGGTATTCATGTCTGACACTTTTGGGGAGGTTTGGGTGACAAATAAATATATCTATGTTGAACCCAATAAGTTACTTTTTTTTTTTTTTTTAAAACTTTCTAAGGTTTCTTGGTTGGCACTGTATTTTCCTTCTACTATTTTGTTTCCAGTCTACTTGAACTTATGGTGAAATATTAATCTGACCACCCAGATGCAGACAGCTTCTGCATAAGAAGAAAGATTGTCCAGAAAGTCTAACTAGCAAAGTTTCCTGAGACATATTGCTTGTTCTTGCAGACAGAGAGAAAAGGTTTTCTACAAAATGGATAAAGATTACTACCAAAAGAAAACTAGAAAGGGAAAATTAAACCCTTTATATTCTGTTTATTTTAGAAAAAAGATACAAATTTGTCCAGCTGGCAAGAAACTACTATTATATAGAAAAATAATATTCTGCTTCTTTTTCTCATATTTTTAATTGTTTCTGCTTGCTCCATAATGTTCAGAGCCAACAGGTCAGTATGTTCATAAGGATTCAATCTAGTTCTCTGTGCACCAGGGAGTTTACTTGCATGTTTTTGGAACTGAGATTAATAGCTTAGCTAACCCTTTCTGATCCTGCCATTTTGAAATGCTTTCAGGAATACCTAGTTGAACCCATTTCCCTATAGAGGCCTCCTCCACCTTCTACTTCTTGATGACTTTCACTGTTATTTTTTATGAGTGAAAGAGTATGGATCCTACTGGGTTCAGATTTTACTGCAGCTGACCTTCATTGATAATAGGAGAAAGTGTGTGATTCTTTTTTGCTGATGATACTGAATTGTTCCCTGGGTGAATGAGTCTTGGGGAAAAAAAAAAAAAGGCTAAAGTTTAATGCCATACGTATATATGTATATTAACATAATATGCATTTAAGCTGTCTTGTGTTGACATTAGGTTTCTCGCATAGTACAGCTTCTCTAGAAACAAATACTCCTTGGTAGAGTTCACCCCTTTTACAGAAGGCTCCTGTAATGCCAGTCCAAGCACCTCAATGCTGAGTGGAGCTTTGCGTGTACATGCACGGTATGTGGGTGAGATGGGAGAAGCCAGGCACTTGCAGAAGTGCTATAATTCTCTGCTCGATGTTAGAAGTCTTCACGCTAGTTTTGGGCCCTAGGCTTTTTGCTTCTAGATCAAGAAATATGTAGTTATGATATCTTGTAGGACTGCTTAGAAGAAACATCCTCTACTTTTAAACCGCAAAATAAATTCATCTGTTTTCTCTGGCACATAAGCATACAAGGAAAATTCTCAGAAATTTGCAGCCTGCACTTAACTCTCTCTCAGTGGAAGACAAAGAGAATTTTACAGTTGATCTCAGTAGGAAGAGAGAGCAGGAAATGTCAAATGTATTTTTAAGACACCACTCCCTCATTTTATATGGGTGGAGCAAAATAAGCAGAACTGAAATTTGTACAGTTCAGAGCATAGACTCATTATAGGAATTTCATTTGATTCTGCTGCAAATCGAATGGCACTGCATCACATTTCCCCAAGCAATAGATGTTTCCCAAATTAACAAGTTTGGCACATCTCTAAAAATGCTCCACAGGCCTCAAATGTCAACTACTGTGCATGTCATTTTACAATATACTACTGAATGTTTTAAGCTAAATATAAATCTTGGACTTTTGGGTGCACAAAGCTAGAAGAAACAGATACATTTTGTTAGCACATCTGCAATCAGATGTCACTAAGGAGAGATAAAAGAACATCCTAGGGGGGAACAACTTGCCAGCAAGGATGTCGGTTGTAGTCCAAGCACAACATATGCTGTGATGCAAGGCACAGGATAGCTGTGGATATGGCAGTGCATTATCCAATGTATTCCCATAATACACTTCATGCAGGGACAGCTTCTTAGGCTTACTCCTTTGTGACTAAAAAAAAGCAATTCATAGAGGCTTCTTATATTTGCAGTCAAATATAAACAGTGGAGATGATGATAGGATTTCTCCCACTGCCTATGTTAGTCTCTTAGTTGTCCTTACTGAAGCGAGTATTAACATTCACTACAGTGGCAAATGAGTGTAGGTAATGATGAACATCCTGTGGATTTTTTAACAAGGTTATGTCATTTTGGATTTCACCTTTACCATAGTCACAATTCTTCTATATTATATGAATAAACAACAAATATTTTTGAAAACATGTCACCTCTGACAGTCTTTTTTCTCAGTATCACAGAATATCAGAGTTCTGCTGTACTAGCATAGCCCGATACATAAAGTTTTGATCCTATACTTCATAATAACAACTTCCAGTCTGAAGTCTGATTCTTCATCTGAAAGTAACTAGCATTGACTCCTGATTAGAATAGAGATATGGAAATTCGCACAAGAGGAGGATCTACTCTCCAAATTCATTCTTGAATGTGTAGCAAATATACAGTTTATCAAATAATTGCAGATTTGCTCCTGAAAATGTTAAAGAGCTCTCCCAGAACCTGGAGGAGAAACAGAGTGCGACAAGAATGGTGATGGTTATGGAGAAAGGTTAGTGTGAGTCCTCTCAAGGAAGAGACATCCAGGAAGATCAACTCAGTCAGAATGGTGCAAAACACCACCTTGAAGCAGTTTGTGTACAGTGGGAATACTAGTTACCTTTGTTGTTTGCACACAAGATCTTTGGAGCTAGTTTTCCTTCTCTGCTGGGATGAAAATGCCTTTTGGGTAGAATGTTTCACACATTGAATTCAAGTAATACCACATTTTAATGTTCAGAAAATTCTATCTTCAGGAAATGACTTGGGGATAGAGGGCTAGAGATTCTCAGAGAGCCCACAGCAACTCTGCTGAAAGCTAAAGATACTCACAAAACTGGTGAGGAAACCCATATCCAAATGTGGAGAATGAGACAGACATAAGTAACTAAATAGCACAAAGCATGAAATTTCAAGAAAAATACCTAAATCTCATTAAATTCAGAACATTGGTATAAAGCTGGCGAGGCAAACTAAATGCAGAATGGAATTATGTTATTCAGACTATACACAGGACACTTGGTAATCTCCAGAAAAAGGCCATCTCCTCCCCAACCCACCCTTCCAGCCTCCCCAAGAAGAAAAGGTACCCAATTCCTGTGTCAATTATATTAGGTAAGTTCAGAGATCACTGACTGACTGCAAAACCCTGGGAAAAAAGTAATATCTTGCCTTCCAGACACCTAGAAACTCATGAAATACAGATAGAGGGAAAGTGCATCTGTGACACAAGGCCTGCAACATAACACATTTATTATCTGTTTCAAGGATACAGCTCACCCAGCTACAACATCCTGAGACACTAGGGGTGAACAGAGTCAGTCATTCAGCAGGGTAGTGTTTGAGCCTAATTCCTGCCAAAGATGGTACTGCTAACTCTAATGTCCAGATCACTATTGCCAGTGGAATAGTGATAGACTGCTGCAGTTGAATAGGAATGTTTTGCAACGGAGCTTGAGAAGTTATATGCAAAAAATCCATCTGGTACACTTGAGAGAGAGAGAAATCCTTCAAACACAATGTGACCATAGGCCACAAGAGAGAGGTTTTTGAGAGCTGCTGCTAGCTGCCCCCAATTGACTTCAGCATATGCTTTGAAACTCCACTGCTAGCAATTGGATGTACGTCAGAAGAATGAGACTAAGATGCACATCAGTGACTCTTTTACTCAAGTTGCCTGAGAGCATGGAAATAAGACATCTGAATGAGAGTTGGATAGACAGAAAGCACAGAAAGACATAGGAAACATAAACCAAAGCACTTATATGTGGCTGCAGGCTTCCATTTGAACACTTTAAAATTATGCTCCTAAACCATCACACAGTTAGCAAACAAATCAAATTCCACAGTATACTGTTCACTAATTGTGCTTCTATCCTGCCTGGAGAATATTAATAGTTATGTTTTGTAGGAGCAGGAGGCTTTTCTACCACTTCTGATTAATAATGTAGCACAGTAGTAGAACACTTCAGCACACTGAGGAAAGTTCTATTAATTAAAAATGCTATCTTGTCTTTTTACATAGTCTACCATTGCCAAGTCAATGATAGTTTTTCTGCCTGTAATGGGAAGTTGGAATATATGCAGTGCAAAATATGGGACGTTTAAGAAAGTGACAAAGACATGGTTTATGTGACAAAAACATATAATGGAAACAAGTAGTTTACGCTACTTTATACAGTAGGTTATTTTCAGGTTGGCTTGCTTTCCCTTTACTTTCTGTTAGTGGATATTTATTCCTACTTAAATTTTAACATACCTCTTTTGAACACGTAAACAGGAGAAGTATTATACTAAAATAATGATGTTCATTCCATTCTCTCCTCCCCCCACTCTAAAAATTGGACTGAAACAGCCTGCACTTGCAAGTGAATTTTGGGCTGGGACAAAAAAATCTTGAACCTTTAAACTCAGAAACAGAATTCCTTCTTTCTAACTGAGACATGATCGTCCAGACACTTTCATGTGCTGTGCCTGTTGAATGTTGCCCTTGTGAGTAAACACAACCCTAAGCCTAGCACACCTGTCCCCTGAGGAAGCTTATATCAACACAGGGGAATATTTCATCCAAAAGATGCATGTCTTGTGCATGACTGAGAAAAAAATACAAAGACTTTCTCAGTGGATTGCTGTCTGCCCTGGCAGTGAATCAGGCATCTACCTCTGGAGGACGTCATGAACATTTATCAAGTGGACAAATGTGTGTAATCTGACTGAAAGTCACTTTTGCACTATCAGTATAAATTATTTATATTCAATATTCCTTACAGCTGAGGAACAAGCTAATATTGTATGAAAGTTTCTTCAAAATCCTTTCAGCAGAATGAAACGATGTCAAGAGTTGCCACAGGGCACTTCATACTAAACGAAACATAAATGTGTTTTGTAATGTGCTTCATCACCAGCATTTTCAGAAGGCACTGAATCTGTGCAGCCTCGAGAGAACAGAGGCTCTGTATTACAGCTAAAGGAGCTGGCTTGACAAGCCCAGTAGGTAACCTAAAGGCTGAGCCATTCCTGGCCCTTGAGCTGCAGCGGGCTGTTGAATATCCTTTCTGGGAGGTTTTCAAAGGTATGCCTAGGCAAAACTCCATCTGCTCTGATACAATTGTCCTAATTTCCACCAGAGGCTGGACCAGAAGAACCCCTATAGGTCCCTTCCCCTCAACATTCCTATAATTAATTTTGTGATACAGATTACTGTTTCTGGATATATGGTGAGGAAAGAAAGCACCAAGGACCAGAACATCTGTGTATACATACTAAAGGGCAATGCTAGCCCCAAAGCAAATTTTTCTGACTCACTATAAATACATTTCGACTGAAAGTTAGAACAAAATTTTTAAGCATGAAAATGGTGGGATTCTGGTACAGTCTTTCAGTTGAAATAAATGAAGGCAAAACAGTAACTATCACTAAAATGGGAGTAACGAAATTTGTGGAGCTTGTCCCATATGGTGTCTTTGATGTAATGACTGCATTCGGTGATATTTCATTAGATAGTATGTGTTCTGCTGGGGAATTCATGTAGTGTCCTTTTGGCAAAATAGTCTGTGTAGGAGTGTCCTGGAGAATAAAGCATCCTTGAGTGGAAAACACCAGGCTGCCTAAGAGGGGCTTTGCCTGGGCAGATAATGCTGAACAGGAGGGATGACCAACAGTCAGATTAAACTGCAGCTGGGGATTACACAGACTTTTGGAGGAGGAGGAGGGAAGGTAAGAGGCATTAGCTGGAAAAGAAGTGTAAAAGAAGCAAGAGAATTTGCAAAAATTGGAGAGATAGAAGTGGGAAACCAGGTTTGACACTGACATAAGTGGTCCCTGACATGGCACCCTCTGTTCAGCCCAGACAGAGCACAGTCCCATTGGCATCTGCAAGCAGCCAGGGGTTATCCATGCAGGGCACCTCATGGGATACCCTGGGTGTGTTTCCCTCCCATGTGGGTCAGTGGGTGGTCTGGAGTGGTAGGGGCTCATCTGATGCTGGAACAGCCACATCTCCCACAGGGAATGGAGGAACCCCTATGGGGGGTGATGGTGATCTGCAGAGCCTAGGGGGGTGCAAACCCACCTCTGCATGTGTGTGCATGTCTATGCATGTGTTTAAGCACTTTTGTATTATTAGAACTTGTGTGGATTAGTTGCAGAAGAGTTGTAGTTGTTTACTAACCTTTGGTAAGACCCCAGTATTGTGATTTATCTGTTCTATTCCTGATATTGATCCTGAATGTATAGCTTTGTCTTTGCTGGTTAATTACATGTCATTAATAATTCAATAAACCACTTCAATACTGATTTGATTTAAACTATGTGAGTTGAGCAGTTTTCTACCACAACAGTAGTCACCTGTCAATTTTTCTTGCATAAAATTGTCAAAATTATAGCTCCAAGATCTGATTTCAATCAAAAGACTCTTATTGCTTCTGACAGGCTTTAGATCAGATTCAAAATTATTACTAGTGAAGGAAAATATATTAATTTAACAGTGAGCATATGGCGGGGAGAGGAAATGTTATTTAAATGAAAGACTATAAAGAGTTAAGGCCCTGGGGCTCAGCCTCAAATTAAAACAATGACAGAGCTTTTAGATTCACGCTTGTTTGTGTAGCTACCTATTAGGGTTTTCTCGATATCACTTGAATTTTGCCTTCAGATTTTCATAAAAAATCTTGGAAACAGTTGAATGAAAAACTGAAGACAACATTTTTTAAAAATTCAAAATATGAAAACCTGCTAAGCTAGTCATGGATTTTTTCATTCCCATTTTTAAATACATATTATCTAGATACCTATTTTTAACTTTTCTTTGCTTCTCAGAAGCCAAGCCTCTGATATACTACACTAAAGCTAGAAAGCAATTGCTAATTTAAATCATGATTTTACAATGTAGTGATGCCTCGTTGTTTGCATCTCTTTCTTTAACAGTTTTGAAGTTTCCACTTGCTTAGTACATTTCAGCTGAGGTAAAAGGAGAGGCTCGTTGTCAGTTTTCTGTTTTTTACATGTTTACTGAACTATGAATTTGCCTGTTCTTGCCCTAGTCAGTCACTGACTTCCCAGCATTTGTCCAATACCACTTCTTAGGAAGTTTGTCTTGCTTTTATGTGGTAGGGGAAACAGCATTCAGTCACATTCACCGTGTTCTGCCAAATGTCTCAGAAGAAACAATGGTGCTTTTCATTCTCAGAGACTACGCCTATACTAGCAGGGATAGAGGTGCTTCTGAATTCCTGGCTCTGGGCTGGAACACCCCAATTACCTCCTGTTTCCATATGGGGCACGACCTGGGCATGCACCAACCTTCCCTCTTCATGTCCGGTTTTACACTGAAAAGAAATGTGGCTTCTGCAGCCAAAGGGAAACCAAACAAGTCATCGTCTGTTGGATCAGGTTCCCGGACTACTTACAGAAGGATGCAGGCAAAATGTCTGCAGTCACAACTTTTCCCTCTCTTTAGAAATCTGAGTGCCTAAATCCTCATATTCCATGTGAATTCAATACTAAATGGCAGTTCTTTCATATCTAAGGTTAAAATGAACACTTTGAAGTAAAACACACAAATGCTTTTACCTGTGAGGTATTAATTACCAGTCTAAGGACATGGTCATGTGGTCTAAAGAAACCAAGTCACTGAAATGTGACAAGTGACTGCTTGTCAACTGAGCCATTGTATCAGACAATGTGTGTGCATTTAGTTTTTCTTGTCAATTGTGAAGTGAAACACATTCATTGAAGCTACAAAATCCAACGAGAGATATAGCTATTACAGCCACTGGGAAAATATGTGTGCACTGCAAATCACCCCACACCTTTTTCATTGAAATGTCAAGATTTAAGAACATTACAAGAATTGGACCAGCCATAGGTCTTCTTCAGGGTGGCCTTCTCCAGTTCTCTTTCCCTTTTGTCTAACAGAGAGCTGGAAACCAACTATTTCAAATGTAAGCCATTAAAAACCATACCCCCATCCTTTCATTTGCTCTTGGATGACTGCCATAATTACATTGTTCCTATTCAGCAAGGATGGATCCCCCATATCTGTTAACTGAGTGCTTAGCTGTATGGTGACATACAGCTTTCTCAGAACATTTCAACCTATTACTGCTATCTAATAGTGCCTTTGCACATTACATTAGAGCAAATAATCACACTATTTCCAAAACAGCATAATAAAATGAAAAGCTCCAGCACTATAAATGGCTTATAAACTTCTTCTGTCTGTGATTAACTCTTTGGCCAGCATCTTCTCTTTTCTGCTTATGACCCTTTTCTGCTTCTCTCAGTTTTTTATCATATGCACTCTTTGGAAGATCCCTGGTTAGTCAGGAGTCCTGTAGAGGTCGATCTGCAGCTCCACTAAGGCAGATCATCCACTGAATTGATCTCTCCTCTCTAGGAGTCCTAACTCAAAGTGTAATCCCAACAACACTTGTAGAGATTTTTTTTTTTTCTTTTAATCCATGTGAATTTGACAGGAAAAGCAAAGCTTTAAAAGAAAGCCTCACAGGTACTGACAGGAGCTTGATTCAGCAGCACTTAACAATTTCCTTCCTTAATGTGGGGGAGACCGTAAAAAAGGAATTGTTCTTGACCCTCACAGGTTACATCTTTTTTCTAACGACTTTCACTAAAGGAGACTTGTAAGTATTTGTATGTTTTTAAGTCAAAATTTAATTGTGCCATTCCTTTTCTTCCTGATTGTTTATTTTCAATATTATTTATTTACCTTTTACAAGGGCCCTGAAAAGCTGTGGTTTATTCATTTATTCTGCTCTTTAGTAATACCAAGACTGAGAAGCTTTATCTTTC
Organism: Nipponia nippon; assembly: GCF_047370975.1. Lineage (NCBI taxonomy): Eukaryota > Metazoa > Chordata > Aves > Pelecaniformes > Threskiornithidae > Nipponia > Nipponia nippon. The sequence continues at coordinate 52,662,180 of NW_028262336.1, read as the reverse complement.
TGATTTTGATGACCTCAGACCTTTAAGAGGTCTGAGGCTACTCAGTGCGATAGCCCCTGTGATGTTGGAATCACTGTCTTGGAGATCTTCTTTTACGCACTTTGTTAACTAAACACTGGAGTTACAGAAGTGGGTAAAAAGTAACTTTAAACAATTACAATATAAGAATTACTGACGTTCTGCTTAAGTGCATTTTCAATCAACAGATGTAAAGAAACTCTGGCACTGTCAGTTTTACTGACTTGAAAAATGGCATTTATCTTTTTAAGTGCTGGGGACATTTCCAGAATCTGTGATAACCTTTAGAATTAGGAGAAACTCTTTGGTTGCGGTCCATCATTTAATCTGTTTTCCCTTGTGTCTTGTGATAACTGTAACTTACGTTTGCTTTTGACGAATCACCATGCTTTACAGCTTAGGTTTGTCCTGGGACACAACTTTAAGAAATGGTATGGTAGAACAGAAAACCCCTGTGATGAGGGAGATGTGAAACAAGATTTCAGGCTTGTCAAGGGATTTTTTTTTCCTCTTTGCAGGTCCTGTTGGAGTGGTTGTTTTTCTCACCTCGCGCAATAGCACAGCTGGACAGTCATATCATTATAGCAGATGGCCGTAGAAATGGTGCATTCTGTGATTTTTCTGCATATGACTTCGTTTTCTTTTCCAAAATTTTTCATAATAGAAAGCCAATATGTAGTTCAGTCAACCCATTTTCTATCCAAGGTTTTGCCAGCCTCATGTTTATTTTTTCCTGATTTATTTTTCTGATCTTTATTTCCTGACTTCTGTGATAAACCAACACCAAATTGAGAATTCTGGATAACTGGGAAAAAAGTCTACTAAATTAGTCCTATCATTAGGCATTTAAAGCTACACTTACCTACAGTTTCATCCTGCTTTTCATAAATCCAGAATATCTATGTTTTCCTAAGATAACCATTTTCTTGCTGAAAACCCTTATTTTTTCCTGAGCTTCTTTGAGAAATCATGTTTTTTAAGGAAGCTTATTACCCTAGAAAGCCAAATATGATTTTAAATGTTTCTCTAACATTTACTCATTTTTATTTCCTATTTATGAAATTAAGCTCAGCACATTTTTACACCTACACTTATTACATAATACATCTGTTGGACTCAGACATAAACAGCTGGTGGAAAGATGACCATCTGTGCTATGTGCATGTTAACTTTGTCCATAAAACACTCTCTAGCCATTGGCAGACGGCTCCTAGCCAGAATACTAATGTCCTAGTGTAAAGTACTCACCTATGTGCTACTTCTTCACTGTCATCTTTATTTAACCTCCTATTTGTAGGTGCTCACACCATAGGTTTTTAAGGTTGAAATGGGAAAGATTATTCCTCAGTTAGTCCTGCCAGTATGCCTAAAAGGAGAGCCTGACTGTCCTTCAAGATCAGTGTCAAAAACTGACTTTTGAATACGTCACCCTGACTCTTCACCGCAGTTGTTTAGTTAAAGCAGAACTCACTCTCTAAACATTCAGGCTGGTGGACCACCTTTAAAACAACCTCAGGCCTGGACTGGAGATATTTTAATGCAGATTATGTTGAGGAAGGAGGAGGATGACAAAGCAAAGCAATAGGACGAAATCCTAAAAGAGAGTCCAAGTAACGTGTTTGTAACTCTTCTAAGGAGTTACTGATTTTTCCATTCTTCACCTTAGTGAACTCACCTTTGAAAGATAAGAAAAGGAAACCTCAGAGGAAGACATTTAGTTCTCCTCCTGTGTCCCAAAATCATAAATTTAGAGGGCCAAAGTATCACCTGGATGTATCATCACTTTAGCAGAAGTGAATCAGTAACTCAGAACAAAGTGCCACTACCAAGCTGTGAGTGGAGGGAAGGTTTTGTATTTTAATAAGTTCTAGCTTACTTCTGGGTAAATAATAAGGTGTTGCCACATTGGTAGTAATTTTGCACACTGCTAGTGTTTCAAAACAGTTATACATGAGAGAAATACTTTCTTTATGCTGTCCCAAATGAGTTTGGAATGGATTCAAACCTTTTAAATTGCTTCAGAAAGAAAACACTTATTCTCTTTAAAGTGTTAACCCACACTTGAAATCACATCCTTACCCTTTTCCTCATGTTGTAAACACCTGAGTCTAGGCTGCCATAGGGAGCCTAATGGTTCAGCAAGCCCCACAGTCAATGGCCTGCCGCAGTTTTCTTCAAATTCTTCCAATTCTAGTTGTTTGTCAAGATCAACATTTGAACAATCTTTGATGAACCACGGACAGCACACTGGAAATTTTTGTTTTCTTCATGTAGTGTTGCTAAATATTGATGACTTTCTGATTGTTCGGTCTCCTCTTCTGTACCATTAGCAATACCATGGACATATCATGTATTAGAGATCCAGTGCCATGACTTCTCAGACCATTGAAAGTCTGTAAGTCTAGTAAATCAGTTCAGTTATAAAATGGAACAGGGTTTCGTTTCTGGGTTTGGGTTGGTGTTTGTTTTTTTTTCAGAATGGCAATTACATTTTTGATTAAATAGTAGTTAGTGACGGGTATCTCAAAGTAATTCCTAAATTATTTTTTTTTTCCTATGGTGCTCCTGCATTACACAGATGAATAGGTATATGCCAAGATCAATTTAAAGCCATATATGCTTGTGGTAATTTGAAAAATTTTACATATATGAAATGCTTTTTAAAGTGACGTGATTAAATCCACAGTCTTTTATCCCACCGTCAGTCAAAATTACAGTTCACAGCTTTACCCTTGTAGGACTAATTTCTTTTCAATTAAATTTTAAATTGAGCGTGACCTGAAATCATTTTGAATAACTGATGAGCTGGGGTGTGTGTGGAACATGGGCATCTCATTAAGAAGCAAAGCAGACTTTGTATTCTAACATCTATAACAAACAAACTTTAAAAGAGTAAATACTTGAATTCTCTAGAATTATTGTTTTCTCCCTTTTAATGAGTGCAGCAGCTATTCAGAAGGAAAACATGTAATAAACTTGTACAGAAAGAAAGAGACAAAATCTCTCTTGCTATATGAAGACTAGGTAAACCACATTAATGGGCAAATAGAGATTCTCCCTTTACTTTATACAGGAGGAATCATGTGCCAAACAAAGAAATGCCAGCTCTGAACAGGGTACACATATACTTTTCATTTGACATTTCTAAATTACAAGATTTAGCAATTATCATTAATTCAATAACACAGGAAAACTGTGATATCTTAGGGGGTGTACCACTGATTTATCTGGTGAGTTCTTACTTCTGACTGCTAAATGAAGTCTCAGGCTCCTGAGGGCTCTGGATGACACCACTGCCAGCAGGCCTCAGAGAGAGGGTGGTCTATTTGGCTATAGAGATGTATCATTGGAGGGAAACTCATTTCCAAGAGGAGCCATAGGTGAAAGACTCTTTTTCTCTGAGAAAGAAAAGTGGCCAGCCATGTTGGACTATCCAAGGATGCAAGGTTTTCATTTGAATACTCAGAGCTGCTTCTTTCTCTCTCTCTCTCTCTCTGTTATTGGGATGGGTGTGTGTCCCGCTAAGAAGGTAGTATTCAACTCACCTTTGTGATTTGAGCGAGCAAAAGTTAATTGTAGCAACTGAATGTGAATGACTATCTGAACCTATTATGTTAATATGTTTATTGTTTTTACACTCATCCCCCTTTTTTTTTTACAGCTCAGGAAATAAAATTAAAATTTCACTTTTAGGTTTCCCAGCTTCACTGTTTCTTCCATTTTTCTCCAGGCTTCAATGGGTTTCCATTTAAAAAACAAAACAAAACAAAACAACAGACTAACTGGGGATAGCAAGAATGATACACTGTAACACAGAAAGTTAAAAAAAAAATCTTTTTTAATTTACTAGGAGAATGTTCTTTAAGATCGTTTCTTTAATTACATACAGTAGGTCAAGACCAGGATCAGCGTCTATCTTCATTTATTGGATCACTCAGTGTGCCAAAGCAGTAGGATATGAGTTTGGAGTTATTCCTTCACAAATAACAGTTATTTGGCAAATAGCATGTCCAGACATTTTCCCACTTCACTGGTGCCATAGACATTTAGCAGCATGTTCTGCTCTCCAGAACATTAAGTTTTGCTATCTCTCCTGAATATCAGTTTTCATTTGGGGAATGCAGGTCTCTTTCATCCAACGTGAAATTATTTCCCTGTTATGTTCCTTTTTGTTGAGAATACAGACATAGACAGTTACTCTTTGTCTTACTACATATAATCCTTATAGTGGAATAGTAAAAAAAAAAAACTAGGAGAAGTATGCAAAAGTACATGCTTTATTTCTGTATGTTCTATTTCTCCTGAAAGGTTTCCTAGTTTTGTAGTTTATAAAAACCCATGTTTGTAAAGCAATAACTTGAAGATGCTTCCTACTTATGAGCCAGAAATTATTTCAGAGAGTAATAAACTCGCATGCTAAAAGCCCATTTTTATGAGTCCAATAAATGGTTTTCGCTTCCTAATAGCCAGTTCTATTGAGTTATTTTCCTAAGATGTGGTGTAAGTATTAGGGAGATACAAATTAAAAATAATATTCACTTTTTTTAAAGTGCTAGGTAAGGTTGGACATCTTGAAATAAATAATTGAATCGAGGTAACATAGCCATGCTTGTAGTTTAGAAAAAAAGCTTGTTAATCTCTGAATTACACAAGGGTTTGTCTATCTCCCACTGGAATCATGCTATGTCTCCAACTCTGGGACACATGGTGCTTTCCAAAGTCCCAGCTCCCTGATGCTCACCCTGGCCTCAGATAGCTGCACATCAAGCCAAGGCCTGAGTCCTACCCCCTAACTGTGTAGGTACTCTTTCAGGTGAAGACCTGGATACATATGGAGGGACTTACAGCTCCCTGGATGGGATGTGTTTGGGGAATAAGAGCACAAGGTACTCTCATCCAGCAGCGCAGACGCAACCCTAGACCCCAAACCATGAAATACGCTGGAGAAGTTCGAGATGGTCCCTGCACAGCAACTCCTACACCCACATTCATAAAATTACAGGATAAGGGCCAAAAGGTTGTTCTTGCCCCATGACAATGCAAAGTCACACAACTTTACATTTTCTTTCTTGTAATTTTCTCCTTCTTTGTTTGCTGGTCTTGCACAGAGTGCATTTACTGTAAATGATAGTTCTGTTTCAACCTTTGGTATTTAATTTATAGATCACACACAGTCTAATAATGTTATTTAATCTGAGAATAAAAAAAAGCCCTGGATGGTATTGATGAAAAGAACAGTTTCAAATTAGTGTTACAAAAATCAATAAAAATAAATAAGAATCTGTATATGGCTAGTGTCATGGATGTGAGAAACTAGAGACCTACAGTCTGACCCCAGTAGTGATAACTTCTTGCAAATTAATTTATTTAGAGGGGATGTCTATAATTCTTCATGCTTCATTATACTGGCAAGCACATGACCTCCCACTATAATTTGCAAGTGAGCATGATGTCATTTTAATGAAACATCAAGCAGGGTAATTCAAAAGGAAATGCCTACTATAAAAGAGCTATTAAATAATACTTAGCAATTATGGAGTGATTTTCTACTTCAAAGCCCTTCACAAACAGTCACTAATGAATTTGCATAACCTCTCTGTGAGGAGGAGGAGGAGGAGTATCATTGTTCCCATCTGCAGCCACAGAATACAGAAGCAACTTGCCCAAGACCACAGAGGCTACAAGCATCAAAGCCCAGATTAGAACTCAGGACTCAATGACAGCCAGACACATGGCTAGATCATTACATCAGGCTCCCAGCCTAGCCGGGGCCTTTACAAAGTGCTTAATTCCTTTAAATAAAGGTTAGTATTGATAGCTCAGCCTCAACTGCAAAGCTGGTGCATGCTATAGGTTATTTTGTTGTCTTGGTACATGGCTGTTCAGACTAGGATCTAACACAGTGCCTCCCCACTACCTGCAAACCTGCAGCCCCAGGTCTCCTTACAAAAAAGTACCCAGGGAAATGGTGCACACCACAACCTCATCCTGATAGACTGTCAGGATGCAAACTTATATGTGCATCCAGATCCAGAAATCCTCCTCATAACCTGCTTCCCCATGCCCCCTTTGTGTCTGCAGTACAGTAAAGAATGAATGTTGTAGCCACTTGAATCTCCTGGGGTCTCAGGAGATGCGTTTTTAAGTCAGTAGTTAACAATGGTGCAATCCACCATCCCTGCGCAAGTTTCTCTTTTTATTTTAATACCAAAGTGCTGGTGTTTGGCAAACCCCACTGACATGTAAGACCAGGTGCCATTGGTCATGCATGTAGTGATTGTTTGAATTTCCCTACCCTAATGATAGTGGTTGCTCTTAAAATCTCAAACAGTCACTGCTTGCATTCATTGTGCTATTTTTCTTTGCCCACAACGGAAGGAATCATACCCATTTTGAAAAAGAACAAATTTTCTCACTGTGTTAAATATTAATAACTGTACTTTTTTTTTTTTTTTTTTTCAGACTTACAGTAGCAATGCCTATAGGTAAGATAGACATTCTGAATCAGGTTAATCAATCTATGCATCTCACAGTCTTGAGAATACAAGATAATGTGTCATCCTTGTCAATAATTTTAATAGTTCATACCCCTACATTTGGCAATATATTTTACAAAAAACATTTGAATGCAGGTGTTGCATTAAACAAATAGCAAAGGTTTTCTGCTGAAGCCTCTGACATATTTTGGAATAGTCAGATACCCAACTTTTTTTAGTCTGTCTTTCCAATTCCTTCTAAAAACCTTGAGATCTGCCTTTTTTTGAGAAAACACTTTATTTGGACAGAAATTCACTGGGGGGGAACCAACAGATATTATTGACTGCAATTCAGTCCAAACATTTTTGAGGAAACATAAGTTTGGGTACCACTGAAATCCTGCAGATCTTTCTACACATTAGTCATCAGCTTGTTTTTGTGCATTTTCTTGCGTAGTCATGAAAAAGGGCATGCTCAGGAAATAGCTCCCAGTAACAGCAACCATTGTTCCAGATGGTCACCCAGAACAGCAACTGGGATGTTATTGTAGAAATACTTAACACAGACATTTTCTGAGATATATAGATAGATAGATATACATATATATAGGTATATATATCAATTAAAAAAACACAAATTATTTTTGCATCCTTTAATTTCTCTGCCAGGTCCATCTTCGCCTATACTAATAGTTCAGATCCATTTGAAAACATGGTTTTATTACAAGTTTGAGAACTGAGTAAAATTTTAGACAGAATTTATTTGCACTTCAGAAATTTTAATCTTACTTCAATATGACCATCATCAAGCAATTGAAGGAGGACTGCCTGAAATGAGGTGTACTTATTTATTTGAAGGAAATGCTACACTGATTTAATGACTATTTTTCACCAGGAAAGAACAGTCATGCTTCAAATCTTATGTGATAAACGTATGGATAATTATTAATACTGGTGCTGTAACACACATTCTCATCTTATTGTGTGGGGTATTTTAACTATATATGTAATGGAAAAATATGTCATAACTCACCCATTGGCTGTCTCCTTACAAGAATAGTGTAATTTAAATGCATAGAAGTAATGTAATTTAAATGCTTTTGGAACTATGCTCTACGTGAACGCATGCCTAAGTATTATTATCGTTCCCTAAAACTTGCCTTAATTCTAGTGAAATCTAAACTGGAAAATCCTGGAGCATCTCAGTGCCTCATCTGCCTCTCCAAACGTACCCTTCCAAGCTGCTGGAATTCATCTCTTCTGCTAGAGCGCTGAATAAACAAGCCCAAGAGAGCTCACAGCATGGCTCCACAACGAAATGTTTGACTAGCATTAGGACATCTGGGAACAGTTTGGGGACAGCTTCAGGTCTGGAACCATCTATTTGAACCAGAATAATTTTGTTTGGCAGTTTTGGTCTTGATTTGAACTTTGCTTTCTGCCAGCTGGGTAAATCTACTAATGGCTGGGTGTACTGCGGTGCCTGTGGTTTGCAGATATATGTTCTTCTCGATCCTTCTTTGTTGACACACCCTGTATTGTCTTCTTCACTTGGAAGACATCTGTGTAGCTAAGCCTTTTGCTAAGCTTGAGAGCATTTTGAAATATAACCTTTATTTTCATAATGTAACATAACATTTATGTACAGAGGTTAGCATTAATTGTTATTTATTTTAAATGATTTTAGGTCCTGGACCATCCATGCAATTGCTAAATTTTATTAATTTCCTAAGTTTATTAAATTTTCTAAAATCTCATAAAACTGAGAGACAACTTTTCTGATCCTCTTGATTAGATTGTTTCCATTTTCTCAAAATCTTGTTTCCTAAGAGTGAATTATAAAGAGATTTTTAGTTTATACTCCATTTTAACTGTATATTTAATGTAGCTGTAAAAATCAAAGCAGAGAGAGACAAGTTTGGAAGGAACCTAGGAAAGGAGACAACCTGCATCTAATTTTCCTTTCACTTAATCAGGTTTTACAATACTAAAATGGAACTCCCTTTGGTTTTCACAAGTCTGAGATGAGGAGAAAGCCACTTATCTGTATAATTAAAAAAATGCACATACCAACTTATCTATTAATTGACTAGTGAATTTGATGATTGAAGGAAACTGTGGGCAAACCTGAATACATCTGCTGAATTCCAGACTCTCAAAGGCATTGAGAACAATAGGAATTAGACCCTAAAACATTTGAAGACCTGATGAAAAATAGTATACAAAACGTAAATTTATATGACTGACAAAAATTCATATTTCCTTATATAGTAAATGCATAAGGTTGTATCAATAGATTGCAGAGAGCAGAATATTTGAGAAACCATAGAGTTTTGACTCCATAGATATAATGCCTGATTTAAATGGAAAAGTCTTGGTTTAGTTTACATTTTCTAAATAAAATACTGCATTAAAAATAAGGTATTTATCATATCAGGCAATTTGACCTGCAAGAAATTTATTATACACCTCAGAACTACAACAGACCTGATTTGTCATTTTATTGTGCATGTTTTACAGCAGTTTTCCTCTATTGACTTTTGCAAGATTACTTCCACTTTACACTAGTGAGAATAAAAAGAGAATTTGGCCCTACAATTATGTTATCATTCTGATGAAAAAGTTCCTTTCTGTCTTGTCATAGCTTATAGAACACCCACATCAAAATAATTTTTATTGCATATGATAGTTTCAATTGTTTTGCAGAAAACAAACATGGACATTTATAGTGGACATTTGTCCTTGATGCAAATGTACTGAAGTCAGTAGCAAAGAAATTCATTTTTCTTAAGTAAACATTTATAACTGAACCAATTTATATTAGACATCTTTTATAGTCAACAGAATGAAAGAAACACTTATAGGGTGGGATTTACCTCATCCTATGACTCATATCAGATGTATCCCAACCTTAGAGCCACAGAGTATGATCTCCTCTGGATCAGGACCATCTGCAGCAAGGCAAGTGGGTAACCCTCTCTTATGACTGTAAAACTGTGTGAGACTTCACAGCTGTGAACATTTAAGAACAGCTGCAGGGAATGAGAGCAGAGTGTTGCAGATAACTCATGTACACCACTGGCAATTTTTTTCATTAGACATCTACATTAGTTATGGATGCCCAATGTAGCCTTACTTATTGGAACACCTCAGGTGTTAAGTTAAAAATCTGGTGAAGCATATACTAGCCATGCCCTGCATGTGATATCCATTAAGTCATAATTTGGATATTTCACTGAAAGCACTTTCCTTGCTTTCGAGTAATTCCAAGTTACAAGAACACTTCCATAATTTATCAAGCATATTTTTTGCACTCTATTCATCTAAACTGTCTTTACTCAAAATGTCAGACAGAACTTTCTGTTTCCCAGAGCTCAGTTCTGGAAAATTGCAGATCAAAAAATAGTAGTTTCAGATATATAAAACACTGTCGTGGTAGGAATTGCTATTGTCTTACGTGTAGAGGACACATGAAATGGCAGCCAGCACACTGACGGCCTACCTGAGAGAGGACTTAGAAGCTTAAAAGCATCTTGACATTTAGACAGTGGCCCAGCATGTCTATTTTCTCACACTAACCATATAGATAAGTCTTCATATAATGTTTAAAGTCTGATGAATACTTCTGTGTTGTGACCCTGCTCAAAGAAAGCTGAAAAGTAAGATATGGTACTAGTGATTTTTTAGTAAGAACCTAATGGCCAGAACACCAGGCACAGCTCTAGGCTGCAGTCCCACTTGGGAGGATTACATTTCCATCTCCCCAAGGACTGCCATAACTACAAAACTGCATGGTCTCCCAACTAAGAGCATTTTTTTCATCTTTCCCCTCCAATGGAAAGATGTGCAGCCAGTGCTAGAGTAGCTGCCAGACAAAAAGCAAACAGAAGAAAACCTATTTGGGCACAGTGAGTAGGGTAAGGAACTTAGGTAGGAGCTGCAGAAATGTCCTTCCAAATTCTTCCCTGCGCAACATGTCCCCAGAAAGAGAATATCCTTTCTCTTCCTTATTGTTCTTAGTGATGCTTTGTAGCTTCATACACATACATCCATTCAAGATGACAGAACTAGCCCATAACAAAAGGCATACAGATACTGAAGACTTCTCCAAAACCTATTTACTATCCTTATTGTCCCAAAATTAAAGTATTTCAAAAACTTTGAGGTCATTTCAGTTTAGTACATGGGGATTTACTGCTTATGAAACAGTCTATGAATATCCTTTGTGATACCAGAAGTAAGTTAAAAACATGCTTTGTTTTTAAGGGAACAAAAAGGCCAGCAACAAAAGAATCTGTGTTTTAAACTTAGCTCCTTATATCGAAGGCTGCATGGTCCTTGGTCCTTGGTCCTTGGAAATACACTAAAGAATTTTTTGTTCTGCTTTGTGAAAAAAGTATAAATACTACCATTCAGTATTAATTAAAAATATAATTAAAATGTTACGACATTTTATAGTTTTATTCTTAAATACATCCCCACAGATCAATATATCCCCATGTAAGAACCAGTCACTTCAGTGTGGGTGTTTTTCCCAGACTAATACTGGCATTTGATACATACATGGATCCTTCTCTCATTAGAGATTCTAAGGAATTTCTGAGGAAACTGCCAAATATATCTACAAAGAACTCCAAGAGGTAACTATATTTCTGATCCTTGGGAACTGGAAAAAAATAACTTTACTTAAATGGATGTTAGTTTATGTTTGAAGAAAGATAAAAGAATTAATTATATATACACACATATTAATTTTCAGATTTACAACTGATGTTTTAATCATCTCCAGTTTGCAATGGACTTAACAGGAGTCAACTCGATCCAAAATTCCAGACTGAGACAGCCACAAATTAGGGCAAAAGACAGACTTTAGTCCAGAAATTTCTGATGTATTCAGAAGAATTAATGCTTGGATTATTTTCATAGACATTTCTTTGGCAATTTTAAGTTTCTTCCTTTTTTGAGAGAGATCAAATGAAATGTGGCCATTTCTTGACTTCTCTGTTCATCTGGCAGTTTGGATTTACAGCTGTAGGTCTGGGCATAACTTTGAGGGGAACTGGTTACAAGATAATTCACTGACCATCAAGGATGGTATTAAAGTGTGTGCTTGATTTGCAGACATAGCTAATCCTTTTGATTTGGCTGTATCAGGCTCCAAAATAAGAGATTATATTCCCCTCCCCCCCATTTAAAAATTAATTATTCTCTAAAGAATTAGAAAGGTAAGACAAAAGGAAACACATTTCCATTGTTTTTTCAATGTAAAACACAATTAAGCTTAGAGTTATTATGAAAAAGATGGATAAACAGAAAGTCAGTATACTGATAGAGAAGATACTGAATTCCAGTGTGTTGTATAACTGTGATAGATGTTTTTATTTTTCCACAACTTATCAGAAAATAAAGCAAAACACAACAAAAAAACAACCTTTTTCAAATTCTGGGTTCAGTTAATATACAACAATATTGCCATCATGTCTTTCTGACTATTTGATTCTCTGCAAGGTTTTTTGAAAAATCAGCTCATTATTATGATTTCTGATATAGCCTAGAAAATGTGATCAAAGTGGAGCAGCTAAAGGAGTATCTCCACAAGTTTATAAAACATGAGTATCCTACTACTTTCAATAACTGCAGCATTCACTTCAGTGACCATGAGATGGTGGAGTTCAGGATCTTGTGTGGAGGAAGCAGGGTAACAAGTAGGATTACAACCCTGGACTTCAGGAGAGAGAACTTTGGCCTCTTCAAGGACCTACTTGGAGGAATCCCAAGGGTTAGGGCTCTAGAAGGTAGAGGAGTCCAAAAGAGCTGGTTAATATTCAAGCATCACTTCCTCCAAGCTCAAGATCAATGCATTCTTATGAGTAAGAAATCAAGCAAAGGGGGCAGGAGACCTGCATGGATGAGCAAGCAGCTTCTGGCAAAACTCAAATGGAATAAGGAAGTTTACAGAATGTGGAAAAAAGGACAGGCCACTTGGGAGGAATATGGGAACATTGCCACAGTATGCAGGGATGCAGTGAGTAAGGCTAAGGTCTACTTGGAATTAAATCTGGCCAAGATTGTCAAGGACAACAAGAAGGGCTTCTTCAAGTACATCAGTAGCAAAAGGAAGACTAAGGAAAATGTGGGCCCACTGCTGAATGAGGTGGGTGCCCTGGTGACAGAGGATACAGAAAAGGTAGAATTACTGAATGCCTTCTTTGCTTCAGTCTTTACTGCTAAAGCTGACCCTCAGGAATCCCAGACCCTGGAGGTAGGAGAGAAAGTCTGGAGAAAGGAAGACTTTCCCTTGGTTGAGGAACATCGGGTTAGAGATCATTTAGGCAAACTGGACACCCACAAATCCATGGGCCCTAATGGGATGCACCCATGTGTGTTGAGGGAGCTGGCAGATGTTATTGCTAAGCCACTCTCCATCATCTTTGACAGGTCATGGAGAACAGGAGAGGTGCCTGAGGAGTGGAGGAAAGCCAGCGTGACTCCAATCTTCCAAAAGGGCAAGAAGGAAGACCCAGGAAACTACAGGCCAGTCAGTCTCACCTCCATCCCTGGAAAGGTGATGGAACAGCTCATTCTGGATCTCATCTCTAAGCATGTGGAGGAAAAAAAGCTTATTGGGAGGAGTCAACATGGATTCACCAAAGGGAAATCATGTTTGACCAATCTGGTAGCCTTCTATGATGGCATGACTGGGTGGGTAGATGAGGAGATACCAGTGGATGTTGTCTATCTTGACTTCAGCAAGGCTTTTGATGTTGTCTTCCATAACATCCTGAGAGGTAAGCTCAGGAAATATGGGTTAGATGAGTGGACAGTGAGATGGACAGAGAACTGGCTGAATGGCAGAGCTCAGAGGACTGTGGTCAGTGGCAGAGTCTAGTTAGAGGCCTGCAGCTAGCAGTGTTCCCCAGGGGGCAGTACTGGGTCCAGTCTTGTTCAACTTACTCATCAATGACCCGGATGAAGGGACCGAGTGTACCCTCAGCAAGTTTGCTGGTGATACAAAACCTGGAGGAGTGGCTGATACACCAGAAGACTGTGCTGCCATTCAGCAAGACCTGGACAGGCTAGAGAGCTGGGCAGAGAGGAAACTAATGAAGTTCAACAAAGGCAAACATAGGGTCCTGCACCTAGGAAGGAATAACCCCATACACCAATACAAGTTAGAGGTTGACCTGCTGGAAAGCAGCTCTGCAGAGAAGGACTTGGGAGTCCTGGTGCACAAGTTAACCATGAACCAGCGATGTGCCATTGCGGCCAAGAAGGCTGACGGTGTCCTGGGGTGCATTAGGAAGAGTGTGGCCAGCAGGTCGAGCGAGGTGATCCTCCCCTTCTACTCTGCCCTGGTGAGGCCACATCTGGAGTACTGTGTCCAGTTCTGGGCTCCCAAGTTCAAGAAACACAAGGAACTACTGGAGGGAGTCCAGCAGAGCACTATGAAGATGATTAGGGGACTGGACCACCTCTTATGAGGAAAGGCTGAGAAAACTGGGTCTGTTTAGCCTGGAGAAGAGGAGATTGAGAGGGGATCCTATTAACACTTACAAAGATCTTAAGGTTGGGTGTCAGGGGGATTGGGCCAGACTCTTTTCAGTGGTGTGCCGTGACAGGATAAGGAGCAATGGGTAAAAACTGAAACTAGGAAGTTCCATGTGAATATGAGGAAAAACTTCTTTACTTTGAGGGTGACAGAGCACTCGAACAGGCTGCCCAGAGATGTTGTAGAGTCTCCTTCACTGGAGATATTCAAAACCTGCCTAGATGTGATCCTGTGCAACCTGCTCTAGGTGAACCCGCTTTAGCAGGGGGGTTGGACTAGATGATCTCCAGAGGTCCCTTCCAACCCCAACCATTCTGTGATTCTGTGATTCTGTGAAGTGTTATCTTTGTACTCTTATATACAGGGACTCATGTTGTGATAGCCCATTGATGCAGAGGCATCAGATGTAAACACCTCACAAGACAATTACAGAAAAGAAACCAGTTTACATTTGATTATTATATAAACTTTAACCTCCTCCTGCCACATACTAACCTGCTATGTTGGTTGATACATTTTATTTGATCAGTTTTTGCTTTTTCTCAAAACTGAATCCCTGAAAAAATATTTCTTCCAAGTAAGCATATACAAGACCTCTACATCTAAGCTCTGAGTTCATATGAAATCCAAAGACAGCAGCTGCATTAATGATTCCTTTACCGTCACTAAGGAATAAGTAGATCCCAGGGTTACAGTTCTGTTTTGAAAAAGGTGTAATGATTTTCTGTGAAGCCTGAGCGAGTTCAACACAAAGAATGAAAGTTAAAATGAAACACAAAATGGCTGAAAGACAAGAAATAGTGTCATAGTGTAATGTGTAAGCAGAAATAAAACTTTTTTTTTCCAGCAAATTATCATTTCTAACTTGGTGTTCCCATTGCTGTGAAGCTTTCCTTTTTTTAACAGCAAAATCCATTTTAAAATATATTAGTTTATTCAAATATTTTTTGGAAATTGTTTATATTAAGACAACTTTTCTGTTTTACAAGCCAACGTTTCATTTAGTCTTCAAGGTGAAAACAAACAGATGCATTCATTATGCTAATTTGTAACCTTCTTTTATTGCCCCAGGCCCCAGAAATACATTCTTACCATATGGCAAGATGACAGTTATAATAGTTACTAACATTTTTTACTTTTTTTTTAACTTTCCTGGAATCTTTTTTTTTTTTTTAACTTACATCGGTAAATTTTTTTAAATTACATCAGTAGGAAAATCTTAAATTATTTCCTGTACTTAAGTACAATATATATTTTTGATTTATAGAATATCCTTATTAGAAAATACCCTCAGTTCAGTCACAAGGAATGTGTTAGAAATTATGCTTGGAATTGCCAAGGGAACAAGTTTTTATTTTGAGAAGATGTAGTACTACTGAAACTTTTTTCTTTTTCCCATTTGCAGGGGAACATATTTTCCATTTTAAGCTTCAATTAGATTTCTAAGAATTGTTGTCTGTGAAGTACCTCTACATGCACCCACCCCATGTGAGTCTAAAACCCAGAATGAAAAAACTTTTCTTGCATGCTGTTGGACCGCTTTCTTCTAGGACTTTCATAATATTCCTGTCAACAAATTACATAAACTATCAGACAAATCCCTTCCATGAACCCATGACACTAATTTTCTCTGCAACTTAAAATTTATCTACAAAGCTGTGAATAGCCGCTACTACTTCACAAAATGATAGCCAGCAACAGGAGATTCTTGTAAGAAGATGGGGAGATAATCTTTTTTCCAGCTACATTTTAAGAAAGACAGTATTTTTCCTTCCCTCTATTGACACCAAAAGAGTTAAAACTAATAGAGAGTCCTCTGCCCTGAAACATTTGTTCCTAACTTTCTGTTTGATTTAGTCAGCTACTTTGGTTCTACAATTTTGGTAAGTAGCCATAAATCTGGTTTCAATTGAATGTCCCAAAGTGACATCAATTGGGAAGTCAGTCATTTTTGTGAGGTGTGTGTGCTCCATTTGTGAGACATGACCTTACTGTATCTACTTGCATGGGTCTCTTTCATACTTTACTGCAGCTAGCGTCACTCAGATATCCTGAGTGGTATGCCTAACCTCTGTGGCCAAAGTAGGAAGGTGAAAAGATTGTACAGTTGTGTTTTTAGTCTGTTTTTTTGTAGGAGATGTTTTTATGAGGAAAGAGACCATCTTCTATACCAAACACAACGTTGGTTTGATTTTGTGATTTATCCTTTTCTCTAATGTATTCCAAGTTATGTCTCTGTTTAGCTATTACAACAAAGATTTAAGGAGACTGTGATTGCCTTTCAGTAATGCAAGAGTTTCATCAGCTTTTACATAATAGTTGTCCATAAATTTTCAAAATGTATTTTGAATGAAAATATGGCAACATTTTAAATTTTTTAGGAGCAACAAAAAACTGAGAGCATTCACTTCCCTTCTTCCCATTCAGCCATGAAGTTTGTTTAAAAGCGTAATAAAACTATTTTGAAATTTGCACAAAACCAGCCAGTGATCTTATTGAAGATGTTGCCATTGCACATGCTGATGAAAAGCTTCACCACTATTTCAAATATTGTGAAGAACCAACCAGTTTTGGGAAAGATATTTCCATGTCTAATCTTACACATCTCAGCTTTTGGGAGGTTTTATTTAGCCACACAGCATTAATGTGAGCTACTGATGAGATACCATCACATAAGGAAGTTGTTCTAAACATTTGGAATTACAGACAGAATTAGAAGAATATTGTTACAGTATTGGAGAAGCAGGATGCACAAACATTTTGCATTTTAAACAATTAAAACCTTTCTAATGATGTTCAGTATAGCGGTAGAAAGATACATCATCAGCCATAAGGAAAATAACTTCCAGTTGAAGGCTAACACAGTTTTTACTGTTTATAAACAAAGTCACATCAGCAACAAACAAAAAACAATCTTTGAGGGGGTAACAGTAGAAACTAATGAATAAGATTTAATGGAAATCTAACAGAAAAATCCTGTTTCAGACAAACAAAATACAACCATGATATTTAACAGATGTATTGACATATTAGCTTAAATTCGAATAGCAAATTTTATTGTCTTTTCTACACATGCAAGTATTTTTATTTCATTTTTACAATTACTTTTCACAATTGAAGACAACTTACTGGAAAATCTTGATTTATAAAGGCATATCAACTTTTGGGGCCTGTTTCAGAGCTATTTCATCACCACCAGATATATATTTATATCTAGATTCGTCTTCACTAAATCAGTTGTCCAGATGGGACTACACAACTAAATCTGGTTTTGCAATTTATCTCAGCCACCTCCCCATGATCTCAGCAGTCACATAACACCTTAATCTGCTAGTTGTCCAGGCTTAGACAAGCAAAATCCCCAGGTGTCTAAATCACTTACTTTATACGTGCACACAAGCTTCCTTGACCACTTCAGCCAAAAAAACTTTGTAATCTCTGCCCAAATCCTATTGATATTTTTCTCTGCCGTCATTTTAACTTTGCCCAAGTGTCTATAACACTTGTCCAAGCCTTGGGGTTAAAGGACAGTGCAAACAAAAAGACAAAGAGAGATGGGGATAAATCCATTTTTTTAATGAAAATTGTGTAAATTAGATTAAAGCATATATGAAGCTAGACAAAGATGAATAGATAGGTACCAAGCTCAATGGACATTACAGTGAGGAGAGAGGCTAAACAAGGAAGAGACAAGATATGTTGCTAAAAACAAGGTAAACATCCTGGTTCAGTAAGGCCAGGTTATTAGAAAAGGGGAACTGAGGGGCTGGGAGAGTGCATTGAAAAAGTCAGGGGAGAAGTTTAGCTATCCTAAAGCTTTCATACTTACACCAATTAACTCTTGATAAGTATGAGGCCAAAAGGCCATAAGATATGAAATCTTTCAACGTGTGATTCAGTTTCCTTGCACTCACCATAGAGATTGATTTGCAGTCGTCTTTGGAAGAGTCTGATCCTAAAGGATATTCCCAGTGTAGATAGCTTCCCTGGAGCACCTGTGAACGTTCCTCTCATCAATATGACCTCCACCTCCACCAGCTCCTTTCTTCCTGCATTTCTTATTACATCTAGCTATGTAATAAACTAAAAATTCCAAAGAAATGCACAAATGCTTTTGGAGAATAGAGAAAATTGTTT
The DNA here is from genome assembly GCF_047370975.1 of Nipponia nippon. Classification (NCBI taxonomy): domain Eukaryota; kingdom Metazoa; phylum Chordata; class Aves; order Pelecaniformes; family Threskiornithidae; genus Nipponia; species Nipponia nippon. Next base: position 52,644,000 of record NW_028262336.1, on the reverse strand, counting down.
ACAAGCTTACTCATGAACCTGAAAATCTGTATCATTTTCCCTTTGGCAAGAAGGACTTTGTGCTAGGTGTGGTTGATAGTACCTAAAGGTAAACATACATCTGGCATTCACCACAGGCTACCAGGAATTTCTAATTGCTGTCTGTCCTCAGTGTTTCCCCGAACAATGTCTTGTGGGCATCATGTTACAAAGAAGTTGGTGGAAGCAGAGAGCAGCTGTGCACTCAAAGCCCTTCTGCAAGATGGAGTTGTGACAGTTTTGATATACACAGTATTTTGTTCAGGAGCAAGAGAAAAAGATGTTCATGGGAGAATGGGGGGAACCTGCAGTGAGAAAGCATTAGTGAGCATCTTGCATGCCTAAGGCTGCCGAGCCATTCATGGCAAGCTAAGTAGGTAGTGTGCATACAGAGGAGGTGGCTGTCTGGCCTGGGAATATTGTTTTGCAATTAAGAGAAAAAGGGTGAAAAGACAGAGTTGACTAGATGCACTTTAGGTGTCTAATTTATAAAACTCACAATGAAGACATTTTTAAATCCTCGTATATCCCATTTTTAGCTTTCCTCAGGTAATCTGCGTGATATTCAATATAAAAGACAAATGCTAGGTCTACTAACCTTCTCTGCTTGTTTTTCCATGAAGGAATCCATAGACCCTTCTCATTCACCTAACCCTCCAAGTGAGTGGTAACTTTTATTTACCACTCTGAAGGTCCCCTTTCCTTGTAGAAGTTAGGCCTATTAATCTATAGGCTTTGCTAAAAAATTAAAGGTAGCCAGTGCATCAGCAATAATACTAAAGCAAGGCACCACATTGGTTTCTGCCATCTGTACAAGAGCTTGAGAGATTCCTCTCTCTGTGTCTTCTTTAGCTTCCTAGTAAACCTAAGATTAACAGCCCCTTCTGCCAAACACTAGGTAGGAGAAACGAAGCTTGATAGTAGGGATGCATGCCCCATCCACACTTATATGACAAGGAGAAATACACCACCATGAAGAAGGAAGCTGATAAGCCACCCCAACCTTCTAAGAGTGGCAGGATCATAGCTGAGACAGTCTGACTAGAGCAGCCAGTCAGTTCATTAACCTTGACTGCCCTTAAAGCAGAGTCCTATGATGGCTCAAGCTCTGGTTCTGCTGCTGTACAGGACATGCACCTCAATATATCCCGTTTCTTGCATTTTGTGTATGCAAGGCATCACACTGCATGTATTAAGTAGTCCGTGGTAGAACTGAGTTGCACAAGATTTAAATGTCGGGAGTGAGGAAAGATTTCAGTTATTCCTCTTCAGCCTACTTACCTAAAGATTGGAAATTTACCTCTGCTTCTAAAGAGCCATCAAATGTTTTATACTAAGCAATGAGTTATATTCTTTTTCCTTGGACTTCTTTTCAACTGGCATGAAATACTACTGTAAATGATTCTGCTGCATATGCTTATTATACTTCTAGACTTGTTTCAAGATGTTCAGATGAAAAGGTCTGTACAACAGACTAGATGCTGAACAGATACAGAGAGTTAAACTTGAAAATCAGATTCAATCAACATTCAGATTTTGCTTCAAAATAATTGCTGAATCCATCAGGCAACCAGTGAATATTTCAGTTGGAAAAGGTGTGTTTAAACAAAATATTCATCCTGAAATTTGGAAACAAAACATCTTGTCCTTTCACTTTAAGTTGACACTGTGACAATGAATCTACTTAAACTGTTTATAAAATAATCCCTTTTTTAGTCCATCTGTGATAGCCTTTTGTAGCCACAGACAGATTTCAATCAAATTTAACATTGGGTTGATGTCTCAAGCATAATAAAGTTTCTACAGATTAAGAAAAAGAACAGCTTGATAGAGGAGAAAAATGTAATATGACAGATAGCGTTGAGATCGAAGGAGAAGTGAGGGAGAAGTGGGCTGAGCTCAGTCCACATCAGATAAGCAATCAGCACCAATTGACTTACTAATCAGCATGTGCAGAGCTCCCCACTGATCACAGCACTGCTGACTCTTGCTCGGTGGAGGTGTTGTGGGGACTAGGGAAGGGACAGGGTCCGTTGCAGAACAGAAGACGTGGACAGTGGGCCCAACCACATAGCAAATCCAGCTTCCTTAGTGTATTGCTTATAAGAAACCTTTTATCTTCTCAAGGAGCAAAGCAGAGACAGAAATGAAAACAACAATAGCAGAAAAAAGAATTCAAGAAAATAATCGGATGTTAATTTGATATAAACCAAAATATTTGCAGTGGTTTGGTTCAGCAATAAAAAGGAGGCTCATTTGTTTCATTATGACCCAAAACAAATCTGTTTTCCAACTTTTTACGTTGTCTACAGAATCAATTATTCACACGGAGCTAAGTACATTATGTAGCTGTCAACTATGCATGAATAGCCACACCAGAAACTCCCATAAAGTCCCACACTGCAGTGCAAGCAGAATGTTTGCAAGAGGCATTGCACATGACAGTGGGACAACAGTCCAGCCACACAGAACTGTTTCTTGTACCACTGTACCAGATACTGGTCAAATATATTTTTAAATTAAAGAGGTATGATATCAATGAAAACAGCAAGTGTGAAGCAAGTTCAGGAATCCTTATATGTATAGTTCATAGAACAACAATTTTTCCAACCTGCTTCCTGGACTCTTCTCTTTCTTCCCACTTGCAAGTTCGTCATGTGGCACATACAATGACAGGTTTACAGAAAATGCAGTGACTATGAGGACGTCAAGAGGACAGAAATAGAAGTCAGAATAATGATTTTTTTTTCCACCAAAATTAGCTAATATTGGCATTTTTATTTACTGTGGATATAAAATCAGCTCTACTATTTTGCCACTTAGGGAACAATGCTAGATGTAGTGCAGAAATGACTTTAAGTTAATATTCAGTCTTCAAAGATACTTTTTGAAATTTATTGATAATTTCATAATCACGCTAAGCTATTATGGCAACGGGATGTAAAAATTGTACAGGCTACCTGAAACTATAGATGAAAAGGACAATTCAGTTGTGCTCGTTATTGTGGCATGTGTGGACATGCATGATAGTCAAATTTTTTACCTTGTGTTTGAATGCTGTGATGCTGAGTATGGAAATGCTGTTTCATTTTTGGGCTTTTGATATGACATTTTGGTATCTCAAGTGACCCTTACAAAAAAAAAAATCTTTTTTTTACCAGATATACAATATATAGCTTTCTAAGAAGGAATGCATTCATTCAGCTATACTTGAAACACATTGCAGCAGGGAAAATATTATCTTAATTGTAGTGAAATAAAATTTCCTGATACATATTAATTATATGTACTGTACAACTTCATATTGAAACACTAGCAACTTCCTTTATGGCAGTGTTATTAAGCATCAGTAAAATTCTATTTGACTTTTGCAAGAAAGATTGCTGCCATTGAAGCCTCTGGCCCAGGTTGTATCCAAGTCGCTACCAAATACTATATCAAGATGTTATCGACTTCAGAGCTATTATCATTAATTTTAGTTTAAAAATCAATGAATTAGCCTAACAAGCTGTGTTCCATTTTATGATCTTCTCTTTGGCTATGTAAAATAAATTAAGATAAAGACTGAGATGTTAAAACAATGACAAACTTAACCAGGGTGATTTCTTCAGAAATCCATATGTCTATATGTTTGTCTAGCTAGTGAGATATCTTTGTCATTTTGTGCATATGTTGAGAGGAGTCAAAAGGGTTTTAAAAAGTCTTACAAGACTGAAGCACTGTTTTTGAACATCAGTAATCTCCAAACAATTCTCTCTAAATGCGTGTTTTGTACAAGAAATAGCTGCTTTACAGTGCTGTGACACAGCAAAAGCAGATTGACTTGCTACTTAAATTCTGGACTCTACTAGAAATTAATAACATTCAAGTCACAATATTCAGCTAAGCCAAAAACCTAAAACCCAGAATATACATCCTTTATTCGTGAGTATAAATTTTGAGTATGTAATAAATGTGAACTTGGGTAAAATTATAGTTTTAGACTCATTTAAATATGATAGAATCAACTTTGTCCTATAGAAGATTATTAAATTAATTCTAAATAAGAGTCCTAGGTAACACCTATGAGGTTGAAAGCATCAAAAGCTACATATCTGTGAAAGCATCATGTTCTTACTTAAAGCCATATGAAATAACTGGACATTTTTAGAAAAAGCCATCATGTTATTTCCTTTAATATAATTTTAATAGTAAAATTTTGTAAAAGTAGTCTTCCCTCACCAGTCAGCATTTGATCTTAAATTGAAATTATTAACCTTAATTTGTAACTACACTGTTGCCACAGGTCTGACAATTATACATTTTGATTTCATGGTACAACAAAACACATAGAATGCCAAGATAATCTTTTTAGTTAAAATAAATGTAGTGAAATGGGAATGGTAACACATGTTGGAATACTTAATTACTGTTATTTATATATTTATCCATTGTCCTAATTATCCAACTCTTCTCTAGATCACTGGGTGTATTAATCTAGTGAGAATGATTCAGTCTTTAGCTAAAACATCTTTAATTTTACATTGCTGTTCTTCTGTCGTGGTTTAACCCGAGCCGGCAACTAAGCACCACGCAGCCGCTCGCTCACTCCCCCACCGGTGGGACGGGGAAGAGGATCGGAAAAGCAAAAGGGGAGAGCTCGTGGGTTGAGATAAGAACAGTTTAATAACTGAAGTAAAATAAAAATAGAACAGTAGTAATAATAATAATAATAACAAGTAATAATAGTACAATAGTAATACAAAGCAAGCGATACATTCTACAATTGCTCACCACTCGCCGACCGATGCCCAGACCCATCCCCCAAGCAGCGATCGTTGCCCCCCCCGGCTAACTCCCCCAGTTTATATACTGAGCATGACGTCACATGGTATGGAATAGTCCCTTGGCCAGCCTGGGTCAGCTGTCCTCGCTGTGCTCCATCCCAGCTTCTTGTGCACCCGGCAGAGCATGGGCAGCTGAAAAAGTCCTTGACCACTGTGAGCGCCACTTAGCAACTACTTAGCAAGAACAAAACGTCAGTGTATCATCGACATTGTTCTCATCCTAAACCCAAAACACAGCCCCATACTGGCTACCAAGAAGAAAATTAACTCTATCCCAGCTGAAACCAGGACATCTTCAGAGCTGTTTTCATAAAAAAAAAAGACACGTAGGAGTTTGTATCAATTTTTCTATCACACTTCTAAGAACTGCATTTGGACAAAATTATGCCGTTTGGTACCAGTTCAAACACAGGAATATGCTTCTTTCTATATAAACAGGGATGGTCTTGAAAGGCTTTACTACTGACAACATATCACCTTTCCATGTTTTTTACTGTAGGAAAGAATTATGCATCATGCCAATGCCTAAGGAATTGTAAAAGAAGTTTCCATATGGTTTTAACTATAAATTGTTCTTCAAATACAATAATATATTTTCTTGAATATAAGCCATTTAAATGGATTCTATTTAGAATGTCTTATTAATTTTTCATTCTGGTTATAGTCTCGTTGGTCTTGTTTTAAGAAGTTTTCTCCAAAATAATAAAAATCTCAGCTGGCTCTTAATTTGCTGCTTTTTTTTTGTTTGGTTGGTTTTCGTTTTACCTCACACAGGACAAAGACTCAAACTTCCATTAAAAGTTGATTTGACAGGAAAATGAATAGTGGTTTTTATCTCCATCTTTAGAAATTCAGTGATAAATTTATGGGGTATGTCAGGCTGTTCTGAAATGCAACCATGGGGCACAAAGATAAAAATCTACTTACTCAGCAAAAATTATTAACAGACCATGAGAGAACAGAATATAACAAAAGAGATTAAAAATAGAATCTGGATCTCATTTCATATCTTCACATCACAAATCAATTTTAAGCATATTCTATAGGTTCTGATACATAACTATGAAAAAACCCCAAACTTTCTCATTCTTAACTCTTAACAGACAGTAATTAAGGCAAAAACTTTATGTCTTGTATGCCATATACTTTGTATACATAAAGCAGGTATATAACTGTATCTTATATGTGTAGGCATGTATACATTTTTGTGTATACATGTATATATAATTAAATTATTTAGTTTATCATTTCAGATTAAAATTGTGCTCTTGATCTGATCAGTTTTACTGACAAGTTTACTTCTGTCTGATAACAGTTCAACTTAAAGAACTGGAAATACATCAGCCTATGTATTGAAAGAAAATCCTCCAAAATGTTATGTAGTTATTTGGCAATATTAAATGTTGTTTGATTTTAAAAGTATTTATTAAAATTTGAACAACAAAAAATAGTTTAGTTAAAATTATTTCATTGAAATTTGGAAAGCACAATAAAATTTAACATAATGTATTAATTGTTTACATAGGTACCTAGATAATGTAGAATTACCATAGCTTGTGAATGAGAAGAAAATGAAGATTTGAGGAGAAAATGTTGTCCCATATCCATTCAACTAATTCAAACCTGAATATTAAGTCTCAGTCCCACATACACACTCTGTCTACACCATTCATGACTAAGCTTACCAAAAGACTACTTAAACAGTTTTTGTTGGAGTTAATTCTCAGTTACATAAAGACTTGCTTCAGTTTCTCACTTTCCAGCTCTCATTTTCTCTCTTTCATACCTGAATCCTGGTATGATTTGATGAATAGCTAGAAGATAAAAAGAGTTTTATTAAAGAATTAAGATTTTTAAAACTTTCAGAATGAATATATTACTGCTTATGTTTAGATGTTAGTTGGGACTAAACTGGGAACAAAAGAAAAAAGAAAAACAAAGCCCAAAAGATCTCAAACCAAAGGCAAAAGCTGCTTGGAAAGCTGTAAGGTAATTGCACACTACAAATGCTTGGACTGCAGAGTCCAACCAAAGGAAGTGAACAAGAAAGAACGAATTTTCAGAGTGGGACAGTAGATGAGCACAGTGGCCATCTTCTGCAGCTATGGTCCCATGTTGATAGTTTGACTGAATTCTTTCTGGGGCAGTTTAGTTACATAATCTGAGTACTGAGTTATCTCATGGCATGCTGTAATTCTGGGAGAGGTCTGAAATCAAAGCATTTAAATAACGACAGCAACAAAAGCAGTTTCATTGTTAAATTCAATAGAATTATTAAGTCAAAACTATCTAACTTTTGTGTAATACATAGCTTCACTTACTGATGTGAATGCTATAAAATCAAAGGTCTTTTGACAATAAAATAAAAGCTTGGTTACCAACATATTATTTTCATTGATAATTAACGAAAGTGAGTGTTAAGGGATTTTGTTACAACCACACTCTTAAAAGGGTTAGCATTGTTCCCTTTGGCCTTAGACACTCTACTAATTCTAGTCTTGTTAAAGCTCACCTGGTTGGAGGGGAGGCTGATATTTGTAGCAGAAAACAGAGTGCTATAAATTACTTGACTTTGACAGAAGAGTCCTTCATTGCTTTCTCTCCACAAATGTCAGTGTCCAGAGCTAATGGTGAGCAAAAGGCTAAACAGGATATTTTCTGAATCATGTGTGGAAATTAGAGAATTCTGCAGGCCAGAATTGAGCTGAGTCTGTCGTGAATATGTGTTAAAAAGAGAGAAGAAGCTTCCCACTTTGTGGATCTATACCAGCAACTGCAGTAATGTCTGCCAGAAGAAGCATAAAGGTAATATCTTGTAGCACCAGCAAAGGGATAATAAGAATAAAGAAGAAAGTCATAGCCTAAAGGATACTATGAAGCTCCCAGCTTGGAACCGTGTCCTAAGAACATCCTCCATGAATTACAGGACATCATACTTTTCTGTCTTAGGTTGTGATTCACAGCAACTAACTTTATCTTTAAAGAATATTTTCTCATACTAAGTATAAGCAATAAAGTGCAAGAATGACTTGGTCCGTTATTTCCAAACTCCAGGATTCTTGTATGGCTTTAATCCATGCTACAACTGGCCTGCTTGCAGTCAGTGAAGAACAACAGATACACCTCTGTTGTGACTTATTTGATCAATTTTAGATGTTTATTCTAGAAGAAGAAGAAGAAAAGCAGCCTCACAACCTCAGGTGGTAAAGTCCTCTGTGACAGTCCAAAGAAAAAGTCGAGGCAGACATGACAAAAGCCAGAGGCCTTTTGTTCCGTTGTTGAAGGGACAGGGTAAATCCCATATTATTTGCACAGTTCACATGATGTGGGATTCACCCTGTCTCTAATTCAGGAGGGGAAAATCAACATCCTGTTTATGTTGCCTTTGCCTGGTCTACTGGCATACTGTCACTTGTTTTTCTTTTCTGCTTTTGAGTTAAATATGAAGTGTGTATGTTCAGAACTAGCAACACCTATGGCAAAGGAAGGTTGGTTCATTTTTTTTTTTTTTTTTAGAAAGCTGTCTTTTAACATTTATTCATAATTCTTATCAATGCTTTCTTTATTATTTATCAATCAACCTGACAATTAGTAAACTCATCTGTTGCTCTTCCTTGCACTCCCAGAATTACAGAATTAATATATTTGCTTAAGACAGGGAAAAATTGTGAAATTCACTTTACTAGACAACATTATGAACAAAATAAATAACTGAAAAGAATTTATCAAGTTTGTCAGTATTAGTGCTACTGTGTTTGCCCTGTAAACTTCACCTCATGGTTATCTTTGTGTGGGTGGATCAGCATCAGAATATTTCCCTAAATTAAATAAATCTACCCTGGGGTTATATATTCTCCTTCCTTTCCCTTGGAACATATCTGCACATCAGATTACCTTTCCTACTTTAATGATTCTCTCCTAGTCAAACTGATTAGGCAATTTGACTGCTAATCTTTGGAGGCACCAGATGCTGATAATTCTCTCAACACTGTACTAGCAAGTACTGAAATTGGCAATTTGCTGTTGACAATGCTTATAGCTCTCTTGGGATGATAGGTTTGTACCAACCTCAGAAATATCCCATCTTCTCCAGTTTTATGGTATAGTTAAGGAGAGAAAATACTTCAGCCAAATATTTCAGGCTTATCTCTAAAATCAGTGTCTTCGATCCACAAGCTAGCAAAAATCTGCTGAATACATGTCGCTCATAATGACTTCAATAACATTTTTGATTTCTGGCACTTCTTAAGATTTATTTGCAATTCAAAACTTAATTTCAGGCAACTACATTTTTTAAAAAAAGTCTATTTTCATAGACCAGAGTCTGCCAGACTGACTTGTGACTAAGGTATTTCCCAAAAGACTGCCTAGCATTTGTTCACTAGAAAAAGCTACAAATCATTTAGGAAAACATGAATCACTACGTTTTGTCTCTCCATTTTATTAAATCCTATTTCGAAGTTACTTTAAGTCAACCATTTTCCCCCTCATTCTTGACATCTTCCCCTTTCCACCCAATAAAGTCTTTCCTCTTTACATTCTTATTTTTTCTTCCTTCTGTTTGTATATACTTTTTCCTGTTTTTGAGACTATACTTTTCATTCAGTTTTGTGTTCTCCATGTTGTCACCTAAGAAGGTGAGTGCACACAGCAATTAAACCAGAACCTTTCTTTGGCAAGGAGAAAAATAATACTTAATGTCAGCTGAATGATGCAGCTATTAAAGATGTATGGAAGGTGGCCAATAGGTTTTCCCCAGGTTTTCATTCAGTTCAATTAACATTGTAATAACAGTAATCCATTTGCTCACATTTGTCACAACCTCTATTATTTTATTAGTACTTTATATAAGATTCTCCAAACAACTTCAGCTTTATTTCAAAATAGTTTCCACCCATGGAGTGTTGCTTACTCCCTTATAAAATTCCTCAGGTAGCTAGGTCATGAGTTATGGGTCATATTCATAATACGTAAGGTCGAAAACTGGAACCTGATTTACTGGGACACTCCAGGATGTCTAGTAACTTATAATATCAGAAAATTAATGCAGGCTTGATATACTTTCATGGCAAAGGAAAACAGAAGTGTTTAGAGTCAGATTATCCTCTTCTAATGCAGCTAAAAGTGGCTATAAAGAAAAAAATCAGCCTAGAATCTCAAAAGAATCTGTACTTTCAAATTTAAGTGATCAAGTTCTGCTCTCATTTATAGTTCTCTCATTTTCATGTTGCTTAAGTGTCATCATATACTTTGACTTACTTTAAATAAAATTAAAATAAAACTGATATTTAATACAAACATTTAAATAGAAATTTGAAATTAAAGTGAGGCATGGTATGTGCTTAGATTTTGCCATTGACATTGTATTAGAAGTTAAGACCATACTGAATTTGTAATATTTATGCAACCAGTGTAGGAATTTCCCATGCCAGCCATTTTCTTTCAGAATCTTATTACACTTTCCACTGCAATATAATGATGTAGAGTTAGTATGTTGCTGGCATTCTTTTTCAAGACAAAGTATTTCTTCTTCATATGAACTTCCCAGAGAACGTTATCTCCCTTATCAATTTGACTTGTCTACATGGAATTACATGCAATTCTATGAGAGCATTTTCATCTTCCAACAGGCATGTTCCGTGGTCTTACTGCAAACATGTTGGCTGAACTATGTAGGGAACCATACCTACTCTTACCTCTGTTGCTGTTGCCTACTGTCTGGGCTCTTTAATATATATTTTAATTAGCTGAAACAGACTTTAAAGGTGTTTGGTAATAACAGTGATGCCATAAATGGAAACTTCAGGTACATACATAAACACACAGTGGGTGAATACTTCTATTAACAGGAATGTGTAATTGAATGACAAATGGACTGATGCCCGCATTTCACCATTTCACAGGTACTACCCATTAATTCTTTCCATTGAATGTGAAAACTAAACTTTAATGGCCAATTAAGAGCTGTCATCTTAAAATAAAGTAACAAAGAATTCAGCTTTAAACAAGACATTCCCTTTTACTTGCAAAGAAATAGAAATCTGAAGATCTAGAAATAGATTAAAAAAGGAAAAGGATTTTTTTTCCAGCAAAAAGTGATATGTTTTTACACATAACCCCTTACTTCAAATTGTTGAGCACGTTAAGTTTTTAGTATGCATAAACAAGCAAGGACCAAAAAGTGTTCCTTCCTCCAGCTACTTTTTAAGTTTCTAGTGGCATTAATCAGTACCAGCTTTAGTCACCTTTAACTTCTTCAAGTATTCAGTTTTCAATTTTCACCACTGCCAGCTCTGTTACTGTCAGCTGACCCTCTGACATTGTTTTGGCTCAAGCAAGCCACTGACTACTTCTGATTTTGTTTTAAAAATCTATTTTATTCCCCTGAACTAAGTCAATTTCAGATTGACACTAAAGACCATTAGAACTGTACTCAGATCAAACGATAAAGGTAATTACAGTAAAAGCCTGGTTTTTAAAATCTATTCTTCAGACCAAAATACTATTCTTATAAGTCTGAAAAGCTTCAAGCTCAAGACCAGTCAGAGTCCTGAATTAATAACATCCAAGCCCAAGACCTCAAAACTGTTTCTTTCTCATTGTTTACATTAAATAATACTTATTTGGAGGATGCACCAAATGACAAGCTAAACCCAATTCCACCCCAAGGGTTATCTCCTGGTACACCAGCTAGTCTCACCAGCCTTACTATGAGCTGAGAAAAAACACAATGCCAGGCTTTTATTTTGTCAGCAAAAAAGCAATAGCATCCACAAATGTCTTTCATGTAGAAAAAAAGATCTGGGGTAAGCTGCCATAGATCTGTTTAAGTAGAAAAGCAGAAGAATGTTGCTATTAGAGGATAAAGAACAAAAGCCGGCATGGTACCTGACTACTGAGCTCTGTCTTGAGATCATTTTAATGGAATTACAATTTTCCTGAATCATAATAATTAGTAAAAAGTTAACTTGCTATTTTACTGAGCAAAGTGAAATAAAATCAACGTGGATGTTATGTAATTAATTTGCCTTTAGATTGCTCACTTTCAAAAAGCTGTAAATAAACACTGAATTTCATAAAATAATGTCTTGAGTGTTCATTTTCTACTCGAATGATAGGTTTACTATAGCAGATTCTTTATTTAAAAAGTACTCTGTTCAGATATTTAAATTTTTTAGTTAGACATAGTATAAGCGAGTAAATCTTAGAACTTAAAATAATCACTTTTAACTTCTTCAAGAAAAATTCTCAGTGCTGGAGTGATCCTTGAGGAAAACCAGTACCAAAGGGAGTTACTGTTTCCACATTGACTATAGAGTCATTTTGGGCTGCTATTCATTTGACAACCGGTAACAAACGCACTGTGCTCTTGCATAGCATAGATGAGTTCACATAATCCTGATCGATTGGTGCCAGGTGCAAGCGTTATCTCAATAATGTGGTGGGACCAAAGTGGCCCTGATAGATTTACTGGAAAATAGATAAATTCTTTTCCATCAGGAATTACACGTTGCTATCAGTTTTTTCCTGCTATAGGCATGGTGTCATGACTGACAGATAAATCAGTTTCTACCAGGAAAAATAACTGTCCCACTATCCACACTGATATATACATTAACAAGAACAACACGTGTACAAATAGAAACCCAAGAACAGTGAAAATGTCAAGAATGTGATTAATGTGACAATAGTCACCAATGAGTTAGCGATGTACAGTTGTACTGCTCACCTTTATTAGTGTGACTTGTTATAGTCAAGACAGTGTAAAAGTCATCTCCTAAGATGTCTAGAATAGGTCAGATCTGTTGTACTTTAAAAATCTCTGCAGCTCAGATGCAGATAATGCATGTATCTAAAAAGAGGTAAAACACCAAAATCTGCAATTCTGAAACAGCTTAACTACTGTATTTCCAACCATGCTTATCACACGGGTATATATAAAAAAAGAATTCCAAAGTTAAGCCATACAATAGTTTGTTGTTTCCTCTTGGACTGTAGATACACACTTTGAGCTTGATGTACTTGCCATGTACTGTAGACCGTGTACAAAAACCATATATCATTCCCATTAGAAATGACAATTTTTATCACACGCCCTTTAATTGACTGCCCATAAATAAACCTTTGTCGACACAGCCAGATATTATTTCAACATTCACATATATTAGTGGTCAAGATGAAAATCCAGGAATGAAGTGTGGTTGCAATACAAAGAAGCTGTGATAAAGGTTTTTCTTTTAGAGGAAAGACAGAGGTTATGCATGTTCAGGATTTAAATTTTCACATCTTTCTAGTTTCAAGGTAAATCAATTTGTTTCTATTATTTACAAGTCTAACAAGAATGTTTTCTGCATGCAAGTATGCTAGCATAACTGTTCTTATGAGAAAATCACTAAAAATAAATTTATCACATAGGATATTTATCCACACACTAAATTCTGTGCAGATTTAATTCTTTAGTATCCTGACATCTGAAGAGAATTTTTGCATATTTCTGAAAGTCTCATTCCTCTTTATAAACACTAAATGATGGAAGGCATATATTGCAGACAACTTTAGGCAGATATTGCTCTGAATGGTTTACAGTATATATAAAACTCTCATGAAATGCACAAACTTTTGTCACCGGGAAAAAATTAGTCTCATTTAAAATATTCCCATTCTACACTGAGAAAAGCAGTATCATTTAGAAGGGTGATGTATTTTTTTTCTTTCCAGAAGTCAAAATATACAGTATATCTGAAAATCAGATCGGAAGTTTCATTCAGTTCTTCAAAACTGTGGGCAATGTTCCTTTGTTCTAAACAATTTCCCTTGCCTTGCCCTACTCTCCCTTTTGTTCTTATTTTCATGAGAAATTCCATTTTATACCTTTGAATTTCACTTTGGTTCCCATGGAAATTTTTACTTTTGAAAAATCAACATATTCTAAATACAAAACATTTTGTCTAGAACTTCCTCAGAGTTCTATTATCTGTTATAAATTATTTGCAATTGATTGATAGCTTAGTAAGTAAATATGGCAAACATAATATTCCATTAGGGCATTTTTAAAAGTTTAGAGAAAATGATTTGTTGTTATAAAGACTAGAAATGTTTTGAAAGTATTGCCACTGGCAATGGTAATTATAAGATAGGCTAAAAGATTGGAAATTGAGTCGACTGAGTATTTGTACCTATCTATCTCCTATCTTTCAAACAGCTGTAAAGGTAATGATGAACTTTACTTTTACATGTTTGTACCACATGATTTACTGCACGTGGATAACCAGTGACATTGCTTGTGAAAAAAACCCAATATATCAAAACACACTCTATTTTATATAATTTTCCTCCTATTGTAGATATGTGTATGGGTGCAGTGGAGAAACAGGATGTCTAAGAATAACTATAGGGACTAATATAAGTGGGACCAGATGGAATGGTTGATCTTCAAGAAATTCTGTTCTCATGTTGAGTTCTGTAGGCAGTATTAGAAATGGGAAATAGCTAAAACTTCAGTTGGACAAACTTCAAGGAACTAAAAAGTTTGGTTTTCATGAATAATTTAGATTTTTTTAAAATTTAAATGTCTTCTGATCAATCACAAAAAACATAAATCTTATGAAAACAGTGCCTGCAGACAGTTTTTCAGTACTCTGTAATGTCTTCATTGTTCTAAAAAAATTTACATTTTTTTCTGTTTTGAGTACTATGTAATTTTGAGTCAGTACCAAGTACTTTCTGTCATCTCAGATAAATTACCTCACTAATCTGACTGATGCATCTCAGGATATTCAAAGCTTCTTACAGCCAAGTTGTGGTTTATCCTGAGATTCCATTTTAAATCTCCAGTGTACTTTTCCTGTAAGACCTCTGACTCCAGAGATAAAAGCACAGAAGGATTATAGGTGACAGTTAATCTGATAAGTATTTTGGTTTCAGTATGATTGTATATTTAATATCTGTGTATCTAATATCAAGTTATATTACTATATAACTTCACTTTCTATAGTGACTTTATATATTAAAAAAAATTGCTACTAAATAGCATTCTCTCGATAATGTTTTTATTTCTTCAAAAAATTTTCATGTCCCCTGGGCTTACTTAAAAATCTGGTAGTATTGAATTAATTTTGTTTCATACTCTGAGATTTAAAATTGATACTTCAACTAAACAGTGAATTTATAGATATCTCCACTGTTTCTTTTTCAGCTTCAGATTGCTTATTTTGATTACCTCTCAGCTTCCTAAATAAAGTCATACTGAACCTGATCCAAAGTTAATTGAAATCAATATGTGAAACATTTCATTTATTTTGATGGATTTTGGACTGAACATTTATTTCATAAAATTTTGAAAGAAAAATACCATAAGCAAATTTTTTCAATTAAACACGTTTAGTCTATTTTTTAATTAAAGAAGGAATTATAATTATTCAGTTTTTCTAATGAT
Source organism: Nipponia nippon (assembly GCF_047370975.1). Classification (NCBI taxonomy): domain Eukaryota; kingdom Metazoa; phylum Chordata; class Aves; order Pelecaniformes; family Threskiornithidae; genus Nipponia; species Nipponia nippon. Next base: position 52,628,721 of record NW_028262336.1, on the reverse strand, counting down.
CTAAGAGTGACTGGACTGCATTACTTTAAGGTTATTTTACTATTATTTAACTGTTATGACTGCAAAGCAAAATCTTTGGAATAGGGACAAACCACAAATGTACCATCCCAGTGAAATAACGTAATTATTTTCAACCCTATTGTTCAGCTATCTATATTCTTTTTTTTCACTGCATAAGAGTATTAAAATTTGTTTTAGTGAATCACATAACCATATCTTGACTCAACTGGATACCACAATACCAATTAAAAGCTCTCTTTACTGTCAAACATACTACCTATAACTGCATTAATGTGATTTGTGTTTATGTCTTCAAGGTCAAATGAAGTCAGTTTTCTACATTTTGCTTTCTATTGCTTCCTGCAGTCTGAACTTGTCAGATGATTTCCCCTGGGGTAACATCTAGTTTAGGATCCCGAAAACACCTTTTATTTCTGGTTCCATCTTTTCAAATATCGAATACAATGGGCAGTTTAATAACTTTTCTGTTTATATCTGTTAGGCTGAAGCTGTTTCTCTGTCTTTCAGATCTTTTTATATTAATAAATTAAATTTAGATCTTGTCACTAAATGGGTAATGATAGTAGAGAAATGTCATGCATTAGAAGAACCTAATTTAAAAAAAAAAATCATAACTCATGAATAAAGTAAGTAAACATCCAGTGATTCACAGGAGTGGAGCAGTGATCTTTCAGATGAGATGTATTAACATAGCTCCTAATGACTGAATATCTCTACAGGCTCTTTGTTGCTTTTCTTAATGAAAAAATGATGGTATCCAATACCAGACAAACTCTAATTTGTATAGTTTTGGTTAATAAATTTGATTCTATCAAATATTTTAAAGTTCGAGATTTTAAATTTTCTGCAAACAATTACTGATAAAATTATAGCTTTGTCATGGTGTCCAAGCCATCAGTTCACTATTTAATCAAAAGTTAAAAGAAATAACTATTATATCAACCTCAGAGGAGAGCATAAATCTTAAAAAAATTAAGATTTCCTAGAGTATTCTCAGCAAAGTTCAAAATAAAGAAGAAAGCTACTGTTCAGGGGGAATGATAAAAAGCATCAATATTGCAGCTGTTCAAGATCTCTAATAATTATGAATTAATTATTAATGAAACTATAGCACTTTCAGCTTTTAACTTCTAAAGTCATTACAATGACCACATTAAGTACTGACTGCATAAAAATGTCTTCTTTTTAGTAGTTTTCTTTAAATAAATGAGGGAAGAGTTTGGAGCTAACAGGGCTAAGACCCAATCCACCAGAATATTCTCTCACAAATAAGTAGAGAATAATTTACCTTTGACACAAAGAATATTTAGGTTTTGTTAATGCAGCAGTACTACAATAAAACTTGGAATACCTTAGTTTAAAAACTTTAAGGTACTTAATGGTGGTGAGGCACTGGAACAGGTTGCACAGAGAATTTGTGGATGCTCCATCCCTGGAATTGCTCAAGGCCTGGTTGGACGGGGCTTTGAGCAACCTGGTCTAGTGGAAGGTGTCTCTGCCCATGGCAGGGGGGTTGAAACCAGATGATATTTAAGGTCCTTTCCAACCCAAACCATTCTATGATACCTTTCTATGATATCTTTCTCTATGGTATATGTAGCATTTATGTCTTAAATATAAATAAACTATTAAATCAATAGAATATGGTTCCCCAGTTTATTGTGGGGTCATGCATAACATATATGGTTAATGAATTAAAGAGTAGATTTGCTAATTTAAATATGAAAATATTATTGAAGAGTACCTTTTCAGAGCTCTGCAAGTGTGCGCATCCTAACTCCTAACACAGCCTAATTCAATGATGCTAGAATAAATAATAGTTGGTATATTTGTATTTGTAGTTGGTATATTTGTATTTGGTATATTTGTTCACCTCTGTGAGTAAACATCCTGTCACTGGAGTTTATAAATTAAATTCTCACTCTTCCTTTTTACAGTTGCAAAGATCTTTGGTTGAACTTCTTATATTGCTGTGAATATTTTCCACCTGCAGATGTAATATGATCCTCCAGTAAGTATTAGCAACATTGTGGATCTTTCTTTAGTATGTTGGATATTTTCTTATCACAGTATAACCAATGCACAGGTACAGATATCTCACAGTCTCTGACAGCATTTCTCATGTCTGATCCTTCACTCGTGAAATCTCATCCCACATCTTTGGCAACTGAGTCACTTATCTTGCATGATGAGAGACTGCCGTCCCCAACTCTTGGGTAGCTTTGAATCAGTGATGAGTGCAACTAACTCCATTACATACTCTAATATAAACACCAGTGGCCATAAACAGTTTATCTTGCCAGGATAAAATATGTCCCAGCAAAGTTACAGAACGTCTCAAGTCAGAACATGATTAGATTTCCATTTTTTATGTTACTATCTGCAAAAGCTACAGAGTTCTGAAATGGGAAAAAAAGCACATTCATTTCCTTCCTGAAAGTGACAGCTTTTTCAAATGCTACAAAACATATATATAACTTAAGCATGTTACAGAATCACACAGCTTAGGTTTCTGTTGTGTTCCTTTAGGTATTTCATCTTCTAAGACCATACTTACCTTTTTGCCCCTTGATTCAGAGAATCCTCATGACTTACAACAGCTGGAACTAAGCACATACCATTACTTTGTCTATGATAAAAAAGCATTTATATTTCTCTGTTTTACCTCCAGAAATGAACATTTTAATGCAGTGAAATATCCAAACACTGTAAAAGGAAGCATTAATGCTGCATGGTTTAAGCTGAAATATGTGGGTTTCTCATGCATAATTATAAGGCGGCATCTTGCCCAGACATATCCAAATACTGTAGCTCCTTCACACAAGATCAGACAAGGCTATTAAATCACAGTTTATTTTTCTGTGAACCTATATCATGCCTTGGGCTGTTCAGGCTACCGTTAGTTTATTTTCACCTTTGAAGACTAAACCTTCAGTTTCTAGAACATATTAAAATGGTCAAGGAAACTGAAGATATTCTGCTGTTTTGCTGGAAAAAATAGTATTGAGCTTTTAAATGTCACTCAGTAATAAATTTACAATATCTCTTCATGTGGTTATCTACACAGAATACAAGACACTGGCTTTATCTAATGTTGGAACTGGAAAATGGAACTGGAAAATAAAATTTCTTGAATTTTATGTGTTGCTCAGATAAAATTTACTCCATCTTCACCCCTGAGAAAGTCACTTAATTGTTGGGCACTTTCTTAATGTACTTCCCCTAAAGTGTGGGCAATGGTAATTACTTTCCTCACAGAGTACTATGATAGTTAAAGAGTTGCTGTGTGCTGGTTACTTTGTTTGCTTAGCTCCTTGTTTTTGCAACAGACCTGTCTGTAAATCTACAATTTTTTATAAGTGCGCCATCAGCGAGCTAAAATTACTCTAGTTATGCCTCACTGATAGACTTGATAGCATGAATGGGTTGCTCTAGCTGAAGAGATGCTGTGGGAAAAAAGTCCACAGGGAATCAACACAAGAAAACCTGAATAAGGACCCTACAATTCATATTTGAATAAAGACGGGGCAAGCTGTGAACTTTAGGTTTCCTATCTTGACAATTTGCAAATTGCAATTTTTTGTTTCTGTATACTCCTTCCATCTTCTGCATCTTGGCTATTTGAAGAAGAGATTGCCTTCATTCCACACTTGCTACAAGCTTGAAGTATTTGTACAGCAACTCTGCCATAGGGAGGACAGTTTCAATATCAGAATTAACTACAGATCTTGTGTACAGGGTGGATCATGGCACCACAAAGAACATTTGTTCATGCCCCTTCCTCACCTCTTAATTTGTCTATATCTTCAATTCACACATCAGGATGTTTTCATAACAAAAGTAAGCCAAGATGCCTTATTTTCTTCTGTACTGTCTACAGTCAATATAGCTCCTGTGGGTTTATTGTTCTTTTCTGTTTACTTTCACCATTGCTCTCTTCATTTTTATTAAACTTTTATTTTAATCTCTCTTTACTCTTATCTTCTTTCCTTTCCTCTTTTCTAATGTGCTTTCCTTCCTCAACACTCCCAGCTGTAGCTACAGAAGCACTGAATCAGAACAGTGAATTTTACATTCGTTTTGAGGCTAGGGAGTCTGCAAGTGTCCTGTTATTTTTCCTCTTGTAATGCTTCAGAGCTTAGGATTTGTTCATCAGATAGCCCTGTCCCACACAGTTACAATTTCACCTTTAAAGTGTATGATATTCTAAAGTTCGCCTGGCTCCTGTGGAACACGATTTTCAGAAGAGCTGGTTGCATTGTGAAACTTAGTGAATCTCCAGCATGAGCAGAGCCACTCTGCAGAAGGACCAAAGATAAATGGAAGGGTCTAAGCACAAGTACAACACTACATGGAAAACAACACTACTGCTGGTTTCTGTACTTAGTGAAACATTTGCAAGGATTGTGTGCTCAGGCACAAGCTATAAGGAATTACAGAAGTCCAGATGGGAATTTGAATGACTGGATCACCACAGCAAGAAAATCATCTATCTTATGGGGTTTGGCTCTTTAGTTAATCTCATTCTCTAGAAATTCTAGGGGAGTAAAAAGTTCAAAGGACCACTCAGACTGTGCACAGACCTGACAATGAAGGTACATATTTCTTTGATGAGGTGATGTGATGGTATTTGCCAAGCCCTTTATGTAACCTCTATCCATTCTCTAAGAACACACTAAAAGGGCTGGATTTTTTAAAAATCAATTTCTCACTAACATCTACATTTTAAAGGGAAGAGCTGGAATGAAAAATATTCATGGTATAAAATACTGTCCTTTCTTTGGTCAGGAGAAAGCTATTCTTCTGCATCTCCATTGCTGTCCATGGTATGGACTATAAGCAATCTGGACATTTGGTCATCCAGTGGACCTGGAGATTGCTAGCATTAAGAGGTAATTTGAAATTAGTTTCTTGTAAACTAGCCAGATTGTTCCTTCAGGAATTGATATAGAGCAAGAAAACAAAGAGTTTTATACACCCCATTGATATTCTGCAGGTTTAAAGCGTATAGCTCTGTAGGAATCATCTAATCTCCACTTGTTTATTTTACAAACAAGAGGACAGAAAAACTAGGTACATATATAAAAATCAGTTCATCTATTATGTCTGAGATTCTTCAAAGCTGAAGTATAAAGTGAGTCTCCTGTCCCACCACAAATCCTAAATGTCTGTTATATGAATAAAAAACAGTTATTAAACAAAATAAATAAACCACAGTGCAAAACTGGAGCCATACAAAGTTCATCTAAACTCAACATAAAAGCTCAACACTATGAAAGTCAGGTTCACAGTCCATCATAATGTGAATGAGGCCACCCTCCATTAACATTACAGGTTTGTATAGATAACTAAGCCTCTAGGACTAGCTAATATAAAGCTACCTAAAATATACAGAATCAGCACAAAGTTTAGAGGCATCTGTCAGAGGATGCAATGGACAGAGAATGTCAAGTCCTGAATAGCAGGATGCTCAAATAACATGATTCAACCTACATTTCAGTTCAATTCTTACACAGGCAGTGTATGTTCATAGATATTTAATGGGTCAGGGAAAAATGCATTCAGAAGCACCTTCACACAGACCATCTGCTTCACGAACTTCTCTTCCTGAAGTGTCTTCCCTCCCAAAGCACTTATGTTCACAGGGGAGGTGTTAGCTGACATTCACTGATCGTCTCGTTACTAAGGTTTCCACCTGAACTCATGTAGATGGCTGAGAGCAATTCTGTCTTTTGCACCACAAACAAAGGAGGATCAATGTCTTGGGAGGTGGAATTGCAGTCTCTTGGAGGTGGGACTACAAGTCAAATGCACAGTGAGGAAAAGGTCATGGTCTGTAAATTCACAGGATGTCCACACAAAGCAGTTATAAATGCTGGACCACTTAGTCACGTCAGTGAGACAAAGTCAATAATAGCAAATAATCACAATGTAATTTGTAAACAAATCATTGTAAGTTTAAAATTTTCAGTAAAACTTTTACTATATGACCATGAAAATGTTTCAGGGTGTTTTTAGGATTACGCATGAAGACTGCAGATCAGCAGAGCAGGTAGGTAGCTGCTAAAATGGAACAGATCCCTTAAAGGTAGATGTGTGTACTTGAGTCTCCCTCCTTGGTGAGTACTCTGCATGCTCCTCCTGTATGTAACACACTGCTTGTCCTTCATTTAAGTGGTTGATGCATCTGTTGTGTACATGTTCAGTGGTTTGATGATCAGGGGTGAAAAGGTATGTTTACATAAAGGCACAGCAAATGCGTTGCTATCATTACTATTTCTGGAGAATGAGGATTCAGATTTATGCTGGTGAAAACTCCAGTTTTACAACATGGAGGGGTGCTCATTTATGCAGGCCAGGCACTTCCACTGTATGGAAAATTGCTGGTCTTGAGAACTCGTAATCAATTCATTTGCCTACTGCTGAGCATCTTCTCACTGCCCAACAAGTTACCCTGCAGTCTTGAACCTGACATCACAAACACCCCATTTTCCTTGTTGTCAGTAGGACTTTCAGTAGGCAAAACAGTTGCAGGGCTCAACCAAGCATCCTAGCAAACTTCTAGTATGAACAAAAGAAAAAATACTTGGCAATTTTTTTCAATTAGTTGGCATTTTTGACCTTTTTTGTCTTCTTAAAATGAATGTTGCTGTAATCATATCATCGTTAATTTGAATAAATAGAACTTTTCTAATGTATGTAAAGTGACATGTAATATTATGACTCCAGAGTTAGTTTAAATTGTATTAATAACTGTAGTGATTTTAAGTAACTTGTTAAAACATCTCTGAAACTAATTAAAAATACAGGAACATTCCCTTTTTGTGGTTTAATGAGTACAGTGAAAGACTGAAAGTCATTTTTAGATGAGTACTTGTATTAACTGTATGACTTCCAAGTATATATAAAGTACAATAATATTTAGCTAACATTGCATTAATTACCAGTGAACAATCATAAAATTCTGGAAATGGAATGCGAATGACAATGAAGGATCTGCAAGGAATTACAAACAGAGACAACAGAAAATGCTGAGGATTTTTTTTTCTCTCTCAAATCCACTGTGTGGGAGGAGGGAAGCAGAGAGGGACTTTCCAAACTGTGGTATTTGTAAGGGGGAGTTTGTTTTGATTTTACGTTCTCTTTAATCTCAAATTTTTACAGGAGATACTTCTAAAAGCCATTCAGAAACACGTTTTTTAATGAACTATAGTCAGTGTTAATGAACATGGTTTTATGAGGAAAAAAAAATTCAAAATCCCACAAGCTGTGCGATAAGCATCCAGTATTTTACAGCTCAGTAAAAGGCAAATGGCATTCTTATTCTAACTTACAATATAGCCATAAATATCTGAAATGTCTCAAGGCTTGAAAAGTACTGTGGAGAATTTCTTTATCTGCATACAAATGATCAGCAGAATTATTTCCTTAATTATAGTTCGAGCACCTGGTAAACTGTGATCAGTGTGCTTTTTAAACATGCTAATAAAGAAAGGATTAAAATTAATCTTTAAAGCAAGTTAACTGAAAAGACCAGCCAACTTACATCTGTGAAGTGAATCATATCACAAGGAATAAATGTCTCTGGGATCAGAATAATAAAAAACTTAATAGTAGCAGTAATATAACAGTAAAAGAAGATAGGACTTCCATATCATAATAGAATGGTCAGAGAGAAATGATAAAATCTCCAGTCTTGAAACAGCCTGGCCTGCATCTTTGTGCATGCATTATTACAAATACTGTAATTTTCTAACAGTGTTTGTTCTCATACTCTCCATGTGCAGGAAGGATATGAGTAAGCAACCAAATTTCACCTGTTCTCCCTCAGCTACTGATCCACAGATGATGTTTTCATTTTAAATAATTTTTATATGTGTGGTATTTCTGCTCCTTTTTTTCATCTTCGTTAATTTATTTTGCATTATGCTGAAACATATCCTCCACTCAGAATACAGGGAGACCTTACCTGTTGACAAATCAATGGGCTGGGGCAACCACTGATGTTCAAGTTGTGCTCTTTGAGGTACTGGTGGTTTGCTGTAAATGGAAATGAACATTTACTACTTTCTCTGGTAATCACTTTGCTATGTGCTACTTGAAGTAGTAATAACCCATGATATAACAGGGGAAAAATAATCCACATGGTAGTGTAAACTGGTACTACAGAAGGAAAGCTTCTGATACGTTTCTCTGGAGCAGTAGGATTCATCCAACCTTGTTTTAGGCATCTACAATATAGTTGCCTAGGCCCAAGCTTTAAATCTAGCTGAATTAAAAGCCAACTGAAAAAACCCTTATTTGTAAGCCATGATTTATCTGACTTATTTTAGCTGTGTGTGTTAGGATGATTTAAATTATATATTCCAAGAGGTTTTTCTCCATTGATATAACAGGTCTGGGTAACCATTTCTTATTTGGTTAAGTGAAATGAATCTAAATCAGTGTTTTACTTAAGAAATTGCCTTATTGGGTACATCTGCACTGCTAAGCAGAAGAGAGCCCAGGAGCAACCTTTTCACTTTATTTAACATACTGTCTCTTTTTGGAACTGCTCCTACAAGGTTTTCTTTTTTCAACAGCTGTGCTTTACATTTAGCCCTCCTGCCCTCCAAAGTCCCTACAACACTATCCCAGAAAGGCTTTGTCTTTCAAACCGCATTTTGCTGCACCCCAGTCTTGTGACACATTATGCCTCACACTACAAAAAAATGCCACTCTGATAAAAAGCCATATAACCCTCTCATTATTTCAGACATTACAAATGCAAAAAGCACATGGAAAATAAGAGCACCTAATGGAAACACATATCATACAGGGTCCAGAAAAAAAAAAAAGCCTAATCTGCTTCAGAGAGGAAGAACTAAACAATGTGAAGTAAAAGAATCATTGCTATCTGATTTTTAGGGCCAAGGATCAGTCCCTGGCATTTTTTTATTTAACAGAAGAGACATTGTCTTAGTCACTGTCCTTAGTTAGGTTACCTATTAAATGACACCAATTTAATGTACAGCTAAAGTATCTACCCCTTCTCCAGTATTGATTCTTTTCCCTATTTTTTTTCTGCCAAAGAAAATAGGAAAGGTCAAAAAGGGTTCTGAATTGAGTTCTTTTTGTATATTTATAAATTTTTGTTGGTGGTGGTGTTATTACGATTATTTTCCATTTTACTCACCAAACGAGCTGCCTCAAAAATGTTGAGTACAACACAGCCTTCAGCATTGCTTTAGCAAAGGATTTTAATAAAGAATATTTCACATCAATCTTCAGTGCATGTGAAATCTTCCCTATAAAATAGCTAAAATAGTCCTGTATTGCACAATAAAACTAAAAAATTCTTCCTCCCCACCCCTCTCAAAACGTAATTCTGTTTCATTCTCTCCTACCATAATATATCCATCTTTCCATCATACCACCTGAGCCAGTGCCTCTTCATCCATCATACCTCACATTGCCTTCCCGCAGCTCACAAGGTCTGTGTCATACATGTGGCAGATGCCCCGATTTGGTCCCAGCAGCCCAGCCCGGGTGCCCAAGCACTTGTCTGACAAAGTTAGGACACGTGCAAGACCTTGGTGCACGTTTTTCCTCACCTGAGACAAAAGTCCAAGCAGTAAGGAGACAGTAAGGAGATATGCAGCACATCAAAGGCTTGACAGCACAGTAAGCAACACCAGTGCCCCACCATGTAGCTATTTCTGGATTTCAGGGGACACACAAGCTTTTGCCAGGTTATCCATTATTAGGTCAAAAAATAGGCAGATTTCTACAAAATTCAGTAGGACTGAAAAAACTGTAGAATATAGTAATGTCTGAATCAGCTCAACAGTTGGCACTAAAGCTTATGACACAGGCGGTTCATTAAGAAATACTGTTGTGCCGTGACATGGAGTGGGTCCCTGTCTTGGGGCCAGTTACCTTCTGATGGGTTGCAATGAATAACATAGGATCAAAGGTTTGAAAAAGCTCCATGTAGTGATTTATGTATCTTGCAACGGAAAATAGACTTTCCAAGTATAATAACATCTCTGTTATAAAAACTACTTTTCTAAATAATCTGGTGTTCTTTCTACTTCCCTGTAAATATATCAGAAATGAATAAAGAGTAAAATTCTAAAGTAGATGGGTAAAATTTTAATTCCATTATTTTATGCTGTAATTTTTGTAACAAGCTTGTAACAAGGCAACAAATGTCATATTTCCCATTTACACTGTGATATCAAATCAAAAAGTTACTATTTTATTGTTCTTTGCTGCTTCAGATTACATATATATGATCTAACAAATTAGGTTTTCATTGCTAAGAAAACCAGCCATTATTTAATCACATGTTCAAGACTCCAGTTTAATTTTCTGTCTGGCTCTCCAGGAATACCGTGGCTTGGTGTGATGAAAGATAAGTATGGAAAGAAAAATCTGAAAGACTGCTTTTGAAGGCACAACAATATTTAACCCACATGCCATAAAATCAAGTTCTACTTTATTCAAAGCTGGAATATGTTTGCATACTTGATCAGCCTCATCTCACTTGGTCTACTTTTCCATACACTAGAAACAGCCCACATATTTACATTTCAAATTACTTCTATTTTAAGAAAAATGAGAAGCAACAACGAAACAGAAAATAAAGGTCTTTGTCAAGAAATACAGACATTTTCAGCTAAAACTACATTATTAATGGAAAAGAAGACACAGAAGACAGGAATGCACCATGTAAGAATCCCAATAACTTACAAATTGCTTTAACCTCTTTAATATAACTTTCTCAGGCTTTATGGTATGTATATATGTTCCTCAAATCTGTTCCCTCTAAACTCTTAAATAAACACAAGTGAAATGAGTAACCTTAAACGACTGCAGATGCCAGCTGGCTTTGTTTTTCAGATCTAGTTGTGACAGCAATGGCTATTTTTTAGTGATTTTGGTTGTCTTGTGCTAAAGTTAACAACTGTTGGGGTACAAATCTTCAGTTGTAAACTATCATATTTTCATTTAAGCCAGTAGAGCTAGGACAATTTAATTTATCTGAGGATTCCCAAAAGTCCATAAGGACCTATTACAGCAAATCTGGAGACTGAATTAAGTCCCTAAGGTGTGTAATGAATAGATTTAATCAACTTAAAATATAAATCTCAAGGCAAATTAGTTATAAACAGTTTCATATTGATAAAGAAGAAATGAAAAGTCAAACACTGAAGGAACAAAATGAACACAACGTACTCCAATACACAGTAAAATGTAGAATTACTCACTGTTTTCCTGTCAAATATCCAATTGGCTTTGTCAAATGTCTAATTGGCAATGGCTTTAGAGGGGACAGAATTTTTCCTTTGGTTTTCAGTAGCAAATGTCAGCTCCTTCACTCTAAACTTTCCCATTTCACTTTTCAAATGTATAAAATTTCTACTATCAGAGTTAGCATATAGGTCACAGCAATGAAGTAGTTAAATCACTCTACTGGGAATACATCAATCAGATGGAGCACTTAGAAAAACATTAAACTTCTATTTTTTATATTCTCTCTAGGATATATTTTACAAGAAATTCTGTGTTGATAAAACCACTCCATCCAGGGGAAAAATTGAAGCCATATTTCTCTCAGAGTGTAGTTTTGATTTCTGGAAATGGAGTTTTGTAAATAAAGCATAATTGAGACCAAGTTATTCTTCAACAATAGAAGGAAAGGAAAATAGTCAAGCTTTCCCTCACAGTGAAACCAAATGTTAAAATTGCCTGAGCCTAGGACAACATCTTTCAGTACCTACTTAAAAAAATGTATTTCCTATTTTCTAATAATGTCGCCTGAAAAAGGTGTCATTAGTTTGCCACTAAGACCAGAAGTATCACTGCCCTCTTCTAAGTGAGGTTTCAGAAGCCCAGAGATTTTATTTATCCATCAATGAAAACTGATTAGGCTCTGGATTCAAAAATGGGAAATGTGCGTCTGGTTATCCTGCCACATAAATCACCTACCACATCACTTTGTCAGCAATGGCAATTACATGTCATTCTATTGAGAAATCTTTCCCTACTACAGAGAAGGGAGGTGGAATGGCAGCAAAGTAGGGGGCGATGCTGACAGAAACAAAGCTCCAGAAGTCATGATTGCATACTTATATGCTCAGCTGCAACTTTCCCTTTTCAAGTGATTTGAACATTCAAGTAGTATTTTTGTACTTTTTTTTTTTTTTTAAGTAGTAGAATGCAGATTGTTTGAAATTCTATTGACAGATAGAAACAGATGTTTGGACACCTTTAGGAATTAATGCTGTCTTATGAAGCTGGGTACTTCAGTCCAGAACCAATACCTTACAAATCAAAATACATGCCTCAATTTAAGCAGAAGTTTAATTGCCAGCATTAAGTTTTCAGAATTCATACTTGCATGCTTAAACTTAAACAAATACTTAAAATCAGGAGTAAGATCCAGAATTAAGAATTTTGGTCATGTGTTCTTCCTTTTCACCAAAGAAAATATTTATTTAAGGTACACACCAATACTTGTACCACTGAAAAGAACACTAGACAGTCCAAGTGAAAAAACTACTTTGTTTTCACAAAGCTCTCTTCTCATAATGTTTAAATATCTATGTCCTTCAGAAAAATTTAAGCAATGTTAGAAACATTCATCCAAATCTAGGAGGCAAACATTTTCCATTTATTCTTTCAAAGTGCCAGGAAAATTAAATTCTCTTTGTTAATAACACATGTAATTGGTGAATTTAACACAAGTTCTGATTTTTAATGCTCGACTAAATCCACTGGGAAGGCATTGTGAAAGAGGCAGACTGTGTTGTGGGGAGCTCTAATGTTAAGACAAATCACCACTGCAGCCCCATTCATGGTGGTTTCTTCAGAAAATGGCCATTTGTTTCAAAAAGTGCTATGTTACTAGATAAGAAAGAGGAAAAAAAACCCCAACCCTTGGAAACCTTGTGTCTCTTTTATTTTAGGCATAATCCTTACCCACAAACAAATTTCTTAAGTCTGATAGCACAGCCGTGTTTTCCTGCTGCTAATGCTACACATCCCACAGAACATATGCAATACATTTATCCTCTGCTTTGCATGTTCCACTTAATTTAGATTGAATACAAATAAACTGGGATCAATCCCATAGTTTCTGTTTGTTTGTTGGCTTGTTGTTTTGTTTTGTTCTTGAAGTACACCCAGGATCCTAGCAATCCCATTTTGGACAGGAGCTATATTGCCCTCAGCTGAGTGTGCTGTTTTCAGTTCATGAGATCAGACTTACAGTAATTCATCTGTGCCTGTCTCAGTCACCCTTCAGACTCTCTCATTGGTCAGCCCTCTAGAATTATTTTGGTAAACACTTTGTCACTACAAAACACAAATCATGAAACTTAGTTGTTTTGAAAGACAAGTTCTGACCCCTATTTCTCGTTCTTCTCTGTACTTGGTGAAGAAGTTTTAATCCACCCCTCTTCAGAGGAGCATATCTGAGGTTCACTTCTAAAGGAGAAGATTTTATCTTTCTTTTCTTTGTGGCTTCCCTTTTAGTCTAACTACAGAAGGAATTTAAAAGTTAGATTATGCATTTCTTCCTGAATAGGAAGAACCATTCAGCTGTAACAGCCATGAGAGGCGTTTGTTCTTTCTTCTTCCATTATTTATTGCAACCATGGAAAAGATGTATGTTAACTTTAGTTACATAGCCATTTTGCTGTTCTCAGAATAGTTCTGATTATTTTGTTACAGTTTTCCAGAACAGCCAATATGGATGCAGACTCAGTGTGTGTTAGGCCTGACTTAGAAGCAATAACAATCGGGAGCACTCAAGTAATAGTAATAAGTTTATTAAACACTGTTTTTGAATCCCTATGCATTCCAAATAACACCATGAGATGCGACTTGAGATATCTGAAGATATATTAGGGAGGATATCCTTTTATTCCAAACAAGAATGACTTCCAAGTTCCAGTCAGCAAAAAAAACCCAGGGAACTTACCTTTCCCAACTTAGATTGCAGTACTCCACTGGTTAAGACAAATAGGCTAAAGGCAAATTAGCTAGTTGGATTAATTAAATCTCAGTAAACAAGCAACTCAGAGAAAGTATGGGGGTTTTGGCAACATAAGAGATCACATACACACATTGACATTTTGGTACCCAAAAGATGTCAACCTCTTCTATGACTTGAAAGTTAAAAAAAGCACAGACAAGAGGAATTGGTGTGGTGACATATAATGGACTTCTCAACCATAAAACTTGAGTCTGACCACATTACAAACTAAGATATTAATCCATAGCAGTCAGTTATCAGTCACAAATCCACTCTAATTGTTCAGACAATATAAATGGGATTTATATGTCAGTAGCCTGAAGGTCTGGATCGTATGAAGTTGTGACAGTTCATTAAAGAAGCATTTAATATTCCTATCAATCTGTCATTTGTTTCAGGTTATTGTGATAAGAAAAGGTTAACCCAAATGAATAAAATCTCATGTAAGAAGATTTTTCTTATTTTGTAGAGTTCATCAACCCCATGAGTTTGTGCTTCAGAAAGGCATTAAGATGGGACATTAAGACAGGGAATATAAAACCATTTGTGTGGATTCAACGTGCAATGAGACCTAAATCGACCCCACCTTTACAGTCATAGAGACACTGCTGTTTTTGATAAAAATTTCAATCAAATTTAGGATGATGATCGTCCTGTAGGAGTCTGGTACCTGTTGCGTTATTCTGCTGAGGCTCATTCCTCAAACTGCCTGAAAAAGCCAAGTATTACCTTCTATTTAACACTGTATCCCCAGCAACGTCATTGATTCCTCATGGTTCTAGCGTCAAAGCAAACAATGAAAGTTTGTATTTTCTTTATGAAAAGTAAGGTCATGAAAATGTAATAAAAGCTTCTGAGGAGGAATTCTTTCCCAATACCATATTTTAACCTTTTTGAAATAGTGTTTATTTATACTTTTTGGTTTTTTCTTATTACAGGAAACCAAAAGGTGTAACTACTAAGCTGTGGTCCAATAACATCTCATCTATTGTTTTCAGAAATGTATGTTAAAGGACAAGTAATAAATAGAAAGAATTGAGAAACATTGAGTGTTCTGAGCTTTGAAAGGACTTAGGGAGGTTTTCTCTGGCAATAGTACAGGATACTTGTTTTTTCTTGGAGTCTTTGAAGCTTTCAGGTTTTAAACAGGTTAAGATTAAGTCAGAAGACAACCTGAATCCCATCTAAAACACTAATCTTTCACCCACATTCTACCAACCAGAATAACATCATCAGCTTAAAAAGATCTTTAGTCACAGCTAGTAAAGAAAAGCAAAAGTCTATTTCACTTACCAAAGCCAGTGTGATTTTTCTTAGATTTGTTTTTCCCTCTTCCTAATGTTTTAATATACGTTGAAATTAATAAATGTTTTCTATTCCTGTAAACACATGCACAAATACCACTTGTATACTTCCTCCTTTGTCAAGTAGAGCATCAAGTATTTTGGGGGAGACTTTAAATCTACTTTGAGATTTTGAGGGTTACACTGGAAATCTGTGACGTGCATGATCTTCAGAACATGCTAAAGCTATCTTGTCAACAATTCCCTCAAAGAAATTTTTCCGGTGAGAAAGCCAGTTGAAAAGAAATCATTATAGCCTGTGCTCAAACAGATACGGACTTAAGAAGAACCTTTTCACAGGAAGGTAGCAACAACTGCCTGGTGAAGAAGCTCAAGGACACCTTCTAACCTTCTTTCTGACCTTCCTCCCACGATAGCTCATTGTGTGGGCTGCAGTGGGAAAATAAGATGTTCCTTGAGTACAGGTGTTATCACATATTCACCCTGGCAACAGGAGCAAGTGTAGTGGTTGACTTTAATTATCACTGTCATCTGAAACTGGTTTCTGGCTAGATGATGCAATGCACCACACTTTGCTTAGTAGTATTGCAGAAGGCACAAACTAACTGCAAGAAAAAAAGTGGGGAGAGCAAAAGGAGGAAAGGGATAATGAAAACAGGTGTAGAAAGGAGAAAACGGTAGTTCTGTTGCCTAGAGAGATGAAACTGGAGAAAGTAATTCAAAGAGAGGGAAAGACTTTCCTAAAACATGCAGTGCACTTCATATCATGAGACTACTCACTTTTTTAGGACACCATAGCTTTCTAGTGAAAAGTGTTTCAAAAAGCATGAATTCTTATACAGTTTGTTACCTCACAAAAGCTTCCAGTGAGCAATAATCATAAAGCTAATGTAAAAACTGCAATAATACCTTTGTCAACAGAGGGAACATAGGTGTAAGAGAATGAGAAGCCTAAGAGACATATCACTAGAGGTAACATCTGGAGAGAAAAGTAATCTGCAAGAAAGGAATGGCAGGAAAGAAATAAAAATTATTGCCATGGTGAGAAAGAAAAAGGTAAGCATAAGTCCATGTCTGCCAATCTGGACTATGAATGATAGAAGTAAAAAAGACCCCATGTGTTTGGCTGAGCCTTTGCCACTTTGGCATGTCCCTATCATATACCTCAAATATTTTCATTCTTTTCCTTTAATTTTTCAGCAACACTTTTAGCATATCTCTTTGTAAGCAAACAGATAGACTTATTAATATTAGGCAGAAAGATTTTCTTCGTATGGAAGTTCCTTATATATAACCTATAAAATATTTTCTAATTCTTTATTTTCCTCCATTATGTTTATCTAGTCAGTCTTTCTACCATTCAGTCTCATTGTGTTCCCTCATTATTATTAATATTATTTAGGTATCTTCATAGATAAGTCTCTTCTGTCCTTGATCCTTCAGTTGCTTTTATCAAATTACTCCTAGCAAATTCATATTTTATCACAGTATGTGATGTACAAGTTCAATGTAATGTCATTAGCTGAGAAAAAGAGATGGTTTCTACCTGTTCTGAAATGCATGGATTCTGAGTATTCCAGGATAAATGTAACACATTTTCATTAGATAAACAGAGAAGGGAAATCTCAAATTTGCCTCATAATGCAGCACGGCTCACTGTGCTACCAAACTTGCCTGAAAAACTAGGTAAGGGTTCTGACAGCAAGTCTGCACTGAGCCTCAAGCCATCCCAGAAAGTTTTGGGGACTGTGACATGTCTCTACTTTGTTTATCACAGCCTCAGAGTTGTGCAATAGTTCCCAGCCCTGCTCAAAATATCAGCTACCCTATGTGCTGTAAGCTGCTGCTGCCCCACTGAATTCCTGCCTCACCTGAGTACTTCTCTTGCTCCAGCCAACCATATGACAGTTAGATTGTGGAAAATTCATGGCTCAGAAGTGGAAAAATCAAGTGACTCTCAAGCACACTTGGATATCAAAAGCAGATATTAGAGTACATGATCAGAACAGTGAGTAAATTTACACTAGGCCATGGAAACTTATAATCACATTTAATACATGGGGGGTTTTATGTTGTGACAGCATATGAGCTATGTTGACATCTCATTTTTTTTTTCCTAAGCTATATGTTAGAAAGAGACAGAGCAGCAAAGCAACAGAGCCTAGTGCAGAAACACAAAAAAATGTTCTGTTTCCATGTGCTTTGCATGCATCAGCTTTCCTTACCTTTATAGTGTCCTTTTGAAAGCATCCTTTCCTAAAGAATTTGTTCTTCTTTAAATGTCAGACAGCTGGGTGGCCATCAGGTAAACAGTATTTGCAGAATAAGGGGCCATATGAATACACTCAAATGACCTGTACATTTGTAGTCAGTTCTTTCTCACAAGCAAGGTCAAAGTAAAGAAATACATCACGAAAAAGGAGAAAGATTTTATATAATTTATATATAAATAGTCATTAAAAGCAGAAATCAAGAACAAGATAAAGTTTTTTGAATGAACACTACCAAATCTGACAGTAAATTTAGAAAGTGTAAGAAAAAGGGCCAGGGGACTACATATCCCATGATTGATTTCACACAAGAGTAGCAGCAATGAGCATTAGAGGGGACAGAGCTAGCAACAAACTGATCTGCAGAAGGAGGAGAAGTGGCAGTTACCAAGAAGTGGAGTTACCAAGTTATAAAGTAGGAATGAGCTAGCTAGTTGGAGTGTATGGCTGGAAGCCTCAAGAGAAAACTTTTGACTAAAGAGAGAACTAAGGAGAGTGAAAGATGATACATGTCAGTGGAGCGTAAAGGTTTATATCTGAACATATGAGCTGTTCATGCACACTTTTGTTTAGTAGTTTTCTGTCTTAAAACAGTCTCCCAAAGACTGGACCAAGAGCTGATTTATTTTTAGTTTTAGAAATATATCTGTCCATTTAAAAACAGCGGTAGCAACAAGAATAATAAAACTTCCACTGTCTCTTGCAAATACATGCGTAGGGATTTCTCTTGTATCTCTCCAATAAACTAGTCTAGAAAAACAAAGCAGTAAGCTTTTTACAGAAAGATTATTATTAGCTTTGAAAACAAACAGAAATAAATCTGATAGCAAACTATTATGCATTCTTACAAGGATGCATAATAAAAAGGAGAAAGACATGAAAAAAGCATGAAAAAATGTGGTTTTTTTCCCTGCTTCAGGGGAAATTTTTCCTACTTCACAATAACAACCTCATTCATGGAGAGAATATTGCTTCCAATATGCTTTATTTGAGCACATTCTCATTTCATGCTAAATGAATAATGCAAAATAAAAATAGGAGTATTCCCATTGGATGTTGAAGACTATTTTTTTTACCTTTTGCAAACATCGAGACTGTTAGTCTGCACAACTGCATCTCTTCTCAAAACTTGGAGGGGGGGTTCCATACCCATAGTGCTGAGTTCTGTGTAAATTAAACCCTTTCTGGCACCACCAAAAACATTTTATGTTTTGTACATTTCCAGTCGTGCTGAAAAACAGTAGGTCCTCACTTAAAGCCAGATTTGAACTTTTTTCTTTACAGCTGGATACCCTCATGACTAACCACTCAGGAGTGATACTATTGAGTTCAGTGCCAAACTCCTACAAGATGCAGATAGTGTTTTTTATTTCCTTCGGTTTCTGCTAAACTGACATGCATTCCACTCTCCTGACGGAGGCCTATTCAAGTGGTAACTGCTTTAACGGTGAAGAAAAATCATTTCAAATTAAGGTAGGAGTGAGAGAACAAACTCTCTCATAATTTATTGCAAGCAATAAGTCATTAAAAAGTTAATAACCCTAAATGGTATGGTATTTTGGTGATCACCACTGTGGCATTAAATTTAAAAATGCATTATGTAACCTGTGTTCCTAGGTTAAACATTCATGTTCTGTCTCCTTCTGCTCAGCCTAACCCTGAAACCAGCTGAGGTGGCTCCAGCACCAGCTGCCTGCCCGCCCGCCTGTTTTCCTTGGTAATGGACAGACCTCACTGATGGGGCAGGCTTAATCCACTGCTGCACAAAATCCTCAAATCTCCCTTATGCCCAGATGACAGGTAGCATAAATACGGGACATGAAGTCTGTCACATAAGCCAAATGTCTTTTTTTCTTGCTATTTCATAAGTGCTTCAACCATGCTACAACAGATGAAGTGAGGAGAGAAATGCATACCAAGCAGCAACATCAGATGAATCACAGTATTGAGTATGTTTTAAATAAATCCCCACAGAAATTAAATTTAAAGGGCATGAACTTCACAGATTTTAAATAACCATTCTGTGATACCCAAGTAAATGTTGGGTTCACAAGAACATAGGTCAGGAAAGGTCTTCAAGGGCAGCTATCAGGCATAAACACTAAATGCCTCTTAACTAACACACAAAGGACATAGCGAAAGGCTAGTGAGGATGGACCTTTTATCTTTCTGGGAGAAAGTTCCTAGTGTCTTTTTGAGGTGAGAGAAGTGGCATCAGCCAAGGTGAAAATGACAAGCTGTACAGCATATAGACAGTTTCAACACAGTGATGTCTCTGTTACAAAGTCCTGTGAGGCCTGCGCTTGGTGATTTCTATGAAACAAATCAAGCAGTATGTTTATGTAGACTTCTTTTCCATATGGTCAAAAAAAATCTTTATGTTAGGAAGTGAAAGAAAGAATGTTGGAGAAAGAATTAATGTACAGTGGTATTCAGTAAAGCAAGTAAAGAAATACTTCTCCACTTATCAAAAGTATAAATATAACTATAAAGAGCAATCTTAGCTGTATACATAAGGAACTAACTATTATGTACCCTGTTAATTTGATTTCATTTATATAAACATTGATAAGAAACAAGCGATACCCCAAAAAAACTTAGCTTGTATAAACAATGAATACAATAAAATACAGGATTATGTTCTTGTTATTATTATTGGTAACGATGTAAGGTTTTTTTATTAATGGCTAGTTGGCCACAGGAAAATGATTCATCCCTGCCTTTGGGGGGCTTGCGCCAGTGTTTAAATTATAGAACCTCTCTAACCATGCAACACTATTCTAAATTACCAGAATACATGTACAATGTCATCTGTATTTATTGAAAATACTAAAAAATTACTAAAGCCTTCAAATGACCACCAACGAAAGGATATGCCTATGGAAACACTCTCTTTTGTTACATGTCTGCTTGAACATAAAGCTTCCAACTGTATCACCCCTGAGGCAGCTTTCTGTGACATACCCTGTCTACTCATCACATACCAATGAAGACATTAGGTGGTGTTTTGGGGATGTGTTGTTACAGAAAACCATTGCTAGTTTTAGGAGCAATAAGTACCACTGGTCACTCTATACTTCCTTGGATATGACTGCCGTTTTGGGGAGAAAGACAGAGGGAGATGTCCCTCTTTTCCACAAATACTTGTACAAGGGATACAGAAAATTTAACCTTATGTCATCTGGGTGAGGCATATTCTCCCCTCCCCTCCCCTCCCCTCCCCTCCCCTCCCCTCCCCTCCCCTCCCCTCCCCTCCCCTCCCCTCCCCTCTGCTTGCCTTGCCTTTCTTTGCCTTGCCTTTCTTTGCCTTGCCTTGCCTTTCTTTGCCTTTCCTCTTCTCTTTCTTCACAGAACCACAAGAGTGGAGTACTCTTAGCACCACACAGAATCTGTATTGCATGTTGGCTGCCATTCTCCTTGCAGAGCTTACTTTGATTTTTCAGCAATAACTGGGCAAAAAACAGCCATCAAAGATCCTTAATCTTTGGCAATGTCCAGGCTGACTAAATACACACGTTCTTTATAAACAATTTTACTTCTCCCATATGCTGCAGCTTTTCTCTTAAGAAGCATTAACACTCTGAAAATCAATCTTCCCATTTTATGCTGCGGTCAACCTCAGAAAGAGTGGTTATTCTAAGTGTTTGATTCACAAACATTCTCCATAACCAACAATAACAATATCTGAGGTTTGGAGTCTGCACATAGCTGTGTGTGCTCACACACATAAATATCCATACCATATACACCTCACTTCTAGAGGTGATAGCCACATGATGTACTTCAAAGCCAAATATTTCTGATAACCTTCTGTCTGTAGTATAACTCCATGTTATGAGCTTTCACCTGAGTTTATAATGCTAGAAGCCATCAATATTTTAAAAATAATATTTGTATCTTATCCTAAAATCACTACAAATTAATGGAATGAGGCAAACACCTTTTTTTAGTAAAGTGCTTAAAGGTTTTATTTTCAAAAATGCAGAACTGTTATTAATCTGTATTGCTATCAAGAATTTGTACACACTCAAAATTATTGATGTGCTGTTTCATATTTTTGAAGAGAAAACAAGAAGGATTTTCATAGAAATAGGATGGGAACATAGATCCACTAAGCATCTCATAATAGGCAACCCTCAAGCATGTGGATTTGGTGGGACATAGGCAGAGTTCATTGGCAGGTCTGAAGGAAAATTATTCATGAAAGTATAGCTTTCTAGGTAATTCAGAAGCTTTCAAGACCATATTTGTCACTGTCCATGAATTTCAAATCTCTGGAGCTTTAAGATCAGACTTACTCTGTTGAGAATTTAATAGACTCCTAATGTGAAGATAATATATTTCATAGTCTTTTCAAAATGACTGTAGCTAGTTGCAGTCACTTAGAATTTTGCATATTAGAATAATCTCTCTGGGGAAAGATTAGTAAATGGCATGTAAGAGAAATACTCAAGGCATGCATGGGCTCCAGATCAAGTAATTCTCCTGATTATCACCTGGATGTAAAAACTAGGCATAAATAATGGCATATCACAGTCATGCAACTACGTACTAATTGCAAGCTATTCAAGAAACTGGAAAGGTTCATTTATTTTGCTATAGAAACATTTCACTGAAGACTCTTATGGTTCAAACACTGCATTTTTGACTTGCTTTAATCTATATGAGTTTGCACTAACTGAAGATATGATTCATCAGATTTGATTTCCTGTGGCTTCTGCGTCTTAGTTTTAATTTAATTGTTCAACCATAGCATTACAATGAAATAGCTGATTTATAGTAAGCTTATTACTTCTAGACTGTGTAGTTTAAATTCTATTTCCTCTAAATAGAGGAAGCCTTCTCATATAATGAATTCTCACTTACCTCTGATAACAACTAAAATCCATTAACTTCATTGAAACTAGTCATGTGCAGAACATTAAGCATGCGTATATGATTTTTGCAGAATGGATCTAATTTTATTCTCATTAAACTATAGGAGTGGTTTTTTGAGAAAGAAGGGGAAATTGGTATAAGTTTTTAAAACACACTTGTTTATTGTATTTTATCCTAGTAAGCCAGAACAAGCAAGACCAAGGAATGACATGAGTTTTCCTTTCAAGATTGTTCAACTACCTGTTTAGAAATAGAAAATAAAAGCAGTAATAAATGATAAAATGTGTTCTATTATTTAACATATTATATTAAAGGTAGGCTTTTAAAAATATGCCAGGAATTAGATTGATCAAAGATGTTATATGACACATATACACTTTGCAGTACAGAAGTTTCCACCTTGTTTGGGGTGTGTATTTTCTTGCTTTTTTATGCTAAAATGGTAAGATGTATTTTTCAATTACCTGACAGCTTTAAAATGTGACAATAATTAAAAGGAAAAAATATTGGTTTTCTTCAGGGTTTTTATGTTGTTTTTTTCATACCACAGAGTTCAGACCTAACTGCAGATCACAAACCCTGAAGTGCTACAGGCATGCTCATAAACAAAGTTTTTGGCTAGGCAGATACAGTGTGAAACCAAGTATTTTGCTATTGCATATCTTGGAGCTGGCTTCCATTATCCGTGCGTGGGAGATTTTCTTTTCCATATTATTTCACTTATTTGCTTTCCTATCTCCAAAAACCTAGCAGGGTGTACATAGGCCAGTTCATTTAACAGTGTTCATTAAACATTGTTGAGATTTTGAGCAATATTGCACATGAATGTGCTGTTGCACATGAAACTATTCAAAATGTGGCAGCCAAGTGCTCTCTGTGGAGTCATAAGCTAGGTGATGAAGGGAAGATATGAGATTCAGCTAGCCTGGAAAGACCCTCAACTGGGAAGCAATGAGAAGTTTTTAAAATGAGAGCACTGAAAAAAAAAATCATTGCAGTTTTCAAGATAGCAGAAGAATTGACAAGTAATTACTAAAGCCTTCAAGTGTATCAACACTGAGCAAATAAACAGCTTATGCTGCTCAAACAAAGTACTCAGAGTGAAAGAGGCCACGGTGAGAACTTGCTGTTCAGTGTGGTGCACGCTGGTCTCTGAGGAAGGGCAAGGCTCCCTCCTGCTCTGCTCCCTCCTGCAGAGCAGTTGGGAAGTACTTTCATTGCCTTGGCATACACATCCTGGTAATCGCTTCAGCAAGATAGCTCTACACTGTTTAATTTAAACTGATCAGGGCTCACACTTCAAAAATACACCTAGAGTAAGAGTTGATGTTGCAGATAAAGGTCCTTCCTGCCACTCATGGGAAACTGCAGAGATGCACCAAATTCCCTACTTATGTTGATTCAAGCTCTTACGTCTCCTGATGCTGCAAGAAAGGCAGCTCAAGAAAGTTCTCAAGTCTGTAATGTTGTACAGAAACAAATGAAAGATTCATTGGGTGGATGGAAAAGAAGGTAGAAGCATGTGTACCCTAATGCACTTAGCTATCCAACTTACAAAGCAATTGTACTTTTTAATTTCAAAATATTTGAACTGTCCTGGGAGCCAGGATCAGGACTCAGGGCTATCCTAAATGAACTCCGTTAACCGCAAGACCAAAGTACTTGCACTATTTTAACATTTAGTGTGTTGACAAGGTGCTGTCTTGCACTCAATAAACAGGATAGCTTGCATTCCAGAGGTGCCCGTGAGTCCCTCAGCCAGAAGTCCTCTTGAAATAACAAAAAGGAAACCACAGATTCCATCTAAATTAGATGTGAATTCTCAGATGCACTGCTGAGCTGTCGCAGGAATCTTGGTGTGGGCAAAGAGGGAGAAAAAAGAAGAACATTCTGTGACTTAGTCCAGATTTTTTTCCAGTGTTTTGGGTGGGAATATTGCACAGCAGTCTTTTAATCTCTCTGGGAAACTACAAAATTTTTAAGTATTTTTCTGACTCTTCACCCATTAAAACGTGTTTTATCAGTGCATCAAAAATCCAAAGCTTTTCCCTAGCTTCAAAGATTCAGACAGAAGTTGGAAGAGGCATTTTTACTGTACAATGATAATGAAACAAAACGTATTCCAGAACACAGCTCTAAATTACAGAAATACCACATTTGCTGCAATAAAAATACATAGTACCCCAGAAAGGAGAGGAGGGAGGAATTTTTCCAGTTACCGACTTGTGCATTGCACAAAAGTATTAATATATTTAAATTCTGTGTAAAATACCTGTAAAATGCATTGTATTTTACAGTTGAAATTTGCTATTAAGTGGAGGGATTTAAAATGTCCTTTTATCTGAAGTGATATCAGATTGTATATGAAAATCCAACCTAAAGGTCAGATAATGCTAAATGATGATCAGTCTTCCCCTGCAACCTCAGTACAGAAAGGTAGCTAGCTTTGATCTTCCATTATTTACTCGAACTGACAAGACTTTTTTAGCTCCTTGAAGACAGAGCAGGTTTCAGTTAAATTCATGTCAGGGGCCAAGGCTTAGCCTTAACCCCAGCTGGGTATTGAACTCCCAACCTTCCAGTGCAAGGATACATTTGACGCCAAGTCACTTGCTCAAGCACTGTGTCATGTACAAAGTTGCATGCTGTTATTCAACTAGACTAGATTTATCTACTCATCTAGTTTAACTATGCTCCTGCGTCAAGCCCACAGAAACTATAACATCCAATCCACTTGGAGCTGTCTTCACTTTTATAAGACACTTTCTTCCTCAACAGGTATATTGACTGAAATATTTTTAAGAAGTTATTTTCTGTGAAAGTTTTCTGTTTCATTTGACATCACCCATCATCAGCTGCCCTTCATAAGAGTATCATACTCCAATTGGTTTTAACCATTTAAAAAACGGGCTCCTCCATTTAATTCCCGGTTTGCCATTCTGAACTGATTTCTTGAATAGCCCATCTTAAAAATTAGTTTGGCACACTCTGATCCTGCTCTGAGCATTTTTGACCAGTGCCAGTTCTTCATATTTGTTTTACCTTTTTTTTTTCTTACTGTTTGCATCTAGGGTAGGACAGGTGAGATAGTTTGCTCAGGACATCCGCTTCTGAAAGACTAGAGAGCACTCCATTTCCTTATGCTGTAGCATCTGTCAATATAAACATACCTACAGTTTCAGCTTCTGCATTATGCCCCTAAACCCTGTAATATTAACAGACTTTAAATGCAAATCCAACTAGAATTAGCAGAGCTGATAAAAATGATCCTCATGATTCTCAGATTAAGTCAGATTCAGAAGAAATAGTTCCAGAAAGGCACTATTTCTTTCCTTGTTCCTTGCTACATTTAGATATTATTTCCATTTCTATCCTCCTCCCTTACTGAAATTTGACCCCTTTCATCCTCCTTCCTCAATATTCATGCTTCATAGAAACTTCTCCATGAACTCTTGCTGTGTTGTTAAACAATGCCAGTGTCAGTGAATGAAATCCTGCATTTGCCTCTGGTGTCCAGAAGAGGGAAGTTTGGCCCATCAGGGCATTGCAACAATCAGCGGGAGTTCGCCTTGTCTCAGGAAGGGATATGGTACTAAGTCCATTGACCATGTGCATAGCTGAAATGTGTAATGCACTACCACAGTCAGCAATAAAGCAAACTTTGGTCAATTATTTTAAAGAACAGGGAGAATTTATTTGGGGAAAAAGAATAGGGAGTGGGGATACTTTAAAGTCATCGTGATTTGAGTTGATTGATTGTATCTGTTTGCATTTCATGGGGCTACTTAGACAAAACCATTATCACTTAACCATTAAAGTTTTTCTATAAAAAACTGTTGAAGAGCATTAATTTGGATGTTTATAACCTATGGGCTACATTCTGCTATCTAGCTACTTGTTTAGTTCCTGTAATGTAAATTAAGGTTTTACTTGATGACAGGACACAATATAGCCTTAACTTTCCCATCAACAAGTTGTGTTTGTAGGGAAGAATAAATAGGATAAATCCTTTCATCAGTGAGAGGAGTTCTTATGCTCGGAAACAGCATTAAGTTACAGTGTGAGCTCCTGCTTTCATGTGGGAGATATGAATACCAAGAAAAAATTGTGCTGATCGTTTTTATTAAAGGGAACTATTCATCCAAGCACTGTGTTGCACCATGTCTAAGGGCTGCAAAGAGTAAAATTCCTCCCTGTTCAACTGTAAGTCATAAGCAATGAGAAAAACCTCCAAGGATACACAAAAGATGTTGGTCAGAGTGAGTAGGATCATTATACCAACTCTTACTTGGTTCAACTGGCAAAACAGAATACCGGCCAAGTCCCACAGATGCCAAGAACAGAGAAAGAAGGCTTTTGATGCACAGTCTACTCTTATGATTTTAATTTGTATTTATTTAGGAAATGTATTACAGAGAGCTATGTAGAACACTTTCACAATACTGTATTTCATTAGAGCTATGTTCTGAAGCTGATGCAATCTGGGCATGAGCTAAAAAGACCATGAAAAAAAATAATTCAATCAGTAGACCAAAAGGCAAAATGTGCTTATTCAGTGGTTTCTTAAAAGGACAAACAAACCATATTTTGGTTGGAAGCAGTGTGCAAATTTCACTTCTTATTAAAAGATTTTTTTTGGTCTTTTTAATCTTTAAAAAAAGTGGAATGGAAGACATTTATAGTTCCATCCACATGGAAAAACACAAATTCATATTTACAGCAGGTGATTCTCAGCATGTTGCAGGAAATGCTCTGCACATTTTCACACATTTAGAATAGATATTTGAAAGCTTTAATATCAAAATAGGTGAGCAGTTTTCAAGCTATTTAAATGTATCTGGCAGCCACCAAAAAGAAGACAGCAAGATTTTGTTTGTACATATACTGGGAATAACACAAAGTACTCATCAGCACATGATGTAAAACCTACTCTGTGTTTGAGATCAGACTTCAAATGGCAGCTATATGTAACTGTAGCACTAGTACCGTTCTGCATCATTCTGCAGTACTCTGGGACATCCTACAGTGCTCTGAGACATTAACAAGCCCATCACAAAAAGGTAGAACTCAACACTTCAGAGTTTCAGGCAAAAATAAATGGCTTCTGATAAACAACCCTATGGAAAATTCTGTGAATGTGTTGTTTTCCCTTGAAAGGACAGTGCTGATGATACTCGCCTAATCATCTGAGTCTGAGCTAATCCTTTCAGGATTTCTTCACAACTGATGGATATGAAAAAAGTTTCAGGACATGATTCATCTAAACCATGTCCCTCTAAAATATAAAAAAAAGAACCTTCAAGAAAACACTGAGGTCAGAGAAATTGTCTCCTGAGAGCTTCCCTCTGTTGAAGGTTTATTTGACGACTGATTCAAATTTAGACCCAGGTTTAGGTGAGATAAATGCCACCTTATGTGATCAAAAACATCAGGTTCGAGCTCATTGATCAAGATCTATGGTTGTCAAATATGCCTATTCTTCTGCAGAATTTTTCTGAGAAGGATCAAATAAACTTTCACAAAATCAGAACTGATCACAAAGATGTATATCACCTAGGTCCTCAGTTGCTATGAAAAACTGGCCTTTACAATACCATTCCACCCTCTGTGTTTCTGATAGCACAAAACAACTTTTTTTTTTGAGACCAATCTTTATTCCAGTTGTTCTCAGTGTGGGACATTTTTGCATAGTTTTAAACTTCCCCAGTCATCCAAATCTCTCACTGGCAGTACTAGAACAGTGCTGTGAACAGAAAGTTTGAAGCTCTTATAGGAGAGAACTAATTTTTATTAGTTTTATCAGTCGCAAGTAAGAAGAGCACATACAGAGGCACTTGTATTACACTTTGATGATTCACTAATTATGTCTTCCTGGTGGTCATGTCAGCCGACTGACAAACAGTGGTGGCAGAAACATTTCTTGGTGATCTCTCTTGAAGTGAGCAATTTAGTTATTTGTATTGCCCATGAGAGTTTCACCCCTTTTCCTAAAAAGATAAATTAAGCAATGGTTACTTTTTAATGCTAGCTATGCAAAACCTTAGGGGATGTTTCTTCCTTCTTGGGAGGTTGGAAAGATGCAGGCATTAGTGGTTACGACTACCTCATTAGATTTCACAGGCAGGGGAATATTAAAACGCCTAGGTAGCAATAGGCCTAGTTCTACAGAAGAATCTGAAGACCACAATCTTGGTCAGAGCCCAAGTTCATTTAAAACGCTGTCCCTGAACAAGGATATAAGTCATAGGCCAGTCAGGACAGATTTCTTAACGGAAGTGGTTTACCATAATAACTTGATAGTAGTGTCACATCCTAAATATTTAGAAAATGTAATTTTAACCAACAATGTCATTGTGAGATGTCACGAATTGTTTTGTCTAAGGGTGATTCAAACATCACAGTTAGAACAACAAAAAGGAAAGAAAAAAAGTTAGCAAGACTGCCGTCCTATATGAGACTGTTTTTTCCCCATTGGTTTTAGCATAAAATGGGATGAGGAATAAGTCTTAAATTTATCTTAAACTTGATCCAATGTCCATTGAAATCAGAGGCAACATTGCTGTTAATTTCATGGCTGTGTCTCTGAGGATTAGGGATCCGGACCTGCGGACCTGTGCTTGTGTTTGGGAAAAGTTTCCTCTCCTCAGTATCTATGTACCAGCCCTTGAAGAATAAAGGGAACAGAAAAAATCTTAAGAGCTGGCTGTCATGGCATGCTACAAGGAAAGCCAGTGATTTGGCATTTTTCCTAGTGGCAGCTTAAATCCTGGAAGCATTAAACTACTATGTTCTTTGTTTGCTTCTCCTGATAACCACTCTAGCTGTGA
This sequence comes from Nipponia nippon, assembly GCF_047370975.1. Lineage (NCBI taxonomy): Eukaryota > Metazoa > Chordata > Aves > Pelecaniformes > Threskiornithidae > Nipponia > Nipponia nippon. Next base: position 52,599,398 of record NW_028262336.1, on the reverse strand, counting down.
CTAGATGGACCAGTCAAATAACAAGTACAGCTCTGCTTAGGGCTGTGAAGCCAAGCCAGCTAGCAGTAACTGGGACCCTGTGTCCATTACATTACTTACAGTATTTATATTGGGTATTTTCCCCTGACTGCAAAACTTATAAGGCATTATTAATATTAAATAGATAACCAGTGGAAAGTAATGCAAATTGAGAGAAAAAAAAATCCCTACAAAGTTCTGATTCTCATTTCAGTGGCCTATAGCTGGGCCACAGAGTCTTGGATCAAGCAATTCAAAAGCTACTAAAATGTTTAAAATTGTGTCTAAGAAGTAAATGAAAAACAAATGTTAGGTATTTCACTATGGCTAGGTAATTCACACAAAACTTGAAACACATTTAAAAGGTTACATAAGTTTATCTGTATATATACATTACAAGCACAGATTCCCCCACCTAAATATTTACATCCTTATGATATAGTATCAAAGTGAAAAACCTCTGGACCTTTTGGAATTGCTCCTTACTAAATCTACAAATAGAGTTATTTAATTTGTTACCTATCCTTCCATTATAACAGAACACTGTGTGGATGCTGCCTCCACACTCATCAGCTCGCGGTGAAATACTGATAACCAAATTAGTCAAGGGTATGCTAGGAACTCCCAAGTTTTTGAAAATTTGGTCTGTTCCTCAGGACAGAAATGTGAGTTCCATGATAGGAGACTGAGAAAAGAAATAAATATATCACAGGGCTGCCACAAACAATCACTGCATTTAATTTCTCAGACCAAGTGATACATACCCACACAGTATGTGGAGTCCATGCTGGCCTGACTTGGTTCAACTTCTGTTTGGCCATTCACTTTAATGGGATCAAGTCTTAATTTTAGAGACATTGTATATTCAAGTGTATTCACATTTACTTCAGTAAACCTTTGTTTCTGTATAGCACCCTTCAGTCAAAATGGTTCTTGTCCTAAAGCAGACTTCACAGAAATGACAGACAAATAATTTAAAAATGCTGCTCTCTCTGAATAAATCCATAGATACGATATCAGAAATGTAAGTTAAGAAACAAAGATTTGGGGAAAATCTAGAAAAAGTTATCAGGGAAGTATTTTGTACCATTTCTATCAGAAGATGTTTGGATATATTTGAGTCACTAAAAAATCACATCACAGAATTTTTTGTGCATTTTTGCATGCTACTTTACAATTGGTGCAGAACTAGTCACAGCTAAGAGCCCTAAATAAATCTCAGCTAATCTTCTGTCTGCATAAATTAGTATACTTCTATGAATTTGAATAACACTACAACTATTTACTTCATTTAATGGTCTTGTCTATTATTACTGGAAGATAAAATATTAGGTTATTATCCTGAAAAGGACATGTTGCATATGATTATAAAAATGTTTTTTTCTGACACCTCAGTTGTCGTTTTAAGTTTTCACTTCATGTTCTTTACTTCACTTCAAGCTTTCCAATATAGTTTGGGGAAACATTCACAGAGAAGGCATTACAGTTTCTCTTGATTACATCTGTTCTTTAAAAAAAAAGTCTGACAAAAACAAGACGCTTTGCTTTTCAACAGTTACCAAATAGCTGTTCACAGACAAACTCATCAATTATCTTGAAAGATCACAAAGGATTACAAAACCATTCAGGTTGGAAGGGACCTCAGGAGGTCTCTAGTCCAACTCCCTGCCCAAAGCAGGGCCAGCTCTGGGGTCAGACCAGGCTGCTCAAGGCTTGGACCAGTTGGGGCATGAAACCCTGCAAGGACTGAGAAGGCACAGCCCCTCAGGGTGACCTACTCCACTGTCCTCATGGGGAAAAAGTTTCTCCTTATACCCAGGCTGAACCTGTTGCAACTTGTACCTGTTGTCTCTCGCCCTCCCACCCCTCACCGCTGTGAGGTGCCCAGCTCCATCTCCTCAATGACCCCTCGTAGGTGCTGTGGGGCCCTGAAGCCATCCCTTCCCGAGGATGACCCAGCTCAGCTTTCCCAGCCTTTCCTCATGGGGAAGTGCTCCAAGCTCCCCACACTGGGGGTCTTCCTCTGGACCACATAATTTCCATTGATCAAAAAAAGTTCTCTTGAGGAAGTTGAATCTTTCCTTTTCCTATAAACAGATATTTAGAAAAATTATTTCAGAAGTTGTCTAAATTTCTGTGAGTCCAGCTTCATTCACTTAGGTCACTCAAAGTCAAGGGCCTGTAGATGTACACAGAATATTTAAATACCCAACTAAAATATACAAAATTTTTAAACTATAGTTTTACCTTATAAACAACTATAAACTTCAAAACTACATCCATCCCATTCCAAGTACAAAACTACATAAGAAACTGGCTGCAACTGCAAATTACACACATATACATACACTGTGCATTCTCTCAAAACAGTTTAAGATGCAATATTATTTCATTGACACTTCTCACAGTTAACTCTACCCTGAAGCTCTTCCTTTCAGTTCTGAATCCAGAGAGTTTTTGCCACTCCATTATAAATAGCTAGTAATTGAGCTAACTGTGAAAATGCTGACACAACATCAACACTCATGGGATACAGCTAAAATGAGAAAGACCCTGGACAGTTCAATCAGTGCCACTTGCGTATATGAATTCAGTCCCTGGGGACCTATATGGTAGCACCTAACTGTGAAATATATTTAAGGACCCGCAATAGAAATATCACTTGAGAAAAATGGAAAACTCATGTAACAATAACAACAGTTAAATAAAGTGAATAGTTACTCCTATCAGTACAGGGAAGTCCCTTCTTGTCATTGGAAGTAATTTTTCAGTCATTAGTGCTAATAGGAAATAATAGCAAAAGTGTGTTTTTTGCTGTCAAAATTCAAAAGGATTCCCATGGTTGGGTATATATTGATTCACCTAGCAGTCTTTTTTCAGGGGCATACATATGCAAGCAATAATGATTTTGCAGGGCAAAGACTAACACTGATTTATTACCAGAGCTCAGAGGGCACTGGTGTTAATGGAAACGTTTACAAGAATGAAGGTCACAAGGTCTGGTGCTGTGCCAAGAGCAGGAGTCTCTTCTCTTCCTCGATAGACCTGCAGCTCTTTACTGCAACATTGTGTTGAACTCAGCAGGCCAGGGTGTTGTCTGTTGTGTGTCTCTGATCCTTCTTCCGGACCAGTTAGCAGACACATGTTGGAAGGCAGCTAAAGCACCTTTCTTTGTCCGTAACATAAACACTGACCATGGAAATATTAGGGGATCTGTGGACAGCCTCTGCTTTCTGGGCTGTGCTGCTCCTGTCCTTGTTAACTGTGTGAAGGGTGAGCTTCAGTCTTCAGCATCACCTACATTTACCCTGTGAAGTCCACACTACCTGACCTGAAGTGTGAGTCAGTATCATCTTTTTTGAAAGTTTCCTTGCCCGGAAAATTAATGGTCCAGTGGGAAATCAAGAAGTTTAGGCTTAAGCAAGGAGCTATAAAGCTCTGGGACAACATCGCTTTTGCAGTTCAAAGAGGAAAGAGCAGATGGGAGAATCTATGCTAATCTTCTTTCCAGTCCTTGTAACTGGTGATAAACATGGAAGATTGTCTTCAGGCAGCAGCAAACGTCTCAAGTGGTCTTTCAAATTTCTCTCTCAAAGACAGTAAATTCTGCACCTTAGCCAAGTTTCTTTCCCTCCCAGAAGTGACTAGTGAGATCAGATAGCTCTGTTTCTGATAATCAACTTCAGAAATTTCAGCTAGACTGAGAAATTCTGTGTAATAAGCGTTCAAGTACAAGAATAATATCTTGAATCTTATCATTATAAGACACCCTGTGAAAAAGAGAATCAGTGAAAGGAATATGAATCCCTCTCTTTATTCCAGCACAACTCATAATATTTTCAGAAACTCTTACTCTTAGCAGTAAATTAAATTCTATGATTCAAAGTATCTAGATACTAGCAAATACTTGGTTCTGATGTTTACAGCACTTGAAATAAAAGTCCATTAAAATAAGCCTGCAATTTAGATGGGCAAATTAGAAGATGCAAGAAAAATTAGAATATTGTATTGTGGTCACTATATATAATGGTATAGTGTTTTGGTACACTTTTTTTTAAATGGCATCTCACTTGCTGTCTTTATTTACAACACAGTGTCTTATTATTTTCTGCTCCTATCTGAAGTCCTTGAGATGAAGTACATGGAATATATCACTCAGTTTCACCTTATTTGAAGGCAGGTTTTCTCTCTGAGAAATATGGAACAGTTCAACTTCACATTTTACAGCAATATTTTGTATACAAATTGAGTTAAATTTCTCAGCATTGGATTATTGTCAGGAAAAAAATGTAGTTCTTTCTTTTTCTTTGAAATGCCCGCAGGACATTTCCACACTTGCAATAGGTTAATTCATGTAATACCTATGACAGCATCATTGAGGCTGTTTCTATCCAAAGTGATGGTGCCCATGAAGCTACCCTAGATTAGGGCTCTTTTCTGGGGGAAAAAAAAATCCATTTACATTCTTCTTAGGACTTATTTCATATAAACAGACAGCTGAAAAAAGCACATATGATAAATTATCAAAATGGTCCATCAATTATATGACACACTCCATCAAAGTCAGGGGATGATTTCTTGCTGGTATAAAGTAGCCCAGAATTTCAACCATGATTCTTCTATTTCTTCACAACAATGTGAATTTTCTAATGATATATTTATGGCACACTCAAACAGGACATTTTAGCAGGTGAAAGGAAGAAGACACATGCTTCCTTAAAACACATCTTTTTGGAATTGCGTGTAATGAACAAGTTATACTGTTGGTTGTGATATATTTTTCAAAAACATTTATTGTGCTCTTCAAAGCAGTTTGCCAACACAAACCCACGGTTGCCAGTAAATTTGATAAAGTTAATATTTAATAATGTTCAGATGAACTGTTGTATGATACATGCTTTTCAGACCTTGATGTTCTGAAAAGCTGTTTCGGATAAGTCTAAAGAGAATGTCTATAATATTATATTTGTCAACAGAGAATGACATAAAACAGTTAGTCACAGCTCAAAAAATGGCAAGCAGAGAGAGTGTCAAAGTCTCAAAAAAAAATTTCAGAAGTGAAGAAACAGAGCTAAAATAATATCTCCTATTTTAAAAAAATGAATTTGACTGCCATATGAATGAATCTGAAATATGCACAAAATATTATTCACATTTTCTGAGGCTGAAAAAATATTTGTTTAACATTTTCTCTCTGTTTAGTTTTAATTCTTCCCCAAGAATATTTGTAGAAAAAAAAACGAATCAGTGACATTTGTGTGAATGTGTATTTAGGTACACTGTTTTCACAGATAGCTCCTCAGAATCACAAAAAGAAAGCCAAAAAAAGGTTTTGAGAGATTATCTGCCCTGTTCCTCTTTTCCAGGTTAGGAGAACCTGAATGCATACCATTCCTCCTATGGCGATGACCCTGCTGACAGCCTAGGAGTCACTTTATGATGTCAGAATTCATATAGTCAGAGACTGACCTGTGTGTCACTGACACTCTGTCACAAAAAGGTTTAAGGCCATCCTCACTGAAGACATCTCACTTCACCAAGCTTCAAGAATAAGCTTCAGGATAGACTGAGAATATGAAATATTGACACTAATTATTGTAGTGAAGAGTTTTCAAATAACCATGGGTTGAAAGGTATTTGCAAAGAAACGTTTTGATTAATGCATTTGTGAATATTTAAGTCTGTTCTCAGCTGTGAGGAGATACACCTTGGTAAATGCATTGCTGTTGTATTCATAGTGCACTACAGGGTTGGCAAGATCTATGTTTTCACTTTTTCAAAAAAAATGTATCAATATCCCAGATCCCATTTTCGTGAAAAGGAAACTGGCTGTTGGTGGGCTCAGCATCAAATCTGGTTTTGTTAGATCTATTCTTAATGGAATTGTATGATATAAAATTTGGTGTTCATAAAGAATCTGATAGTTTTGTCTCTTCAGGATGCCTTGACGAAAAAAAGTTAAGGTACAGAAATTATATCCAAAAATGGACAAAAGCAGTTCATTCTTTTTAGAGATGAATTACAGAGAGAGGAAAAAATATCTTCCTTCTATATGTTAAAGCAACACTATACTAAAATACACAAATATCACAATATTCACATTATTAATAGCATTATCAAGTATTGGAAAATATGGAACATCCCTATGCCAATGACCTTAAAAATCAATAGCAGCTTCCAAATACGCTATGAAACTGTCATTATATATTATGTCAAAATCCAGTTTAAAAAAAGCCAATTTTCTGGAAAAAATTGTTAACTAATGTGTTCAAGGAAAAAAGAACCAGTGGCAATTAATGTGTCATTGCATATCACACATTCCATGACTATTAATAGAAAACCTTAGGTTAAATTATGGCACATACTCTTTTTGCAAACTTTAGCCATAGCTTGTTACATTAGTGTGATTTTAATAGGAGTTATAATCCTCAGATTCATCAACAGAAATACTGATGACAAGTGTGTCAACTGGTGTTACTTAAATGTTGTAAACAGTTTTGTTTAGGTTCAAAACTAATTTCCTATTGTCGGAAAAACGTAATAGAAATTGAAGCTACACTACTCACATGTTTCTTTACTAAAACATAGTGGGATGGGACTATTATCATGGAAATTAAATACATGGAAAAAAAACCATGGAAATTTATCCTAAAATATATCCTCATACTTTACAACTTAAATCTGGAATTTTTACTAGATGATTACTAAACAGAAATGACATTAAATAATATTAACAAAAAAGGATCATGAAGAAGTTTAGCAAGTTCCAATTCAAATAAACCTCTGACAAATATGAAATTTTATAGTAAAATTAGAAATCATGGACACAGAAAAACATAATTTCCTTAGCAATCATGGTCACAGTCTTTCTCATTTGTTTTTGACAGTCCTAACTCAAAAATGTATTGTCATTCTTCAAAGAGGTCAACATTAGTGTTTATAAGGAAAACCCAGTTTATATAGCTTACTTGAGTATCCAACAATCATATATTGGGTCTTATTAAAGGTCATTATGGAAACTGAGTACTTAATAAATGAGAATCAAATGTATGCACTGATTTATTGATGGCTACAGTGGAGAGAAGTTACCAGCAGAGTTGCGTATGCATCTGTTCTGGGGTACTTGCTACTCAGTTCTGAGTAAATTTGAAGTGTAAGTGTGGCAGAAAGTTGTATTTCCTAGAAAAACCTTGGCCATAACCATAATGAGGAATGAGTATGTAAGCACAGAGCATTAACAATACATACCTTCTCTGAAGGGGTTAGTGTACACTAACACTCGGCATAACACATCTTTTTTTATTTTTTGACCAGATGGGCTTTTAAACTGCCATTATTATTCACAACATTTGTCTTGGCACTCAGGGAAAATAAACCACCAAGATTACACAGCACATAGCTGAAGGAATTAATTCATAGAGATCTCCTATAAGCTTCATAGTTACTGAGCTGCTGAGGGACTGGGCGTTGATGCTAACTCCCTCTGCTAACGCATTGCAATTGTATTAAAACATATTTTATTGTGACCTTCCATGCCCTTTCTTTCTTTTTTTTATGTATCCCACTTCACCTCTCAGTGACCTTTTGACTTATTCTCACTCTTCTTACTGAATATTCCTGTCTGTTTTACAGAGGTTCAACTACTATTTTTTTATTTTCCATATTTCTTTGCCTGAAAAATAACCCAAATCCCAGCTTAAGAAGTACATGTATTGTAGAAACAACTGCCAAAACGCTCTAATTGACTCCAATGTGCATTGCTTCCTCAATTTCCTGACAACATGGAAGGTTTGGCAGTGCCGTAGGTGCAAAATGAGAATAGCAGAGCTAATAAAAAGAGCAATTATCATTGTTGTAGCTGGCCACTATTGAGGTCATACTTCCAAGAACATCAGCAGCAGCAGCAGTGGACAACAATTTATAGATTGGTCTGCAGTCTTCATTTTTCAGTTTTACTTAAGCTTTATGAGAAAATACAGTACAAATAAGGCTTAACAAAGCATACCAGTAATCCACCTGGGTCTGGAAAAGTAATAAGTGCTAGCAACATATTAATCTTACAGAAGGAAAAAACTAATAAGAAAGAAAAGAGTCTCTGCAAAGTTGAACCACTTACCCTGACATTTTAGTTTTATAATAAATATTCTTTAGCAATATTGTTTGATTGGACATTGTCATGCATTTTTTTTTTGCTGCCTCAACTTAGAATCTTAAATAAAGATTTAACTTTACAACCCTGGTGGAGATGTCATTGTTGCCTTCAAAGTCTGTCATGATTTATAACCTAGCACCAACTGACTACCCATTTATTATATTTCTGTGTTGAATTTCTTCTTGTTATTCAGCATTTTAGTATATGTAGAAAAAGCTGACTTTTCAAGACAAAAAATGTGATACTTCAGAGGGAATTATTTGGAATTTGGGGAGTTATTTTCTTGTTTATTCTTCTCCTATTATTATTTTAGGTCCTTTATCTACTGCAGTTAAGGTGTATAAGCTTCTAAGCAGCTTTTTGTTTATTTTGAGCAAATACTATGCCTAGGTTCTCAGACAGAGCCCAATACAATCAGCAGCCATCTCACCATTGACTTCTGGATCCAGAAATTCCACATGAGATTGCCTTTCCTTCGGGATACCTCAGACAGAAATAATTTCTTAAAAACCTGCTGGACTACAATTTCCTGTGAATTCCTTGTCTCCAAACCTATTTTACTCTTTATTCGTTCTGCCAAGTTGGATACCATATTATTACTCTGGGAAATGGCTTGCATTGCTACTCTTCAGTGTGACAAGACCCAAGTGTTCTGTCTGCATTTGATGCTCCCTGGCATTCCTATCCAGAGCACTCCTAGGTTGTGTTTCTGCTGCTTATCTTGAAACGATGCCACATTGGTACCTGTGGTATTGATCTTGCCTCCTGCCTTCAACAGCAGCAGAGCACTGGTCTGGCAGCACTGCTGCCAGTGTAAGTTATGCTGCAGCATCTGAAGGAATTAATCACTTCACTCCTCGGTCAAGTCATTTAGACACCTATCCAGCAAGCCAACCATATTCAGCAAAATTTAATTTAAGATTAATTATAAATTTAGATTTTGATCTTTAAATGAGATGAAAGTCTTATCTGAAATTGGGCCTTAAAAACTATTTTTATGTGCCATTCAGCATTTTTAAATACTTATTCAGAAGAATTAGATCAGCATTTACCTAAATTGAGTAAAAATGAGACAGAATTACACAATTGTGATACACTGTTATCTTCCCAAATTACCCTCGCAGGTGGTTACAATAGCAAAGTGCAGATATACTCAAACTAGTTCATTTAAAACTTCAAATTAGGGGACAGTCAACTGGTGCTCAACCTAAACTGAAAAAATCCACTTCAGCAGAATAAATTATCCTCTGAGCTCTGTTCTGCTGTGAAAGCAGAATGCAGTTCAGAATCAAGGAGACACAGTGGCACCCATATGCCTCTTTAACCCCAGGCCTTCCTACAAGCCTCCAAGATTCAAGAGATGCCAAGACGATGGGAGAAACACAGAGACCCAGGATGATCAGATTCTTCCAGTTGTGTGGCTTGCAGGCTTCCTGCCCCCTTCCTGGTGCTGCAGTATGTGACATTTTAACACTGGAGCCAGACAAAAAGAAATGCTGCATGGACACTGCAGAGGAGTACAGAGAAATGCTAGAGAGGGTTTTGCATTTGTAATCTTGCAGCAAGATTACACCCTTGCTGTGCCTTGTCCTTGCTCTTTACATACACAGGCTATAAACTTCTCTGAATGTTAGCTGCACAACACAGTGTTTCCTCATCCCACAACTTAGCAAAACCTGACAGGGATGTGAACTGCACATACATCTGCTTCTGTTCCCAGTTTACCAGTAGCTTAGACTCTGCCTCTTGCAGTCTCTGGGTGTGGGCTGGATGAGAAGTAAAGTGCCTTGCAGGCCTAATGAAAAGTTCTTTCTCACTCCCCTTGGGCTGTGCTGAGTTGCTGCCCAAGCATGGTACTGTACCCAGGGGCATAGGAGGTGGCTAGAGCACTCCAGCTGCACAATGTGATACCTCCTCTTGCAGCGATTGCTCTGGGCAGGAATGGCTTCTGCTCTGGCCTTTCCACAGACCTTCCCAACTAGACCCCTGCCTGTTGTTGAGACATTGACTGAGCAACACTCACAGCAGTTCCCAAAGTGGGTATCTGCCCTAGTTTTTCAAAGCTTTCTTCCCTCATGCTCCTCCAATATGTAATTTAAACATTCATGTATTTTCTGTCTCATCTTTCCTCCTGCAGTAGCAAATATTTATTTCCTTCTAACATGCATGATTGCATTAGGTGGTAAGAAGAAAAAAAGAGGCACAGGAATTTTCATTTCCCTTCTAAAACACACCAAGAGAAATCTTCACTACATCAAAGTTTTGGGGGACTTTGTGATACAATTTCAGAGCTGATCTGGAAGCGCAAAATATTCTATGTACCTTTGAACTTAAAAATTAACCTGATGCAGGTTTTTTGCTTCAACATTAGATGAGTTTCTCCTGTAATAATGTTTCCAGGAAGTAAACTTGGAGTCCCCCTAATAGTTCCTGAAGATTTGGAACATTAAACTACTAACTGCAAACATTTGCACAAAGATGTTACAGATGACATCAAATGGGTTGTTGATCCCTGTACCCAAAACACTTTTTCAGTGCACTGTCTCAAAGACAATTTCAAGCTCCAAAAGGAGATCTGACTTACATATTTCATAGATACAGCTGCAAATGAACACATTTTTACCTTGTGTGAATATTCCAGAGAATATTAACATTAAACTTCGCACTTAACTCATAAATATCATGGAGTAGAACTTACTTTAATTTTGCCCCAGCCAAGGTTTAGCATAGGATAGAAGAGTTTTAAAAATTCTAAAATACTCTCTTCTGTCTTTCTTGAAATTTCAAAGAGGCCCTTGAGAAGTTTGTGTAAGACATTGTAATATATAACAAGAATGGTGATACATAATGCCTTCTATCATTTCTTTTGAGGTCAGGACCATCTCTTATTATATGCTTGCACATTGCTTCATACAAACAAGACCTGATTTCAATTACAGTTGCTAGGCGCTACTCTAATTACTCATAATGGAATCAGGTAAAACATATGCTTTATGGAGTTTCTACAGGTTTAGTTAATGGTATATATTAAATATTTATATGAGCTCCTTTCCATATCCACATAGGTAACAACACCATAAATGAATACCATATGACTCACTAAGTTTTTTCAGTAATTGCTGTAACATAATACTCCAAATGCTGTCTGTGTTTCCAGGTGAATCTTTGTGCTGAAATTCATTTGTCACTTGTAAGGAATGAGCATGTGGGAGGCTTGGGTGTCTCTGATGGGGAACAGCAATCCCTTCTACTGAACTGATGCATATTTAGGAACCTACATTGTACTGACTTTTAATAGGACCTAGGATCTTCAGTCTTTAGCCCTCAAAAGTATTTAAGGACTTAGTGGAAATTAATCAAAGGTAGTTGGGCTCCTAGCCACATGTGAGAAGCTGTATGTAAGTGTTCATGTTACTCCTGAGGATAGGTGTTTGAGGGATTGTAAAAAAAAAAAAAAAAAAAAAAAAAAGCAGCCCATACTTATTATTGTCTCCTTCCCTTAAAATGCAGCTTTCCAGAAACCTGTCTTATATATTAAGTTTGGTTTTTAGACCTTTGTCCAGAAAGTAAAAAATCTGGGTTTAGTACCTGATTCAGCCTAAGGCTACTCAGATCTCCCACCTCCCAGTTCCCTGTCTTTTTTCCTGAATTAGACATTGCATTAATTAAAAAACAAAACCACCACCACCAAAACTCCCACAACCTTGGCAACAGGAAGCAAACTCAAGCGCTCTTGTACCTGATCTGAACACTATTACAACACTGTTGATGCTAGATGCCCCAGCTCTGGTGAGAGTGCTCTAACTGGATGGAGCATCATATCCCTTCTTGCATGCTGATCCTGTAGCAGCAGCTCACTAGTATTAGCTATGCAATGACATATATTCCCCTCTCTTTTGTAATTTGCTGAGAAGAATCTTTTTTTCTTTTTTTGTGAGCTTTCAATTGCAGGGCATAATGTCATGGATATTGATGATGTTTTTTGAAGTGACCAGACTGAGTTTGATTTAGAGGATTTGGTTTAGATCTAGCCAGATTTAGATGAATGCTGGGAAAACAGCTTTTGAGGACAGGCAGCCCTGGTAATGTATATACAGTTGAGCTGCAGGTGCAAGGGGAACTCAGTTGCCAGAGGGCTTCCCTCATCAGGGAGTTACTGAGGAAAGTTTCTCTAGATCATACTTTTCAATGCAAAAACCTAACACTGTTTTGGATTTGATCATAAGTCACTAAGATATTATTACCAGAGTTATTGTATCAGACTCAGAGTGCTTTCTGAGTGAAAAAATATTGCTTTTATTTCTCCTCTGGAATGCACATATGATTGCCTTTACTCAGTCTGCTGTCTTCATGCTACCACAGCATCTTTTTCCTTTCCTATTTACTCCCATATGGTTTGTTAATTAACTTTTCTTCGAAACTTATGAAAAATGTTCTCCATATTTGCTGAGTCTTTTACTAGCAGTGTTCTCTCTTCCTTTGCCAAAGTATACATATCTTAACAGGTTTGAAATAACCAATTCGTAGTGTTAGCATGTGGTGGAATATCTGATATACTTGGTACACAATGCAAAAAGCAATAAAAAATTATAGTTTAAAAGCTGACAGCAGATAAATAGCTTGTTTTGTTAGAAATCCTCCACCTTGATAAAAAACATAATCTGCTTAAGACACGAAGAAATCAAAAGTTAACTTTATATCTCACCTACATGAATATTTGTATCTCATATTTTGGTGGATTTTTTCTGTATGGCATTGCTAGAAAATACCTTTAAAGTCAAATGTCACATAAATATAGCTAAAAGTCTTGTTAAATGTATTAAACCACTTGAGGTTATACAGTGAACAACGCTGTTTTTCTGGATTTTGAAGCCAGTCCGACTTTTGGATGCATAATTTGAATGGAAGTATATACTAATTTACATGTAATTAACATTGACATTTTGCATGCAACGCTGATACAGTTTTATGCCTCTTTTGGTTACCTGTTGTAAACAATCCTATATAGAGAGCATTCTGACATAGAGTGGAACATACAGTGCATCTCTTTTCCACAAAATGCATATCTATTTTTTGTGATGAATCTACTGCCATCAAAGAATCATGAACAGAAATGGCCACTGCTTTCCTTTGGTTCTACTGGGGCTTTGTACTTCTATCATATGTTTCCCCCTATCCTTTTTGTCATTCATACTTGGGTGAAATGAATACCAAATGCCACTAAATATGAGTGGAAACCTTTCACATTTATTCTGAAGTGGCTACAAAGGGTACAGGATAGCAGAGAATCAGACCAAGATTAAGCTTCTGTTTAGCTAGCTTTATAAATTCAAATGAAGTATAACTTTTTGAATTGAGAGAGAAAAGGACATTAAAATAGACTTCAAAAGAGGGAAAAAGTGAAGAAAAGTTAACTCTGATTTGGAATTTCTGTTATTGCAATTGGTCTTTCTCGCTATGAATCACACTGTTAGCATATGTCGCTCAGAATAGCCCTGCTGATAGCAATGGAGCTATAAGATTTACATCAGCTTAGGATGTAACCCAGTATTTAAGTGTAGTATCTGCTTACAATTAGCCATGAATTACTTTACACAAACAAAGCCAAAGACATATTATTTTAGTTTCCTCCATAAAGCTCCTTTTGCTTGCCTATTAACAGATGCCATGTATTTCCTCTGCCAAAATTGATGTTATATTGGCAACAGAGCAGGGAATCATACATTTAAATTTCCTGTAAAAACACTACTCCAGTTAACTTCTGGCCACTCCCAGAAAGAAAATACTAGACAATATGAATATCAAGCCAGACCCAGTATGGCAAGCCCTACATTTCTAAATACTTTTCTTCATTTTTCGTAATTCACAAGTATATTGAGGACTGTTGGCAATTAATTTTTGTGGAGCACACAACTACAACTTGTCCAGTATAGCTAGTGTTCAGCTAAAAGTCTTTTTGCTCTCTTCTAGCTTTCAATAGACACCAGAATAAAACTTAAAGAACACAGTTCAGTGGAGAGAGATCAAACACTCAATACTTGCAAGAGGGGAAAAAAAGAGGATACACAATTCTATCCACTACTGAGATCAAGTAACAAACACCTGGTTACGACAGGGAAAAAGAACGTCTCTTGTGATTTCTTCCTTTACACCAGAAAAATGCTGAGGCCTGTCTCAGGCACACTGTGACACCAGCCAATCTGGCTATTAGCACAACAGTTAAAAGTGAAATCATAAGTCTCTTGTGTTTCCTTCTTTTTCAGCCATAAAAAGGTGAGGCTTGGCTCACGCTTATATCAAACACTACATTTAAATATTGTAGTTTACTTTCTCTTCAGGGAAATCACCCACCAGGGTCACCAGGCTAATCACAGCTCACTTTAAATCATTGGAAATGGGGAGAAAGTAGGAGTGAGAGAGGGAAAACAGACCAATATATTTAGTGATGTTTCCCAGCTTTGTAGCTTATTTTCCTCCGAGAGCTCTGCGTGCTTTGCAGCAGCTTAGAGAGAATGATTCCCTGTCCCCTGAGCTCCTATTTAAATAATTCTGAGCCAGACGCTTTCTGAAGAAGTTTCACAAATTCTGTTTTCCTTTTTCCCTGTAGTTCATTTATTCTGCTTTTCTTTCTTTTCTTCCAATGTGGTGTCTCACTGTCTGAGTTGTGAAAGCCTCCCCTCCCACTTCTTAGAAGTGGGAGCATAGCAACTGAGTGACACTCTATCAATAACCACCCTGGCTGCTATGGAGCTTGTTTCTTCCTGGCTGGCAGGGGTAGGAAAGTACCCAAAGAGATTACAACTGACTTGCACTTTGAATGAGATACGGCAAGAAACTAAAGTAAACTAAGTTAAATAAAATAAAAGCATTGATCAACTGAGACAACATTTCCTTCCAGCGTCTGCTATTTATACTGATCCCAAGTATTAAAATAGCCTTGCTCCAAACTGTTCTGAATTGCTGAATGGCCTAGATGAAAATAAGCTTTCTAAAAACATACTTGGTATTTCCATCATAACAATTGCAATGACAGTTTTGTCTTTTTCTTGTGGACAATTACTAATTATCGTCTTGGTCTAGAAACACAAATGTCTCTTGAGTTCAATCTTTTCCAGTCCCACACAAAAATGTCTACCTTGTGCTGTGTTGTAGTCCTTGTCTCATTCAATATCATTCTGCTGTTGCGAGAAATAACCAACAACTACTCCTCCTTAGTAGGGTATGACATCACAGTGTGTCTTGAGGCTGTGAATCAACATCTCATTGTCAAAACAGACAAGAGACCAGTCCACAAGCCAAAGCAGAAGATTATGCTGTTATTTTGAATCATGAGCTTCCCAATTACTGCAGTTGGCTCTAAATATATGATCCATTAAACACACATTCTTTAGCCTAAAGTACCCTTTGATGTTTAACTGGAAGGGATTTTTATGAATGAATTATGACATAATGCATAAGGGTAAGCTACAAAAATGAAAAATGGCATAAACTTAGCAAAGAAAAGAATGTAGGAAATCTGAACCCACTGACAGTCTAGATTCACTTCTTTTGTCACTATCCTCTGTTTGCAGGATCAGGCTAAGATAAAACCAAAGTAGAATGTTTTCCAGACTTCAAAGATTTGTTCCTCATTTAGAGAAGGAATAAATGATGTAAAGTGAGAGATTTTTCTCAAGAGTAATCTCTACCGATGCTTTATTTCTTTGAAGTCAGAGAGCAACAAACGTCATACAATCAGCTTACTCTAGAAGAATTCTAACACACTACATCTTACCCTGCCTTTGGATTAGGTTTCTGGTACATTTCTGGCCTCTCTGGCAACTAACCATATCCCAGACAATGCTTGTGCATTCAGGGTTTGTTCTGGATAAGCAATTCAAAGGTTTCTACCATGTTTGGGGAGAAATTTTAGGTGTGTGGGTATGAATCATGGTTTGCCACTTAGCCTCATAGCCAGAGAATTGCTTATGACCTCTCTCATTTTGCAGAAAAGATGTGGCCTTTCTCTCTTCAAGACCTAAGAAAAATCCAGTTTAACTCTTTTCTTATTCTCAGTCACCTGACTTTTATATTTTGGGAAATTCCTACACCAGAGTCTTTTCCCCAAGGCAACATGATTTTAAAAGTTTATTCCAGATATCTGCCACTCTTCAAGGAGCTTAAATCCCTTTACTGCTCTGTTATACCACCTGACTCCAAAACAGCTTTCTCCGTAATCACTTTTTATAGATAAGTCAGAGAAGCGCTGTCTGGTTCCTGCTTCTTTGCTTCTTCAGGTGTCAGATGCCATCTCACTGTCATACACAGCTCAAGGGTAACTGTTTGCAGAGTGTTTTACCCATCCAAATCATGTCATGATAACACAGCAGAGAGAACTATTCTCCTCAAGACGGGCAGTCAGCTCCCACCTCAGAAGTCACCAGAAGTTGTGTGACCATGTTTTCTTGAACACAAATTAGAAACTAATACAATAAATGGCAAAACTTTAAATAAAATGGCAACTTACAGGAAAAAAACCCTTCCCTTAGTATGTTTCAAGGGAACTTGTGTATCAGAAGCATCCGTTTTTACTTCCAACAACCATACACTGAATTATCATAACCTTCAGTTTCTTAGTGAAAATGATGCTGAAGTTAATATGTTTCAATATATTTTACATTAATTCATACAACCCATTACATGTACAGTTGCTTTAAACAACTTTTCTGAATTATGAGTGCCATAAAGAAAAGGCAATTATTTTTTCACGGCAGCACATTTTGTTAACTGAAAGTAAATAAGCAAAACGATGGCAATAGAAAGAAAACAAAACATAATTAAATTGATTTGAATTTGAAGTTTAGCCTTAGTAGAATTGATATTTAGCGGGTCTCTGCAATCTGCCCAAGTTTGTTTATACAATATTCTTTCAAATGCTGCATTTGAAGTAATAATAAAAAATTCTGTACATAATAAATTCTGTAAATTCAGTGACATTCAAAGAAGTCGGATTAGGGGATAGACCTGTACTCCATTTCCTGTGCAAGATTTCTGAACGACACAAACATGTGAGTGCATGTAAACGCACACGCACACACACAAAAAAATCTCAGTATAAAATATTCCTTATATAAATCATCCATACCTGGACTTCTGTCAAGACTCAACCCTTCAATAGTGTTTATGACCTTCTGCAAAGTTAGCATTTTATTCAGAGATACAGCTAAATCTGGTTAGATTAATTATGCCTGCTGAAATCAAAATATGAAGTCAGGAATATGAGAACCAATATACAGCATATCTTTCCATATTGCATCCTTTGCCATGATAGTTTTAGATAAGATTTACATTCACTAATTGTTCATTTATTTTTGTTGCTATATTTTACCCGTATGCATTCTGTTATAAACTTTGATATGTATGAGATCAAGTAATTTTGACTTTTAGCCTGTATCATGAAAAAAAACCCAACTTTGTTCTAACGCTCTTCTAAGAGAAATGCAAGCAGTATTCAGTCACTGAAGAATGGATTCCTAATCATGAAGATTTTGGTTTAGCATCATACATCAGTTTTATCCTTAAGTTCATTTTACAAAACACTTGTTATTCTTTTGTGTGAACAGTTATCTATATAAATCGGAAAAGGAGTAAAGCTTTTTTTTTTTTCCTTTTCTTGAAAGTTAAGCTAGATTAATAGTCAGGATTTTCTCCATTTACATGCTATTTTGCATCTCACAGTCTTCTGCATATGTATGGCTGTCCTTATACTAATTCTTGCTACCTAGCTGATCAGTGCAAATCATGACCATATGCATTCTGGAAATCTTTTTAAGATGTTTTAGTCAGTTATTGTGACTTGCTGCTGAAGTGGCACCATTGCATTCACTGTCATGAAGTTCCTGATCCATGCAGGGATACACTTCACCCACATAAAAACATAATTCTACTTTGTGTCATGACCACATTGTCAAATCTGTACCTGTCATACGTTAGGCTAATGAAAAAAAATGTCTTTATAGAGATAGTGTTAAGACTGCAGTAAGTATATGGGATAAAAATCATTATTAGACTTGGAACAAACTGAGTATGTAGGTAATATTTACAGCATTTCTTTCAGATAGACTACATTAATTTGAAAACACATTCCAATTTCTTTTACTTTTTTATGGTTGAAGTCTTTTCTTCATAGAGTTTGTTCAGAAACATTGGCTCTTTACAAGTACTCTATAAATGCAAACTGTGTTTTTGTGAAGAACGGAGCAAAGCCAACTTTGTTGAAATGATTGAAAAGACATTTCAGTGGCTCAGTATCCATTCCAGATCTCTAAGTAATTCTGGCCAGGTTTTTATGTTGGAAGCAGTAGTACAGAATCCAAGGAAATTTCTATCCCTATTTACCCACAAGAGTGTACCACATAGATTCAAATGAGAAAGTACTAATGAACTTTAATAGCAGTCCATATCTTTTTCCAGTTATTCAGCACTGTCTCTGAAACTATCTTTCTAGATCTTTCTCAGTGGCTTGGGATTCACAAGCAATGTGAGACCTAAGGGTCTCCTCAGGGCTGGACTTCTGCCCTAAATGTAGGTTGATGATCCTCCACCAAAAATCCACCAAAAGCTCTCAGAGGTAGCTATGTGGTTCATAAATTGAGCTTGTTAGCATGTTTCAGAGCTCTTCAGCCAAGAATCAGAAAATTGACTGCATCTTTCAGAATGGGAAGAAGAATCATAATATAAATTAATGTTCATAGTGCTTTTACTAGCATAATTCAGTTTCTCACTGGAAATAATCATAGAATCACAGAATCACAGAACAGTTTGGGTTGGGAGGGACCTTTAATGTCATCTAGTCCAACCCCCTTACTATGAGCAGGGACAATTTCAACTAGATCGGGTTACTCAGAGCCCCATCCAACCTGACCTTGAACGTTGCTAGGGATGGGGCATCTACCACCTCTCTGAGCAAACTGTTCCAGTGTTTCATCACCCACATCGTAAAAAATTTTTTCCTTATATCTAGTCTGAATGGACTCTTGAAACCTTCCATAGTGCCCTGCCTCAATACTGATAAATATACAGCAATGGCAATTTTCTTAAGCCTTTTGAGCTCTGCTGAGAAATGGGTAGGTAAAGAGAAGGTATGTGGATCCCAGCAGTGACCCAAAATACTTTGGGACACTGACTTTTTTTTGTATCTTTGCAAGCTTTACGATCCAAGGGTGTCAGCCCCTTCTTGATAAGAAACACTTCTTTTTAAGGATAGTTCCAATAGCTAATCCAGCAACTTCAAACTGATTACAAGGTGTCCAGGACATTGGGCTTATTAATAATGACATCTTAGAGTATTGCTGAGACAATATGTCACTTCAGCTCCACAGAAGTGACATAGGAATGTTATCTTCTTGATTTGAATTTCCCCATATCCTTCCCCAGCTCTGTCATACCTAGTCCCAACAATTACTTCCAATTGCTTGACCTCAGAAAGTGAGACCATTTCAGAAGAATGTCATGCACAATTTACTGCTCTGTTTCACCTTTGCACTCATTTTTTCACACATCTGTCGTTGTTTCCCAAGGTGTCCAGAGCCAGCTGGATGTACACAGTTAAAATATATTCATCATTCTGTAAGTATTAACAGTCATCAAGATCCCGAGACAAAGCAGAATTTCTTCCTCATTGGCTAACATCAGTTAAAAATGGCAAGGGCCCAAACCGTAAGGAATGAGATGAGCAGATAGGAATTATGGAAATCTTTTCATTTGAGTCCAGATTTCAAAATTTTAGAGCGTAACAATAGGTATACATCAACACAAAAGAATGCAAGGCGCAGTCTACCAAACACACATACACCTATCCCATGCCTAAATCCAAAACACATTACTGTATACCAGTTAGAGCCTCAGTAGGTACCCAAGTCCCAGAGTCACTGTGCACTTGTTTAGAAAGCCAGTCTTTTGTGGAAAAGGATATTTACACCACCTGCCTTTAGGAAACTGATTAATAGGGCTAAATCAGGAGATCAGTCTTACCAGTATCCATACGCAGACACTGAAAAGAAGTAGACTATTCCAAATATGTTCCTGCCCTGAATCACCGTATCAAGGAAAACAAGGTAAAGTGAAAGTTATGCATCTAAAATTACGCTGTGAGGATTCCTCACAGCAATCAAAAGGAACGCAGCCTAAACATGTGGGAAAAAAATGGTGAAATTTCTGATTTTAGAAAAATTAGATTGGGTGAAATGGAAAAAAAAAAACATAATTTGGAGTAATTTTATGGTTGAATATGAGCCTCTGCTCTTCTTAAAACTGGCCGCTGTACCAAACTTCTGGTGAGGAACTTAACAGCAAATCTTCTAGACCTGATTCTGTAGTGCCTGCATTTTCTGTAAACTTTGCCATTTGAAAGTAGACCGATAGGGGATAATACAAAACATGGAAAAAGACAGAGGAGGGTTAAATGGCTACAGAAGAACAAAATTTCTACTAACTGTTACTTAAAGGTTGCCCTGGCTCTCCTTTGAGTCTCATTAATGAAATAAGAAATGTATTTTTACAGGTGTGCAACAGCACAAAATGAAGAAATTAAAATATTGGCTAAAACACCATGTCTTATTCACAAGGAGACACTTGGTGAAGAAAATCTGTGCATTATAGGAGGGGAAGGGTGGAAAGTCAATAAGGATTTAAAATCCCCAGTGTACGGGATGATCCAGCATGGATAATGAGCTTGCCAAGCCACTTTCCATCATTTATCAGCTGTCCTGGTCAACCGGGGAGGTCCCAGATGACTGGAAGTTAGAAAATGCGACACCCATCTGCAAGAAGGGTCAAGAGGATCCGAGGAACTACGACAAGGTGACCCGCTTAGTGGATGAGGGGAAGGCTGTGGATGTTGTCTACTTGGACTTTAGTAAGGCCTTTGACACTGTCTCCCACAGCATTATCCTGGAGAAGATGGCTGCTCACGGCTTGGATAAGTGCGTTCTGCACTGGGTTAAAAACTGGCTGTACGGCCGAGCCCGGAGAGTGGTGATGAATGGAGTCAAATCCAGTTGGCAGCTCTTCACAAGTGGTGTTCCCCAGGGCTCAGTACTGGGGCCAGGTCTGTTTAATATCTTTATCAATGATCTGGATGAGGGGATTGAGTGCACCCTCAGTAAGTTTGCAGATAACACCAAGTTGGGTGGAAGTGTTGATCTGTTGGAGGGCAGGAAGGGTCTACAGAGGGACCTGGACAGGCTGGATCGTTGGGCCGAGGCCAACTGCATGAGATTCAACAAGGCCAAGTGCCGGGTCCTGCACTTGGGTCACAACAACCCCATGCAACGCTACAGGCTTGGGGAGGAGTGGCTGGAGAGCTGCCTGGTGGAAAAGGACCTGGGGGTGTTGGTTGACAGCTGCCTGAACATGAGCCAGCAGTGTGCTCAGGTGGCCAAGAGGGCCAATGGCATCCTGGCTTGTATCAGGAATAGTGTGGCCTGCAGGAGCTGGAAGGTGATAATGCCCCTGAACTCGGCACTGGTGAGGCCCCACCTCAAGTACTGTGTTCAGTTTTGGGCCCCTCACTACCAGAAGGACATTGAGGTACTAGAGCATGTCCAAAGAAGGGCAACGAAGTTGGTGAAGGGTCTAGAGCACAAGTCTTATGAGGAGCGGCTGAGGGAGCTGGGGTTGTTTAGTCTGGAGAAGAGGAGGCTGAGGGGAGACCTTATTGCTCTCTACAACTACCTGAAAGGAGGTTGTAGCGAGGTGGGGGTCAGTCTCTTCTCCCAGGTAACAAGCGATAGGACAAGAGGAAATGGCCTCAAGCTGCGCCAGGGGAAGTTTAGGTTAGATATTAGGAAAAACTTCTTCACTGAAAGGGTTGTCAGGCATTGGAACAGGCTGCCCAGGGAAATGGTTGTCTCTCCATCCCTGGAGGTATTTAAAAGAAGGGTAGACATGGTGCTTGAGGACATGGTTTAGTGATGGACTTGTCAGTGCTAGGTTAAGGGTTGGACTCGATGATCTTAAGGGTCTTTTCCAACCTTAACAATTCTATGATTCTATGATACTGATTCTATGATTCTATGATTCTATGAGTGAAATCTCTATCTCTGTAAATGAAAAAGCTTCAATGTGTAGTCTTTTATAGTGGTTGATGAAGGAAGAATTAACCTTATCGGACATATATTTTCTTTGCACTTCCTATTTTTCTCTTAGGCTCCTATGGTGTTCTATTTCTAACTGTAGATAAATGCTGTAAGGGTTTTCCTAGCTGCTGACAAGGGCTACATAGCAGGTCAAATTATCCCTTAGAAACACCCAAGTGTCCTTCACTCAAGAAGACATATTAGGAGATTACGCACCAGTATCGTGGCTCAGACTTACCAGAAAATGACCTTCTGAAGACCTGTTGGATGAAGTAATTCCAAAATAATCCCTTATTTGCTTTAGAGGATACGAAGCAAGTTCGTTCATAGAGATACAGGAAAGAAAGATGTGTAATTCACTGTTGGGCTGAGAGCTGGGCTGCTGTAAGAAGTTCCAAATCTGTGGATTGTGGAGACTATCTTTTGTGCTTGTTCACACACATATACAGATTAGGCAGGGTGTTGAAAAATAATGTAACTTCCTATAAATAATTCCCAGCACTGTGTAGGACTGATTTTAGATGCTACATCTCTGAGGATTGGTAATATGTTGTTGGTAGTAGTCAAAATGATGGTAGGATGACCATCGTCTCTATATGTCCCTATTTCTGCCCTGTATGAAATCTAAACTGATTGCTTTCATTATGCTGCCCCTTATGACCTGTGAATCACATCTAGTGTACACTTATGACATAGGATTTCCACCTTAATTTTACAGGTATTTGTAATTTTCGTTGCTCATTAGAAAACAATTAAAAAAAAATAAAGTTAGAAGGTTTTGTAGTTCCTTCCCTGACTTTTTGCGAGCAGTGTCTATTCTGTTAGTGTCAGGCAAGCACATCAGATCTCAGTGACCTGTGCTTCACAGCAGGCCCTCCCAGGTACGGTCAGGTACTACACCTCCCTATCCTTCTTTCCAGAGGTGTTTATAGATGTTAAGACCAAAGGATGTCAACTTCTAGCTTCTGGGAGATGCAGTCTCTGATTTTCATGTGGCAGAGAGTCCTATACGCCCTTGACACTTTCCTTACCTCTTTCCAAGCCAACCCCAAGCTATTTATTTTTCCTTTACACTTACTTTTTTAGATTCCTGTTTGCAAAAGGAAAGATACCAACATTTAAACTGTTTTACACCTGCACTAAGTTCTCTGTCAGCTGCCAGTGTTCTTAGAGCAGTTTTGGAAACTGCCCTATCTGGGGTGCTTTGCCAGCATAAGGTATGGAGACAGCCAGAGCTCTCTGACATAATGGATAGTAGCAAGAAAGTAAGAGGTGAAATGATTAATTATCATTCCTTACAATAAAAGAAAAATGGGTCTTCAAATGAAATGACAGGTTTAAAATGGAACATAATTCAGTTACAGAATTCACTGTCACAGGATACTACGTGGCCTACATTGTAAATAGTTTCAAAAAAGTAAAATCCAAAGATAAGTTTCATCAGTGGCATCCAAATAGAGCGGGCAGAATGTCACCACCACTCCAGAAGTGTTTAAACTTCTGATAGCCAGAAGCTGGGTTCTATGGTTCATTGAGCAGAATCAGCAATTCAGGGCACTGAGCTAATGGAGCTTCAGTCTGAACCAAGTAGAAACACTTCATCTTCTTACCTTTTATGCTGTAAGATAGGCAACTAGTGTATTCTTCATTTAATAGAGTTACTGGGCTGGGCGCTGGCCTCTGGCTAAGCGAGTCTGCTTTTACCTTGAAAAATGCTTAATTACTGCATCAAATCGCGAATGTGCAGTGCAGAAGTGCAGTTTGTGGCTGGCACTGACTACCCATATCTGTGTAGTACTATCAGCCGACTCACATTTCTGGACTGCCTTCAGTCTCTCCTGTTGGCAAGCTGTGAACACTTCGTACTTTGCATAGCCATCAGAAGCCTACAGATTTGTCTGTAGGCATCTACATTTATGTAAAGCAGTTAAGATTTCCTCAGTTTTTTAAAAAACTCACTTTATTTCCACATTTATTGCAAAATATCTCTTCTTCAGCTGATTTAAGTTGCTGAATCCTCTTCTTTACCTGCCTGTTATATCTTCACTGATTTCTTGTAAGGTTTTATGTTCTGATCTGTTACACATTTGTAAGTCAGCATATATTGTTCTGAGTAGGACATAAAATGCTTCTGCAGTATGACTTCTCCTGTCAATCCACAGCTATAGTAAGAGCAATCTCTTATTTTCTAATCTAAAAATCAAGGGTCCCTTCTTTGTCCACAGTGTAGCAAGACAGAAAAAAAAAAAAGGAATATATTTCAAGTGTTTCACTGAATAAGCCATTACCTTGAATAAGGCTTTTGTAATGCCAGTGCACTGTGACTCATGTAATTCAGATCTGAAGCTAATATGCTGTTTGAAAATGTACCCGCTGCTGAGATGATTCCTAAACAGGGAGGCAGAGAAGTGATTATTAGATAGGACAAGACATGAGCTGAATTACTGAAATGTGCAATAAAGAGATCTCAGCCTCTACAATTTGCCTGTCAAAAATGAAGCTTTTAATCAATTTAATCAGTGTAACAATATATTAGCTCAGCAGCCTGCCATCTCAGCATGTAATTTTAACTATAAAGAACATTCTACAAACACTATAAAGCCCCAAAGTGCTCTTTAAAAAAGTCTCTAAAACATAAACAAGGTTTTTAATAGCCTGTGTCAGCAGGACTAGAACAAATCACAGGAATGCAATGGAGAAGCTTTTTCTTTTTTTTTCCCCAACAAGGATTCTACAGCCCTTGCTAGATAATCTGACTACACTCCTCATTCTTTTGTGGAGACAAAATTTAACTTGATTTGTCATCTTCTCTCCAAATTCTTACTATTTTTCATGCCTCATGGAACTACTTATACTAATCTTCATTAGTTCTTTCAGGGTGCTGAAATCATCCATTCTTAATTCCAACAATATCCTGGCATACACACTAAAACACAAAGGAATGTTATAAAACAGTATTAAGGGCAGTAAAAAATTTCACTCTCAAACTGCCCTGTCAGAATAAATTTTCATAGGAAAGTATTACTGTGTATTATCAATAAGTTGAAAGAAGGTGAAATCATCATTTATATTATTTTGTTGTTTTAAAACATTTCTATGAAGTAATTACTGTAATTAACTTTCCCTCGTGTTTTCAGTTTTCCAGTGACTCACTGTAAAAATTGCCTCCCCGAGCCTCCCACATGCACACAAGTCACCATATAATTGAAAGTCAAGAAAGCTAATGGATCAGGCACATATACAAGAGGACTTGACACAAAAAATGGCACATATAAACACATTTTTCTGTGTAACCACGAATGCTTGCACTAGTATTCTAATGCAGTATGGTCTGCAAAATGAACTTCAGGTTCACATCATAAACACACAGTTCTCTATGTGCAGGCGACTATGTAAACTATTTTCTGCTCTTCTACCCTCCAATGCACCTGGCCTACCCCACAATTATAGGAAAGGATGGTTGTGGCTTTGACCTTCTGTGATGCCTTCCCTCTTTTGGAAGGTAAGCTAGGGAGCAGTGATTGAACCTTGCACAGGGATGGAAAAGTGTTCTGCGAATTGCTTTTCCACGGAGCTGAGAGTGCTGAAGAGCCTAATGCAAACTAGCCCCTGAAGAAAACTATTTGTATCTTTGTTCTGTAAAAGGAGAAAATTAATTCTTGGTCCTCAAAGGAGGAGACAACATGTGTAAAAGGCCAACAGCTGCAACATCACATTTGAATCTTAAAAGTCTATCAAACTGGAGAAACAGATGTGAATTTGGAATAAATTTAAGGACATGTCTCAGTGCACCAGCAATAGGGACACAGAAGGCAGCAGATTAAATCCCAGGACTGCCATTTATGCCTAAGCAAAGCATATATGTAAACCACCACATTAAAGAAGAGACACTTTACAGCTCTGTGAACCAGCCTAATCAGCAAAGGGTTTCCCCCCAAATCAGTACTTTTCAGCTTTAATAGAGATGCTCACAAAAGAAAAAAAAAGTTCATGGAGGTAAAGCACATCAGGCCATATATCAAACTCAATGCACAGGCCACTTTGAAAAAGTACTCTGCATATCTATATGTAGCAATTGCTCTACCTGTAAAGCGCAGTGGGATCCTGGCATGTTTACCACTTCATATTTGTTGTGCAAATTGATTAGCTGCTTGGAGAAATCTCCGATCTTGTGATCAGTTCTATAAAATGGGATTTTCTGGGGTTGAGTGAATCCCTGCTGTTGCTGATTTGCAATCATCTATTAAGGAATAATATGCATTTCATTTTCTTAGTTCTTTCTTATGTCGTTCTTATCATATGCGTCCATGTGAGAACGTTTGTCAACATTGGTGAAAACAGCCAGAGTGAATTTAATTCCATGGTATCTAAAATCCCTTTTTTTAAATTTTCTGTGGCTAGCAATGTGAATATAGACATGTATGTATGTATGTACGTGTATAAGATTTTGTGTGTGTGTGTGTGTGTGTGTGTGTGTGTGTGTTTTGTTGCCACTATTTGTGAGAACTCTAATGCAATAATTGTATCAATAACACAATAACTGCATCAAGTGTTGTAGCTTCACTGGCATCAGCCGTCTTGAAATGACTTTGATTTCCCTCTTCATTTCAAATGTTTTAGCTGTCCAATGGAGGAATAATAATTATTACAAACAATTTTGGCTTTTTTCTGTTGAAAATTGTTCATTGTTTCTGTTGGAAATTGTTAATGTATGTTTTAAACTCTATTCATGGCAAAAAGATACAATCTATCATCAACAAATTTATATGCCTTGCATGTGGATATTTCATAAATTTTAATGAGGTTAAACATGCTAAATAAATCATTGACTTCAAGAAGTTTGCATGGTCTAGTCCTGTTTTAGAGCTTTGCGTTGTAAAGTAATAAAGACACAAATAAAGTTCTGCTAATAGCCACTATTATACAACTGAAATGGGTAATCAAACCCCACAAGATATTTCCTATTCATATGTTGTATTAATTTGATTGACCATAAATGATGTGTTAGGCCAGTCAAAATAGATCCCATAGCATCAAAACCACATCTGGTAGGGAATTCTAATATTCTAGGCACTATATCTCTTGTAAAATAATCCTTCTATGTCTATCAACAGCTAATTATTTTAGACAGCTAATCAATTCAATTATTAGCCAAATATTTCAAATCCTTGGCTTGGTAAATCTTCATTTACTGTAACAAAGGGTGCAGTTACACAATACATTCTCTCTGGTGGAGAAGTTAGCTACAGAAGTCCCATTCCCCCCTCCCTATTCTAGCATTCATTCTCACGCTAATTCTTTGTTTGCCATGCTTAATAAAATTGTTTATGAGGCCACATTGTAAACCAGGTCACTTAGATTATTTTGATTTCAAAAAGAAACACAGAAAAACTTTTCTACATTCCAGCTTACAGTGCAGAACCAGTGAGAATACACATGATCGTGATGGAGGGCAGAAAAGTGTTCAGAAAAAAGCATGTCTAGATTGTGGACTGCAAACAGTCTAAGAATATCGAAATTCATTTGGCTCATTTCCCAGAAGAATGCTTTAATTACCTGCATACAAAATATCTGGAAAGAGCCAGATGTCAGCTTGGTAAACCATCAGCCAGGAACACAGGGCCAACACAACTGAGAGACGATGGCTGACCGTGGCAGGTCAGTTTTCTGGTAAGACTCCATGCCCTAAACTCACACAGAATTTCCCACTTTTTCATTCCAGTCACAAAATATAAACAAAGCCAAACTTGGCAACAGAGAACTGAAAACACAAGTCTCCTTGTTTAAGTCAGTGCCTAATTATGAAAATGAAGGAGTTGGGTTTGTTTATTTGCTCCTTTACAGATCTTTTCTTTCTTCTGGTGCCTTAGAGGTGGCCAAAACAGCAAACACATTTTTTAGTTTAATGTTCCCTATTAACTGTAATGGCTCCCTATTCATGATCTGGCTTTTTAGATGCTACCTATCGGAGGACTGAATTCTCTCTTCTTTATCTGTGGTGACTAGGTGTTCGACTAAATTTTCTTGAGTCACTTTTCTAGGGCCAGGTATATAATTTTTGGATATTTTCTGTTCAAACGCCTAAGTTTCCTCCTTGGATTCTGCTCAAAGCTTGTGGTATTCTTTGAAAAGTTCAAATGGAATGAGTTCTAGAAATGAAATGTCTCTACTGTTAAAGAAAAAAAAAAATCCAACAAACTAATCACTGTTGAAAGACATTAAACATTTCAGAAGTTTTCTGGTTATTATTGAAATAATCTTAATCTTGCAGCACAACTTATCTTTCACAGTCACACAATATCTGTACCTGCACTAGTAACATTTAGCTCCCTGTAGACAAAAAAAGAAAGGAAGGAGCTGCATAGTTTGATTCTTCTGACCTGTTTTAGACATCAGTTCATATAGAAACATAGAATCGTTTAGGTTGGAAAAAACCCTTAAGATCATTGAGCCCAACCATAAACCTACCACTGCCAAGTACACCACACGTAAGCACCACATCTATATATTTTTAAATACCTCCAGGGGTGAGGACTCAACCACTTCCCTGGGCAACCTGTTCCAATGCTTGGTAAACCTTTCGGTGAATAATTTTTTCCTAATATTCAATTTAAACTTCCCCTGGCACAACTTGAAGCCATTTCCCGTTGTCCTACCACTTGTTACTTGGGAGAAAACATTGATCCCCACCTTGCTACAACCTCCTTTCAGGTAGTTGTAGAGAGCAATAAGGTCTCCCCTCAGCCTCCTCTTCTCCAGACTAAACAACCCCAGCTCCCTCAGCCGCTCCTCATAAGACTTGTGCTCTAGACCCTTCACCAAATTCGTTGCCCTTCTTTAGACATGCTTCAGCACCTCAATGTCTTTCTTGTAGTGAGGGGCAGAAAACAACATAGTACTCGAGGTGGGGCCTCACCAGTGCCGAGTACAAAGGGACAATCACTTCCCTGCTCCTGCTGGCCACACTATTTCTGATACAAGCCAGGATGCCATTGGCCTTCTTGGCCACCTAGGCACATTGCCAACTTATATTCAGCTGGCTGTTGACCAACACCCCCAGGTCCTTTTCCGCTGGGCAACTTTCCAGCCACTCTTCCCCAAGCCTGTAGCATTGCATGGGGTTGTTTTGAGACAAGTACACAACCCAGCACTTCTCTTTGTTGAACCGCATACAATTGGCCTCGGCCCTTCAATCCAGCCTGTCCAGATCCCTCTGTAGAGCCTTTCTACCTTCCAGCAGATCAACACACCCACCCAGCTTGGTGTCATCTGCAAACTTACTGAGGCACACTCGATCCCCTCATCCAGATCATAGATAAAGATATTAAACAGAACCTGCCCCAATACTGAGCCCTGGGGAACACAACTTGTGATGGGCCGCCAACTGGATTTAACTCCATTTACCACAACTCTTTGGGCCTGGCCATCCAGACAGTTTTTTACCCAGCAAAGACTACACCCATCCAAGCCATGAGCAGCCAGTTTCTCCAGGAGAATGCTGTGGGAAACAGTGTCAAAGTCCAGGTAAGCAACATCCACAGCCTTTCCCTCATCCACTAAGTGGGTCACCTTGTCATAGAAGGAGATCAGGTTAGTCCAGCAGGACCTCGATTTCATAAACCCATGCTGACTGGGCCTGATTCCTGGGTTGTCCCATACGTGCCGCATGATGGCACTCAGGATGATCTGCTCCATAACCTTCCCCAGCACTGAGGTGAGACTGACAGGCCTGTAGCTCCCTGGATCATTCTTGTAGATGGGCATCACATTTGCTAACCTCCAGTCAAGTGGGACCTCCCTGGCTAGCCAGGACTGCTGATAAATGATTGAGCGTGGCTTGGTAAGCACTTCTGCCAGCTCCCTCAGTACCCTTGGATGGATCCTATCTGGCCCCAGAGATTTGTGTGTGTCTAAATATACCTCTTTACTCCTCTTTACTGACTGTGGAGAGTATATAGAGGTAGAGGTAAAATACACTTTTACCTGGTCAGATGAAACCTACTGTAATACACATGGCTCCTATGCCTTTGTACATTCCTTGTTTCCTTAGTATGTCCCACTACTTTTAAACAAGTTTTGAGCAGCTACATGACTATTAATCTCATAAAATTTATTTGATATGAGCAAAGAGAAGGAAGACAACAAATCTATTTTCACTTTCCACTTGACTGGATTCTGCATTCTGATCTCCTAAGGAGTTCAGAATACACCCTATTAGGCCCATTGTTAGAACATTAACATATATGTCTTTAAAGAACTATATGTCTTTATATAGAGAGAATTAGATAGGTTATATATATATTTATACTATCTATCCTTCAAATACTATCGTTTTAAATGCAAAAAATCCTATGTATAAGAAACTGAAGTTTTAAGAACATTAAAATTACACTACACTGTAGCAGAAAATAAATCTGTATTAGGCTGATTTGTTAGCTTGCTTTTAAAAAAAGGCCCAAGATCTAATATACTTGCAGGAAAGACTGTTAATCAATATTCTTCAGTGGTTCAGGATATCAACCTTTATATATTCTAAACATCTTTCTAGGTTTTTTCCTGTGGGTATTCATGAGGAAACTAGTACAAAAGGTATTATAAACTAAATAGAAGTCTGGTAATTAATGTGCAAATGCTCGAATTACTGGACATTAATTCTTTGGAAACGACAGCTACAGCCAAAAATGATGTGACTTACATGTCAGGGGCACCATGATATAGACAAAGACAAATCTTCAAATTAAGCCTCCCAACAGTAATATTCTAAAAGCCTGAGACCATTAGTTTTTCCTAGGTACTTATTAATCCCTTTAAAACAGAACTGGTGGCTTTGGTTTCAATCCCCCATATGCACAGAAAACAGTCAGATTCTTAATGTTATACATGGAAAGACAAAATTAAGAGGGAAAAAAAAATGTTCCTTTTGCCTTAAAACCTGGTAATTAGTACATCTTCTGTAGCCCTGCTGTTACATGTCGTCCCTCTGACTTCTTAACGTTTTATGACAAGATCCATTTATCCCACCTACCATTCTGTTGCAGCGTTTGAGTAGAGAGATTGGTTCTCCTCACAGGAATGTGGACACATCTGTTTTCTGAGGTCCTGCAGAGCATTATACTGAGCTCTGTGTGGATCTCTGACGAGTGGCCTCACATTCACTGTCTGATCACGAGCCTTCAGCTCGTTTAATTTATAACTGTTCTCTCAGTTCAAGACTTTTCTGTCATGTCAAATCTTTCCATAGTATAATCTGTCAAGGACAATTCTTGGTTAATAGCTTTGATGAATATGCCAACTCTGTATGTTTTAATGTAATAACAAAAATGGAAGGTTTTCTGTTATGGGAAAAGAAAAACCTAAATGAATAAATTAGACCATGTCTAGACTTCCCTGTATATTTTTGTTGCCAAAGCCGCAAATAATGCTGACTGAACAGCACCTCAGCTAGGGTTCTGCTTCAAAATCAGCAATGCAAAGAAAATGCCATTCTCATTTTATGATAGATACATTAAATTTAACTTAATGCACATTCATGCAGTCACAGATATGAAGCATGACCATACTTGCTCTAATTATTAATGAAATCCTGCTCCTACTGACCTAACCACTAATTTTTTCATTGACTGATTTAAGAGAAAGGGAAGGCAAGCTTCAGCTGATAAAGGGCAAAATAATACAACAAATGTGGAATATTCCAAAACCTTTCTAAAAATACCATATTACTGCAACCTCATCTAAATAAATATGACAGCAGCAAAACTCAAGGTGAATCCAGTGGTGTAAATAATTAAAAGGATATGATTAAAAAATTGTTGAAAAATGACATGAATTTACTATTATTTTTTAACATGTCAAGCCATGCATTTGGCCTGGACCCCAAGGGCACCATAAGCCCTGACTGTCCCTGCCCAGGACCCCCAGGGTGCCCCCTCCCCTGCCCAGGGCCCAGGACCCCACGTCAGCCCCCTGGGGCCATCAGCCCCTGCCCCAGAGATGCTGCAGCAGGACCTGTCTCCAGCTCCCCCCAGCCCTGCCCTGCCTGGCCATGGGTTTCCACAAAGCTGGGCACACCCATGGGCCCACATCCCAGACTGGCCTCAGCCCGTCCCCATCCTCAGGGAGGTGCCCGATGTCTGGGGCTGGGGTGGCCCTGGTGCCCCCCAGCTGCCCTGTGCCTGGCTGGGGCTGGGACAGGCCCTGGCTGCCAGGCCCTGCCCTGAGCCCCTCAAAGAGCCTTCACCAGCCTTGAGGTGCCCTGACAAATTGAATTAATATGCAAAGAAATTTACCATACTTCATGAATTTTAAAGTTTTCTAGTAAATCTCTTTAATATAACTGATTAAGTCTCAGTGTCTCTGTTCTTGCTTTTATTTGATTTAGCAATAATGTAAAGGAGGGTTGTTTGGGGTTTTTTTGCAGTCAGTACACCCAGAAGGATTTGAGTCTTTACCTAACAAACCAGTTTTAAATGTTGCTTTGTATACCCATGGGCATAATACACTAAGTAATGCATCCATAATTAAAAAGCCTCAAGTATCATTTGTTACAAATTTCCATGAAATTACAAACTGCAGAAAAAATAATTGGTTTAAGATTTTTATCACAATAGAAACATGCAAATTGCAGAACTGATAATGTTTTCTTTCCATAATAATACTACAAAAAAGTAAAAGAGGAAGTTTACCGTTACATATAAATTGAGCTAAACATAATGAAAAAAAGTGACAGAATTGTAATGAAAGCAGCAAAAATTATAAATAAAATTATGTTAATATGAATTTGTAATAGACCAAGGGAGAGAGAATTAAGATATGTAATCCTATCTGCAATTTGGTGTTTCAGTAGAGAAAAAAATATCCTCTTCAAGTGGCTGTCCATGTGGTCATGCCCAGCCTGCAGTGTAACAAATTGAGTTAGCTTAAATACAGACATAAGTATATTCAAAGACAATAGGAGCCTTCATGTGATGCATTATTTTAGACTTTGTCTTAATGTTTATTAAATGGTATATCACATTACATTTAAGAAACAATAAACTCATTCAAAATATCATAAACTTACTCAAAATCCACAGCGTGCTTTCTCCTTTTGGGTATTTATTTCCTTTCTAGCAGGACTGCAAGCTAACCATGTATTATGTCAAGTGGAAGCACATATGAATCATATTTATCTCTAATCAATACTGAAAATTATTCTCAATCAATCATTCATCACTATCATTATACATAGACATATATTCTAACCTCAATTGTACATTTATTCCAAAGGTTTTGAGAGGACTCAGAATGAGGACTATCGTAGCTCTGGGAGAAACTGACTTGACTGTCCAAAACTGAACCTCTTCTAAAACAACAATGGGCACAGCTATTACCCAGAACATCTTTTCAGAGCAGTAACAGATCTAGACAAGTTACATATAGAAAGTAAAGAGTAAACAGGTGTCCTTTTTTTTCCCCTAGCACACCAGTATGTACGATAAAGTAGAACAAAGCCATCTTCAGCTTCCACATCTTGTGTCCTTTCTGACTTCATTTCTGCACCTATTTCCTTCTTTTGCCCAGATAGGCCCATCTCTTCCTTGAAGCGATCCACACAGTTCTAGTGCAAAGCCCAGGTTAATATTCATACTCATATTCAACCCACTTCACAAAACTTACACCCTAGAGAAAAATAACCGTTTGCCTACTTTTTCATTGTAAAGTATTTATGTTCCAGATTGGATTATCCAAATCAATATGAGATAGGAGTTAATATGGTTCATAATATTCTGACTGGAGTCTAGTCAATACATCATGTAATAACTGAGGTATTTGTTTTCCTCATCTCTCAGTTAGTGTAACCTGATTCTGCAGGCAAAAGAATAAATTTAAGAAGTTTCAGTCTTCTTCTGTTTATTCCAGTATAAATCGAAAGTAACTTGATGAAATTAAATTAGTTTTGCTAATGTGAGATAGGTGTGGGAGGACACACAAAAACAAAAACTGAATGTCTACCTTAGGTAACAAAAGCTTTTCTTAAGTGCATGCAGAGAGATAGAAAGAGGATCCACAGTAACAGTGCTGAGCAGGGAACAGCTAGAATACTCAGGAGGACGTGCCAATAGAAACCAGAATGCCTTTAGTTTTCACTCTTCTCCCTTACAGCTCTTTGGTTACACAGTGACATACCTCTAGCTGCAATGAACAATCCTGATCAATGTCCTCCAGTTAGTCCTTTTTCACAAAACACAAAAAGAAATGCATATAATACAAATACATATGGACAGTACTAGTATATACACATCCATTGTGAATTTATCATCTCAAGTGCATAGATGGTGTATATATAAGAAGGAGGTACATCTGTCTTAATAGCTAGTAGCTTCAGGAATTGCTAGCAGTTAAATAAGCCAGTTCACTTCTCTCTCTGTCAGAAGGAATCTGAAATAGATGGGCTCACGAAACTATTTGTGTTGAAGTGTTCCATTTTGAGGGAAAAAATGAAATTTTCATTGGGCCAGAGAGACAAACACATGTGAAAGCATAAGCATGACTTACTGGTAACAACATATGTGGGTTCAGATTCCCTTTGATGGGTGCTGTGAGACATGATTAAACACCTCACCATTTTTGAGGTGAAACATGCACATTTAAAAAAACCTTAGGCAGCAGCTGATCATGGAATTTCAGGCCGTATGCTAGGAATTATAGAATCATAGAATCACAGAATCATTAAGGTTGGAAAAGACCCTTAAGATCATGAAGTCCAAACCTTAACCTAGCACTGACAAGTCCATCACTAAACCATGTCCTCAAGCACCATGTCTACCCTTCTTTTAAATACCTCCAGGGATGGAGACTCAACCACTTCCCTGGGCAGCCTGTTCCAATGCCTGACAACCCTTTCAATGAAGAAGTTTTTCCTAATATCCAACCTAAACTTCCCCTGGTGCAACTTGAGGCCGTTTCCTCTCGTCCTATCCCTTGTTACCTGGGAGAAGAGACTGACCCCCACCTCGCTACAACCTCCTTTCAGGTAGTTGTAGAGAGCAATAAGGTCTCCCCTCAGCCTCCTCTTCTCCAGACTAAACAACCCCAGCTCCCTCAGCCGCTCCTCATAAGACTTGTGCTCTAGACCCTTCACCAACTTCGTTGCCCTTCTTTGGACATGCTCTAGTACCTCAATGTCCTTCTGGTAGTGAGGGGCCCAAAACTGAACACAGTACTCGAGGTGGGGCCTCACCAGTGCCGAGTTCAGGGGCATTATCACCTCCCTGCTCCTGCTGGCCACACTATTCCTGATACAAGCCAGGATGCCATTGGCCCTCTTGGCCACCTGAGCACACTGCTGGCTCATGTTCAGGCAGCTGTCAACCAACACCCCCAGGTCCTTTTCCACCAGGCAGCTCTCCAGCCACTCTTCCCCAAGCCTGTAGCGTTGCATGGGGTTGTTGTGATCCAAGTGCAGGAAAATACTCATAGTAAAATTTTACCACCTAACTCTTACTTTAATCTCCTATTAATTATCTGATTCTGTGCCAAAATGTTAAGCATTTGTCCAAAATTTCCAAAGTTTCCTACAGCTGAGCACTTTGAAAATAACTTTAAGGATCAAATTAATGACACAATGATTAAAAAAGTAGGTAGGAGAGAGAAGAAGGTAGGTGTTCAAAGTAATCTTTTAAGCATAGTAAACTCAAAATACAAGGCCTAAAACACTATAACAACTCCTTTATATATTTTTGTAGCACATCTATTCCAGTTCAGTTTTATTAGCAATATCTCTATATTGTGGGATGATTCCTTAGTACCCACCTATACAAGGAATGACAGAGTATTGCATCAATATTGATAGTTTTGCTATACCTAGTAAGTCTTAAAAATATAGAATATCTGTTCTTGCTAACATATATTGGCAAAAATATTTGGCTTTAAATGAAGGGCGTAAGATAGAAATTACTGAACTTTTGAAATCACGCATACTAAAGAACTTTATTTTTTGAACTAATAATTAGCTTACATTAGAACAAATTGCACATTATCATTTAGAGTCAGGTGGCATTTTATATGAGAAAAATAATAAAACACCCTTTTATCTAGTGTCTGTACCTCTCACACGACTGAAGTATTTTAAATCTTGAAGCACTGATTAGGGGTATAACTGACCATATGGTGGAATGTTTAAGTTCCTCTCTCTCTAACACCCCTAATATTATGGCTTCTTGTGTCAGTTATATCAGCCTAAGGTATAGATTTTTTATGTACAAATACAACTTTTTATAGACATAAGCACACGTACATATACACACACACTGATGAATGGAATATAAATATACATATCTCTTTCCATCTCTCTCTCTCTCACTACATATCCATCTCCATATCTCTGTCTCTCCATATATATTTGGAGATATAGATATACACATATATACATATAGATAGATAGATAGATAGATATGTATATGGAGATATATATACACACATACATACACACACGCGCGCACGCACACACACACTGGTGGATGGAATTTTTATTCCAGGCTTCTTGATGGTCAACTGCTTGGGATTCCATCTGAGGAAGCTAAACAGCTGAGGATCAAAGGTGCTTTTAAGAAAATAAAACCTACAGGTCAAATGGGCACACTTGGAGCACAAAGAATGTTAAGGAAAAGAGCACGGATGAAGAACTGCTTGTTTTCAGTCATATGTCTTGTGTATGTTAAAATCCAAAAGCATACCAAACAATGAAGAGAGTGGATATTGGGTGTTATATTTATACATGTTGGTGTTGTTTCGTCTACCTATATATTATGTACAAATAACATATACAGATATAAACTTCATTATGGGTTAAAGTTATTACTGATTAGCACACTAAATTATATTTCCTGGACTTCAAAAAAGACAGAATACTCTAGAAAAGGAACTAACATTTTAAGCATACTCACTGAACATATTGCAGCAATTGTTATTATTAATGCACCAATTACAAAACTAAAGCACATTCCATCATGCTGGAAGAAAGAAATCCCATTTTAACAAAATGGACATTAAGTTTCAAGGGTTTACATACGCTCTGAGTGC
Source organism: Nipponia nippon (assembly GCF_047370975.1). Taxonomy (NCBI): domain Eukaryota; kingdom Metazoa; phylum Chordata; class Aves; order Pelecaniformes; family Threskiornithidae; genus Nipponia; species Nipponia nippon. The sequence goes on along the minus strand of NW_028262336.1, from coordinate 52,562,051 downwards.
ACAGCCCTCAGACCTGAGAGCATTTGAGAGGCTGATTGCAGGGCAGAAAGGCAACAAAGAGTCTCTGCAACAGATAGGTCTAAAGAAAGTTTCCTGGATGTTCAAATGGTATAGAGTTTTGCTTGGTGAGATGCATAAATAACACATGGCACAATGTAATCAGAAATTAAAACAGTGCTATGGATAATGAAGTCACACAGAGAGAAGGACATACACATGTACATAGAGTTAATTGTATTACATAAGGTAGTAACAGAAAATTTTAAACTAGGTTATGTCTGCTATTTAAATCTTCCTTTTATATAGGTTCCTGCTTTTATACAGGTTCCTTTAATATAGGCTCTGGATCAGTTCTAGATCCAGAACACATACACATGCCATGGACAAAACTGGAACACACAACTGAATGTAATTCCATGGAAAAGCTAAAAAAAAAGGCCCTTGAGCTCTACTCTTTGGAGTGATCCACAGGTATACAGACTTTAAACTTTGAACAGACAATATAATAATTGAATATGACTTCTTGTATGGGATAGACCACAGAACCTAGCTGGTAATTTCTTCATTACACCAATAGCTTCAAGTTTAGCTATGTTATATTTTCTAGAAAGTAAAAAATTAACATCCCTGCTCTAGTATTTAAATTGCTTAAAGCTCTTTGAATCATTGTAACAGATGTAAGTTTGCTATGAAAATGGAAGAGGCACATATTAAACTTTTGAGAAGTTTAAAAGGTTGAAAATGCCGAATGAACTCAAAATGCATATGGATATTAATATTATTTTCATAACGTATGCTCCACTGAAAAAAAAAAAAAAGAAATTACTGGAAATATTTTTAGTAATAACTCTAGTAATAACTAGAGATAGTTTAAACGTAGAGCATTTCTGGATAGTTTGGGAGTTTGGGTGCATATTCATTGCAAATTCATTTTGTTACAAACTCTGCATGAACTTGACCTAAATAAAAATACGTGAAATAAATCTTAAATAGTATGCATTTTGATTGTGTGCAACAGCAGAGTAATTTGGAGAGCCTATGCTCAAAAGAGTGCTAGACTGATGTTACATTTCATCAAATGGAAAGCAACATGAAGTACATTACTAAAAGATAGTTGCTCGTATTGAAACATAAATATTAAATTATTTATGACAATCACTTCATCTCTGTGCTGAGCTCTGACTTTTAGACATGAAGAAAAACTTTCTAGGTCTTGTGTGTATATTTTCACTTGAAAAAAAAAATAATTATAAAGAATGACAAGCTACAGTTAAATTAATTCTGGTTTTCCCATGGTGAAAATTAAGCCCTAATTACCTTCAGAGCTGTATTAAGGCAAATTTACTGATTGCCACTGTGGAAACTGGTTTGACATGCTGGAAAGCCAGGAAACATTTTCTTTTTTTTTTTTTTTTTTTTTTTTTTTTCACAAAATTTGGTTTGGGTGACTTACCCATAGGAACGGAGTGTGGAATTTCTTCTGCCTAACTTAAACTATTTAAGAAGTAATTCTGCAGCATAACCTATTTTGGACTACTCAGATAGGTGTTTACTGTAGGTCATTGGAATCACGTACTAATGGGGCCTAAAGGGCAAATTATTGAAAGAGGAAACCTAAAAAAACCTAAAAACCAAAAACCAAAAAATTGAGATGAGTTCTGTTCTGAGATAGGAGCTCCACTTCAGGTCTGTATCCCATAAAACTGCTAACGAAAGCACTAGTTGGTATTGGTCTCATTACCATAAACTTACTAGGAAACAGATAATTTCCATTAGTTCAAGTAACAACAGTCATTGAAAAGCTACAGATTGTAATGACTTTTGACCACCTATTCATTTAGTTGAGATCTGAACTGACTAGTCCTCTAAGAAATTAAAATTGCATTATATATCTTAATCACTCTTTCCTCATGATGACTTCTCTGACTTTAAAACTAGGCTTCAGCTAAAATTGATGTATTTCCCGCTAAGAGAAAATGTGTTGCATCAATTTGGCTGATTTCTGAAAAAGAACAATTCATGTCTGGTTGATTGGCCAGCTCTCAGCTACTAATGTTTGACAATACTGAAAGACCTACATTTACAATAAACGTTTCGTGCTAAACATTAAGTGCTAAGAGGCAATCCATGAAAACTCTCCCAAGTTCCTTATCTGATGCACACATCTGGTCATGAAGGGAGCATTGTATGAGGACAGTTTTATAAACGTTATACGTATACATGGTAATAGTGTCTGATAGAAGATAGAGGTAAAGCTGTGCAAACACTAAAAACATAGCCCAACTGCAGCAACTGTCTCTGTGAAACCTGAAAAAATCTGATCAAAACATAGGGACAAGTCAACAGCAGCTGAGAAGAAGGACCCTGAAAGACAGCAGAGATGCTGAAAATGCATGATTTTACTCTACAGATCTTGAGTTTGCTCTGTGAAGACCCAGTCTCCAAGTCAGAGAAACTGTAAAATATTCTACGAAATGGTACTAATGATGTGACACAGCAAATGAAGATAAAGACAAAGAAGGAACATTGTGTTCCCTTTTTCTAGCCATGTTTCACATACTCTCAGAAAGTGAAAGTTTGGTGTGTGACCATATCTGTTGGCTATACCACTGGAAGACCGTCCGCTCATTCTGAGGAGTACCAATAGCCAGATCTGTGCTATTGTAGAAGAAAACAAATACACCTATCAGTAGATGTGACACATCATATTGGTTACACACTACAATATCATATTTCTTATAGAATTATAGGTCATGTCTACATTATTAAATTAAATAGATCTAGGGAACAGCTACTGAAATCAAGCAGTGCTAGTTCCAAGCACTGGAACTTGATCTATACTGTTAAACAAATAGAATCCCTGTTATGTCCTTTGTACGTTTTTGGTCTTCACATTTTACTTCCAAACCATTCCTAGGACTAGACAAGAGTTGACATGGGCTAGGAGCCATTCACAACAAAGTTTAGATGCAGCCTCCCACTTCTGCAGGACAAGATTTTTTAATGTTATGAATGTGGTCTGTTCCACATCAGCTGTCCTCAGCACTAGAGAACAGTCCCCAACAGATTTAATGTCCAAGATGATAGAAACAGACCTTGCAACAAACGCATCTTGCAGCAGGGAGATTCTGATTAGATAATGGAAAATTTCTTTTTACCATGGTCAAACATTGGCACAGGTTGCTCATAGAGGATGTATGGTCTACCTCCTTGGAGGTCTTTAACATTTGACACAGCACTGAACAACCTGATCTTCGAGAGGGAAGTAGGATTAAATGACCGCCAGAGGTTCCTTCCAACATAAATTATTCTGTGATTTTGTGATTCATGTTCTGATTAAAAATCCACACTAGGCTGTGCACTCAGGTAAGGATAATTTCATCCAACAAAAGCTATTATTTCTTAAATTGGCACCATGGATCAGATGGATGAATTTTCCATTTTTTTTATGACAGTAATTCACATAATTTGAATCCCAAACAAGACCGTTATAGAAAGATGACATGAGCATCATGTTACATAAGGTAAACAATAAAACTCTCTGTATTCACTTAACAGACACATCCAATCAATATATGAATTACATCTGGCAAAAGTGGGAGAAAAGACATGAGAAAAACTACCAAAACCATTGAACTCTGTAAGCAACGCTCTTGAATGCAGCTGAAGAGGATCTGAACAGCTCTCTATACAGACCAGTTCACAACATCTCTACCACTAAAAAATAGGTCTGCACAGACAGGATCTGGGTCACACATGAAATTTGGTATGTACACTTTTTTAGTCTTTTGAAATTGTGACTTAAATTAGATTGGTATGTCGGAGTCCTTATTTTACTGAGTAGAGTTTTCAAAAGTTCTAAAATTCCTCAGTAAAATATGACCCATTTTCAGAAGTAACTAACTCACCTAATAAATATTTCTCACAGGAAGTCAAAATGGCCATTAGTTTATACATTATATGTAACACAACTGTATGTGTGTGTCTCTGCATATTTTCCCCCTACTAGATTCATCACAATGAATTTGTTCAAAATTTCATATGAATTCCCTTTGATAGCAATGACCATAATTTAGATTATAAACATATAAAACCAAACAGACATTTCCAAATTCTTGCAAGAGTTGAACAAATATTATGAAAAGATACTGAATATGATACAGGTATCATGAACAGATATTGAATATTTCCTGTGAAGTTATAAATTGTATGTCTTGAAATGAGCTTTCTTTCATGCAGATTTTATTATTATTTTTCTATGGCATGACAAAATTAAAAGCACAGAAGCATTTAAGTGAAATTTATATATCTCTTATATTAAATTTATTACCACCACTTTCTAGACTCTGTGATCAAATCAAAATACCTGATAAATATCCTTACCCATGGATCATTTACAAAGTGTAAAAAAATTATTAATGATCATATCACTTCATGCTTACGGAGACCTTACCCACATGGATCACTGGCAAAATAAACTGCAACAGGAACTGTGTCAACGCATATATGAGGTATTTAATCTGCAACTCTGCAAATGAACCAAGTCCACATACTGATGGTAAGCATAATGTTTTTCAATACTGGAACTGTTGATGGCTAAACAAAAACGGTTAATTAATATTATGGAGTATTGACCTCAATGATTTCCCTTCTAATATAAAGACATTTGAAAAAAAGATTTCACACATAAGAGATTAAAAATCTAAATAGTTAAGGAAGTATTTCCTTCCCAGTTTGAGCTAGGAGAAGGAGTACTTGATGAGCTAAAGCAGAGAATTAAAGTCTATGGGTCTGGTAGGGACTGTTCTGCTCCATCCTGAGGCGCTTCAGTCCAGTTTGCCCTGACCTCTCTTCTCAGAGTACCTTTGGTTTGGCTTCAGTCCAGCAGTCCCTTTCTGACCTATTTCTTTCCCCTACTTTATTCATTAATTTGCATATCCTTGTTTTACTTTAGTTAAGCACTTTACTAATCACTTACTACAATTTCCCTTCCTGAAATTATACCCCCAGCATGGTGTTGTCTGCCACAATATTAATCTTTCAGTGTGTTTTGCTTTTGTTCTTTTGGTCTTTCTTTTCTTTCTTATTTGGACTGCAATAAGGTTAAGAAAAGCATTATAGCACCTATGCAATGTGGCCCCATTCCTGATTGACCATAAGTCACCAGGAATTAACAATAATAATTGTGGCCCTCAATAAAAAGTTACCAAATGTATTAATTTCAAGATTGGGAAATAAAATCCTCCTTTCGAAAATTCTAGCTTTGCAACATATGCCTACAATCAGCTTGACATAGCTAGTACTATAAAACACAGTCCTTCAGAAGAAATGCTGGAAAGGGTGTTTCATCGGGAGCAAAATGCTGGTAAAAGAAGGTGCTTTGTGGACAAATAAAAACCCACAGAAGAAAGGAAAATGTCTGAATAACCAAAGGAAAATCTTAAATAAATAGTGTATTTTCTCATATATAAGAATATGTATAAGAAAAATCCATCTGCTAAATTATGTATGAAACACAGATTTCATACAGAGGTCCAAATTCTAGTCTACATGTTAAACCTGATCATTTTCTTCCCCACCTTTTGATTATATGGCTCTAGAAAAGTATTACACTGCCAAAGAGTATTAAACTGGATTCGAGATCCATGATGGTTCTATTTCAAGCATTTAGGAGCATCCTTTTGGTTTTGCTCAGCATTAGGCAAACAGACAGCCTTCAACTTATCCTTCCTGCTGTGGTACACTGTGTAATATCTGTAGTCTACTTAGCTGGTGCTGATTTCTGGGTACCTGTTGTTCTGGCTTTCTCTTAATCTAGTCTATTTTCAACATTACAGAGAAAGACTATGAACATTCAGTTAAAGCTTTAATGTAAAATATAGCTTAGCCTATCTAGCAATGTTACTCTTGGCCCCAATCCAGCAAAGCTCTTAATATTTCTTAATATTCTCATTACATTCAGCAGAAGAATTGAAAATCAAACATATACCTAAGCATGGAGTCAGCTCAAAGCTTTCAACATTATCTGTGTTATAATAATGAAAACAGTAAGAACCCAGAAAAACAGAACATCGTAAATCAGGAAGGGCATAAGAAACATTTTTGAGATTAGGTTAAAACCAAAAAAATATATTAATTTCATTTTTATGCTAATTAATGTAGCTTGAACAGAGACTTTTAAACTAGATGTAGTTATATACTGCTGATACTGATCTTTGCTTAAAATGTCTCTCTCTCATCTGGAGAGTCAGTGGATAAGGCCAGGATAAAGATCTTTCTGGGTACCTCTGTACTGTATTAAAAAAAGGGCCAGAGACTGAGGTCAGCACTGGACCATAGCATCCTTACTGCCTAATTGTTAACAGCACTTCCTCGCTCTTTTTTTTTTTGAATACTCCAGCTTGCTCTCTCCAAGACAAATTTCTTACAGAGGTGGTTAGCCCTAAACACTGTGGACTAGAGCCAGCTGGCAGCACTCAGCCTTTCGGCAAAAGATCAATCCCTGGACTTTAATTTAGCAATATATATGGAACTTCAGCCTCCATGGTTGAGAAATAGCTCAGAAAATTAAGCTCCCTTTGCGAGGTGCCTTGCTAAAGATCACGTCTATCCTTTCCCTACCTTTTCTCTTCATGATCTCTTCTGTTGCAAAGGTTGTGAAATCTTTTTAACTCTATACATGGATTTCTCAGCCTCTCTGTCTTTCTACAGCTAAAATAGGCTATCATTCCTCTGCTTCTGGTTTGATAGAGCTCCTGAAGACCTTGCAGAAGAAAAGGACTTTGAAAAGGACCATTTTAGGTTTTAAGTAGTCCTTTCTCTATTACAGAGGGTTACATAGCCAAAACCTAAAATCAGAAGTTTTATAGTATCATCAAGTTCAGAAATTGTTTTTATTCTTTCTATCTTATTCTTGACTCTCTCCCAAAGACCTAAATCAGATCATGGCAAAAGACAAATGTGTCAGTTTGTTGAATGTTGTGTGCATTGCATTCTATAGTCCCAGTTTAGCCTTATCAAATAGATAATGACCAACTAACGGACAGAATCAATGTTCATAGTCTTGTAGTGATATGAAGCACTTAAACCACAGCTAAACAATGAGAAGGAAAATAATTCCAAAACAAGTACATCAGCTTCCTCTGAATGTCCTAATGAGATGCAACACAATTTCCTTCAAGATGTTTGCAATAATCATATATTAGATACCTCAACCTGTTAGAGATTCTCAGATACATTCATTGTTTCCTGTGGCTGACACTGAAAGTAAAGCCACTCTCTATGTTCATTTGTACTCTAAACTGTGTAGTTCTGAAGCTTGTGAACAGATTCTTCTATAGTTTTGGATACAAATTATTTTTGACTATGCACAGATAGAAAACATCCTCTTGGTCTGATTATAATTGGAAAGACAGTTTGAAAAGCAGTGAGTATACCAAGGAATAGCTGATACATTTCTTAAATAAATTGAAAATATCTCAGTAAATGGAGAAGTCAGCTGTCACTTCATTTAACTGATTGGTTTGTAGGCAGGATAACGTGTTTATGATACTTCAAAGTGAGTGAAAGAAGGCTGAGATAAATTCTTGCCATTCAAAATGACATAATGGTAACAGTGGCTGTGAAAAATCATGAAAGATTATTCTTGAACAATTGCTGGAGAGTGATACATGCAATTATTGTAGATTAAATAAAACAGATTTCTCTAACACAAGGAGAGTGGGTTTATGGCTATTATATGTGGGTGTTGACATTAATTTTCCGTAATTTATTGACTTGTATAAGATAACTTGTACATTGGCAGAAGTATACCAGTCATAAAAGTTATAATATTGACTTTAAATATGTCTATCAACAATTATCAAAGACTGCATTATATAATACAGCTAACAATAACGGGCTTGATGGGCAAGTGTTACCAAAAATTTGCAGCTAAAGGAATCAGGAGCTAAATATTCTCATTGCTATGGCTTTTGCCTGCCTGAAATCTAGTAAAAATAGCATTGTGTATACATTCTTCAGAAATTGTTCATAAAGTATGCAAATGAAATTTTATATGTCAGGACATAAAATACAAAGCATCAGTCACATCACTGGATGTGTGTTTTTCTTGCCTAACTGGATGGACAAGCAGGAGCATTGATTTCAGTTTTTGAGAATATCTGGCATTAGGTACAACTTGGGAGACTGCTAAGGATCCTAGAATATGATATGTAATGTTATCAACAGTAACCTTAACAGAAATGTTTTACTTTTCCAAGGCACTAAGTCAAGAAGACATAAACATGGCTTATGTATCCTACTGTCTGAAACTGCAAAGGCACAGAAATTTGCTTCAGTCCAGTTGATCAGATAGAAACTACAATTCCTTCTGGAAGGAAGATCATCAGAGAAGTTTAAGGTCAGATATAGTGAGAAAGCCAAAATTTCCAACAAAAACAAAAGTTCCCAAGAAACGTAAAGAGGCACTGATGAATCAAGCTGCCTAAATTCAGCACACAAAAAATAATCGTACATATGCTACCTCAAAGTAACAGATATTGACATGTCTGGTATTCAGTCAAGATCAAACCAGAGAATATATACAATTATGAAGAGTCTTGGAACTCTACCAAAGCAGAAAATGTAAGAGAGAAGCAAGTTCAAAATGTTCTTTAGATGAATGTTTCTAATCTCAGTCAAGACAGAACAATGACTCCATTTCAGCTCTCCGAGACAAATGTCACTTTACAGAAAGAACACTGAAGTTGGTTCAGGAGTGTCTCTGTTTAGCTAAATCCAGTATCATTGGTTTTTCAAAGCAATCAAGGTGACAAAGATTCTGGTAATAGCTGGAGTCAAGGCTGTAGCTGAGGTTAGTTTCAGTCCTCCTGTGATATGCTGTAACAGTCAGAACACATGCACACGGGCTGAAGCCAGTGATATGCAGCTTCTACATGTCAGAAAAGATGTCATGTCCAGAAATCCAGAGCTCAGATTACTGGAACATTTTCAGTTTTTTAAATTGTTCTTTTTACTTGTGAATTTTAAGAAGTATTTTTAAGCCATAATGGCACACTTTATCAAAAGTAAGCTGAACAAGTTTCTCAATTCTCTTTACATATTAACATGTTTCCTGTTTCAGGGTGGGGGGAGATCAAAGTTGCTCTATCCGTCTCCCTCTAGTTGTCTTTTGCATTGCTGATCAAGTGGTCAGGCCACCACAAAATAAGAATAAGCAGAGGATGAGGGCAGAATGAGAATGAAGCAGAGGAAAGAGTTTTACCTTGTGAAGAAAAAGTTGATAACCTAGGAAAACGGGTTATGATTTCCCGAGTTCATTTTAGCAAAGCAGATACATCATATAAATGTAGCAATGCAGCTAAATATTAATGCATTTGCCACATGTATGGATTTTCAGAGTTACTGGTGTTTCATATTTCAGAGTTAATGAAGTTATATATTTAACTCATGAACGGAAACACCAAAATGGCTATTTGCAGCCCATACAGCTTGGACTTCCTTTGGCCCTAAGCATGCAAGCAAAACTTCTTTACCCCATTTCTAGAAGGTCTTTTTCTTGTTTTGTTAGGATTTTGCACACCTGACCTCTAACCTAAAGCTTGCTAGAGAAAGACCCCATCACACACTTTTTGAGTTATGAAACAAACATGAGAAAGATTTCCTTCTTAAGATTCTGTTATACCTCATTCATCTTATCATTGTTTTCACTCTGCAAAGATATGTTAAGCTTTTTCCAAGCCCCCAAGGCAGCACAACATTATTACAATAACATTTGCTGAAAGCTCTCAAAAAGACTTCCTACACTGCAATTCCTAGTTGGCTGGCACACCCATGTGTTGGTTCTTTTAAATCATGTGTCTCAGCAGGTTTTACACACACACTCGTTCATAACATATAGGCTTGTTGGGTTTGGGGGCTCACTTTCTTTTATCACAGATTGACGTATTGTTGAAATTAATCTTAGGTTACTTTCCCTAATGGCTGCTGGTGGGAAGTTGGGTATGTTGGAAATCCTGTTGTGATTTGTGATAAAATATTAATGTCAATAGCAGCTGCAATGCTATGGAGACTTAAATAGTAAGGCAGTTAGTTATTTTAGAAGGCAATCCTGGCAAATTACCACACTATTCGCTATATTGTGATACCTGATGTGGATAGGCCTTAACTATAATTTTATTTATCTTTCAAATGCAGGTCTTATTTCCATATAAGGACTACATTTTTGCAACAGGCAACTATCTATGGCTCAAAGTTTCTTAAGGTGCCAATGTCCATCATTATCACCTTTATAGAACCTTATTCCAGTAAATCAAACCCAGGCTGTTCTGAATTGTGTTCAAATCAAGTACATTTACACTTCATGATAGATCATTAGACTATTGTGTGAACTAAACTAACAGTTTCTAATGTATCAAACCTGAATTCTGTCCTTCAGCTGCAGAAACCCACCAACTTAGAGGTTCAAACAGGAGTTACCTGGTGGTGTTTGTGTTCATTTATTTTGGTCCAGATTACTTCCTCAGTTGGTGCTGAAAGCTAACCAATTTTAAAAGAATTTTAAAAGAGATGTCTGGAAAAAAAACTAGAATTGTTGCATCTTTAGGATATTGTTCTCATCAATAGTCTCCCCAAGCTACCATTGATTGATGGAAAATAGATCATGCTCCAAGTGAATTAGGGAATAATTTGCTGCCTGGAAGCTAGGCTAGGGATAATGGTCAGGCAATGTATGCAATGTATGCAATAACTGATGAATATTCAAAAACTGGCAGGGACCAAGCTAAGGAGAGGAGAGTAAAGGTTAGTACACGGACAAGGAGATGCAAAATGGGCTGCTAAAGCCAGAGATGTGATTAATCGATCAGCCAGCACATTTATTGAGTAATGCTATGGCATATCTCCAGTTAAAGAAACTGGAGGGAGTCCAAAAAAGTCCCCCAGAATACCTAATCTGCATGCATACTTGTGATGGAATATCATCTGCCCAGGAAAGTAGAAAGGCTGTTTTGGGAGAGGACATAGATCAGACATGAGATAGCTGTGAATAGCTGTCCTGTTTTATTTTGTGGGGTTTTTTTACCCTAGAGGTAAAAAAAGAAAGCAAGGAGCAATCACTGTAGTGTCATTTCCTGGACAAATGCTCTCCTGAAGAACGATGAGCTATTGTGATCTTTTTTGTGTAGACTGACACAGACCCTGTTTCCTGCAAACATTTTTAATATGCGACTTCTAGACAGACATTCTTTCAGCATGTACATGATAGTCCAAAGGTGGTGGCAAAAAGATACTGATCTTTTTGGGCCCAAACTGGTTTTGACCATTTTTCTTATTGTGCTGGGAAAACACTTTAGTACTACTACTGTTATTGTAAGAAAAACAGATATAAAACATGAGAATAAAAGTAGGTTTGTGGTCCTTGCTTCATATTTGCTTTGGTTTCTTGTCTTAAAGAATCAGGTGATTGGCTCTGGCAGCCCAGTCATCACCTTATGCTTGAGAAAGTGAGCAGCTGATCTCAGATATGGAAACAGCTCTTAATTATCAAGTTGTGCCACATAGCTGATCCTTAAGCCCCTCAGGTGTCTGTTACATCTTTTTTCTAAGGCATCTTCAAAGTTTTCTCTTGAACCACAACCTTACTCCCAGCGTCTACCAACTATGCCAGCTGGTATAAAATCTGACCTCTTGTCACGCAAAAGTATTTTCAATCTTTCCTTAAGGCCAATCAGAAAGCAAATGTGTACTGCTATTAAGCTGTTAGTATGAACCACTTCCCATCTGGGTGCTTCTCATGACTCTTCTTACCCTTTGCAGCCTGAAGAGTAAATTTTGGTGCTAGCTGCATGGGAAGATGTCTCCACCTAATCTACTCAGTCTTTCGGCTGAGTGTGATTTCTGCACCAATGTATAAACAACTTCATCTAGGCTGGAAGTCTGTTGTCTATGATAGCATGATGGAGATTGCCCTTTTTTTCCAGGTTACATTGTACAGCTTTATACCAAGCAGTATATCTAAGCATGGCTTTGATTAGCTTTGCATGTGCAGTTAGCCGACTCAGATGTCACCCAGTAAACCAGACTTTCTTGTGATATTTTGGAGCTAGAAAGAACAGGCGTTACCACAGCATATGAGTATTTTCTGGGCATTAGATGGTCCAAACTCTGCCAGTAAAAAGTATTAGACATTACACATAGATCATAACATTAGTTCTAGCTGTGGTCTTGGACCTGCTTACCCAGAAAACTTCCAGAGACAGAAGATAGGGGATCTTTCGTGTTCCACAATCCAGACTCAAGAGAGACTACTTCCCTTTCTCTCGCTGTTGGTAAGAGATGTTATGTTACTGAAAGCCTGAATCTGGTAAGTTATAATGAGTGACACATGCATGGGAACTGCATTGTCCAGCAGAGAGAGACAGAAAGGAGACTGGTCTGTGGCTTCTTTGGCATAAGCAGCTGGCTGTGATAAATGAAGAGTCTTTGACACTGACCTCCTAGGCTAGTTAGGACCTGGACGCTAATAAAGACTGGAGAGAGACGTAGAGCTGCAGGTGGAAAGAACCACAGACAGAAGTTAGGAGAATGTGCCATGTTACAACAGATAAAATTTTGTCTCAGTGGGGAAATGTGTCCATATGGACACTTCCTGTGTGCATCCATTTTTTTCCTGACCTTAACTTCCAATGTAGCAAACAAATCAGTGGAAATCTAGGTGACCAGACATCTGAGACATAAGCATTTCCTGTGGACTGTGCCACTGAATAAGAGAGAGAAGAAAGTGTGGGAATTTTGTATGCAGTCTTAGAACTGAGGGAAATGCCTGATGAGGGTCTCTTCCGCCATGACTCTACTCCATCATGGGTAGCTCCATTCACTGGCCAGATACACCTTTCTTGCTGCTAGTGGAGTGTGGTGCTCACAATTTAGCATGTCTAGACTCCTACTAACTTGCAGTAGACTGTGGCAAAGAATGAACAATCTGTCTCTTCAAATACAGTGTCTGGGAAGGTGACTGTAGTTTGTTACATGTCATGGCCTTGATCAGAAAATCTAAGATGTGGCTAGATTTTCATCAGCACCTGACAGGTATTACTCTTTGCTACCTTTGTTCAGCAATGTCATTATTTCATGGTGTCAGGGAAAGAAGTAAAAATAGCAGGCATACATGCAAGGTCTTTTTTGCATAAAGAACTGATGACAAGTATGGTGAACAAATGAGGCACAGGGTGAGGCAAAACTGTATTAACATAACACAAGTTCATCCTGCAGGCCTGAAGCTGCCCAGATATCAAGAGAAGTTAAAAAAGGAACTACTTATTCAAGAGTACTGCCAGAATTAAAGAGGAGCTTGTTGTCTGACTGGCCTGGGTATCTCCATATCTTAGAAGGAGAAGTTCATGCAAATGGGGCTCTGCACATGTCAGAATTAATCTGCAGGGTGGGATACTCTATATACACCTTGCTGTTATTTGCAACATTGAGGAAGAACGTTCTTTCCTTTTCTTAGATCTCAAGCAATTTATAAAGAAGCAGTTGTGCCCTGAGAAAGAAAACTGAAAAGTACCAATAACACTCTCGTTCTCAGAATAGTAAAAGACCTGATTCACTGGGCTATGTGGTAGAAGCCACCTACGCTGTATTTTCTAAAAGAGATTATAGTTCGAATTTTTCTGCTCATTGAACATTTCTTTTTTTAGCTTAAAAAAATCCATTTTCTTTTTTTCCTTTGTATTTATTTAGCAGGAAAAAAACCCTACTTTAACACTAAATCTTATTCATAAGGAAATCTCTACCCTCTTTAGAAGTGCAGATTACTGAAAGCCACCTGCAGAAGGTGTGATTAAAACAACACAATAACACTGAGAATATTTTTCATTGTTACATTGCACAACTGCATTTTCTTTTAAAATAGAAAGAAACAGCAAGGTATTAGTGTAATGTAATGTAATGTAATGTAATGTAATGTAATGTAATGTACTAAACTCCCTTAACGATACTTCTATACATTAGGAAATCAGAAAAACAGAAAGTTTCTTAATGCTTGAAATGCTGTGTAGCCCAATTCAAATTCAAACAGCTGAGACATAAAAAAAAACTTTAAAACATTCAGATGCATACTGTAAGTGGTGACAGATTTATACTAGTGTTTCTATATGTGTGTCCTAAAATGAGACTCAAATGATTGAGCAATCTCAGCAAAACACACAAGACACGCAACATGTAAAGATGTTCCCTACAACAGACTCTATATGATCCACAGTAAAACATAAAATGAACATAAGCATCAAAATAACAATAATAAGCAGAGCATAGCAAGCTAACTGAGGAATTTGTGCTTGCAAATGTGTCCCACATGTCTAATTTTGAAATTGTGAACACAGTTTTACTGCTTTACCTGTTAACAGGATGAGTTAATAACCTAATTTTTAATGCAAGCAATGCAAACATGTTCTAAGTGTACATTAGCTGTCTCACCTTAGTGGCAGAACACTTAGTTTTGTCTCTGTCTTGTCCTGTTTATCCATTCTCACTGTTTTCAGATTGTAAACCTAAAAAAGTTATTTTCCACTCTGCTCAGCTTCCCTATCAAGCTTATATGTAACAGAGGATTTGGGGAAACAGGTGGCTGTAATTGCTTTGATAAAACAGAGTTTCAACAGAAAATACTGGTTTTCAAAAATGAAACTTGGTACTTTCACTGCTGTTAAGACAATGGAGAGAGAGACACCAGAGAAAAAGTAGAAGAGTGGCCAAAAATTATATAATTCATGGTCTTTGAAATTGCTCAGATCCATAAAGCATCTTGTTTTAAAACCTAACACAAATGAGAAAGATGTTGAAAAATGTGGGTGTGAACCTTTTCAGGCAGAAAAGGTAATAGAACTGGGTTTCCCAAATCCTACATGAATGCCACAAATAGAGAATCAGTAAAAAAACAAGACTCTTTTTCTCTATTCTTGTCAGAAATTTTTAAAAATTGCTATTTGCAAAAACAACAATATTGGTTAATTTTTAAAAGCCATCTCAGTCTGGAGAAGGTTCATTGCTATAAATTCAAAGCAGACGTTATGGAAAGACATAGGGTTAAGAAACAAACCCCATTCTCAAGTTTTGCTATCAGCTTAGTTTATGTGGCTCGTCCCTCAGCATGCTGTCAGTTCTGAATCCAGTTCTGCACTGCATTGCCCAAATACTTTAATTAGAGACATTATTTGTGCAGGCTTTTATCCTCCATCAGAGACTTTGTAGGTAATGTAGAGCAGTGTAGGGATCCTTGTTGCCTCTTCTGAATTTATGTTTCATAATCTAAAAATGATTATAAGGAAAGATTTTTTGTTAGTAAATATGGCTAAGGAAGCCTTGACAACTTTCAACAGTACACTGTATGATATGTGTATAAATGCTTTATCAAAAACTCAATGAAACACCATTCACTGTTGTTTCTCCATCAGGGCTTAGAGGTTGGCAGTAAGTCATAACTTGTGTGAGCAGAATGCAGCTGAAGCAAATATTAAGTCTTCTGAAAAACACCACTCAAATTATATACCCTCTTTGCTTTTCTTGCAAAACTTTCTAGCCTGCAACATTGGCCCTATTCATCTCCAGTTGAAGATAGTTATCTCATCACTAGTACTTAAAATGGATTTCTGGATGTGATTATGTAGGTTCACTATTCAGGAGAAAAAGAAAGAAAAACAGAAATCAGATTAAAATGCTGCACCTCTGAAATTAACAGGAAAACTCTTATGTTGTTAGAAGTTTAGAAATATGTCAAATGATGAAATTAGATGCTCTATGTCGTATTTCTACTCTCTTAAGCTATGAAAAATCTGGATGTTAGGGAACTACATATAGGTGTCCATGATACATATGGATTTTTCAGAAATAAAAAATATATTTGGATTCCCCTCATATATATTCTTTACCTTTTATTGTACAGAGATTATGCAATTGTATATAGTGTATGGGGCATATGTAATACAATGGCATAATAAACTTTTTGTTGCATCATAACCCACATCATTATTTCACACAAAATTTTCATGAAGAACGCTCTAACATCATATGAACTCAGGACTGAATGTTCACATTTTCTACATGGTAACAGCAAGAAATTAATCTATAACAACTCCTGATGAACAAGTGGTAACGAAAACCTCAGCCTTAGAGATTCTAGTAAGTGACGCTGTTCTATCATTTGTCTTAATTTTTTACGAACTTTCAGCAATTATTAGCATTACAGCCCCAGCAGTCATTGCTGAAAGCTCTTTCAGCAGTACCACAGCCACATATGTCAGTAGAAATTAAGAAACACAAAAATATTTCCAACCCCTTCCATAAGTGTATCATTTCTATCTGACTAGCGTAACAGGAAGTGACAAATACTTGATGTTTGCTGGAGGTTGTTTCTAGCAAAAACAAAGCAGATTTTTATCCTGTAAACCTACACTGGTCTTTTTAAGACAGAAGATTCCCTAATAAGGGTGGTCATTTTTATAGGATTTCCTGCATCTAGAAGAATCTATCTTTGCTCTTTGCATTTGGGAAGTTAAAAAGCCAACACACAGGTGGCCAGGAAAGACTAGACTAACCTTTTCCAATTATGAACTAGCTGGGTCATTGAGAATGCCTGCTGGCATACATTATATTATGCGGGACAACTGTTTGATGACAATACAGCACTGCCCAAAGTCAATTTTTAAATACATGCGGATTTGCATGAATCCCTAAGTGTGTGACAAAACCACACACTTTGTACCAGAACTGTGTACTATTGGATCATGAATCATTCCAGTATCTCTGGTGTAATACTGATCATTTGGAATCCCTGCATATTCTCAACAGGAACTACAGGGTAGCATTTTATATCTCTTCCAACAGTCACCATGTGTTTTCAATAAGAGCAGCAGTCTGCAGGTGCAGTTATCTTTTGCAGTACATAAATTTTAAGGAGACTGAATTCTTTTTCTCCCCTAACAAAGACCTCTGAGACTTGCCATGCAGTTGAGACCTTGCCATTGAGGTGTAACCTCTGACCTCCAGTGCAACATGCAGCAGAAGAAAGCAAACTCCCTGGTCTGTACAGAACACCTGCCTCAAACATCTGCAAGCAGCAGAGTCGGCAATTTAATGAACTGGCCTGCTCACAGCCCTGTGATTACAATAGCTCTGCAAAGATGCTTAAGGAGGCCAAGACTAAAAATGCCCAGGACAGTATGATTTAGAATACTAAAATGTTGACCTTTTATAGCCTTAGTATGATCAAGCCTTATACTTCAGGTTGATGTAGCCTGTTAAAAACACCAGTCCACTTGCCTGTTGCATGCTAATGCTTTATGTGCTTAGTGGTTTTATTCTCCATTTTATTTATGGACTTGCACCCATTTGGAATACTCAGTGGAGGAAAACCCCTCTGTAAAAGCTTGGAGAGAAAACCTCTGTTTTCCCATTTCTCCATTTGTAACAGTAATATTTATATCTGCTTATACAGTGATTTGAGATCTCTGGATAAAACTGTTTTTTTCTTAGAGTCTGCACAATCCAGGCCACTGTAAGGATGTCATATGTAAGTCCCCATAGAATCTAGAGAAAGTTCCACAGATCTGTCTTGTCTGTCAGGCTTGCTGGGAACTCTGCTGTGAATAACATAGTATTTCCACCCTTGAGGTTTTTCTGGGGGGGATGAGGGGGATTGGTTGGTGGGGGAGAGGGATGGTTCCTGAAGGGAAAACAGTACACATTTTGGTTGTTTCAGAACAACCAAAATTCCACACATTTTGGTTGTTTCAGAAGCATAGTCTGCTTGGGAAAGTGTTCTGCTGTGGGAGCACGCTAAGGTTTGACACCCTTGTGGGTCACTTCTCCCTACCTACCAGGCTCTATATGTGTGCATACATTGAAGTAAATGGCACTTGTTCTCACAGCTCTACACCACCTGGCTATGCTTTGCGGCAATCTAGTCAGATATGAGCTTTTTTTAATAGTATATTAAGTAAGCTTAGTAAATACGGCAATCATGCTGTTTTCTGAGCAGTACATCTTCTACTGAAGTTAATAGTTCTCACTTGCTAAGGACATGAAGTCACACTGAAATCAAGGAACAATACTGGTAAGCAAAAAAACTACCCAGAATAAGGTCCAACATACCCTTGCTATAAACACAGTATAACTTTTCTTCCACTGCAAAACTTGTAAAACAATTTTCTGCTGAGCCTTTGCCAAATATAAATCTTAGTTATCTAGAGCATCCTAATTGAGTCATTAGCTGTTCCCACTTATCTGATCATCTGATCATCAAAGCTTATCTTTCCTATTTGGCCACAACTTTTTCTTTGCTTCTTTCTGCTGCGAAAAGTGCACAACATAGTCCATCCCTGTGACTGTAATAAGACTGATAAATCTCTAAGGTCCCTAGGATTTTAAATGAGGAGAGCTTGCCCTTTGTTAGGCTGAGTGTTTGGAAGTTGGGTTCCCAGACATATTTATGTACTGCAAATTGCAATGTTGCAGAGCATAACTTGAGTGCCCAGCCTTATTTCCTCAGATAAATTATTTTCCTAAATCTCTTAAAAACTGGGATTTATCCAGTCATCCTCTATAATAACACCCATAATGCTGGTTCCCTGACCATCTCAGACAAGGAAATCTGCTGAATATATGGAAGTTCCCTCTCTGTTTACCTCCTAAATCTCATTCTAATTAATCTAAGGCACATGGGTGGTATAGCACAGGTAGGAGACTCAAGAGACAGATTCATTTTAATGTTGTACTGTAATGGTATGACAAAAGATCACTAGGTCTGAGAAGCGCTTGCAAGTGCTCAAGATACCCTGGTCAATATAATTTAAAAATTAAATAAGTTTGTTTTGAGTATTGAACAACTCTTTAATGTCATGGAATGAGGAAAAATTGTTAAAGAAAATTTTCTTTAGTTACATAATCTTATACAGAAGTTACTTTCCAACTCAGTTTTTAATGTACCAAACAGTCATCGTTTCTTTTAAATGTCCCTAAATTTTTCTTCCTATTGTTCTGTTGTGAGAACAATTCTAACCGAATTAGGAAACTCCTTTACTCTGATGGAAAAGTTGTGAGCATGTAGGGACAGAAACATCTGAGAAAGGACAGATTTTTAGGTTTCCAGCTAATTCCATTCCAGGACAATTCTCTGCTAATGCCTCTCTTTCCCACCTCTGAATTGAGTGCAGTGTAAATTTTATCTCATGAAAATCTCTAAGAAAAAGAACAGAAAGACTATCATCTTTCTCAAATGAATCTCTAGTCTCATAGGCATCTACAGGAGTAAAGAATTAAGGTGGCCTCAGGAAGTGTATTCACTACATACAAATTACATAAATAAACACCAAGTATCTCAAAAGTGCAAAACCGACTTTATCCATATCCATGTCAGATCCAAAAAGGATTTTTTTTCTTTTTAATGGAAGAATTATCCTTGTCTAGAATTGAAAAATCCTGTCATTAGGGGTGTACCTCAGGGATCACTGCTGGCTCCTATACTGTTCAATATCTTCATTAATGACCTGGATGATGAGACAGAGTGCACCCTCTGCAAATTTGCAGATGTTACATAACTGGGAAGAGTGTTTCATACACCGGATGGCTGTGCCACCATTCAGAGGAACCTCAAAAAGTTGGAGAAATGGGAAGAGAAGAATGCATGAAGTTCAGCAAATGGAAAAGCAAATTCCTCCACCTGAGGAGGAATAAGTCCTGTACCTGTACAGGCTGGGGGCTAACTGGCTGGAAAGCAGCTTGACAGAGAAGGCCCTTTGGGTCCGGGTGGACACCGTGTTGACCATGAGCCTGTATTATGCTCTCGTGGCAATGAAGGCCAATAGCAGCCTAGGCTGCAGGTCAAGGAAAGTGATCCTCTTTGCTCAGCACTGGTGAAACACATATGGAGTGCTGGGATCTTATCCAGGAATGTAAATATATGATGGAGAGAGTAAAGAAAAGCGAGCCAGACACTTCTCAGTAGTGTCCACTGACAGGACAAGGGTACAAACGGATACACATGAAACTATGTCTGAACATCAGGAAACACTTTTTTACTGTGAAGATGACTCAGCACTGGAACAGGTTGCCCAGGAAGTGTGTGGAGTCTCCATTCTTGGAGATATTCAAAACCTGACTGCATGCCACTCCAAACAACCTGCTGTAGTTGACCCTGCTTGAGCAGGAAAGCTGGACTAGACAATCCTAAGAGACTAGACAATCCAACCTCATCTATTCTGTGTAATTTTGAGTAATCCAGCCTTTTTGTGTTAAAATTGGATGTTGTTCTGGGACCCGTCTTACACACTACATGGGACAGATGGCCAAGATGTCTCTCTCATCTCAGTATAGAAAACACTGACTCAGCAGTGTTAATAATACTGCCATTTCTCTCTCTGTACATAAATTCTCCTGCTATATGAAGCATAGCAAGTCAGATGGAGTCATCCTCTGTGGCAGGTTGCCACATTATCCAATCCGCTTCAGGATGGACTGTAGGGAAATGGGAAAACCAGAATCTATTCTTAGGTTAGTCAAGGGCTTGAATAGGACCCAGAAAAAGTTCTTAAAGGGGCTTTAATCTAATAATTTTAAAAGTTGGGCAAAAGTAGGCTAGCTTATAGGACTCTAACATATGACCAGAGACATAAGAACTTTCTCAGTAAACATTGACATGATAAGGTAGCAAAGCTCTTCTTCCTCTCCAAGCAATTGGGAGGCTAATTGTCTCCTTGAGCATAACACAAGGTGGAATAACTACGTTGGATGTCCAAGATGGCTCTGGCAATACATGCAAATTTCATATCAGCTACTTGATCCTCAGTCATCAACAAAGTAACCCTTCCCACATGACAACTGAAGTGATATTTCTTTTTTACTTTATGTTAAAAACAATACTTGTTTTTAAAACTTGAACATATGGTTTGGTTTGGTTGTTGGTGGTTTTTTTTCTCATTTAGAAAATGTACAGGTTAAAAAAGATATTTACTGATGGAAAAGACTGTTTTTCATTGACAATTACTGGCATGATAAAACAAAACAAAACCCTTTCATAGGCTTAATTTCAACAATTTTACCTTTCTCCGCTTGCAAGTTCTTTCATTCTTTTAAAATTATACTACATAAAGCAGAAAGAAATAGTCACTGCAAACTAAAATGGTAGAATTTTACTGTAAAAAAATTCAGAAATTAAAGACTATATTGTAAAAAGCGTATGAAGTAATTAGCACATTGAGCTGTTCTGAAAGCTGCTGGCACTGTTTAGAGATTAAGTCAGCCTTTGGCATTGCTGATTATTATTTCAATGTTGTATTTTTAAAGGGGGATTTTAATGAAAGGCTATTGGATTAGTAGTTTGGAAAAAAAGGTTTACTTTATGAAGCAGATTTATAATGAAAGTCCATGTTGGTGGGAAGGGCAACAAAAGGAATATGCCTCTGGTAATGCAAATTGCTAGATATGGTTTATGCTGAGTTTTTACCTTCAAGTATGACTTTGAACAACAGCTACTTCATCTGTGATCTTGGGAAAAAACTGAATCTTTACCTTGAAAAGAAATAGATCAAAACAAATCCAAAACAGGTTCAAAATGTAGCTTTGAGAAATTTGGCAATTTTCTCTTGGAAGGGAGTTTCAAAAGAGTGTGTTGATTCCTGGAGATGTGTCTCAATCCATTTCTCGATTCTCTCATATTTTGTTTTCTCTTTGGAGTTTGAATGAACTGTTGACCTTCTCCTCATTGAAAAATAGAATTTTTAATTTTGTCACTTATTAGCTTAGATATATGAGGAATGTTTGGCAATCAGCAAGCTTCTCAAAGAACAAGGTCTGAATTACCAGGTATGTTTTTTTTCAGGGCAATAACCATTAATAATTGTGAAGCAGTTCATGAGGACAACGTAAATGATGCACACTCAGAATCAGGAACTTTTTGCTTATGTTTCCTGTTTTTTCTGTTAACGTTTTATGCAGCTGTCTAAGCACAAATGCATATTGAAAAAATAGATATTGAAATTGCATTAAACTTGCATAAAGCAATTTTTGAAATTAGATGGGATTCACAGGAGATACGTTGCTGTATATTCACTGAAGATCTAGGGAATACTAGGGAATCCCTACCTTAAAGACAATAAGAAATACTAGATCATCAGAAATGAGGGACTAAACATTAGAAAAGGGTATTTGTCATTGCCTCATTCCATCTGGTCAGATTAAAGCAAAAAGGCAGTTTTCAGAGTATTCATATTTTCTTCTACAGGAAATCATACAACTTCCTATAAGCACAAATGATGACATGACTTGGATTTCAAAAAATCTATTTCTATTTGGACATAGTTAAATGTTGCTCAACTTTTGCTGTGATCTTCAGTTCCATTGACTTGTACAGGATTTAAGCAGGTCCAAACATACTGACCTGAATGAAAATGATCTCCAAAGCCTCAGCTAACATAGTATCATCAAATGAACCTCACCAGCAGAGAAGCTTGAAAGCTCAATTTAAGGCAAGGCGATTGTCTTGTTGCAGAATCCACAAATGAAAGCCTCTGAAGTCTCAGAGCCATTCAAAATATTTTTGATATTCAAAATATCACTTCTCTGCTTTTTTTTTTTTTAATGCAGGACAGAATGCTTTGGAAAGCACTTTTAGCAATACTTTCCTTTGAAAACATTTACTGTCATTTAAATATTGTTATCAGCTATACCACTACAAGGGAATAGGATGCGAAGAAGATACAGTAGACCAACAAGGAAGAAATACATTTTTTTCTTTCAAGAGCATTTAGAGGGAAGTTAAAATCATTGAGAATTGTATTGTTTATGGCTTTTTTTTAAAACTGCACTGCTCAAACATGAAGTAAGTCATGCTGCTTAAAGAAATCTCTCTTCAGTTTATTCTTTAGATTCCAATAGGGACCATTATAATCATCAGAAATAATGATAGATCTCAATCTCATCTGATCAGATATTACAAGTGCAATGAAAACCAGTTTCCTTTGGGACAAGAAACATTTATTCTGAAGGTATCTTACAAAGGAATTATTTCGAGGATACAAAATGAAAGAAGAAAACAAGGGCTATGTTTTTTCTCTATTTGATATGTTGCCCTAGGCTATCTTGGGAACCTTGATAATTTTGTAATATTTCTAAGCCACTTTGTTCTTATTGCTTTTATAAGCTGGTGAAAAGTAAAGTAATTTTAAGTAATCAGATGTCTTCTGCTACCTACTTTATACCATCAGCTCCTAATTACACCAAAAAGCTAACATTTCTTAGAGAACTTTACATTTTACTAGGATGAAGTTAAATCTGAGATTTACCATTTTACCAAAAAATTCTGTATTCTGTGTTAGAATGAGGCAACAATTTTATCTGTGAATATTAGGCAATGCAGTTTTTTAAAATGCAAATATATGTAAAGAAACAGTCCATACAGATTTAAGCTGTAAACGAAATTATTCTATTCTTGATTTTATATTAACTTCTCATTAATATGGTAATGTCCTATTAAGTATAAACGTAGTGCTTAGAATCAAAGTAAAGATTAAATAAAAGTAAACGACTCTGTCACAGCCTCAATCTTTTATAGATACTTTCCAGGTGACTAGTATGCCTGACTGTTAAACAAAGCAAATATGGACCATTTGGAACTACTTGGAAATCCTTTCATCATTTGCTTAAAAGAAATGTGTCCCAAATAGTTCAGCACATCATTCTCTGGAAACCATTTAACTAATTTATAAAAACAAGACCACTGTTGAGAGTGTGGCCTGCATCTACTAGGCATAATGATGCTGCCTTATGTTTTGTTCATTCTGGAATCAATCAGTCACACACGTGCCAGGAATAATAGTTACTACATGTTCAGAAAGTACCCAAACACCAGAGACACATGTATCTCATTGACTAAGCGGGGAGTATAAATCTACAGCAACAAGCATCATATTCTGATATTCATAAGATATTTATTTTCAGCTGCTGACAGTTTCAGATCATTTCTATACCTAATGCATCATTGTTCAAAAGTACCATGGAGATAAAGCATGTGAGTGAGAAAAAGAGAGGGCTGTGGTGAACTGAGAAGTGAAAGCTGCAGAAAAAAGAAAAACAGAAGACAAAGGAATAATTTTCTGTGACAAATTTTCAGAGCAGCTGGAGATATCAAGCAGATATCAGTAACAAAATATCCCATTTCTACAAATTCAATGTAATATGAAGTTATTACAAAATAAAATTCACACAGCCCAATAATATCTGTTAAAAATTAAAAGCAGGATGCCTTAGAAGCACAATATACTTTCCTGGGACCACTCACAGGATTAAGTGTTGTACAATTTCAGGAAACTCAACAGAATCAATTCCATAACAATTCTTTTCATAAATAATTATTACTTGCATGAACTAGCTTCCTAAAACTCCCTAATAATCATTCTAGAAAACCAGCCACTCATTCTACCTTCTTCTAAAGCTTTTCCATCCCAGTTAACAGAGTGAACTGGGGAACAATGCTGTATACAAAGAAAAAAGAATACTGAAGACTGTAACGGTTGTATCTGATTAGAAAGATTTTGTTAATACCTTGCCAATAGTTGATATGTTCCTGTGGACTACAAAGTGTCTTTTGCTCTTTCATTCATTCAGCATATGAAGAACCTCAGCCCTTGTTGGAACTGGAAGATACTTTGTCTTCATCGGTATTGGACAGCCACAACACACTAGCATTATCGACAACAGTCTCTTGTTCTCTTGTCTAGTTCGCAAAGTATTTATGGGGATATATCCTCCAGTGACAAGATTGGCAGCACAGTCTTCCCTTCAGCACTTTGGTGGGAGAAAATATGTCCCTTTAGTTACATGATTTAGTTTAAAGTAAATTCAGAATAACTACACATGGGCCAATAGGTTGAAACAGATGTAAATCAGCATGTCTTAAGTCAGATTTAGTAGGTGAACTAACCAGTAAAATGTACTTTTATGCTGAGGTAATAGACAGATAACACAACTGACTTACTACAGGCAGGATAGAGAAGTTACTGTCTAGAGGCCCGTGGGTTGCCTTAGCATAAAATCAATGAGGGTTCAGATTTGATCTTGCAGGATGAAAGGATTAGCACATCTAAGAAATGTCAAAGAAAACAAGATTACAGTGCATGTGATGCATAAAGAACTGAGGGTTAAGTATGCATGGGGCCTCCGCTGGGTCAGTTTGCTGGATCTACTCCTTTTCTCTGAAGGTAGAGTAACCTACTAGCAAATCTGCACTGGAAACTCTGCTTGCATTATGGTTTATCTTAGAAGCATTATACATTTCATGTCGAGAGCTGCATCTTTAAAGTGTGATTAACACCAATTTAGATGTAGGTAAGCTAATGGAGGACTTGATGGCTGTGATGAGACATACAGCCCCACACGGCCTGGGAGTGACTGATCAGTTGGGGTGATCCTACCTGGTGCTTGTGGGACCAGAGGGCACCACCAGTCCCCCGGCGCTCTCTCCACCCTGCCCAGGGCCTGGGACCCCATGTCAGCCCCCCGAGTGGCTGGCTTACAGCCACGCTGCTGAGGCACCATCATGGCACTTGTTCTCCCTGCTTCCTGCATCACCATTACTACTGTGTGGTTTTTGCACTAAACTCTCTGGAATAATACGAGGATTGTGCTGTAGCCCACTAGAGTGGTTTTACTATAAAATGAAACTGGGAGATAAGTGACACTGTCTGAGCTGCCATGTGAAGGGGTGCTAGGGTGATCAGGCAGGGAGACCTAAACTGTGTGGTTTAACAGAATACCGTGGTTCCATCTTTTCCACACTGCCTCTGTACAATAGTGCCAAGAGAAACTTATTCAAACTCTGGGCTTTGTCCTGGGCCTCGCTAGTTGGAGCGGTCCTATCTAGGGCAGGAAACAAACCAACAGTTAAGCAATGTGGCTGGTCAGGCATCTGGTACTGAAACTCACTACCTGGACCTCTTTTGCACAGACTCACGGAGGCAGTGCATACGCCTTAATTACACAAAGCAACTGAGTATATCCTACCTGAGAATTTATGGTGCTTTTCCTAACTCCACTTCGCCTATCACAGGATCACAAGATGGTTGAAGCTGGAAGGGACCTCTGGAGGTCATCTGGCACAAGTCCCTTGCTCAAGTAGGACCATCTAGAGCTGGTTGCCCAGGACAGTGTCCAGACAGCTTTTAAATATCTCCAAAGATGGAGACTCCACAAGATCCGTGGGCAACCTGTGCCAGTGCTCCGTCACCCTCACAGTGAAAAAGTGCTTCCTGATGTTCAGAGGGAACGTCCTGTGCTTTAGTTTGTGCCCATTGCCTCCGGTCCTGCCAGTGGGCATGACTGAAAAGAGCCTGGCTCTGACTTCTTTATACCCACCCTTCAGGTATTTGAATGCATTTGTCCCTGCTGTGGCTTTGGGCTTAGGAAGGGAGAAGCAGAGGCAGCAATCTCTTCTGTGATAATGAATTAAAGACACAGCATGAGGTTCAGGACAAAACAACTGACTTCTTGTTGTAACTCCAGAAGTAACTTTAACTCTGGTGTTTCCTAATTTTCAAGTACTCAATTTTTCAACTTAAATATACTTCAATAAGTTTGAGGGATGTAACGGAATACACATATCCCTCCATTTATAGCACAGCAAAAAATTCAACCAGTATCTCAGCTTTTGCGTTCACCTAACAGAGTTAGGTGCATCAGTCACCAAGAACTGTCTTTGACTAATTATATCTTTACATTAAAGAGGACCTATTTTAATATATATTACCATTTGAAAGCCTTGTGTCAGCCAAATTCTCTTCCCAAAAGCATTTGTGGTAACATAAACAACAATAAATTTGCTCTAGTCTCACCTGAAAAATCAGCTTTGGTATCATGTTTAAGCTACAAACTGAAAAGTAATATAGTCTTCACTTTGCAATTTACATAATTCCTGTTTTACTTGAAAAGAAAAATAAAAGATAAAAATCAGTGGCACAAATATTTATTATTTCTATTATTTAGTTATTATTGTGCATATACATACACATCCTTATGATATGCATGCATGCACATATGCACACATTCTCTTTCTAGATACAGTGAGGTTTTATTGATAAGCAAAAGTTATCAAGGAGAATCTCTGACCTGGGTCAAGCTGATGAGGCAAAACTGATAGGTCATGAAGGTCAAGACCTCTTTCAATTAACCTCACACCATGTGAATGGCATAGGCAATTACTGTTTCAGATGTGCCAGGGTGGATTAATTGTGTGTCTATTAGCATTTAGACATTGAAGTACTTATGAGTGAAACTTACAGTATACTACTACAGTCTATTACCTGTAAGATGGTAAATACTGATACTTAAAAATACTTTTAACTACATAAATTTCAGTTTGTAAGCAATAAATTAGCATGATGGCCAAAATACTGTCTTTAGTCAGACAAACCTCCCTTCAAGGCTTCAGAATGAGGGGTAAGCATGCTACCATTTCATTAAAGGAGTAGCTATAGGCCCCTATCCAAAAAGCATTGAAGTCAATTAATGACAAGAATGCTAACTGATGAGAAAAATATGGGTAGCCTTTAAAATCATTAACAGAAAATAAACATTAAAGAAATGAATATTATTGATGTATGAAATATAAATTTATTCAATCTGGCACCATAACTAGTTTTTTTATGGCTAATTCGTCTACCTTTCCAACATTCATCAGCATCTCAATTTTACTTAAGACAGTATATGTATGTTCATAATTCCAACATTTATAAATATATCTGAGCAAGCAGACCACAAAGGGTTTTTCACTGAGTTAGGGCTCAGAAGACTGGTTTTACTCCTTTCTCTACTAGTATGCATTGCTTAAGAAAATTTCATTTATGTAAAAAGGGGAATAAAACAAGAGACATGAGAACTGGAAAAGTGGGAATGTTTTGAAAGATTTGCCTCTTCTCGATTATCATGTTCTGCTTAGGCTGAAAAATGGCCTTAGACTGTTAAACAGGCTCTTAATATCATAGAGCACTTTTGGACTTTAGGTGCACTGTAGCTGGAGTCAGGAGTGCAGCTGCCAAGCATTCAGGGGCATGATTTTAATTCTGACCTGGCTTGATCAGAAAATTACATCTCTATTAGCAGCTATAGTTTAGGCCACAAGGATATTTGTGTTATCCTGTCTTCAATGTTGTTACAAAATCTCAAAGCTACTTAATCACTGCTACAAAATTCATCAGTCTGTATGTTTAGATGCACAGATTGCTACAAGCAGATCACCTTTGTATGCTGGCTTTCTTCCTGTGTCAAGACATTATGACTCTTGAACAGTAGTCTCCAGGCTCTGCAGCTGTCCCTGCCTCTGCTCAGGATCAAGGCAATCTGGAGATCATCTTTCCCAGTGAGTGGGTTCCTGGTCCAAGACCTGTCTGCTGGAAGCAAGACCAGCTGTGGTATGAGACACCAGTTAGAAATATGCTTCCTTCTTTCACAGGGGAAGATACATGAAGAAGAGCCCTGGTTACAAGCAAAAGTACTCTACTGATGGTTGTGTGTATCATGGTTTAATGCCAACAGGCAAGTAAGAACCACATAGCCACTCATTCACTCTCCCCTGGAGGAATAGGGGAGAGGATCGGAAGAGTAAAAGTGAGAAAACTCCTAGGTTGAGATAAAGACGGTTTAACAGGTAAAGCAAAAGCCACGAATGCAAGCAAAGCGAAATAAGGAATTCATTCATTGCTTCCCATTGGCAGGCAGGTGTTCAGCCATCTCCAGGAAAGCAAGGCTCCATCACGCATAATGGTTACTTGGGAAGACAAAATGCCGTAATTCTGAACGTCTCCCCCTTCCTTCTTCTTCCCCCAGCTCTATACGCTGAGCATGACGTCATATGGTGTGGAATATCCCTTTGGTCAGTTGGGGTCAGCTGTCCCAGCTGTATCCCCTCCCACCTTCTTTTGCACCCCCAGCCTACTCACTGGTGGGGTGGGGTGAGGAGCAGAAAAGGCCTTGACTCTGTGTAAGCACTGCTCAGCAGTAACCAAAACATCCCTGTATTATCCACACTGTTTCCAGCACAAATCCAAAACATAGCCCCATACTAGCTACTATGAAGAAAATTAACTCTATCCCAACCAAAACCAGCACAGTGTACTTCACTAACAGTGAATGGCTTATGGCCTAAGGCCTGGAAAATGAAAAGTGAGAAGAGAAATTTCAGAGCAGGTAAATAGGTGGTGCCTCTTGTGCAAGAGAAGAAGAGTGGTTGTGTGTAGGTACCTGGAAGAAATCTGAAGTCCAAAGCTCTGTAAAACTTTGGAGCAGTTCTGTCCCTCTAAATAGCATAGGGCACTGGGCACAGTAATGGCTCACAAGATAAGTTACTGCTTCTTTGGAAAAGAGAATCTAGTTCTTCATCAGTTTACTAAAGTGACTGATGTTACATCTGTGACATTAGCATCCCTTAACAGCTGTATCCACAAGAAAGAGTATAGTGATGTTCATAAGAGGAAGAGACTATACTTCAGCTAGAGCAGGCTTTAGGCTTTGAATTTTTATAATACAACAAATTAGATTGAAAGACTCACTTTTTCAGAGCACAACAAAAAACTTGTGCTTGCCTTAGCTCAAATTCAGTTTCTCATCTATATGCAAACATCTAGTGCACAAACAAAACTAAAGCAGAACCATGAAAAAGCCTCACAAAACACCTCTATATCCACCCCATTCTGATTTTTCTTTCTACCTTTGTACCTTTCTTCCTGTACTTCAGCAAGCCACTCTCAATGGAAATTTAGGGAATATATTTTGCCTAAAAAGGACACTTTTCCCTACATTTCAGCACCTGAAAGTACCAGTTAAATGAAACTAAAATCTTTGCATTAAAAGCTTTGAATTTCTATGTATCTAAGATGAAAATGTTTATCAAAACCAGAATACAATTGCCAATAAGAGGAGAAGCAACACAAAGGACTATCTCACAGAGCAGACTCGCAGCTGGGTCTCCACCATTGCAAGAAGATATTTGAACAATAAAATTTTATATTTTATGAGCTGGATGTCTGCTTTTCCATGGCTAGGTTTATTCCCATGTAGAATGAAGTATGGAGGTTCTCTGAACAATCCTTAGTTTTTTAAGGCAGAGGGTTTGATAAAGAGAGAGAGACATTGTGTTCCCTGTGGGATCTTCAGTTTGGGCTGCACTTTACTAGCTATACTGAAGCAAAAAATAATCTCCTTCCCAAAACATGCGGAGAGAGACAAAGTGGCTTATAACAGTCCTTGCCAATGTTTTATTGCAAAGACTAATGCAGTAGGATTATTGACCTCTTTTGACCTTTTCACCTCGGTTAACTACATCTTTAAAAAATACCATTTGTTCCATGTATTTTTTCCCCATGAACAGGAGTAATTTTTTAACCTTGTGGTATTTGTTAGGCATAGTTCCATCAGGAGTAGGGAGAAAATAAATGTTCTAAACATAGCTGGTGGCATTATGAATTCTGAACTTTATCATAGTAAAAGACGTTTACAGATAGTCTTTTTTTTAACTTTGCATTCTGAAAAAGAATTATTATTCTTCCTATCAGCTTGAGAAAAGAATACAAGATTGTTATTTCTCTCTTGAAATCCTCACGAGTTACACACAAACTGCAATGGGAAGTATCATTAAAGTATATGAACAGTCTGCTTATATTTTTTGTTAATCATTTAAAATGAAAACAGTACATATGTCTTTATAAGTTGTAGATCTTTAGTAACACAATCTCTTCTTTCAGTTGATGTCCCAGCTTCTTGTTTTAGGCATTGGCTTTAGTGACAGAAAACACAAACTTGATGACAGAATGAAAGGCTGAAAGCACCTAATTAATTATCATCATTAAAAAGATTCGTATTTCTCTTTGCACATAGTGTGTGTACTTACATTTTAACTGAGATGGAATCAGCACTTCTATGTACTCTTAAACATCAGAATTATTTTGGGAAGATATAGCAATTTCCATTTCAAAGCTTTTCCTTTTCCTTTTTCTTTTTCTTCTAGGAACTTGTCACGAGGAAATATTTCTCCCTGTTCAGTTCTTTACACAAACACTGACTTTATCAACATTCAATCATTATTTTTGCCCCTTTTTCAAAGCCAGAGAAACTGTACAGTACTGCTTCAGTTGTGCTGGTCCTCAAAAAAATTTATTTTTTGTAGTATCACAGTATAATATTCCATTCATCTTGATGTTACTTTTGTATGTAAATATGTTGCCTTTACAGTCTCAGAGCTAGAATTTCACAAAACCCAGAAGTGACAGAATATACTGTGCTAGTGTGAACATCGCCATTCCAGTCCCATTGATTCACTGAGCCCTGACTTGGTAAATTATAAGGGGCAGTAAGTCATCCAGCTACTGGGTTAATTACAAAAGATATTAAGGACATAGTCCCAACGATGTTTTATTCTAAGAGTAGTACCACACAAGCCTCAGCTGCACTTGTGAATTTCAAAGATGTCAGAAACCACATAGTTTCTGCTTTCATTGCAGTGCTGATAACATCAGAGCTACCAGGGTCTGTGAAGAGTAATATAGTTAGTAGATAAAGCTTTCTCATCTGTAGCAAATGATGTGCGTGGCACTAATAAAGTTTACTGGTTTACAAACGTGTGATAAAAATCCGTCACATATTCTAGTGTGAAACGGACAAAGTTTCAGGTGTTTCTGAGATTTTATGTCAATCTACCCACTTCGGGATGAAAAATAAATGCTAATTACTCCCAAATGGCACTTGTGAGCTAAATAGCTATTTAACTGGGGAAAAGAGGTGAGGAAAGGAAAATACTCCCACCTCCTTTTCCAGGCTAAAAAATGGAAAAAATGTCTTTCAGATGTAAAGCAAGATAGAAGATACTGTATACTGTAGCACTGTAACAACTGATGGACCAAAATATTCTTCAAATCAAATATTTATCTGCCTGATAAGAAGGAGCCAATTTTGGAAAAATTCAGCTGTTCTGTAGACCAAGCTGTTTGTTGTATCTTGACTTAATATAAATTAAATCACTCAGTATCTCCTTAATCTCTGTTACCTTTCCAAAAAGGAAATAAATTATAGTTTATCATTAATGTAATATGATTTGCCTAATTTTAATGAATTTTTCTATAATGTGATCAATCCATTTCTTCCAGAAGTATTCCAAAACACTGCATGTCCAGTGCTTGGATTAATAAACAGGTATGTAGGAAAAAAAAAGGGGGGAAAGGTAGGCATTTGAGAAACTAAACAAATCAAAGATGTTTTTTTTAAAGTTAACTTGATTTTTCTATGCTAGACCAAAAAAATTTAACACCCACCCTCCAGGCGTGCACATTTAATGCTGTTCAGGTTTTTTTCTGAAACACCAACAATCAAGGGATGCAACCATAGTCATTACAAAGTACAGTGCAGCAATTGTGCTGTGATGATTAATGCTGGTACATTAGTACGCTGCTGTTTGAATACAGAGGTCACGAGTTGCAGTGAAGTTCTGCTGGATCTCTTCACTACAAAATGCCTTTCTTTTAATAGAAATAGAAATTTACAGGAAAGTTTTTGAAGTTGTATTCATATCACACAAACTCTGATGTTGAGTGTATCACATAGATCTCATAATAAGATATGAGTAACTTTTTTGGGTTTATTATTTTTAATTGATTTTTTTTGTGTTTTGGTGCACAATCCCATTGCATTATTTTATTACTCTAAAGTTGGATACTTCCTTTTCCTACTATAAAACAGAACAGACACTCTCCTCAAAAAGACCACTGAAGCATCAGCAATATCCTTGTTTGTGTGTTTCTAGGTTAAGTGGCCCTGGAGTTAAAAGACCCTTGTTGGCCTTTTCAAAGCTCCTTAATATTTTATGTCTGATGGAACCATATTTGGCAATGTGGTCCTTGTAGTGCAGGGAGTACTTCATGAATGCCAGAAAAGTTTAGCTTTTGTGTCAGATATGAACTCAAATCTCCATAAAAATCTTCTACGAAACCCCTCATCTATTAGTTGAGTCTTCATGCTCTTCATATTTGGCCATTCACCTTTAGTGTGATAAAATTTTCACTGGCCTCAGTTCGAAACTTAGTATATTTCCCCTAGGTATTTAAGCCAAAAAGCTAGAAGAATAAAAGGTAAGGATTTCTCTTTAGAATCAAATTGTTTATCTTATCACTTCTTCTCTTTTTCTTTTCTTTTTCAAAATATGTTAGCTAGTGCAGAAATACCAACATTTTATTAGAACACTTAAGCTCCTTCAATGCCATGAAGAGCATTAAATCCTAACTCCTATATGACCCTATTTTACCAGTTTGTGAAGTGGAACTAGAAAACTTCATTAGCCTCTCAGCTGAGTGTACAAAACCTGAGTGTTAGCCAGTCCTCCCAGTGTAGAGGACTCTTTATGAATAACCTGGGAAATATTCAGGGAGAAAACGTGGCTCGCTCCCAAACTCTAAAAATCTTCCCTTACATCATAAAATCCCTGGATTCCATCACAGGCTGATGCAATTTGAAGGCTGCTTCAAGGATTCAGGGGAGAACAATGACTGATTAGTGCTTTCTTGTTTTGTTTTCCTATCTTGGGTTACGCAAAGCAACAAATTATAAGAGAAACTGGATTAAATTGCTCTGGAAATTATCCAGATTACCAAGCATAATAGCTCTGAAGTACCATCATATTGTTAACAACCAGAAATAGTTATGTTACATATTTCTTCTGAAGTAGTAGCAGCAATTTTCATAAATGTTTCATGATATGATTAATATATTAATCCATTATGGAATGAATGTCACTGCAGATCCTTTGATAGTATCCTGTAAAAGAGGTTATAAAGTATAGTAATAACATTTAGACATGAAATGCTGCTACACTTGATACTATGTTTGTCATTCTAAAATGATTTTATACTGTTACAATACTGTTTTGTGAGCAGTGGCAGTGATACTGCTCAAAGATAACATCTGCAGTTCTGCGAACATCCGTATCAATTTTTTGCAACCATTTGAATACCATTTTTATAATAGCAAAACTGACTTCCAGCTTCATTAGTTTGACCTGATCAATGAACACACCTTTAACATTTAGCACATACGCCTTTTGCTTAACTTTTGCTGAATATACACTTAACATTACAACTTTAACTAGAAGGGGATGTTTCTCACTTCTACAGTTAATTTGCCTACTGAAGGCAAGCTTCCTATTAGCTATGAGGAACACAGCATTTATATTCAGTGACATGTATTTTTAAGCAAGTTCAGTCGACAATCTTTAGTCCACCAAAATCATTCAGTATACATGCTTAGAAAGCTTTAAGGGGGGTAGTCGCATGTGCCTGGAAGCTTACTTTAGATAGGAGTAGTTCAAAGCATTTACATCAAAGCCCTAATTTTTTTGCCATTAAAGTCTGTGGAGGTGAGTTTGGCAGACACAGTCTTGCCATCAAAGCCAGAGGCAAATGTATATATCTCTAGGCTTGTTCTGTTCATGTTTTCATTAATTGAAAAGAATGTATTGCTTTAGGCTTACTTTATACTATAGATAACAAAATCACTTCAACAGAAGTAAGAATTCTTTAAATCACCCACAGAATTATCTGAGATACAAACATTGAAGAATTTTGTGGTCCCTATTTTGCTATGAAAAAATACTTCAGATTTCTCTTCATCTTTTACAAGAAGAGCTGTGCCCTCCACCAGTAGAAGATAGTTTACTTGTATGCTCAGCAACTGTAATGGTACTAATTCTCCAAATTGTTCTGAGATGCGTGAAAGGGTTATCGGAAATGGGAGGAGAAAACTGAGTGGGGATCAAGTGATTAAAAAGGTATTTTAGCAGTTCCATGGCTCTAGACTACAATGACTTTGTGGATAATTATAAAATTTTTATTCTTGAACCTGACATACCTGCAGTGACCCATGTTGCCCCCCTTTAACAGCAGCAGACCATCAGTGTCTCTGTTGGCTCCTCAGCTATGTGTGAGAAGGGACAAGAGAAAGAAGGGCATTTTTGTTGGAGTTTGTTACCTGTGGGAGTTGCAAATGCAAAGAAACTAAGTCAGACAGAAGAGCAGTGAAAATAAACTATACGTAAGCTGCCAGTAAAACCATCAGGTTAAAAAATAATCTTCATTCCTTCAGGAGGAAAGGAAAATCATGGATTTAGACAGCCTTATTTTCATATGCTTCTTATACACCATTCCCAGTCACAGCTAGAAAACATCCTAACCATACCAAACTGTGGTTCTGGTAGGGACGTGACAGTTAAAGACCAAAAGGTAGGGAAAAAGGGAATACTCACCAAGGTCATCTTGAGCAGAAAGACCTTTGTGTTTGGGATCCGAGAGGGTTTTGGTTTCAGCTATGGAGAGTCATGCTGCATGAAACCAACCTTTCAGAAGAAACTCTTCAAAAAGCCCTAGCAGAGATGGGGAAGCTCCTTATCCAACATGTCAACAGAGTTGAAGTGCAATACTTGTGGGGGTAGCAGCCCCTCCAGCTGAAATGAGATCAATATGCAGTCATGTTGAAATACCCGGAATACTAATATGGTAATTAACACTAATACTAATGCTACAATTTGCAAGTGAAGTCTGAGGTACCTGGAGTCATCTGTGGTTGCAGGAGTTTTGCTCACTGGGTTTTCACAAAGATTGGGGGCGGGGTGGGGTGGGGTGTGTGTAACAAATCAACCAATTAAACAGTCTTAATTAATTCTATCCCTATGAAGTGTAGACACTCAGCTAGATACTTGCCCTCCAACTGGAATGGAAAGATCAGAGGGGAGCCAAATTCTTTGGTCTTTCCATAAGCATTAAATTATCACTGGGATTTCTCAAATTCCAAGGCCCTGTTTGCCCTTACTAAAGATTGCCCTATTTCACACATACAAGTAAAGAACTCACAAAGGATGAAAGCTCTGCCTGTGCTTGGGGCAAAAAGGAAAATCTTTTTCTTTTGTGATGAGTAAAATCTCAGGCCAGAGTTTTTAAGCACATAGGACCATGTTCTCAGTATCACTGTCAACCGCAGAAGGTTACAAGAGGAAAGATGCAGCAACTCAGCAGGATAATGTAAACACATGCTGGGGAAGTGAGGGTTGCATTTGAGAAATGAAGGAAGTTAATGTTTTGGGTTAATGATAATTTTTCTGGAAATTCTTGGGAGGTCTAACTGTATTCTGGGAGATCTTTGGTTTCTCAGGATTGCAAAGCTTCTGAATTCTCCCTCACACACACACAAAAATGCCAGTGCTATGCACTATATAGTTGTGCTAAGAAGTGAAACTGTCTGTAGGACTAGCTCATCATTTTCTCTGCATTCCAGTGAAGCCAGTGCTGGAATGCCACTAAGGTCCCAGCAGCTGCTTTTTCAGTAGGTGGTGGGATGGAAAAAAGCCTTTTGGGAGGGTCTGCCCAAAAGACAGCAGCAGCAACACCGGGATTATGACTGTCAAAGTTGTGCACTTGCTTTACCCATGCATGTGTGTGTACTAATGGAGTCATTTGATTACTTTTTTAAAAGGCGTGCTCTTTGCTTCGTTGGTTTAATAATCAAGGATTTGAAAAGCAGAGTTTTTCTACAGTAGGGATTAAATTATCTGTTGTTATGGTTTGTGTTTCTTTTTGGCCCCTTCTCCCTTTCTTATTACCTGGCTCTTTACTCCCTTCCTTCTCAATATCCTATTTACCCACTGCTGTTTAAATCCCCCACCTCCTCAGCCCTGCTTTTGGTGCTGCTCTGCTACCATCTTTCACCACCCTTCGTTTGTTACAAATAAGATGTGATCATAGTTACACACCTGCTCTTCTCATTTCATGATAGCATCAGAATACTACTTTCCCAGCAACGTGAGACTGACAGCAGTCAGAGCTTTTTGTTGCCTTTTTTTTTTTTTGCACATCTTTTTGAATATTTGGCATTAAGTGAAAAGCAGTCTTTTCCTTTCACATTACTGCTGTTTTGAACAAGCAAAGTTTCAATTTCTTTGAAGATAAGAGAACAAAAAACGTATTCTTTAGACAAGTCTTTGTTATTTTGCTGTACAATGACAATATTGACTGTTCTCCTCATGCCATTAGATCATCTACCTTAAGGCCAGGGCAATAAAGATGCCTAATTTGTCTCTCACCTAACCTTGACATTTATTTTAAAATTATATATGTCATGTGTTATGGGAGAAGACTCTCTCACAGGTAACACATATACATGATAACCATCTCCCTTCATTTCAGATTATCTAAAATGCATGTCCCTGCTCATGCTAACTTTATCTCTCTTTTCAGTAAATTATTTGAGAGTTGCTTCCTCTAGTTAATTCCTAACCGTTGGAAGTTAATGCTTCTGTTGCTTTTACTTTTGTTTGCTCAGCATTACCCTGACTTGTGCCTTGAACATATCCCATCACCATCCCCTTCAAACTGTTTGCACTGTTAACAGTGCCAACTCTGTATTTATTGCCTTTTTTAAGCCTTTTTTTCCAACTGGTGCCATCTGCTTGCTACACATTTACATCTCACTTAAAAACCTGTCTATGTTCACATGGGTTGCAGATAGAGAGCTCTTTTTGTTGGTTTGTTCATAAGTTAATTTACTATCAAAGAAAAAGGAAAAATTACCAGAAGTGATTACTTCCTCTCAGTCTCCATTTTGCAGGGTGGGAAATGTAAATTAGTCTTGTGTAGAAACGTAGAATCAAGTATACTGTTGGTGCTAAACAACTTTTGCACATGTATTTAACTGACACAGAGAAATATATTTAGGAACAACAGCTATAAAATGTTTTCACAATTCTTTGCTTTGAATTAGGCTTTCATGTTATCAGCTGCAGTATCTGAGTTAGAAGTTAATCTGTTGCAGCTTTGGGATAAATGTGTAATGCTAAGATTACACAGAATGCTATTACTATTGCATACGCCTCAAATCAATTAAATAAATGAAGCCAATAAAATTACAAGCCAAATAAAGCATTATCATCACAGCAGATTTCAGTCATGATTATGTACATAGAACTCTGAAATAGCACTTAGAATCTCTGATTTCATCCAATTGCCTTTGAATTTACATTAGTAAAACTCAAGATGGAAATTCATTAATTCTCTTTGCAAAGAGACTTCTATAATATCTTGGCAAATATGAATGTTGTTTATAATCATTTTATGAATGGAACTGCATCCTACTGTGTATTTGGTAGATGTATGAGAATATTAGGTGTCTTAGGGTATGCGATAGCTTCAATACCACA
Organism: Nipponia nippon; assembly: GCF_047370975.1. Classification (NCBI taxonomy): domain Eukaryota; kingdom Metazoa; phylum Chordata; class Aves; order Pelecaniformes; family Threskiornithidae; genus Nipponia; species Nipponia nippon. Next base: position 52,523,785 of record NW_028262336.1, on the reverse strand, counting down.
TATTAGAATTATTAGATTATTAGATATCTTAGAATATACGGAGTCCTCAATACTGAGAATATTTTCTGTTATTATTGACATCTTATAATGCTACATGTGCACAACTTTTAGATGAAAAATTTAAACTCTATATGATCACACTTTAACAACATGTATATTTTAAATTAATATACATCTTCAAGTCCAATATTGTGAGTTTTTCCTTAATTTGACCTTTACAGAAAAGTTTAACTTTTGCGGTCTGTTTTTTTTTTTTTTAAGATGAAAATTCAGGTGTTACTTACTTGGGTCCCATCCAGGGAACAGGCAGTTTATGCCAAGAATCTGTAATGTGCAAATAATTCAGACTTCCACAAAAATATACACAAGAAGTTAATTCTTTTGCAACACGTGTATGAAAACTATGAAAAAAAATGGGGAAATTCTGAATTATTATTTTTGGTCTAACCATCTGTCACCAACTTTCACCCTTTTTTTTTCCTTTGACCTACCTAGTTGTCTGTATGGTCTAATGAAACTGAGCTACTCTGGGACACAGAGAGAACTGAAATGAAAGAAGAACATGAGGTAGTCAAAGGTTCTTGTTTAATGAACCTTTATTAACCTCCTACACATTCCTTCTCATTATGTTGATTTCAGTCTTAGGAAAGATTTAAAAAATATATTCAGAGAAGCTGCCTGATGTGGAAAAGTTTTGTTTGTAAGGAATGTGGTGGTATGCCAGCTCTTTCAGCATGGAAACAGAAAAACTAAGAATGCTTACCAATTAAGGCAATGCAATTCAGCAAGCCAGAGCCAACTGCAAAATAGCCCCGCTAAGACTGAAATGATATAACTGCAGTGTAACAGTGCAATCCTAGTTAGGATTTGTGAGAGTCAGTTCCTATAAGACAACCTTACAACAAAATTAACTTGTGGCTGAAGACGTTCACCACGGAAAGTAACACCTGGGAGGAAAACAACGGCCTCACTGTTTATGGTGTGACTAGATAGGATAAACCAGTAGAGACTAAATAAACCATTATTAACATGGCTATTGAGCAAGTAGATAACGGAGTCTTGCAAAAATACACTTTAATTAGTAGCACCTTAAAGTCAAAATAGCTATGTTGATTTAGAGTAGCTGAGAATGTAGCCTTTTATCTTCAAGGAACTCCAACTCAAGGAGCTTTGAATCATACAGGACTGAAGTAATATTATTTCCCTCAAGACAGTTTCTCAGTATGGGGACATTGCTACAGGGTGAATTTATTGATTGCATATTTGACGCTACTGACCAAAAGGGAACTGCACTGTATTTTCTCAGATTGCAAGTTCAACTTTAAGGATTTCAACTTCAGTGCTTCTGCCTTGTGGAATGAAAGAGAAACTTATTAATTTGTTCTTGACCTCGAGAGATAACTGTCATGAAAGACATTGTCCCCCTTAAGCAGCTTAATAAGTCTCTTGCTTTCCTTATTTCTAACAAGAGTACAAACTCTTTCCTGATCAGATTGTGGCAGGAAGGATGTGCCCTTTTCTACCTTTAGCAGTCAGTCTAGCTATAGTTTTAGGTGTTCAGTCCAGGCATATTTGCATTCCTCTTTGGCTGTACAGAAACAACCCAGTTTGTGCAAATCTCTGATATAAAATACATTGTTGTCTTAATAACATTACTGCAGGTGAAAATGAATATTGAGCATTACTAAAAGAAGGATTTAGTCTACACAGATTCTGGGGCACTGTAGCAGCTGTGAGGAGATTACTAAAACCATCTGCATCCCAGACATTGGACTTCCACATGGAGCAGCAGAACTGACAGAGTTGCAAAAGTTAAATCAGGACTCAGATCAAAATTTTGCAGACTAGCCACATGTCTACTAAAGATTTGAATAAACAATGCTGCCCTCATTTTTACTTTCTTTTTTCAAACACAGTTATGCTACATAAAAAGCTAGTCAATCCAACATCCTCAAACACGCCATGTTCTGTCTGCATTGATTTTCTAGCTGTTGACTGTTCAGAGAAAGCAGCTTAGGATTGTACATTTACTTCATACACTTAAAATTTTGTCAGCACATCTGCTTCTTCTTTCTTCTCCTGAAGGTATGCAACTGGATAGTAGCATTTGTGGCAAGATACCAGCTGTACTGTATCCATAATAGTAGTATTGGTGAAGGGAGGAGAGGCAGCAAGAAGAAGACAGAGAAAAGAAGACCAGAAGGGAATAATTTATCTTGCAATATAGATGGCTTGTCCTAGCAGCAGGCTTTAATTATTTTGTTAAACTAATTAAATTTGGTTTGTGTTTTTTAAATATCCAACAAAGTCAGGAATTCTAGGGTACAGAGTGAGTGTTTTTCTTTTGAAATTCCCTGTCTTTACTTATTTTCTACCAAAGAAACACCTAGAAGCCTGAGGATATATTTATCTATGTATTATAGGATGTTAGGTAAAAAATCTCTAGCCAGAAGAATTTATTACGTAAATAGATAACTAAGAAATTGCTGTTATCTGTATTTCACTAGGAGAAAAATCAGGAAACAGCAAAATTCAGTGATTTGCCAGAGGTTATACGGCAAATTATGATGCTCTGAATTCAGCCGCAATTCTTCTGTCTTCTAGTCCATAGAAAGAGACTAGCCTTCCCTGCTGACAGGACGGGTGTCTAGCAGTATTTCTATTTAGACCTCTGCAATAAGACTATACCGGACTATGTCAGGACTCAAGCTCCTTTGACTACCTCCACTTAGGCGAGTATACCCTAAAAGACAATGCAATGCACAGCCACTTCATCATTCCTTTTAACACACACACTAAACAGCATTAAAGCAAATGTCATATGCAGAGCTGACAGAAATAAATTGCACAAAAGTGATGAAGCACGGAGAATTATTTAGTAATAACAGAAGCTTCTAGTCAATACTGACCTTTACCCAACTGGCAATATTTCTAGGTGATGAATAATTGCAGACATGCACACAGTGCATATATACCTTTCTGAATCTTTGACTTTCTATGTGGTTTTTGTCTATTTAGCCAATATTTATTCTTCCTCTACTGTATTTGTCTATTAAAAGACATCAGAACAAAAGCAATTTAAATTTTTTTTCAAAGCTTTACTTATTTTATTAGCAATTTCAAGCCATTTTTTATCGAAAGCAAATGTTATTGTATGACCTTCTGCAATGGCAGTTTTACATCATGAGGTGACAAACAGATTTTAAAATACACCTGGTACATTTCACCTGTCAGTTATAAGTGTGCTTCAAAAACAGTGAGAATATACTATGACCAGCTTTATGACATTCCTAGAAGAGTACGGTATAACTCAGAGTTGACTAAGCACAGCAGAACAGAACTGTCATTGAAAGATTTTCTAATTGCACAAAAATCTAATGACAATTTTGACCACAAGTCCAAGTAAATGACATTATTTGCACCAGCTCCGTGTATTCAATGTTGCAGTTTTTATCTCATGAACCAAAAACGTTCCCAAAACTACTCTTGAACTAGTGGTGACTTCCGCTGCAGTAAGATGTCTAATTCTGTTCAATTAGCAGAGAAAAAATGGTGTTTACGATCCATGTTTTTATTTGAATGGAAGATTTTTCTTGCATTCTAAAATTGGAAATGATATAGAAAAACAGTGTTTATTGTCTTACTGTATGAGTGTACCAGTAGGTTGTGCATGACTGGAAAAGTCAGCACTTGTGCTGAGGCTGTAGGAAGGGTGACATCCTATAGTGTCTTCTTGGCCCTGCCCTCCAGAGGGGAGACTGGGAACATTTTCATAGTGCTCTGCAGTTCCCCTCTGCTCTGCAGATCCGGGCTGTGTTCTGTAATCCGAGGCTGTAGAGGCAGGAGGAAGGACCAAATGATATCTTTAGCCTCTGGACATAAGGAGCAGTCAAAAAATCCATCAATTTAGACATAAATGAAATGTAATTGATAATATGATTGAAATAATAGTGAATCATCTATGTTGTTGGGTTTTTTTTTATTTTGTTTTGGGTCCCCCCCCCCCCAGTAGATGTTTATCCTGGAACAAGAAATCCTATATAGCTAAAATATAAGAAAAATCATAGAATCATAGAATCATCAAGGTTGGAAAAGACCCTTAAGATCATCGAGTCCAACCGTCAACCTATCACTGCCAAGTTCACCTATACCATGTCTTCAAGCACCGTATCTATCCGTTCTTTAAATACTTCCAGGGATGGAGACTCAACCACTTCCCTGGGCAGCCTGTTCCAATGCTTAACCACCCTCTGGGTGAAGAAGTTCTTCCTAGTATCTAACCTAAACCTCCCCTGGCGTAGCTTGAGGCTGTTTCCTCTTGTCCTATCCCTTGTTACTAGGGAGAAGAGACCAACCCCTACCTTGCTACAACCTCCTTTCAGGTAGTTGTAGAGAGCAATAAGGTCTCCCCTCAGCCTCCTCTTCTCCAGACTAAACAACCCCAGCTCCCTCAGCCGCTCCTCATAAGACTTGTGCTCCAGACCCTTCACCAACTTCGTTGCCCTTCTCTGGACACGCTCTAGTACCTCAATGTCCTTCTGGTAGTGAGGGGCCCAAAACTGAACACAGTACTCGAGGTGGGGCCTCACCAGTGCCGAGTACAGGGGCACTATCACCTCCCTGCTCCTGCTGGCCACACTATTCCTGATACAAGCCAGGATGCCATTGGCCCTCTTGGCCACCTGAGCACACTGCTGGCTCATGTTCAGGCAGCTGTCAACCAACACCCCCAGGTCCTTTTCCACCAGGCAGCTCTCCAGCCACTCCTCCCCAAGCCTGTAGCGTTGCATGGGGTTGCTGTGACCCAAGTGCAGGACCCGGCACTTAGCCTTGTTGAATCTCATGCAGTTGGCTCCAGCCCATCGGTCCAGCCTGTGCAGGTGCCTCTGTAGGGCCTTCCTACCCTCCAGCAGATCAACACTTCCACCCAACTTGGTGTCATCTGCAAACTTACTGAGGGTGCACTCGATCCCCTCATCCAGATCATCAGTGAAGATATTGAACAGGACTGGCCCCAGTACTGAGCCCTGGGGAACACCACTCGTGACCGGCCGCCAACTGGATTTGACTCCATTCACCACCACTCTCCGGGCTCAGCTGTGCAGCCAGTTTTTAACCCAGCACAGAGTGCACCCATCCAAGCTGTGTGCAGCCAGCTTCTCCAGGAGAATGCTGTGGGAGACAGTGTCAAAGGCCTTACTAAAGTCCAAGTAGACAACATCCACAGCCTTCCCCTCATCCACTAAGCGGGTCGCCTTGTCATAGAAGGAGACCAGGTTAGGGAAACAGGATCTCCCTTTCATAAACCCATGCTGGCTGGGCCTGATCCCTCGGTTGTCCCGCACTTGCTGCATAATGGCACTCAAGATGACCTGCTCCATGACCTTCCCCGGCACCGAGGTCAGGCTGACAGGCCTGTAGTTCCCAGGTTCCTCCTTCTGACCCTTCTTGTGGAGGGGTGTCATGTTTGCTAGTTTCCAGTCATCCGGGACCTCCATGGTCGACCAGGACTGCTGATAAATAATGGAGAGTGTCTTGGCCAGCTCCTCTGCCAGCTCCCTGGCAGAAAATATGTTTCTTTTTCTTCACTTTCAGATGACAGCTAACAGGTCTCCTTTCAACAAGATTCTTATAAATGATAAAGGTATCTGTCACTGTTCTGTTGAGTCTTTCATTCAGTGGCCATTAATCTATACTAATTTTACTAGTGATTTTTTAAATAGGATTTATTAATTTATTAATAGTATTACTCATGGAAATATGCCTAGACGCTATGTTTACATATGTGAAAATGATCTTTGGAACTTATGAGAAATGCCAAGCAAGCCTTTAGTCTTGTAGTATTACACTTGTATAACATCAATGCATTAATAATGCAGACAAAACTCAATTTAAAAAAGCTACCATACGTATGACAGGTTATTCTTGAGACCTTCATTTCATACTATGAACCCTTTTTATATAAGTACTCTATATTCACTGAAGTCAAAGGAGCTGCTTTTATAAGTAATGTGATACTATTAGCCCTTTTCAATTTTAATAGCAGCCCTCTTTTAGAAAAAAGACTCTTTATAAAAGCAATTAGAAGCATTCCTGTATTACCAATACAGTATTGTTTGAATTGTATACCACTTCACGTATTTTCTGAATAAGTATAATAATGTATCCAGAGCTGGGAGTTAAAGTTCTATATAGAACAAAAATAAACGCAACTTGTGTTGGAAGTCAGTAGTTTTCAATTTAACCAGTAACAGCATCTTTGTTTTAATTATTATCCCAGTAAAAAGTAATAAATTATGTTGGAAAATTGAAGAGAATAGTTGGTTTAACTCCTTAAAGAAGGGCCAATTCTGCAGTTATCTTGCTCCAGTTTAGAAATGTATTTGAGTTATATTTTTTTCTAGTGCCAGTTCCAAAGCATTTGGTATTCACCTTAAAAATGGCAATTTTCAGAAATTTTCTTACATTATGGTCCAGTCCTGCCCACGTTAAATTCAATATAAAGTTATCACCGTTTTCCATTAAATGATTGTTATCACTTCAAATTTAACAAATTTCATTTTCCATCCCTCCATTTCCCTATCAGGTCATTTGTGAACCAATGAGAATAATTTCCCAGTTTCTTGAAGGATGCACTGAAACTTTGCAGAAAAGATATACAAGCATTAATGAGAAAAAGAACTGTGAAAGCTCCTTCGAGGCAAGGTTTTAAGCTGTGTTCGCCTTCTCTTCTAAATGAAGTTGACACGGTGGTTTGCTTGAGCACTGAACTGAGAAATGGTGCTCCATTGCCCTGGAACACCAGCTGCTGATGTCCCTGACTCAAGCATCTGCCCTGCTCTGTGGCATCTTGCCCTATGTTAGCTTCTTCTAAAACTGAGAAGCATTTGCTGAGGCCTGACTACACATATGCTGAGCTTACCCACTTGATTTCCTAAGGACGCAGTAGCCATTTAAATAGATACTTCACAGTGAAACTTTCCTTGAACTCCAATATCCTAAACTAATTATAATAGATAAGGGTGACATACAGGCTTCAACTGGGAATCAGAACAGTTCTAGGAATGCTCTTTAAAGATGCTGAGTTTTAATGGTGAGAAACAAAAGTATGTTTTGTTAAAGTTTTAAACATGCAGCACAATGACTGAATGAAGAGAGATGGGTCATGGCTGGAACAGTGCACGTATTACAATGACATGAAAATGTGCAACTGATAACTTTGTTGCTTCACAATGAAAACCAAAACTGCATGCAAAAAGAAAGTCATTGCAGTAAGAGTAAAGCAAAAATCGATATTATTAAAATAATAATAAAGCAGAAAAGCTTTTATAATTTTCATCTTGCCAGGAGCTTTTTGGAATGTCAACATATAGTGACCACTGCATGAATGTTAGAGGAAGAGTCACAGACTGGCAAATGAAATGAGGGGAAATGATGCCTGCCCCCTAGCTTAAGTACAAGCTAGTTATTCTGGCTGTTTGCCCAAACCAAGTCTTGTCTTATTTCAGTATTTTTCCTCCAGTGTTTTCTGGACATCTATTACCCTTACTAAGGAAGCTGACAGTATGGCTGTTCACACTTGCTGAGATACCACTCATATTCTTCTTTTATGATCTTTCTATTACTCATCCTAGTCCTGTATTACAGCATACACTGCACATAGGCCTACTAAGTTAAAATCAAATGGTAACTCTACAGTAGCAGGTTTTTACAGAAATTTATTTAATCTCATTAAATATTGCATCAGCTAATAATTCTATAATTACTGTACATGTCATGGAATGTCTTAACAAAACTTCTACTGAGAAAGAATTATTTCTATATTAGAAGAATCCATCATTTTGTAGGCTATAACAACATAAAAAATGTGAAATTTTAATTTCCTTTTGTTGAAACTTGTGATAACTTATGCTTTCTTCTTATGTAAATTTTCCTTTCATTTAATGTTTTAAAGACATTTAATGTTTTAAAGCTTTTTATGAAGTGTTAGTAAGACATATTTTTTTCAAATACAAAAAAAACCATGACTGCAACTATCCATGAACTTTAAACAATTAAAAGGAAATTAAACAAAGTAACTTCATAACTTTCAAAGGCTGTCACAGGTAAGTAAAAACCTCTAAAAATTAAATAAACCTCTGAAAAAATATAGGAATTTTTTTTTTTTAAAGTTTTGTGCATGATGGCATTACAGGGCATTGTAGATAAGATGGGAGACTGTCCACTTCCCTATTCCTTGACATGAGTTCTGCCATCACCACTTCAACAACTAGCTGGGAAGAAAGAGAACTTTCTTTGGAACCTCATTCTTCTACCAGTATAACCAGCAGCAATATGCACCTTTATGCTCGTAGTACCTGGTGACACTTCTCGGGCAGTTTCTCACTGTCTACTCCACTTGTGCTGCACCTACACAGACATCCAGCTCTCATGAAGACAAGGCTTTCTCCTTCAGGATTGAAGTAGGAGCCTGGTCCTCATGCATTCAAAGCTGGCAGAGACCTTTAAACATCCATGTGTCTGAAAGCAAAATGAATTGTTCTTAGGACAGAAGTTTATTTCAATGGTTCTTAAGCCCTGGAAACCACATAAAAATCTCTTCAGGCAAGGTTCTCTAGTACTTTATTGTCCTCACTAATACAAAATGTTTTCCAAATACTTAAATTTGAGTCCATTAGATATTCATCATCCTTCTTCTCACTGCAGCACATTTCTACATAGTTGGAAGTAAATAACACTTCTTTGCTCTTTCTATTCTCTAAATTACCATACTCCAGAAGTCCTTTATTCTTTTACCATAGACCATGTTTTCTGAACTCTGATCATTCTCTTTGCTCTGTAATTTTTCCACAGTCTTTCTTAAAGTGAGGTTCATTCTTGGAACACTACTTCCACAGAAGCTGTAGTAGTGCCAAGTAGAAGGAAAAATTATTTTAATGTTGAATGTCACATTCTTGTCTAAATAATTCAGTATAGTTTGCCTTATTTTCTTTTGCAACAATACAATATTGTTGGCTTATGGACAATTTTTCTTCAACGCATGAATTCTTGTCTATTAGGTGACTACTTAGCTAATTGTTCCCCAACCTGTAGTGTCTAGCAGATTATTCTAGCTCTAGCAAAGTACTTTTTGCTTATCCTTATTATAGCTAGCGTTTTAAAATAGACCATACCATTAACTTGAGATTACTTCAACTTCTAATCTTTCTTTAAGATGTACTTCCTTTATCAAGTCTGCAAATTTAATAAGAACTCCCTATTTCATCCTCCAAAATGTCAATGTAAACAGTGCATAATCCTGGACAGAGCAAGAGTCCCTGTGGTAAATGAGTGGACACATTCTTCAAAATTGACATGTACCATTACGAATTACTCTTTAAACATTTTTTTGAAACAAAGTTTGCATGTACTGTAATACTTTCATCTCAATAATATTTTTCAAATTTGATCCTAAGAGTAGAAGACAAAGCCAAAAGCTCTGATAAAATCAAGATATGCAGAAATGCTCCTCTTTTCTATCTTGAAGGCCTGTTGCTATGTTATATGAAGACATTATGTTACTGTTACAGTTTGGTCTTTACAAATTCATGTTGGCCATTATTTTGTTGCCTATATTATCTTCTGTGTTTTCACAGGTTGGGCCTTGTTATTTTTTTCCTTCTTTTGCTAGATGAACTTCCTTTATAATTTTGCTTATTTATTTTTGTTCCCACATCCATCTTTACTGACCTGCCCACAGGCAGTACGCTTTCTGGTATATAACATCAATACCTTGCAAATTAGTCAAGTTGCAAGTGCAGCTTGTTATTGTTTCTCTAACAGACTCCAGCTTCTTTATAACATCCTTCTCTGCAGGATTTTGACTCCTCAGTCTATTAGGTGGTAACACCACCATGTTCCAAAAACTTGTTGGACTGCCTGGATGTGTTTCATATCATCCTGCTTTAAGTATCCATCTTCTGCATAGACATCTGTATCTTAGGTTTTCATTGAAAGTTGTTTTTGACAGTGTAAAAAAATAGACATTTTTAATGCACAGTTACTCAGATCTGAGCACCTTTTAAATGCCTCTATTGACTAAAGAGTAGCCAGCACAGATACAGATGTCCTCTCTGTAGGAATCTACCCTTAGTCAGGTGAGTTCCTACCTCCACGTCTTGCTGTATTCTTTCCATAGATTATGCTTAAGTAGTGACCAGTGACTACCAAGTAATTATGATATTACTACCAAGTCCTATGCTTGGATTATTCTGATTTTCATCTCCAGGACCATCACCATGATAGTGTCCACCTTCTTTCTCCTTTAATTCCAAGCAGCACAAAGAGGGCTCTGAACACCTACAGGAAATGTATGCTTCTCTGTAATCTGGATCTCAGAGCAGATGTAAGCGCCCTTCACAGTTAACAATATTTTCTTGCCTTCTTCATTAGTCTCCTGCTTGCCTTTTCTAAGCAAGCTATATCCTTCAATATTAATGCTGTGACACATGTGAATGATCTGACAAGTTTTCAATCCACCAAATGTCTTTTTCAGCAAAATGTTGGCCATGTAATAAAGCCTCCAGTTCTTCCTGCTTAATCCCTACTTTATCTAATATGTTTGGTGGACCAACCCACCATTCTCCTTTTTGTCTTTCCTCTGGCCTTATGGTAAATATTTCTTTTCTTGCCTATATTTAGACTTTTGTTAAGGGCAGAATAGTTCATACTGATCTGGTGGGTTTTGTGAACCTGTCTCAATAAATCAGTAAATTAATGTGAGAGAGGTGCAATTCTTCCTAGCGCCATAGGGTTTATGGAACATTATTCCATGGTCAAGACAGCTGACGTTCTGCTGGCAGCACCATCTGCTCACTCACATATTTATCTCCATGTCACATCTGTCCCTAAGCCTTGACCTTTGATCAGCAGAATTGACAAAAAAGCCACCTGAGCTCCTGACCCCTTCACCTCTCCATTCCCAGAGCCTTACAGTAGCTTTTAATCTATGTAAACTCGTTCCCAGTAGTGCTATTAACACCCACATGGAACATAAGCATGGGGTAGTGTTCAGAGGGTTGGAGGAGTTTTGGCAACATTTCAGTAACACCAAGGATTTGGGTTCCTCAGAGGCAGCATGCCTCCCAGAATGTCAAATCTTGTCAGCAGATGGGTCCCACTGTCACTCTCATCACCACTGTCATTGATAAATCTTATAATCTTGTCACAAAAGTGGTGTTACTCAGTGTTTTTCATGCAACCTAATCCTTTAAATTCTTAGCTTCATGAGAATTTCACATTCTTCTCTTCCAACCTCTCCCCCTCCGTTACTGTTACTCTTGTAAAATTATAACTTTTCTATTTACAGAGAAAAGCTCAAAAATATAAGTCTTGACTGGCAAGAAACCAGAATGTAAATTAAAATGAAACAAAACAAAACCACATATTTTTTTCTCTTTAGAGAAGCCTATGATTTTTCAAGTATATACAAGTTTGGTAATTCCGGGGATTATTTTGCCAATCGCAATTAAAAGTAAAGTAGAATAAAAGAATACAAACTCATCCATCCTTATGGGTAAGTGGTTGAAGAGAAGATAAATGTCTTTAGTAATAAGCTTTTGCCTTAGCTATACCTCTGACTACATTCTTGAAATACTTCCTGAAATATACTTTTGTAAACAGTGCAAGTTTATGGTGGAATGAATCTATACACACAGAGTGCAGTGCCATAGATGAAGTCATACTTCTGAAACATTTTAAGGGACATCTAATATAATATCAAATCAATCGTTTTGTGACATAATGATTAACAGCTGTGAGGATGCAACGTTTCCTTTCTTTAAATTTATAATAAGAAAGCAGGTGGGGATAAGAAAATTTTAGAGAAAATCTCTGAAAGTAAGCCAAAAGCATAAGCATTCTGTGGTGCAAATAGTGACCTATTATGGAAAAAAAATTGCTCATCATTATAAACATTTACTTTTTTTGTCATTTTTAGATCCTTTATGGGAGAAATAGACTCATTTTGAAGAAGACTAAATAAGAAAGACAATCAGCTGCAATCTAACCTTTTAAAAGATTTCTCATAGCTCACTTATTAAATCACCTGAGAGGAAAGAAGAAGACACTAAATATTGGGAAAAGAAAACTTTACACAAATTTGTGAAGCACAAAGCATCTCATAATTTATGCAATGAGGAATGTCATAATACTGTTAGATCATCTCTATAAAAACTAATAGTGATGTTATTCTTTAAAAAATGTAAGAAACCTAAAATGTATATTATGCCCAAACAGGCAAGTCTTTTGCCACAAAATAAGCAGTGATCAGGAGAAGATAAAAACTTTGTAAAGTTGACATGTAAACAAGAAGTGCAATTTGAAGACTGAGGAACATGTAACAGAATGTTTAGTAATTGGAATTTTAAAAAACATCTTGCTGCTAATAATTAAATTTCCTCTTAAATGAGGGATTGAGAAGCATCACTGTCCAACTCGGGCAAAATTCAAGATATCCCATGAAAAATTAGGGGGATGGTGGTCAAGAACAAGCAAAGGCAAAATCCCTAGAGAAACAAAGAAGCCCATAAAAATGCTTTTTAGAAGAGTGGCTTTCCCATGGCAGAATTACGGCTGTTAGGGACAAAGCAGAACACAGCAGAGAGGAGAGAGGCTCAGACAACAGAAGTATATTCAGTATGTGTAAAAGAAAAGTCAGAAGGATTGTCTGTCAAAAAGAAAGAATTAGAGAAATCACCTAATCAAGGTTAAGTGCTTCACATAACCTAGGGTCTCTTTTCAAAGTCAACAATGATGAGCAGTTTGGGTTTGTTAATCTCAAATCCAGCAGTACTACTATTAAATTTAAAATGGATTTAAGGGCAGAGGTGACTGTGATTTGTAAAGAGACTTTACAAGAGATGATCCCTGGAACCAGATGGAGCAGTTGTGGATAGTGCTCAATAGCCCTGGGGACATATAAGTTGCCTTGTTTAGTGTGAAGTCTACCTTAGCGACACAGGGAAGGCGTGTGTGTTCGACAAACTGGACATTAATGGGATTCTAAACACTAAAATGCCTAACTAAATCACAGTCATTGAAAAGGAGATTAAAAGTAATTGGAAGAAGCTTGGCCTAAATTCGGCAATAATGCCCTAAAATAAGTGTAGAATTTACTGAAACAATAGACCTTATTTCATGCCTTTTGCTTACGCATTTTTGCCATTCTTGCTGCTCATATAGCAGGAAGACTAAAGAACATGGCAAAAATCAAAGTAGTGGCCATTATTAAATTGATGGTGTGGTGTGTCCTTACAGTGCTGATGCTAGTCATTGCTTAGCTAAGCCATACATATATTTTTTAAAAACATTAACATGTGTTAAGAGTAATACAATGTTAATAACCAAATGAAGTGTTTCAGAATGTCCAGCCTCACTGAAATGCTGCAACTAAAGGCTTTCCAACATTGCACAGGCTTTTTTTGATTCCCATGACACATTACAAACATATTTCATGGACTGATGCTATAGAATTTGCAGAAATGTTTTCTCCAACAGTTTCTGACTGATTTAGTCACTTCATTTTTTTATATTTTTCTGTCTTTTCTAAGGATGTCTATGTGATATGTAAGAGAAAAATATGGATTTTTGAATCATATTTATTAATCTTTTTTCACTCTTTGCCTCATTAAAATCTTTCTTGTTCCCCTTTAAGTCCTTTTTTTGATGGTTTTCTTCCCACAGTGGCTTATTAAATTATCTTTTTTCAAGTTATGGATCTGTTCATTTAAGGGAAAGCTAAGTATTCTCCTACCATGGGAAAGTTTACTAGGAAAATGATAGCAGCCTGCTAGAGACCAGAAGAAGCTTTCTTTGTTGTTCTTTACAGTGTGCTGGCTCCATGGCAGTGGCACAGCTATTGAATCTGCTGGCACATTAACTATACCTGGAACTGCCAAGCAGCCAAGATGCACAGCAAAGAGATGTGCAGGGAGACAAGTATTCACATCTGGCTTCCTTTTATTTCTGCCACCAAACTTCTGGTGGGCTATACTTGCTAATCTTTATCTTTTCCTTCACAAGTCCTTAAGAAGTTCCATAAGTTTTATTTTCTTATCTATGGCTGTGGGTTTATTTAAAGTGTGACCCTTTTTCTTAGTTTCTGAGTCATCATGAGCTATCTAAGGGAGAAACATTTACTTGATCTATAAATATTTCAATATTTCCACATTCATGATGACTGAACATATGCTTCACACTGCCTGGAAATTACTTTCTTTCAGTTGTAATGCAGCAAGTCATGTATTGAGACTTGTCTTTCGAGTATAAAGGAAACCTATTGATTTGAGAAGTCTAAGTTTCAGAATATTTCACAGTATCTGTTGCTAAAGCCTCACTATAAGTTGCTAAAAACTGGAGCAGCAACCCTTTCTTTCAGCTGAAGCTAACTGGTTCAATAGGCAAAACTGGAAGCTGACGATTATGCAGAAATGCTTTGCTTGCATCAGTTTCCCCATAGTTAGGACAGCTGAGGAATTAGCATAAAGTCTCTAGGTCTCTTCATTGCCTGTCTTCTCTTCTATGCAGATTGCCTCTTATTTGTAATTTTTGACTCTTGCTATTCTGCCTATAGCAGGATTTCTACAGAGAGAGAAAAACTTTTGCTAGAGACCTAATGCCTTGCCAGAAGGACTGAGCATGTCATCATCTGGATTTCAACTGTGATACGTGATGAGCCCCTCAGTGGGCTCAAACACTGCCTTTAGGAGGAATGGTCTTTTCTTTCAACTGACACCCAGTGCAGTTCCTGCTTTTGGCAGCTCAGGACCTCATTACTGTGGGTGCTCTCGTGGTGCCTAAAAGGAGAGCTCACTCATTTGCAGTCACTGCTGAAACAACACAAGGAGAATCCTGCTTGTGGTTTCCTCCTTGGAGGCTCCCTTCCTCTACCCAGCTCAAGAGCTATAGCCTCTTTGCATGCAGTGCCAGGGTTTGCCCTTTCTAGCTTGCAGGGCCTTGATTTACTCAGCTTTTTTTATGATCCAACACAGTCCCTATCCTTTCAGCAACAGCATTTGACAGCGATGGAACTCACACAGCTATCCCTCCCACACTAGGTGATAGTGGGGTGACCATCTGAGATGGGGTAGATCACAAACCCATGGATGTGAGGACCACGTGCAGGAAAAGTCTTGTTTAGGACAGGTCAGTGTAAATTTCCTTGAGTGCATGGCAACCCGAGGGCAAAAACACAGAGAAGGGACAGCTAGCGGAGCCCAGAGGTGTGCTCCCACACAGGTCCAAATCCCACATCTCAAAGTTTTGCTCAAATACTCTCTATCTTGCAAGAGCAGAGCTCCCTACACAGTGCCAGCAGTAGACACAAAACCCTTTCAGAGCAGCAGGCAGTGTCAGTCCCAGTAAGTATCCCAGCCATGGTGATACTTTGCACTGAGGTCCCAGAGTTTCCGCTCTGCATCTGCAGATGTCTGGGCTAACAGCAAATCGAGGTATTTCTATGAGTCTTCTGCACAATGCAAGTAGTCTGTGTGGATTCCAGCATAGCGGTCTTTGTGCCAGTCTTCTTTGCATCTTGTCCACCCTCCCTTAGTCCCCTCAGAAAGGCAGCATATTGAAGGTGTGAGGTGCTCCTCTCTCCCCTTGCTGTGGACACAGGAGCTCAGGACCATTCTGCTTCAACAGCAGGGGCATCTCCCCATGACCGGCATGGCTCTCTATGTCCCATTTACTTCTCTTGTCCAGGCTATGCCCATGCAATCAGTTACACTTATCTCCCAGCTTGGATCAGTGGGCACCTCTGTGCTGAATCTTTCTTCCCTACTCACCTTACAGTCCTGCAGTAGGATGAGAGGCCTTTCCACAGCATTTTCACTGAAGGCGCTCCTTTCTTTCCACTCCCAGGCAGCCACCCCCTCTCCCCCGCCATCCCCAAGCATGTGGGTTTCAACACCTGTGGTGCCAGCTGGGTGCCAGGCACTTTCTGCCACAGCTGCAGCAACCTGACCTGCTCGGCTTCACTCAGCTCTCCAGAGCCCTTGATGGTCTCCTCAGAAGCTCATACCCTGCTTAGAATAGCGTGTTACCTGACCAAAGATGACTGATAATTTTGGTAGCTGTAGCTCCTCAAATGAACAACGCATGGCATACATAAGAAGGAAAAAAAATGGGCCATTGCCATTGTCAATTAAATATTCAATAATTTGTTGAATGTTAATATGTTAATATGGTAAACTATCACGTGAGTCCTAATTCATTCAGTTTTGCAAGCTAAACAACCAATGTGAACTCTCTAGAAATATGGCTGATCAAATTCCCATTTCTCAAGGCTTGTGAGGTAACTAATGTCTGACAAAATAAAAAGATATTGAGAAGTTGCAGGTTTCATTTTCTGCTAGTTTTGAATTCCAGGGCCAGTCCTATAAGTTTGTGCTTCAAAAGAATATTTTTGATGGCAGGCCCATCATGCAATTGAAATTGTTTATGCCATGTGGTTTTTCCCATACAATTTCCTTGATAGTTAAGATGTCATTATTTGCCTTACTGTTGTTTCACAAGCAATTAGTAAGAGAGGATGTGGAATCCCCATCCTTGATTATCTCCAAAACATGAAAGGGCAAGGCCCTGAGCAACCTATCATCTATGAATGATAGCATGCAATAAACTATTCTAGAGATTTTGAGACTAGCTGAGGTAAGAGAACAAGTTTCCTGAATAAAGTCTGGCAACAGCTACCGAAAACATTGACTACATGATTTGACCCATAGTTTCCCAATAACTGTATATATAATTTTTAAAAATCAGAAGATTTTTTCAGTCAAAGGTTGAATTTCAGGGACAGAATCCCACACTGAACTGTTCACTCAGCTGAATTACACTGCTTTATGGAAGTTTTCTGCTGAGTGATTCTGAGAATGATGTTAGGTAAATATTATTTTTTTAAATTAAATTTAATGAAATAAAAGGATTAATTTCTTGTTATTGCTTCCACATATTTTTTAAAGTTACTTATAAAAGTTACAAAATCACCTACAAAATAAATGTGAGATCATCTTAGGATTTTATTAAAGTACTGAGCATTCTGCATTAGTGACTAGGAAAAAACATATAATTTAAGCTGTGTCAGCTTTGTGCTTTTTGATGTTATTCATGCACGTAAGTTTATATTGTTCCTGATACAGCTCTCTCCAAACTTCTGGTATTCATCCACATCTCCTGTTTTGTAGATGAATTGAGATCAGTTTTGATCAGTCTAAAAGTGATGCATTTAGCTAACCTGGATATAATTTATTGTCTTAACAGCATTTATCAAGCTGCAAATATGAATGATATCTATCGGTTTAATATGTTTCTGTGTGCTTGCCTCAATTTCCTGTGGCTAGCATGGCTGTTGTTTAAAAAGATAGTAAGGTTTCTTGTTCTCCAAAACTATATTATGTACATAATAATTTAAATGAGATACAGCTGCAGATATACTTTATATCTAAAAACTAATATTACTTTGTTGACAAGGAGCCCTTTATTGAAATCGGCTCTAAATACATGAATGTACATATATTAATGACTTTATTTTTTTATTGTAAAGGTATCACAAACCTAAATCTTTATAGCAATCAGCAGTGAAGAGAAACATGCTTTGAGTGTGCCATGTATGACTAGGATTCATAAATGAGACAAGTTCTTACACTGAACAAAAGCAAGGAACATTGATCCATTATAAAACAAAACAAAAAAAAAATTGAAGTTCAGGCAAAAAGATGAGACAAATTAATACAGTCTTCAGAAAAATGTAAAAACACTAGTGCATCATTACAGTGTTAAGCTACTGTAGACCTTTGGTAACTTAGCCAATTAAATGGGATCCTGTGTGATAAAAAATATTTCACTCAAAGCAAGAAAAATGCATATGGATCTTCTTTGTCTTCACTATGATTCAATAAACACCAAGCAAAAAGAACAGTTGTCCCTAAGTGCCCTGAGAGAAACAATAGTATCCACCAGCTTATTTTTTTCTTGAATATTCCTGTTTTGTGAGTTACGGTCTAATATATTTTGACTTGCAGGTAGGTTCACTGAAAGTCTGAAACATTTATATTTCAAGCAAGTATTGCCGCACACCTCGAAAAAGAAATGTAAAAGATTATTTTGAATGTTTGCAGATAACTACTAATACTGGAAATTGGATGTCTGCAAAGAAACAAATACATCAGATGATAAGCTTCTTTTTGTGCCACCTATGCTCTTCTGTCCCCAATCTGCCTCCTCTAATTTCACTTGGAAATGATAGGGTGGAAATTACCGCCTATCACTCTGCATCTACTAATAACTATGCAGTCTGAACCATTTAAATCAGGTAACATTTCTAAATAAAATTATAAAAATATGAAAAATATTTTGGCTAATCAGTACTAATCAGAAAACCCAGAGTTACTTTCAAACATTGATGATTTTGAACCTGTTGCACATATATACTACTGAACAGCTTGTGAAAAAGACAAGCAAGCTCTATTTGGTGTACAAATATATTTGCACACAAATACAAAGGGATTTTTGTGTGTAGTATATTTGCCTAAGTCTCCTGAAAAACCACAACTCACTGTTTCCAAAGCTGATCTCCCATTGAGAAGAAACAGACCTCCTGAATGTAGCTTATTATTAAGTAACATGAAGAACTCACCATCACAGGTGAGGAACTGGCTACAGCAAGCATTCATAAATTCTTTAGTTTCTGTGCCACACGGCACTCTCAGTAAATGCTTATAGCAAGGCATGTGTTAAATATTAATCTATGCTCCTGCCAGCACCTTGAGTAGCAGCAGTTCGCTTCTGCTGAACCACACCCTCTTCAAATCTGCAGGAGTCTTGCACGTTGGCTCCATTTCAACGCTTACATTCTCAGGGTTCTCTCCGGTGATTTCTTTATCCTTACAGGTGGTTCATTGCCACCAACAGGCTAACAGCCAGTGTTTTGGCTTAAGCCCAAATAATGTTTTATTCAACATTGAAGTAGAAGAGACACATATTAATTTGAAGTTATGGCAGGAAATAATGAATGGATATTTTGAATTACAGCATATAGAACACTTCAACTATTTATTATGACAACTTACCTATCCACGGTGATACATCATTCTTGTCTGGGTTTACTGAACCATTACAGCAAATATCATTGAAATATTCCAACTTGCAGAGAAATTTAACTATATGCGTTTTTCTGAACATTATCCAGTTATGTAAAAGGAAAAACAAAACCAAAAATTTAAGGAGTTATTCTAATAAGAAAGCAATACCAGGAAATTTTGGAGTTTATGCTCAAGTTAACAAAATCTAAATGTTTATTAGGTAAGTCAAAAGTAAGTCAAGGTGCATCCCCAAACTAAAGATATTGCATTTGAGAATGAGAGCACATCTATGACAACGTGAAACAGTTAAATGTTTGTACTAAAAGGCAGATATTTATACTTATTAAAAATATGGAATTTAAATATGGCGTATGGCACTTTAAAACAGAAAATACTCCAAATCTGGTGTATACATAGATTTCACCACAATTTTCAATCATGAAAATCTTGACTTGCAGCATCAGGCCACTGACATAGATCTAGCAACATTTTAATTATTTTAAGTTAGTAGTACAAAGGGTGAACAAATCTTCACTATGAACTATTCCGTTAAAACATAGAAAGGCATGGCAAGTTCTTGGGTTTAATTCTTTACTTCAAGGATTGCTTTTCAACGGAAAAGATGCAAATGATGTCTGAATTTATTTTCAGATTATTTTGATCAGTTTTTAAAGAAAACAAAATGCTGTAGTAAACGGAGGATAAAAAGGTATGACTTTATACACAATGAAATGTAGATGTAACAAAGGTACTTGGTGTGACACTGATTTTTCTTAGATGATTCTGTGTCTTCAACTTAAGAAAAACAAAACTATAAATTCTGTATGGAGGAGATAATGTAGCAAGATTCTGATGTAGGATAGTTTATTACCTAAACAGTATGTACAAATTCTAAACATGAAAATAATGAGTAAAAGAAATCAGACTCTATTTACATTTACATTTTTTTACAAATTATTTTTTACAAGAAGTGTATTTTTTTTTTCTCTAAGTAACAGGACAGACACATAAGACCAATTTTTTGTATTACATACATAAATAAATATTGACTTTAAATGATTGTTATAGGAACATAACTTCTACAGCCAATTTGGGTAACAGAGAAACAGTTCTGTTACCTCTACTACAATATAATTAAGTAAAAAGGAAAAATTTTACATATAGAGCTCTGTTAATTACTTTGTAAATTGTACCTTACTAATATATTCAGTAGAGGTAATACAGTCGTTACATTTCATGCCCACAACTGAACAATGAGTTTTGGCATGCAAAACCATATATAATCATCAACATCTGCAGGTATTCATTTACATTTTTTTAAATAAAGGGTTTTCTTAATTATTTAAAACTACATGCAACAGCTTATTAGCATCATATTCCTGGTTACAATGCACAAGTTTGCATAACATTATTTTTAGTAATTGATGTTCACAGGTACTGATCAAGAGGGTAGGAATATACTTGGCACATAGTATAAGAAAATGAATTAATAAATAAGTCAATATCACAACTACATTTACATATACACAAGACAAAAATAAAAAATGTTATGGTGTTGTACACAGAATTTAGAACCGTCTGGGTCCCATACTTTGTTCTATAAGGCCCTGATTTAAGACAGTATTCAAGCAAATGTTGACATCCATGCTTTATTAAGACATCACTAAAGCTCATTCTTAACTTCAAAGGTTTACTTCCATCCCGCTGACTTGTTTTGTGCATATGGAAGTTTCTTCTTCTGTATACCTTCCTGAATCAGGGCCTGCCTATCTGAAACTCTTCCTGACTCCAGTTGGGAGCATGGAGATGAAAGTATTGTGGAATAAATTGACTCAGTATTTAGGTTTCTATACAGTTCTGCTAATGTCAAAGGTAAAATTCCCATTCACATTAGTAATGACTATTTCTTTGATTTTGTGTGTGACCATGCCAAACATCAACGTCAATGTTAGCATTGCCACACCATGTCCTCAGCTCTTTCTGAAGTCACTAAGTTGAGGATGTTCAGCATTTCAGAAATCAGACCTCTTATTTATTGTCTATGTGCTATATTCTTAATGAATATTCAAGATGATACACATAGTAGTACTTCAAAAGCTCTGTCTTATTTGAATTTCTCTTGCTCTATAAACAACTCAAAAATGGTCAAAAAAGATATAACAAGAACAAACCATTCTCCTCCTAAACAAAAATCACCAATGAACAAAAAAAAGTCCAAAGCCGTTATCAAAAATGGCATAATCTTATAATTCTCCTTTAAGAAATAAAGATAAACAAAATGCATCCTTAAGTCAACTGACCAATCCATCAGAATCGTACATAGCAAATAATACATTAGTGTAAAGGTGCAGAGTATCTAAAAACTTCCCAATACCTATATTAACTCTGTATTACACAACGTCATTAGAGAAAATAAATCTTGAACTAGTGAATCAAGTAGTGAATTACAACTCTATTGCTGAATTAAATGTTTAATGTGACTTAGGCTAGTAAATTAGGACAATACCCTGTACAATTCAGCAAACAAGGATTTATGAATTAGGCACTAACAACTTCAAATCTGTACTGCTAAATTCAAAGAATAATCAGGAAATCACTCATAGTGGGAATTTAACATCCTTGCATGAGCTTTGTTGACCTTGTATTTTTCATTTGGAGGGTGGCTTGAAGGGTGAGTTGATAAGCTGATTTGTAGAAGGAAAAAAGTAATTTACATCTTAGTGGACTCTATATAATACAGTTGTTCAATACAATTCTACTTTATCAACTTTTTTTTTTTTATTTCCAGAATCTACTTTAAAAGGGAAAACCCCTCCATGTTCTTCAAAAGTACATTGTTACATTTAAAAGTTGAATGCTTCAAAGAGACTGGCATCAGCAAACAGTAACTGTTTTGGTTCATTTCAGAAGAATGAGGCTTCCCCTCAGGAACCAAGACTAAGGGTGTGATAACTCAGGGCTGCTAACTTCCAGTTTATCTCCAAGCTAGATTTGGCATCATTGTAATAAAGACCGACATCCATGTTCGACGTTTTACCATGTCACTACGAACAAAACATAATTTCATTAACATTAATCAAGTCACTACAGATTTCCAACATAACTAGGATAGACCGTGATTGAAAGCTTTGGACAGAATTTTTCAGAGAATCCTGAGGTATTTACTTTCCCTGATCCCACTGACTCCTGCTCTTAGCAAACACCATGGAGATCACGTGTAGCTTTACCGATGCCCTGTGCAATCTAAATGTCAAAGCAGTGCGGCACACTTATTTGCTAATGTATTTTGGAAAAGGGGAGATGACAGAGTGATAGAGGAAGTAATTAAAAGCATCATAGTCTTTAATATTTTTAAAACTACTGTTAAAGACCCAAACCATGTAGCAACAGAAATTTTCTGGAAAAGTTCTTGGTCACTCAGTGCATATCAAAAAAGACAACAAGCAAAGTAGAAAGAGAGGCAAAAAAGAGCCATTTAAAACCGAAGGTAGAAATGTAGGAAAACTGGAATGAGCAAGTAAGCAGAAATGAATTCAGTTTCCTTCACCCCCTGTGGTATCAACCCACACGAAACAAAAAGCTATAAACTTCAGTATAGACAAACTGTATTTGAATATTTTGTGAATGCTCTACTATGATAAACATAACTCTGATCCTCAGTTTCAGGTATGTATTTCTTTTTTCCGTACTCGCTTTCCACAAAACTGTTTGTCATCAAGAGAAGGAAAATATATTTACCACTAATGTCTGAGCTCCTCTCAGTGAATATCTCAGGCAAATATGAAGTACAGGTGAATCTGTAGCATCAGCTGGCAGAAAAAGTGGCCACCTTGTCAAGTTTGACTACTAAGCATTTGAGCTCCATTAGCCTCGTCATGATGATTCAGAGAGCAACGGAAACTGTGCCAAATAACGCAGGAGCACTTTGAACATCTTGAACGTGAGAAGCTGATTATGAGTATTTGTATGGACGTTTATTGGCAAATACTTTCCACCCTCTCGATAATAAATCCAAGCAGTCTCTGTTTACTATCGAAGGATGTCTCTGTGTGGCAAATTATTCTAGACAGTTTATATTGCACAATACGGCGATATGAATTCCCTTATGGTTAAAAAGGGCACCCTTCTGTCTAAATTTGAAAAATGCATTCAAATAAACTATAAGCCAATGTTTTCCAGATGCCAGAATATTGTCACATAATTCTTTCTGTAAGCAGAATAGCATGGAGCCAATATATCCATCCTTCTGTTCAAAAGATCCACAGGGAAAAGAGATACGTGCATCAAAAGCCAAAGCCAAAAAGTAGCTCTACGGCTACTTGAATAATAAATGTGCCTCGGAATTTCAATTTCTAAAATGTTGATGTTAACTACTTAGAGTTTTAACTAGAAAATTGGTAAGTTTTTTCAATATATTATTATAGCTTGAAATATTAGATACCAAAAAATTATAAGTGGGATTTTAAAATTCATTCTTCCAGGCCCTATCAATTCATTGTATTAATTGCCATAGATTTTCAACAATTCTATTAATTGCCATTTATTTCTTTACAATGGTACATCTACCTTGTATATTTTTTAGCTATTAACTATGTTAATAGAAGATCTGCATGCTAAAACATTACGATTTCAGAACAGATGGTTGATACAAATGTATCATCATTCTCCTCTGTGGTGATACTGCAATTATTAAGTACTGACTATTTTAGGGTTTCTGCTGCTGGTATTTATTTTACTTATGTCCTTATTTCAGACATATGGAGATCTTCTTTAATAGCAAAATACAATAGAGCTTAAACTGGTGACAGGCAGAGATTTAAGTAAAATAGATCATTTAAACACTCTGATGAGAACATGGCCTCCAGTGTTCAAAAGTATGTATACATCACAGGACAACCTTGCAAATATTAACACTGAAGTCACTAAGAGAAAAAGCTGTACACACTGCACTATTTCAGTCTACTTTAAACATAGAAATACAAAAACATTACAATGAACACACTTTTGATTTTCTCACAGGTGTTGAGTTGGATGCGATCTTCAGTTTGTTGAATAGTGGCGATACTGAAATGATACTTGCTGTATGTTTCATCCTGGCCTTGGTGCAAATACAATTTGTCATGGCTAAACTACAGAGAAGTAGATACAGATCGTACAGGATGGTAACTTCTGCTGCAAAACTGGGTCCATTGCTCCTACAGATGTGCCTTTTCCTAGCCTCCATTTGGGAGCTCAGTTTTTCTCTCAGTTATTTGCATAATCATCTGAAACAATCTAATATTTCTCTGGGGGTGGCTTGTAGTGATGTGGATGGTGTTGCTTCAGATGAGGTCCTAAACAAAAGAATAGGAAAATATGCACATATCAAACCCTGAATATGCAACACCATCGTTTATCCATACTAAAAAGTCTTTGTGAGGTCTTCAGCTTGCAATCCTTCAGCTTGTAAGTGAACTGCCTGTGCCAACAACTATGTGCATGTTCAGTCCAGACAACTTTAGTGACTATGAAAGGACAAAAGGATTCAAGCAGATGAATCTTGGCCTAATTCATTATATTTTTTTTGTTGAGCTTTGGAACATTGAGCTGTACTTTTCAGAAATTTATAAAATGCTGGAAATGGCCATTAAGAAGTCTGCACTGCTTTAGAAATATGATCAGACTCCAGCCATGCTGGACTGAATGCACCCAGAAAAATCTAATCTTGAAAGCTAAGCAATCCCAGACCTAAGCAGTACTTGGAGGATAGACCATCTTTGAATCCCAAGTGCTATAGGCATAAGCCAAAGAGCTGTGGTGGAATGAATGGCAAATGTCAGACCACAGAAACTGATTGAGAGAAAGACTGCATTTGCTTCCATCATTGCTGATGGACAGTTACGGGGGGAAAAAACCCAATGTTTTCACGCATCTTAAATTCATGGAATGCTACTGGAACCAATAAAGACTCTAAGGCTCAAGCTAATTGCTTACATGTGGAGGACTGACGTTCTGTAACATGTAACCACATGTCAAAATGGGGTACTACTTACTGTGGGGTGAAAATGGAGGAAGGTCAGGTGTTCGGAACGATTTTATCGTAGCTGGCCCTTCCCCACCGGTCGTTAGCACTTGAACTTCCAAGCGGTACAACATCGATGGCCTCAGATTGGGCACGGTAAGTACATAATGATCCTAAAAATAAGTAAATCACATTAATTCTCAGAGCATTTAAAAATAAAACATAGTTGATCTACTCACACAAAGCAGTGGTTTACACAGGTTCTGTCACTCTCAGCATCCACAAATTATTTTCTTAGAGTTCTGTTAAAAAGATTTAACTTATGCATCACTTTTTGAGAGGGTTTGTTTTGAATTTTTTGCTTGCCATTGCTTTTGAGCGTACTTTTTTACCATAATGTTATGATTTCATGTGTAAGAGGTCCAAGTTGTTCCTTGGTGTTCTTGAAAATGGATAATGTGCTCATCACTAAAAACAATAGAATTTTAACTTCCTAATCATTCTTTTTAACAAACATGTTCATTATATAAACTTGTTTTTATTTTGGATATGTCTGTGAATTCCACTAATTGGTAAATTAATTCATGGCAATTCACAGGTCTGGCCCCGTACTGCAGCTGGTGAAAATAAGTGTGGCTACACAGATTTCAGCATATTTGTCCCAATTACACCATGAGAATCTGCCCTTCTGTTCTTAATGCCATTTTTGGCATGATGGCCTCAATTTTCACTGCTCCATAGCTTGTGTGGTCACTTTACACCTGTGCAAAATAATTTCAGAGTAAGTTTACAAATGCTCCCAAATGCAAATACATCTGACTAAAGACTGAAGGCTGTTAAGGAATCAAAAGTCCTGATTCACCTTATTCCAACCTAAAAAGGACCAGTCCTGGGAAGGGGAGGCTGGGCCGGTCAGGAATTTGCAGGGCAAGTTCCCCTGGCTGGCACTGCACCCAGTGCCATGTGGGGTGACCTGAGTGGTCTCTGGGAGTAATTGATAATTTCCTGTTACTGCCAGAGCAGACAATAAAAGGGAAAGGAGAGAGAGAAAAGGCGGGGGGAAACATGTAGTTTTACTTCCAAATTAGTGCATATTCTGAGATGGAGCTGCTCTTAATACACCTTGCTGAAGCTATTCCAGGTCGTATAACATACTGAATGGGTAGGAGAGAGAGAGAGAAGTGTATACATTGCACTCATACACTCACTCTGCCAATTCAGGTGCTCTTCCAGCTGTTGGGATCTGTGGGTTTCAGCCCCCATTGTGTAAATATTAAATTTTTATCAGTCAGAGGCTACCAACAAGGATGAGTGAATGATCCTCACCGTAAAATACCCTACATTCTGGTGGTTTCTGAGAGGTAGGAGATACTATTTCAGCTCAAACCAGAGTTTTCTTAACCAGTTGCCATAAATAGTCAGAGAGATACATATAGTGATAGATAATTAAATAAAAGGAATCTGCAGGCTCTATAGTAGTGAAAACAGAGGAAAACAAAGATAAAAAATTAAAGCATAACACAATGCAAAGGAGTGTTTTAAATAAAAACTTATATGTATTTCAGACCTAACCGGACCAAAATCTTAAAAAAAGGAATAGAAATTCTGAATAAAACATATGTCTACTCCTGAAAAAAAAGATTAAAACTGAAGTGAAAAGTAACATCTCATGGTCTGAAACTTTGCTTTTCATTGTGCTAAAGTGGCTGTTTGCAGCCAAAGGTCTGTGACTGAGTAACCACTTCAGGTAATCTTGCAACGTGGCTTGCTGAAGAGATCAAGGCTGTATCTGCATCGTGCTTCCACTCTTGGACTGTAGGTTGAGCCTTGAGTGAATTGGTGCAGATCACACCGAGTCTGTACTAAATTGTAACAAAACAGCTCTGCACACTGCGTGGTAGCTTGTCCCATAGTTTTAGAGCACCCGCGGTCAACTTTGTTGCTTTCCCCCACAACAACAGGCTTTGAAACGCAGGTGCCCTACCCTTAGGGCAGTTTGCTAGGAATTAAGACAGAATAGTGAGAACCTTGCCTTGGATTTGTGGAAAACACGTTGAATGAAAGATGTGTCCAACAAAACATTTTACACATTCTTTGATGAAACGAATGTTGTGAAAAGATTTTCAGCCAGCTCTGCTCTAGTCACAATTGTCTTGATCCACTTCCCTGAAGTGAATGGAAAGACTCCCAACACTGTTAGCTGAATTTGGATCATGGCCAACTGCTTAAGCCCTTTTGTTGACTTTGGTGGATCTGGCAACAGAGTCTGAATGAAGTGCTCTTCACTTGCCTCTGCCAGAGGAGGAACTGAAATAGCAAAGGCCATCTTAAAGCAAATAGGGGGAAGAATTGAAATTGTTATTTCTCACACTTTCAATAAACAGTGAAATCTAGTTCTCCTTCAAATTATTTGTCTGTCAGACAATGGTGCATATTGGCAGAGGGGGAAGTGATTTTTATTTTTCTTAAAGCAATGAGTGACTCAAAGAAAGAGAAAATTCTCTTAAATCCATTGGCTTGGACACCAAATAATTAGTAAAACTATAGTAACAGCCAAGTTGAACAGCCTGATCATCAAAAGAAAATAAAAACTATCTATTGCCACACAGATGATCTTTTCCTCCCTTCAGGCATTTCTCAGACAATGATTGCTAATTTGACAATTGTGAACATTAAAATGTTTGATGTGTCATCCAGAAGAGTAGCTGTGCTTTGTTTCTTCAGCAAGGAGGAAAAATTAAGCACTTCCTGCTCCAACTTGCCTGCAGAGCCAGGGAACGTTATGTGTGGCATCTGCATCACCACTAAACATTAAAAATGGGCCACATACACACATATTTATGAAGCCGCTAGCAAAGGAAAGTAACAAACAACTTACTGCTGGCAGTATCTGAGACTGCGAAATGATGCTGTTGGGTAAGCTGTTCTGCCGGCTTTCTGTGGTGACTTCTGCCCAAGTGACTTGAAACCCTGTCATGGGCTGGTGAAGGTCTGCCTTAGATATCTTCCAGGAAAAATGACCAGTGATGTTACCTTCCTGGACAATGAAAGACGCAGATAGATTCTCGGGTTTGGCCAACACTTTGTGTAGAACTGGCACTATAAATTTGGAAAGCAAAAAGATAAGCTAAACTTTGAGAGATAATGTTCATTAATGTTCATTTCGTTCCACAAATCAAGGTCGGACAGAGCTCTCTTTCTGGTGTTACCCAGGATCATGCCAGCTTTCTGCCATTGCATTTTCACTGTTAACCAAAGCCTATCTTTGAAATATTCTGTTGGCATTTTGTGCCAAATTTAAACTTCAAATCAAATCCTGTCAGCTGCAGGTGACAGAAAGGAAAGCCTATGACATGTAAAGGCATAACTGCTTCATTCACAGGCAACCATCCTGCTGCTCCTCTGTATTTCAGAATACCTGAGCTCTGGTTTTGAATTTTGGGACCACAAGAAAACCCACAGGATGGCACAGAACTCCATGATGCAGGCAAAAAGTAAAATTCTTGCTCTAAAACTGTAGTACAAGTTAATAGGGGCACTCTGATTAGGGGAAATATATGCCTGAGTTTTAGTTGCCCAGGAATAAGGTTGTAATGTTGTAAACTGTCAGGAGAGGTGGTCAGGAAATAGCAATGGAGGCCAGCAGGACTCTGAGGTGACCCAGGAAGCACGGGAGTACTCTTGGGGACAGTAGGGACTCAAAGGGAGAGGGCCACCCTCTAGCTGAGGAGAGAGGTTTCCAGACTTGACTGTGCAAAGCCATGGCTGACCTGACCTAGTGCTGACAACAGCCCTGCCTCAAGTGGGCAGCTGGACTAGCTGACCCCAGAGGTCCGTACCGATCAACATCTCCATTATTCTGCAACGTTGCATAACGCTCTAGCTATACCTACCATCGTGGCAACATCATAAAATATATGAGTGCTTTTATTTGTTATTAGAGAGCAGAATTAACCTAAACAAAATCAAACTGAAAAAGCAGCTTGCATCAGTAGCAAAACATTCAAAAAATGGGTCATGC
This sequence comes from Nipponia nippon, assembly GCF_047370975.1. NCBI lineage: Eukaryota > Metazoa > Chordata > Aves > Pelecaniformes > Threskiornithidae > Nipponia > Nipponia nippon. Next base: position 52,494,645 of record NW_028262336.1, on the reverse strand, counting down.
CAGCGTAAGTATGTTTACAGTTATCATCTGTCATTATAATGTATCCTCCTTACAAAAATAAAAACCGTGTAATAACAAATGTCATTATATGTTTATAAACAGTCCACTAAAATTATCACCTAATTGACAAAACAGCTATGCGGTAGCCAAAATCTATACCGCTCTTTATTTTAGTTGATTTTTCACATAAGCATTAGTCATGTTTTTATTTGTTTTGAATCTTTCATTTTCCATATCAGAATTGCTTTTAAAGATTTTTTTTTGTGATTATAAATTCATTTGAAACTATTTGGCTACTTCTCCAGATCATGTCTTACCTCCTTCAGCAGGACAGTTTATGTGCTTGTGGTTTTTTTCTTTAAATGCAGAACAAGGTGGGGTAACAAAGAAAATAGTCTCAGCGTTAAAACGACCTTTAGATTTTGCAGGCAAAACAGTTACTTTATATTTGCATGAAAATGACAGGTCCTTCAGAATCATGTAGTTTTCCTAGAAGAAAAACAAAAAGATCACATGGTGCAAATAGACCTCTAGGAAAAAAAAAATAGAAATTGAAAAATAAGGTTGGCAGAAGATGAAAATTTTTCTCCAAAAAAATATTTTCTTGATATGCTTAACACATGCCGACATGGCTTTTACTCAGAGAAAAAAGCAAACATCGCCTATGTTCTGAATATTTTCAGTAGTAAAATATATTAGCATGGTATTTGAATATGTCCTTCAATTCTACGGAGTTCTTGTGCCACACTGCATCAAAGCAAATGGCTTCTAACATTTAGAACAGTCTCTCTGACATGATGGTAAAGGGGGTAGCAATATGAGGATGTAAATGATAATTGAATTAAATAAATGTAAGAAAGCTCAGTTAAGCTGATGTAAATGACAGGCTTCGTCTACATTTAACTTTTTAAAAGCACATTCAAAGTCCAGCATGGCATTATGGATCCATAACATTAACTACTTCTACCTTCTTATCAGGAAGAAAAGCTCCACAGCTGAACTACGAAGTACAACTCTTTGTTTAAAGATGATGTCTGGAGAAGAAAACTACAGAAAATGTAAGTATCCTGCTAAATTCTTCCTGTTGTCCAAAGTACTTTTGAAAAGCACAGCCTGAAAGCTTTAGCACAAAACATATATGAGAAAAAGTTTTTTTTGGTTTGTTTTTTTTTTTTCTCCCCTGGGAAAATGTCCAATAATAACTTACTGGCTAAGGTCAAAAGTCTTTCACTGCCTTTTAGATCTTTATTTCCCTTCAGAATCAATAATTTCTGGTGTTTTTCTGCATAACTCCCTCTTTTTCCTAATCCCAAACTGGATTAGTCTAACCTTCGCTTGGAAGGTCATTTTCAACGGAACATAGAGATTGGGCTGAGAATAGACTTGACTCCCTGCCTTCCACCTGCTGAGAGAGTGCTCCAATAGGCTTGACTCCTGCTTAAAATTTTGACAGGACTATTTTTATTTATTGTGACAGGGACTAAATGCTCAACACTGGGAACATAAGGCCTTTATCTACCTTGACCTATCATATCTGGTACCAAACCTTTTGTAGCATCAACCTTCTTCTGTTTGCTTGTAATTATTTTCTTCCTCAAAAGAAACACAGAGTTTCCCAAAGTAGATTGGACCACTTACCGTAAGATGATTGAGAGGAAATAACTGAACTAATCCCACAATGCATTTGGGCAGATGTACAAAGAGTCTTTCCTGACCTCTAGTGGAAATAAACTTCTTAAATGTTAACTTTCTCCTATCTTCAATGTGCATAACTTGAAATATTGGGACTGATCATAACATTATGTCACAATCATTTTTTAATCCACCTCTAATATTTGCTTTGCTGACCCCATGAAGCAGTAAATCTTACAAGCTAACAGCCTTCTGTATGAGAAATGATGACTTTTGATTTACTCTGCTTTTACATGCCATTAACTCCAGTGAATTGATCCAGTAGTATAGGTCAGGACAAGAAGGAAAGCTGAATTGTGATTTCTTCCATTCTCCACAACCCACTAAATGAATCGTGATGCACCAATCACATTACGGTGTTGTTCAAATAATGTGTTATAGAGACAGATGACACTAGATTGCCAACAAATTGAGTGCGAAGAACTGCCACTGCAATATATATTTGGGCTGACAGGTACTTACATAGAGCTTTTCTCCTTATCTGATATCTGTCCGACTTCCAGATTTAATGTCTAGTATTTTTCACCTACGGTCCTTTTTTCTTATTCTATTATTCTCCTCAGGGTTGTGAAACCCACTTGCATGTCTAAAAGAAAACCTAGTTTATTAATTACTATTATTACTGTTCAATACGTGCACTGTGCTAGAGTCCTACAGTAGTAATTATAGATAAAGGCCTGTGTTCTATTTGCTGTGGAAATATGTAAGTACTTAGGTAAGAAGTTTGTTTGCCTGCTCTTGTTTTCTGAATAACATTAACAAAAAAAAAAAAACAAACCCTATTTTAGCCTAGTGTGGATTTAAAAAAAAAAAAACAAACAAACAAACAAAAAAACTAACCCCAAAACAGTCCAGATACATCATTTTTGTCTTTTGCTGAAGAGGACCATAAACAAGAAACATTCTTACTTATCTATGAAACATGGTATAAAGCATACTGTGTTATGTTACAGAACCATCCTTTCTCTTGCTGCTTAGAAGCTATTCAGAGTCAAGCAAAAGGCTGAGTGGAGACTTACATAAGTCAGCTCAGTTCCTTTCCCAAGTCCTTTGGTGTCATTTTGTGCACAGGACTCCAGTAACCAGTGGACTTGGAATTGATTCATGCTGACATCTAAATGATATAAAAAGAAAGGAAAAGACATATATTATAATTATGCTTTGACCATTGCAACTTTTTTGGCTTCTCTGGGTAAAAATAGGAGTTTTAAGTGTTGTAGAGCTGGTAGTTCCTCACTTGTTCCTAAGCATCCTTCAACAGAATGGAGAAAATATTATACACGTACGTAATTTAAACCTTATATCAGCTAATGGAGATAACTTTAAAAATAGTGAATTGGCATTTTCAGATATGTAAGCATATGCTGCTTACACTTTTCAAAAAATCAAGCATTTAAATTGAGCATTAAAAAAAAAAATCTTAATATTGTTAATTCTAAACATCCTGAAAATGATGGAAATGTCTTTGTGTCAACTACCTGTGACTGTTTATATTGTCAGAGCATTGCAATACTGCTGCCTGGCACTGCTTGAGAAATCTGTGCCTGAAGACATGTGAAAATGTCTGTAAATCCCTGAGCTTTCTCCTTTCAGAATATATCATAAGACCTGTTCAGTATCTGTCCAAATAAAATTCTAGTCTTGACTCTTAGGAGTAATACCAAAGGCTTGAGTTTGCTCCCATTTAAATCAATGACAAAACTTGCTGCAGTCTCAATAGTATAAGCTTTCAACCAATTTCCAGCTCTTCTAGCTTCTTGTCTAATACTAATTGCATACGGAAGCAAAACAAAGGGGAATAAAGAATTAGACAAACGAAGAAAAACTCATCGGGTAGTGCACATACATCCTGTCATTTTTCTGGATTTAGTTCTCCTCTATCTTTATACAGGGGATGCAAAATTATGTCTGCCATTATTAATTAGCTGGGTATAGCATAGCCACTAATGCCAAGTGCCTGATTGTGGGTTTCAGGAGGGAAAACAAGTATCTTTGATGCCTTAAGGGCTGATCTGACATTAGACTGCTATGAGCAATTTGGATGCAGAAGAGAAGGACTGTAAACTAAAGAGAAAAGAAGTAGTGTCTGAAACTAGCTCAAATGGTATTCTGGTAAAAAGGCTGATTAGAATCTCCTTGAAATAGATTTTTGCAGCAGCTATCTTAATAACAACATGTATGCTAATTATTTCTGTGATTTCTTTGGAAACCCAGCATTTTTTTTCAAAAAGAATTCTATAAAGAAATAACTTGCTGCCTTGTGATTGTTCCCTTTCATTTAAAAATAAAGAAAGAAACGGATGTGCTTCCACTTGCCTCGTAATTGCTGGGCTTTCCCACTTGATGTGCCTGTTGGATGAAGACACAAACTCACAGTGCATTTGTAAGAAGGTTTCATCTGATTTCGTCCCTTGCAATTCACTCAGTTATTGCCTATCACCTGCTTGCACCCCTCCCCTGGGACAAACAAACAAAACACCTAGCTTCTTGGGACTGAAAACTTTGTGCTACTATATTAATCATGCTATATTAATGATGTACACTCTGTGCCAATTAACCACAGTGAATCTGTTATTGATTGTATATTATCTGATAATCACAACTTATTATTTTAAACTAATTGGGTTAAGGTGGACTGCTCTTTGTAAAGCTACAAATTGTCTATTTTCACTTATAACAACTTTCACTTGCAATCCATAAATACATCACTCTCTCTTTGGTAGAGATTATCCAAGCCAATTAAGCCTTGCATTATCCAGCCATCAAGAACTGGATAAGACACATACCTCAGGTAGGTCACTGAATATCACTACATGGGCAACTGGGGAAAGATAAATCCCAAGCATCAAGAGCTTACAACAGCTCAACATCCAGATATATTAGTGCAGAGTTTTATTAAGTCTCTGTTCAGAAATGTAATTACACAGGTTGCAACCCAAGATATTTGGTATTTCTAGCTCCTGGCACAGTAGAATTCTGTTTAGATTTTATTGTAGCTCCATCTTCATTCCTTATGTGAGCTGCTACTCTCAGCAGTTTTTTTTCTTCCTTCCTACTTCTCCTCTCCTGCATTAGCAAACCCTTCGTAACCCATTCATAAACAGCTGTGGTTTCTGATAACCTCTCTATCTGAGCTAGAAAATCAGGAAGAGGTTAAAAAAATTGTTATTTCACTTGCTATCAACTTGGACTGTAAATGTAGGATGAAGGTTTTTAATAAACATAATTTAATATTTTTTTTATTTAAACAAAATGAACAAATGAATCTTATATTTAACAGTGCTCACATCTGGTATTCTGATAACAACCTACATTGAAGAGACAGGCTTTTCTTTCTTTTTAGTGAGTATGTAATTTAAAGTTATTTCAAAAATGTTTTTGCATACATATATAAAAGTGCATCAATTGCTATAAACTAGAATGCATCAGGACAGCACCAGCTAATTTCATCCAAAACTTTTCATTAGCACAGGCCTTTTTGGCTTCCCTAAACTTTTATTTTCAAGACTAAAACTTCTTCAGTTCTCATCTCCACATTTGTGATTGCTGTTATCTAAAAGATTTGAACATAAGCATGTTAATTGCTTTTTGTTAAAAAGAAGAATGTAAAAACAATGGACAACAATAAAAACAATTTTCTCCTTTTAAAAAATCTATCCTGTTGGGGTCTAAAGCCTGAGTAATTTGGGTTGGAAAACTGAAATATAATAGGGAAGTAGCTCCTACTTGAGACAGAAACTTTTTAAAGAATAGGGAAAGTTGGGACATTTTGTGATTAAAGAAAGCTAGAAGCATGAAAAACTCAAAGTGTATGTGCATGCATGAAGTATGCATATTAAGATTGGTTTAGAAATTATCTTTAAATTTTTTAAAAGCAAAAGGAGACAAGATGTGTGGAATGATCTAAAAAGCCATGTAAGAGACTTCAAAAAATGATTAAAATATGCATTTGCTTTATAAAGTTGCTCATAAAGCTCATGGCTCTAGAGTTTCGTTTTTATGCAACATTATACATCTGATTTTGTGCTTACAGCGCATGCAAAAGAAAAGCTTCTCCCAGCCTTCCTTTCAGCAATATACATTCTCCTAGTGAGATCACTACTATAATTTTATTTAGATTTTTGTTTTCAGCTGTCCATTACAAACTCAGTGGTAGGTACTGGACAAGGGATCCAAGCTGCAGTCTAGCTGAATATCAGCCACTACCACCAAAGCTAATGGTTCTGAATTAAACCCAGCTAAAGTTAATATATTGTAACCCACAGCCACATCTTTTTCTGAAAAGTCATTTGAGTAGTTAGTATTAAGAGAATATCCAGTATCTAATGGGACTGATTTTGGCCAGTTTTATCAGAAAGCTCTGCTATCCCTTCTAGAATAGGTACATAAAACTGAAAAGAAACTGCCAGACTCCTTCAGTCTGGTTCCCCAATATTTCATAAGTCACATTATAAAGCCTTTTTTGTATAGAATCAATCTCCTTCTTAATAGTTTGGAGTTTTCTTGATTCTGTACTTTGAATTGTCTTTATAACTTCATTGTTCCCATGGTTAGAAAGCATACCATTTAATACTAAAAAGACTGATGCTTGCACAAACAGCAAGCATTCATCTTTCCCCAAACTCAAAATATTTGTATAGAAACACTGAACTTGAAGGACATGCTAAGTGCTAGCCCTCATTTGAGCAGCTCTAAGCTTGTGAAATTAGTCAACATAATAATCATTTAAGTCAGAACTCCTTAAAGGACTGTTACAGCAGACAGCTTATTCAAACAATTCAACAAGCTTCTTTAAGAAGAAAAAAAAAATAAAAAGGAAACTAGAAATTTACTTTAAAAATCCCTGTAAAGTTACTGTCATGAACATGACCTTCAGCTGCTCAAGCTAAAGATTTCTCGATGTTTCAGACAGTTGCACAAAACTAATCCTCCCAAATAAACTAATAGCTAATGGTAATTATTTTACCTATGATTTTTAAAGTAAATTTTCTGAAGTATAAAATGAGTTCCTAGCCTTAAGAAAACACTCCTATACAGACATCACAGGAGCATGTTCTTAAAATCCACATACGCTTAGCTGTTTTACTGAACAAGGGTATGCAGCCAACTTTGTTGGACAGAAATCTTAAATCTCTAACTAGAAATATATTGATCAGGGGATGCTCTAAAGCATGTTGAAAGGATGTCTGTTTTGATTAGCTCCCTCCTATGTTTCACCCAAAAAAGCCTTTAACTCTACATGAGTATCTCCACAAAGCTATCTCTCTGTCAATTACATTTATGAAGATGTTCTTCATCAGATTTTTCTTCTTTCTCCCCCTCCCCAACCTAAACTTCATTTCAATTAAAATAAATAAATATATTTCAGATATTTTGGGGGAGAAAATGCACATTTATTCTGTAACTTTAAGCTGTAAAAGCAGCTCAATATCCCATTAATGCCAATGCCAAATACGTCTGTTTGCCACTTTGAAAAGTTCATGTTCATATGCACAATTTAAGCATCTTAGATTGAAAAGTTTTGCTTAAAGTACTGCAATATATCCCAAGTCATGGCTGCACAATAATTAACAGGAATACCCTAGGCCTACATTCTGCATTTGCTAAATCTCATCATTTCCCCACAGAATTTGAAGCTTGAGAGCCATTCAGAAAGATCACCCAACACAATGCCAGGTAACTCTGCAACTTTTCCTAGCTGGAATTTCTGGTTTAAATAGTTCTACAGTTTATTGAAAATAAACTAAATGAAAAAGTAATTTCTTTTCCTCATCTTTGCCAACGCTTCCCATGTTTCTGTTCTGCTGTACATTTCCATTACTGCCAGCCATATAAATAATTTCATCTAATGTGGTTTCTTTTTTTCTACCATGTCACTGCAGACAGCTCCTTTCTTTGCCTCAAATACTTTTTTTTTCTGCTTTATATTACATTTATTTCTGCAGAAGGGTTCCAACTTGACAATCATGAATCTGCCTTGTAGCTAGAAAACCGGCATAGCATAGGCAGGAACAGTAGTGAAGTTTGTTCACACAACCCAGCGCCACCAATATGACAACAATCTACTATCATTCCAGGAGACCAGGTAAACAGACTTAAGAGGTATGTATTTCTTTGTATTCCTATGATCCACAGCAAGAAAATTGCAGCAGACTGTTTTGGGAACTAGTACTAGTTCTGCTGCTGGTTTGCTGGAGGTCTTTAGGCAAAGCACTTCATGGCTCCTTACCTCTGTTCCACCACTGTCAAGTAGTGATAATGATAACGGTCTCTGCCGTAAAAGTATTTCAGCTCTAGAGTTGTATATTATTCTGTTTGATGGGTGGTTGTTGGATGATGGGTCACTACAATTTGTTATAAAAATGCCAATTAATGCCAGCTGTGACAGCACTATTACGCAGGCACAAATTACAAACACTTACTACAAAGAAAAATCAAATGGGATTTGCTGGAAAACAAGATTTCAGAGCAGACATGTTCAACAACAGCAGCTCAAATTAAGGTTTAATTACAATAAAAATGTCTGGCATCAATAAACACAGTAACATCAAGCTGATTTCTGTATTGTGACAGGACTTGAAGTACTTATCAAGCAGTGTCTGATAGATTTTTCCATTAGAATAAAATATGGCAAAAAAGTAAGGATCATAAAATAAGACATACTTATGTGAAAACCTTTACCTGGCAGCATAAAAAAACCCTAACCCTTCTTCAAGCAGAATGACATAAGGAGACTGAAATTTCTGTGAAGCTATTCAGAAAGAAAATTACGGAAAGAATTTGTTCTGCATGTAGCTAAACCTTTGGATTTATTATATATTGTTAAACCTGATATTTCATACAGCAAACTGCAATGATTATTTGTGACTGGCCACATGGTTTTTGTTTTTCTTCTCATATTGGCGGGTTGATCTTACAAGCTTCTGAGCACTCTGGCCCTGATTCAACAAAGCACTTAAGCATATGAACAGTTGTGTTGACTTCAATTGTTAGGAGTAGCTAATGGATCAGGCCGGAAAGTTTAGTACCCACGAAGATCAAGACACTAATGACCATACAAACTATAGTTAAAAGACAGTCTTGAACATGTCTTTGATTGTCTTACACTAATAGGAAGAAGGAAATATAGCAAAATTACTTAATTTCCTTTCTGGATCATGTGTCTTGCAGCATTACTGCTCTAAAAATAGGCTATAGCAAGGGGTAAAGGCTTTATATTTGATATCACAGCACAAGGCAGAATCTGCTCAGGGCACATGAAGTGCATGTCTCAGTATCTACAAGCTTGATTGTTTCTACAGCAAAGTTATAGTATGATTTTGGGAAGCTCTGTGTAAATCCTGTGTCAAAAACACACCATGCAGGACAAAAATTATTTATCTCATTGTATTGAATGGTTAAGCTGTGCTATGGTGAATGTAAAATTAACAATGGTAAATGGTGAAATTTATGATGCCTTGCATAAAGAAAAAAACTTTAGCATCTCTGAAGTGCCCAAAGAGGTGTACAAGTCAAAGGCTTCCTGAAGAAATGTTCCTGCCCTATCTTCTCCCAGTCTGCAAGCCCTGATACACCTTTACAACCGTGGATCTAATGCAACACAGCACTGCTTCCAACCCACCATTCTGGCGGAAGGATTAGCAGCAGTGTTTGCTCTGCAGCATAACCTGCCCGTATGTCCGCACCAAGAACTATTTTGCAAATAGTTGGGATAGAATATAATGAAGTGTCTTCTGCTCTCTCAGGCTTGTGTTCATCTCTTTATCTGGCCACCCTTCTTCTCCGTGTCAACATAGAGTTCTACAATATGCAAGTTTCCATAAACACTTCTTCTGCTAAAACTTGGTTGGTGGAGAGATCCTGAAAAATATGCAGGGAAAGCTTAAATATGGGCAAAATCCAAGTGAATAGATGAAGCAGTGTTATTTACTACTGGTTGCTTCAGTTTTGAAGACACAATTAGTATAAAGTGATCCACATGGTATTTATTTCATTGTAATAAAAGCATGACTGAAGAACAGTTTGAGAAGGAATACTTCAGCATACTGCAGAGAAGCAAAATATGATCTCAGTCAGTACTTGATCATAACACCTATTTATTTCTTCACATATTAGTTCACCAGCCATTCTATGCCTCTCTGATTCATGGTGTTTCTTGCCAACATTTGAAATCTGAAGCTAATTATAGGATAAGAAATAAAGATAGAATAACAAGTGTTATTTTACTTATGGCAGTTCAGCAAATGCAAAGTGAGTTAGCAGTCTTAGGATACACAGGTAAACACAATTTACCTTCAACTAATGATAAAATGCTGCATTGATGTGTTAATGCATTGTGAGCCTCTCTGCACTCCTCTTTTCCCTGTAAAAACTGTGTTGTCAGTGTGCTCTGTCTCAGGCATTTTAGGCAAGTTCTTTTAAAAAAATGAAATGAAAACAGGTCTAGATCTTCAGCTGCCTGTACATCGATTCACTCGGTGGTATAAAAAAAGAAAAAAAAACCCAAAGTGTCAAATGTTTGGTTATGAAATTCATGGTATTCATGATGCCTCTGAGAAAAAAGAACTTTTTAATAATCACTTATTCAAGCAGTATGATTAAAATAAACCCTCAGCTGACATTTAAACGTCATTCAATAAACACTTCCTAACGAGGCAAACTATACTTCTTCCTGCTCTTACATGGAATATAAGCAGTATCATTTAAATCACAAAGATTTTGTTTCTCAAATTATGCCATTTAAAACAAACTTTCTTTCTATAGAACACATTCTTTGTATAATACAATGATAAGCCTTTCCAAAAATGATATTAACAATTAGTGTATAATTTAAAGACAGGCCTGAGCCACAGTATTTGCGTCCATATCTAGACCTAGGAAGCCTCAAGGTTTAAAGATGTTTATATTGAGGGATTTAAGTTTGGGATCATCTCTAAGCCGGATTAGCTCTACCCTCACTCTTTTTACCATACACAACCTCCTATACAAAGTGAGTTCAACAGTATCTCATTCTGGTTTTCTATTACAAGGAAATATGCCTCTTGTAAACTCCAAGTCTCACAATAGCTGCTTGTAGCCTGAATAGAAGCTTCCTACATTACTCCCTCATGAACAGATTTTCAAAGGTATCTAAGCATCCAAAACCTGAATTTAAGGAGAAAGAAAAAAAACCAAACAAACAAGTCCAAGGCTCATTATGGTTATACATCTATGAAAATGTCACTAGGTACTCTATCATTAACTTTAGCTTTCTGTGTAACTTTGACAAATCTGGACATCAATTTGGGTGGGGAGGCTATATTGACAGTAGGTAATCTGGGAGTCCTTCCCAATTCCAAAGTCAAGGTACAGACCCAGCTTACCCCTAACTCCCCAGTGGGAGGAGATGCAGAGATGCACCTGCTACTCCCTTCTCTCTCATACCCTATGCAAAAGCTGTATGGGTGGGTTTGCAAGCATGTACAATGCTCCATCAAGTTCCAAAACTGGACTTTCATGGTATGCATCATGGCATGCCATATCAGGATGTTGTTGTGCTGAACTACTATTCATAAAGTTAATGGCATTAATATGCAGTTTCTAAATCTGCAGTTAAAGACTACTGAATCTACGAGAAAAAGAACAGAGCGAAAACAGGTTAAATATCTATAAAATCAAGTGCGTACAGACAGGGTGAACAGAGCTTGACGGTTTTCTGTGCTCCAATGTAAGAATTAGTATTTAAATGAAGCAAGAAGAAGTGGCTTCAAAACAAATAAAAAAATGTGTTTCTTCATAGAACAAGCACTTAAAACTCTGGAACCCCATAACCCAGGGTGTTTCAGATGCCTCAAATTTATGTGACCCTGATGGGACACTGGATGTTATCATGGAAGAGAAATGCATCAAAAGTGACTAAATACAATGAAATCACATTGGGCTCAGGAATTCACATAGACTAGAAGTTGTCTGAAGCTAGGACAATAATCTGCAGAAGTATCATTACACACTTGCCTTATTCTTATGTTCCTTTGGATTTGCTTTTGGCTGCTGACAAGAACAGAATACCTGGTGGGATGGACCTTTGGTCTAGACTACTATGGATATTTTTATATGCAGTTTATGGTCACAGGAGTAAAAAGCAACTGGTATTGAAGAACTTATTATTCACCAGCTGCATACATTTGACATCTTTAGATAATAATTTCAGTTTCAGATACCCTGTTTTGGTGTCTTTCCCTCCAACTCTAGCTACTCATTCAAAACAGTCCAGTTTCCTTCCCTGTCTGTAGTGTTTATGCAACTAGTTTTATGGCCACCTTATAAACTAGGCTAATTAAACAATACAGGTTAAAAAGAAGCATGTGGAGGAAAATTGACCCAATTTATAAGAGGACACTCATTAGTTTAAACCACCTTCACCATGAGCATGGTGACTCTGCTGCTGATAGTTTAACCTTCCCTGAATCATAAGCTAAATATTTTACTTCAGAACATAGGCAGGCTAAGAGAACACTCATGAGCGGTTATTTCCCCACAGCTGATGAAAGGTATCTTGTTAAACTGCGGTACCTCAGTGTCTTTTCACTCATAGTAGGAACTGTAGGATTGCTCCAGGTATGATAGTGTAAGCATATAAGACAAAGCTTTGACTGAATGTGACATAGCGATACAGTTTGGGGAAAGGAGGGGAAGAATTGGATGGTTAAAAAGCTTGCCATTTTATCCCTCAGTTATTCAGACTTCCTAACAAGAGACAGTGCCCTTGACAATCTTAGTGACACTATATATATATATATACACACTATATATAGTGTCACTATATATATATGTATATGCATATATATAAATTTCTGTATTTGTAGTTAAAATAATTAACTTTATAGGTTGTGGTAATACTCAAGAAGTAATAAGAAATGTAGAAAACTGTGCACTGGGTGGACAGATGTTATTGAAGGAGCATAAAGATGGTGGTTTTGAAAATATATTTTTTCCTGAAGAATTAAAAATCAGGTAAGAGTTTATTTATTAGTTGGCCAGTTAATTTTTTCAATGCCTTGAAGTGAGTTAAGTCTTGATAAATGATTTTGCAATGCGGTATTGAATGCGTATCTGCAGTCTGACTGCAGATACTCATCCTACATAATGATGGTCTATCTTTGGACTGCACTCATGGACCAGGTAATTTGCAATTACATTTCTATTTGATTTTTTAATGTAAGTTCAAAAGAAATCAAGCTTAAATTTGTATTCAGTTATTAAGTTTAAGAATAAAAAGACTTCTTTTAAATGCATAAATTAAGTCAAATTAAATAGAGTTTCACAATTATTAAAGGTGTTCTGGAGTACAATTCAGGTCATACTGAGGGCTTGCGAACAGCATACGCTATGTAAATTTTAAAATGAAGCAATAAGTGCATCAACAATACAAAGTGTTAGAACTACTTTGATTAATGTTCTGGACCAAACCAGTCCAGTACAGCCACAATCTGCCTTCAGCAGACATAACTGGGTGTCTGCTAAGCAAAATCAGTCTTCTGTGCTGTCTGAGCTCTGGGACCACAGCGGGCAGTCCTGATTTGGCTTCTGATATTTGATTTCCTGGCAGACTTTGAATCAGTTCCAACTACATTCCTGGGACTAATCGCTGGACAGACTTGCCCATAAGTCTCTCATACCTAAAGCTTTAACCACCTAGGCTGAAAGGTACAGAGGTTTCGAAGCGAGTGAGAGGCATTCAGTAATGACTTTCTGTTGTTCCTGTGGAAACATAAAGAAATGCAGTAAACTATGCCCTTGAAAAGACTCCCCAATATCGTCCCATTTGCAGGGGAGACGCCACTGCGGTTGCCTCTATTGTAAATGTGATTTTAAAACTTTACGATTTGTCCCACTAATCAATTGCATACTATTTGAGAAGTTGCACACTATCTGCTCTACCAAATAGTATTATTGATGTTTTTCATTACTCCCACCAGCAACATTTTAAGTATTGTTATCACATCACATTTGGACATAGACCAAATAGTCCAAGTCCTGTAGTCAGTTTATAAAATACAACTGGAGATGGTCAGATGCTCCCCTTCTCAGTGTCTCCAGGCAGCAAAAAAGGCAAAGACATTTTAAAAAACAGCAGTGGGATAACAAAAATTTTATTCCTGGAACTACATTAGGACTATGTAAGACAAAGTTAGGGAGGAGTAGGAATCGCACACAGGATACTTCTGACAGGATATTCTTTTAACTCTGGAATAATTTCCCACAACAGTTAAAGCTGACAGCATTACCTGCCTCCCCAGGCAGGCTGCAGGGGAAGCCCATAGGATACAGGTGTCTCAGTCAGCTGTAGCACATGTGGAAAAGCAAAATTATTGAACATCTACTGGTGAATTTCTAAAGAGTTGATTACGTCAAAGATTCCTGTGCTTGGGGCCAGTTTTACTAACTAAATCCCTAAATACAAATGCACGTTATGTGTACCCACACAATGAACCTCTGCCGAGCCAATGTCTCTGTATTTGCAGAGAAATCTGAGGGAAATACATTGGTGTATACTTCACTATAATTAACAGCGAGGTCTTCTTGTTGAAAGAACTATCTGGACCACAGTGATACCTTCAAGTAAAAATATTTTTCTGCTTAAATATCTATAATTAGAAAATGGCCAGCTGCTCAAACACTGATCTTGCTAGTGCAATAGTTAGTTAGTAGCAAACTAAATTCCTTAGTGTTAAGTAACTACTGCTGAATTCTTTACAATAAGAACTAGAAACTCCAGCTTGCATTGAAGGGTTTCATTACCTTCAATGCCACTAGTTCCATGAGAAAGGACCATAGGATAACACAGGGAAAGCTTTCAATTATTTTAAAACCTGCCATATGAAATACCTTATTACAAACAGAGAGTCAGCACATACAGTCACTTCATTTATCTCCCTGAACTAAGTGAAAGTTAATTTTGTTTTCCTAAGATCTGGTTTTAAAAGCATTCATGGCAGCTTTCTGTTTGCTTTGCCTCGCCTTGCATTTTATTCTTCCCTGTAATTTAATTCATTATTCTTGTTTGGTTGATTTATCAGACAATGGAGGATTCTTTGCCTCTCCCTGCTTAAGTGTGCTTTTTTTTCTGCTTTAGCATTTACCAGAAACAGAAAGAAAGAAGCCTGACGCCAAGTCTTAATGCATTTTAAATATTTGTCTTTTTAAGCAAAACCAAGGGGCAGATATATTGATTTTAAATATCTAGAAGTACTTTAAATGTTTAATTTAAACAGGGGACGTAAATGCTCATAGACTTCATTCAAAGAAAAGTGAAGGAAACTAAAACTTTACCTGAGCAAGGAGAGTTACATTATACTTAAATAACAGGCACTAAGAAAACAGTAGTGAAGGCAGAGTACTGGATTAGAAAATATTATTGTGACATGTTGCTTTGGAAAGAAGTCATCATACTAAATTACATTATAATATTTTCATATATCATAATTATTGCAGCAAGTGATGAGAATTGATGCAGTCAGCTCATAAAGAATTTTTTTTTTCCTTCTATCTATGGGAAATATCTTATTTTTATACCCTGAAAATACACAAGTTTGCAGCAACTTGAAGGCTTTTCAGCTGAAGTCCAGAACCTCAGCTCTCTAGTTTCCAAACCATTGAGGAACAGAGGAAACATAAGGATCTTTTTATTTTCACACTTTCAGTCTTGATTAGTACACGAGATACTGAGGATCTTAATTATTCTAAGTAGCTAATCCTTTTAAGTAGGGGGTTCAGAGTGCATCCATTCTTAGTAATGGATGGTACTCTCTGACTCCAGCACCAAGGAGTTAAAAGTGATTTGTTTAAGCTGATTCCACTATTTGACATAAATAGCACATAATTTCTAATTTCACACAGTCAAGATGGCCAAAAAATCTGGCCACAAGCAAGTTCTTCTTTTCATTTACAAAAGTGGGATTCATGCTGTTTAAGGAATGTACTGTGTTTCTCTAATCCCAGGCCTAAATCAGAGGCAGCAAGTGAAAGACATTTTCTTCTTTCAGAAAGAAGCTATTGTATTCATATAATTACAATATGCTTTTGTGATGACTCTGTCTAGCAAAATTACGTGCATTTGCTAAGCACCT
The DNA here is from genome assembly GCF_047370975.1 of Nipponia nippon. NCBI lineage: Eukaryota > Metazoa > Chordata > Aves > Pelecaniformes > Threskiornithidae > Nipponia > Nipponia nippon. Next base: position 52,478,845 of record NW_028262336.1, on the reverse strand, counting down.
TGTACTGCTTGAAGTGTGGAGTTATTTTTGCTAGCATACATCCTGAAGTAAAGTTATTATTGCCATCATACCGAAGCATTCAAACTGAAAGATTACTTCAGAACGAGATTTATTTTAATGTAAAGTCCAGATCCTACATTCCATTCATGCCTCATGCTTACTGAAGCTAACGGTACTTAAGAAATGACACTTGAAGAACAGGCCTAAATAAGTCTTTCCTGCTACAAAACTGTGGCACATTATGGTGCATATATATGGAAATAGGATCTTCCATCCACTTACTCAGACTTTAATTCAAATACTGTGTTCAGTTTCTGAGTACTGATAAGCAATCACTTCTTTACTGTATAATAAAGCCAGTTCAGTAATAGTTTGCAACACCCCCTCTATTGCAGTTGTTGCACAGGGTAGAGGTCTGATGAATTCTATCCAGAGGGATGATATAAAATCAAGAGTTTCAGCCCTGATGTCATCATTGTGGTCTTTCACTGGCTTCCTAGAGGCATATCTGCAAATGACACTGAGGAATACGCCGTCTCTGTAGTAATGGAAGAACTATCTTTGAATGTCAAGAGACACCACTATATATTCTGGAAATCCTAAGGTACATTGCAATAAACTGCTAGGTGGCCTCTGCAACCTGATATTCATAAAGGACAAATTCCCTGTCATTCAGAAAACAATAACAACATCTGTTATAGGGCCTTACAGATAGGACTGAACAACTTGATTTAACTTCAGAGTTCTACTTTGAGCAGATGGTTGGACCAGCTGACCTCCAGAGGTCCCTTCCAATTCATTTAAATTATTCTATGATTCTGTTCTATTTTTTCCTTTTTAGAGAGAGTAAAATGGTTCAAATTTAAAGCAAAACAATTTCTTAGCTAACAAAGGCACCAATGAAAATCAAGCAATCATCTAAGACAACCTCAGGAATACATTTGTGTTTCTTAAGTGGTCTGAGACTGCAAGAAATCCAAACAAATCTTTCCTTCTATTTGTTTCTGTAATCTGTGGTGTGCTGTGATGCTACAGTGTTGGGAGGCAGTACAAAACTCCTCTGTAGAGCCATCTTGGTTTTGGACAGAATTAAAAAAAAAAAAAAATCATCTCAGGTCTAAGTAGAATGGTAGAGCCACTGAATTCAGGAATACAACAAAAATTTCTGAGCAGCTATTACTACAAAAAATTAGTAACATTCTTACAAAATGAAAGACTGCTGTTTTAGTAGTTGTTAAAGTTTTCATTCCAGCTAAAAGACACTCTATATCAACATATCATATTGGTTTAAATGTCTTCATCTTAAAAAAATCCAAAATCTAAATAACGCATTTATTTCATTTCATCACCACTGCAACCATCTCTTGTTAGGACCATGAAGTCCATCACAGAAAGTACAAAAAACTTTGAAAATCAAACCAGACAAAGCAAAGATTGCTACAACCAATTGAAATTTTGCTTAATTTACAAATGTCCAATATATTCAAGCTTGAGACTCATATTTCTTGAATTATTTTATATGTCATGGAAACTCTTACCATTATCAATATACTTATTTCACATGGTTTCATGATATTTTCTTAATTTTTATTTGTTTTAAAGTCACACATCCTAATTTAGGACTACAGAATGGCTGTGTTCCTGTACCAAAAAAAAGCATTTTTTTAATAGAAAACTACAAAATAATGAGAACATTAGAGCAATCAACAGGGACTCCTGTTTTCACCCACCATGTAGAAGACAAAGAGGTCAATTCCCTGTCAGGAAGAACTTAAACTCTGATTGCCTATCTGCAATGAAAATAGCCTAGATGCTAGGCTATAGAGTAGGCTGAGGTAAATTGTCTCCCAGTATTTCCTATTATAGTTGCTGCACTCTTATACCTCCTACAACTCCCTAAACACGACTTGAGACAGTGCAGTTCATAAAGGAGAAAGATGTGTGGGTACAGTTTCCAACGCAGCTGGCTCCAGTAACTGCTGTCTTTCATACAGACAAGACACAGCCAATATGCTTCTCCTGTTGTGTTCCTTGCATGGTGTAAAAGACTTGCTCTGCAGTAAATTGTCACTAGTAAATTTACAGTTAGTACCTCATCCATGTACTACATAACCTCCAAACTCCTGTAAGAGCTTAAAGAAGCTGCTAGCCTCTCAGGAGCAGGTAACTGGCTATATTTCAGTTCCACATGATGCAATGGCTCCTGCTGAGTTACTGCATATGCTGTCACTCAGAACACTGATATTTTCTTTTTAAACAAGAAAAGAAAAAAGTAAGTGTGACAGACTGCCACATTCTGCCCCTCTTCACACACCTTTGCTATCACTATTCATTATGTGAGAAAAATGAAGGCAACTTCCACTGCGTGGCTGAGGCATACACCTAAACACCCTAGTGCATGTGACAGTTTGCTTCCACCATGTGACCAAAATGGACCTCTGGGTGTCCCCCTTGTATAACTGGATCTACACAGATTCACGAAAGATGAGTCAGCTGAACAGAAACTCAGGAACCCAACTGGTCCATCCCTGGCACAAGATGACAGTATGTAAATCCATGTCATTTCTAACAGATCTGTGCCATATCTGTCTTTGAAGATTTCCAATTGTGGAGATTACACCACGTCCAAACACTGTTATTTCCAAGCTATAAAATATTTTCTGACTTCATTTAATCTTATTTACCTCGTCTCAGCCACTATGAGAATGCTAACATTTCTTTTTATAGGCATTTATAACTTTTACTACAAATATTACTTCCAGGTATGTAACAGGGTGTGAGATTCAGCTCCAGATTTAGATGTCAACATTTAAGTAACTATGGTGTAATATCTATCTATAAGCTTGATATGCAAGTTACCATTATAATTAGTGGACACCTAGTTCAAGGTATCTACTTTGGAACAAAATGAATCTTACTGTACTGGTCATGATTTTTCCTCCATTAACTATAACAGTGAATTTGGAAAACTACTTGTAAGGTGAATTTCACTAGAGGCGCTGGCATTTTGCTCATAGGACACATAATCTTTCTTCTGGAAACAGGCTGGCAGGAAAAGGGCTGCAGCTGGATCGATTGTTCCACTGGGCTGAATCTTGCCTGTAAACTGCAAGTTGCACAACCGGGCCTAACATCTGTGGGAGACATCCTTGTCTTTGAATCTTGTTCCTCAATTTTTTTAGTTCAGACTGCTCAGAATTGAACCTCAGCTCACAGAGGGATGTTAGGCATCTCTAAGCCTTCTACAGAGGAGTTGTCTAGGTTCCCTTCGGTACTCAGTAAGGAAGAGAGGCACCTCCAGAGAAAGATGCGGCTGCTGTGTGGGATGGATTGCTTCAGAAATCACCTGCTCTTCTTTTTTAACTATAAAAGGAGCTTGGACAATGAGTTGACATCTCACTTCCAGAAGGCTAAAGCTTAAGGTGATCAGTCCTAAGCTCAGAATATATAAATCTCACTTTGGATAACCAAAAGCATATTGTTAGGTGAACTTAGTATTCATAATTAAAAATGCCTCAACTTTTATTTAAACTTTAAATTATTCCAGCTTTCCATGAAGTTAGGCAAAAATGAAACATAATAGGGAAAGCTAGAAAAAAGAAAACTAGCATAGCCAAGATAGGGGCAATCCTTTAAAATCATAGAATCATACAATCATAGAATTGCAGAATTGATTGCATAGATTCTTGCATGATTGCATAGAATTATTCATATGGCTGAATGAATGAATAATGGCTGGCATATGAAGATTCTATGCAATCATAGAATTGCAGGTGGTGCTACATACACCTGAACCCAAAAGAACTTAAATATTTCTAAAATTCTTTGAAAAATTCCAGAAGGTCGTTATCCATTTTGTAGCCCTTTATTTCAAACACAAAAATTGAATGGATTTTATACATGTGCTACTGCTACACATGTAGATTGCTCCAAGTTAACACACTAACAGTGTTAGCACATTTTCAAATAACAGCACATGAACTTGTTATGGCTAAGCTAGAGCAATGTGTAACAACCTATATGCACCCAGAGGGCAAGAAAATCCCTTTTTCAATTTCTGAATCTGATTAGAGACTTAAAATTTATGGCATTTTCCTTTAGACTGGAAAACTTAAACATAAAATTGTTGTTAGATTTTTCTGAAAAACAGAAGGGTGCATTCAGCCTAGCAGAAAAAAAACTTAAAGATTTTTCCAGTGGTTGTGGCCAACTATTCATCCTCTTCTAATTCAAGGTGACTGATAAAGTTTGACGTAAAGCCTATTGTGGCCTTAACATGAGCCAATACAACTCTAAATTTTGTGGTTCAAACTACAGTTTAGTTTTTTTGACACCACTGCGTGATTTCCATACACCCTCATTTCCTGACTCATTTCTCAACTGACAAAGTACAACAAGTGATACTGCAGTAGCATCAGCAGAAAATCCTCCTGGGAACTGTATGTGCTTCAGACCCTCTGACCACATTCCAGGGAGACAACATTCATAGCCATAAAATCTCTGTTGAACATAAGGCCACATTCTGTTTCCCTATTTAAAACTTTACAGAAGCAATTTCCACCAAACTAAAAAACATCTGAGCTCTGGGAAGATTCAGTGTCCCAACATGACTGACTGTAATTTTTGGATAGCTGATTCACGCCATTTTGCTCTGCCAGACATTTACACATCCATAACACAAAGAGGAGAGACAATGTTTCACTATAACGTGAAGATGAAGGAAAGGAAGGGTGGCTGTAGGACTTAACTTTGAATGATTGTATAAGGTTCATCATATTATATCAATGTTCTACAACTCTGAGGCAGTTGATGAGAGTTCCTCCTCAGAAAAAATAGTAAAATAAAAATTTGACAAACCTGTCTTCTTCCAGTAGACTTTGACCTGCAGTTGATTGTCCTGATAGAAAGGAGTTCCAATTTTAAGAAAACGAGTGGTTTTTCTTCTTTGAAATGTTGGGTAAGGATCTACCAGTCCTTTCTGTGGTTTCCCAGCAGACGATGTCTGTTCCTCTGCAATACACAGAACAATCAGGAATTATTTATTTAAGTACCGTGCCATATAATGACTATGATAACAGTGCTGATATTCAGAAAATACTACTATCTTCAATCCAAATTATCTTATTTCAGTATCTTACCTAAATGAAAATAATATACAGGACAAACTGTCCATAATGGTGGAAAAGCATATCAGTTGTTTGAAATTCAGTCAAAAAAATATTTTGGACAGAGAGAGAAAAAGATAAATATACTTTAATATGAAAATGCTCTGTAAATTTTCAAAAGAATAATAAGGAAAGAGAGTGTATTTATATCCCCAAGAACAAGAAATGTTAACACATTGAGGTTTTAAACAGGCATAGTATCTAGCAGTAGTTCTGTATAATCATTCATGGTCTTTATATTTGTGCAGTGTTTGAATATACACAAAACCCAAAGATGGCATTGAGTGTAACCCACAGAGTGCCACATGTGGTTATTACATCAAAGTAAATATAGTCCTTTGGTATGCTATATAAGAACACTCTGGTCAGATTAAAGATCTTTCTTGTCCACTTTCCTGTTTCCAACAGTGAACAGTGAATGCTTAGGAAAACATTGCAAGAGCAGAACTAACTTTCAGCAATTCCCTTGGTGTTATGTGCCTAGCTTCCAGCAAGCTAGATGGGATGTCCTTCATCAAGCATTTCATTTGGCAACAGTTCATCAACATTTAGCAGGGCTGACAGTATTTCTAGATATTTTCAGTTGAAAAGGCAGCAATGCTGATTCAAACTGCATTTTCATTGCACACTTGCAAATATATCAGTTACAGTATTTGCATTAGATTAACAAAAAAGCTGTATTTAATTTGATAATACAGCTAAATGAAAAGTAAAGATTCTAATAATTATGAAGTGGCAAATTATTAACTACATATTTGAGAGAAAGAGGGAAAGACTGAGGTTTCAATAATTACCATGAGTAACGTAAAATTGAACATGGTGCTCTATATGTCGGTTCAGCTGAAACCCACTTGCTTTTTGGCCAAATTTTACTTTGTCAATCCTTTTCTTAATCTGATACAATTTTGCATTTTCTTTGCTTGTTTTAAATTAAAGTAAAACTACCAAACTTAAGCAAATTCCTTGTCAAGGTAACCATAATGTTTATACTACTTAAAATGAAATAAAAAAGTGATAGAGAGGAGTATGAACTTAAATCTATTAGGTATATCTCAACTTAAAAAGTAGTTTAATTTTACTAAATCTCTGCTTTGCTGTTCTCCGTCTGCTCCAATTCCAGAAAAACCAGGACACCAATTTAAAATATTTCTATATAAAGATCAAGAGAGAGAGTCTTGCTGCATTTCCCAGAAGTGAAGCATACAAATATGGTGAGGCAATATATTTCTGAGTGTGAGGGAATACAACGCCAGAAGGCCAGGGTCAAAGCTCACAGAGGTCTGTAGGACTAAATTACTTCAGTGGGTTACGGACTACTCTCTATTCTGACAATAGGAACAGACACCTAAAAAACCAGAGCTTAATTCCACAGAGAGCAGAGCAACTGACAGTGGGACTTCAGCAAAATTGGCATGTTGCTTCTGGAACTTCCCAAAGGCCATGGAAGTCCCCAGACAAAGAGGGGGTGTGAATGTCATGTCCTAGATAATATTTCAGGCAATATTTTTTTCTTTTTCATATTTCTCCATCTGCTTCTGAGTATTCTCAGAAGTACCTCACGCAGGACTAGCTCTGTACCAGTGAGATGCAGAAAATGAATTTGCATCTCCCCAAGGAGTAGTTTTTATTTGCTTTTCTTATGTAAGCTGTAATTAATGAACTTTTAGTCCAAAAAGTGCACCACAGTAAAGTGACATAAAGCACAAGCCATTAGAAAGTCTGTAATAATTAGACATTAGCAGATAGCAGACTTTCACAGAAACTACTGATGGACTATTTTCTGAGGTAAAACAATCAAGTAGAGGGCAGATTATCCAAGAAAAATTGTAGAAGGAATTTAAATCTAGGTGTGATGATGATAGGAAAGAGGTGCCACTGGAGTGGACAGAAAATGATGAAACCACCAAAGTCATGTGTGAGGCATAGGGTAAATGAACTCCTTTTGTTAGAGGATTGTGATGCAGATGTGACCTGCATCAGATTCTGAAAAACACAATGCTTTGGAGAGTGAAAAGTGAAAGAAAAATCTTCCTCTCCCAACACATACCCCTTGGTGATATAGGCCATGAGAGACAGACCATTAGTGAGACCATGGGGAGTTGATACAGCACCACCAGCGGAAAGGGTTTCTCACAGTAAGTATAGAATGGTACCAAAACCGACCCAGTCCAATCTAAATTACTCAGCTTCAGTTTAGAGGGGTTTTGTTATACAGAAAGTCTTTATCTATTATCATGTTTAAAGACTATGATGATCTGACTTAATGCCAGGACTAGCAATAAAGCCTGACAAACATCAGTTGATTGATTATCTCTGCTCTCAAGAGGGGAAAGTTTATAAAGCTATCTCATAGTACAATGAGAGACAGAAATTCAACAGCTTGCCCAATGTCACTTTGGCTAGGTGTTTATAACAGCACCTAGAATTTCATCCCAGTTACTAGGACACAGCTCAGCCTCAGGTGAAATCCAGGCACCAGCGTTCTCCTGTGACCTGATGTAAAGTAAACTCAGTTACATGTTCTTTCTCAGGGCTGTGATGTAATCTGGTGAAATGCCAGTCAAGATGATTGGCCTGAAAACCGAACACCTTAAAGTTTAGCACTGAGATGCAGAACTTCACAGAAACTTCTAATCAGAAGAGACAAGAAGACCGGGAGAGGGGTGTGTAAAAGAAAAGGAAACTTTTGCTTGTTTATCTAGAAAAATGTGCTTTGCAGGAAAAAAAAAACACAAAACAAAAAAACAAACAAACAAACGAACAAAAAAAAAGAAGTAAAACCGACAAAAAATTCTTAGGAAAATACTCCGCAAAATGAGAACATCTCTCATAAACACCAATGATACGCTTGTAGTTGAGCTCAGTGGCTGAGTGTACTGGAATTAAACACCCAGTTCCCGCTGCAATTTTTCTTCTATTGCATCTCCTGTGTATATATAGAAAAGGAAGGAAAATCAAATGTGGTAACTCAAAGAAGCTTTTGATATCATGCACAATCCTGCAAACTAGGTCACTTTTCTAGGGGATGACAGAAAGCACAGGTACAATCTAGGGGAGCCAGTATGGAAAGGGCAGAACTCTTATATTCACTTACATTGGGCTTCACTGAGGATTTAACCTAAACTTGCCTTATGTATGCACTGTGGAGATTCAAGCTCATATTCTGGTATGGATTTCAAGCAAAGACTCAGTGTATTGAAGAGATGAAAACTTGGCCCTCTGCTGTCTCTTAAGATGGACCACAAAGTAGCAAAAATGAGCTTAGTATGGGAAAAAGAAGGATCTTTAGGTCTATTTTATCTTCTTAGTACATTAAAATGGGAAGCAACTGTAGATATGAAGGTCTGTCATAGCTAACAACTACTTTAAAATATTTTATATATATCCAAACTGACTATGCTTGCAGAAGGGTCCAGCAACAATAGCAATTGATTAGTTAGGGTAAGAGTAATTACAGTTATGTTATGAAAATGGCAACAAGTAAAGTTTAAACTTTGAGTATACTTTAAAAAAAAATAACGTAAGTGGATGGAAAATGAAATGGGAGTCAGGACAGGATATTTAAAATCATATTTTTTAACACTTTATTATCAGAATTTTGCTGTACTAGTTAATCAGATATATCAGCAGTTGGGGCAGTAACTTGGTATTGTATTGTAATTATACAAATAGCATTTAACTAAGACTAAGAATCATGGTTTACTTTCAGATTCAGATACGCTTTTTAATTATATGACTTAGCACATGAGGTTTTAAAGAAGATCTTAACAAGAAATTACCTGATATCTAAAGATCTCAAGATTCTAATTTGAATGCGGGTCCTATGTGTGCAACAAATTCTTGAGAATTCATTGCTTGTCAGGAAAGGAACATTTTAGATTCCCTAATAGAAGAGCTGATGTTTTTTATCAGCTCATAGTGGATACATATTTGTGTGGTCCAAGAATGTGAATTAATGGGCTACTCAAAATAGTCAGGATTTTTAAAAGCATTACAAGTTAAAACTGTCCAGTTAAGACAAAGACACAGAAATGCTTTTATTCCAGCCACTGACAAATATAGTAAGTATTTACACCTGTATTGCATTTTAAAAAATATTAACACCACAGCCATCCAAATGCTTCCATTTTCGTTGCATTTGTTTATTTCAGTTGTGTAGGATCTAAGATAAAGAATTAGGCAAAAATTGTGACCAATTTTTAGATAAGAAATTTAACATTAAAAGTTTACTCAGCTTCACTGAGACAGGATCACTATGATACGAAACGGAAAGCTTTAAGAAATTTTTTTTTTTTTAATTTGAGAAATCATTACGTAAAACATTCAAATTCCAGATAAAGAAGAGAGAAAGCATTCAGGAGTTTGAATACAATTACTCACTATTATTCCTGGTGTCCTGAGTCGTGCTAAAATGGAGAGAAACCTTAGCACTTTTTAGGCGTATCTGACCCCAACGTGTTACTGCCTGCAGTTCTACATTGTAGTTGCTGTTGGGTTGGAGTCCCTCCAGGACCACATAATTTTGGGCCTATAATAGAGAAGAATAAATATACAAAGTAGTTATAGTATTACTGAAACACAGACCCTTATTAAAAGCAGGCCTATTATCTTAGGCACACTACTCTTTTGAAATTAGAAAAGAAAACTCATGTATAAATTTCAACAGAGAAAAAATTCCTTTCTTTAAAAATATATTTTATTGGACTCTGGTTTTCTGTATCTTTTTTAAAATACTAACCTTCTTGATGTTTACATAATTTTGGCAATTACTTGGCAAATACAGACACCTACCATTTAGGTCAAAACTAAAGGGGTTTTTTTACATATAACAAGTTTTTTTCTTATGCCAAAATTATTTCAGCCAAAGAAATTTAAACTTTTTATTCCCCAATTTCTCTGTTAGCAAAGCATTTGTAAACTTTTTCTAGAGACAGTCAGTCTGAAGACAGCTAAAATCCAACATTCAGTACATTTGTCAATATTTTCTATTTGTTTCAACTGTTAAGAACAAAAATAAAAAAAAACGTACAAACAAAAATACCCCCTCATTGGTAAGAACACTTTTCCACTACAGAATGGAAAAAAAAAGAAAAAATACAGTTTCCATTGTCATGGAATTGTCTTAAATGGGGAAACACCAGAGTAGGATTACCATTCTCGGGTCAATAATCCATAAATTAAGGCAAGTCCCATGGTATTGCAAAGAGCCAAGGCTTCTCAGTATTCTTACATTTCTAACTTTTTTTTAAAGGTATTTATAAAAACGCCCTTCTAGCCCATATCTCAGACAAAAGACATTACTCCATGTTTTCATTAGAATACTTTGTATTCTCTGAAGTTTGGCAGTCAATCCAGAGTGAAAAAAATAACCACATACTGCCATATTTAACAATTCAGGGATTGTCAAAAGCTTTTCATATCACTTACCTTTACTTGTTTTGTGCTGAGATATTTGTAACATTGACTATAACGCTCAACTAACAGTGTTAATATTGTAGTCAAATTATTTGAATGTCTATCTTGAATGATTTCATATGGAAATCATTATAAAATTATTTGGACTAGACTACATCTAAAGGTAAGAACTGTGTATAAAAATCTTCAATGATCTTTAAAAAATAAGATTTTTCCACATTTAATTTATTTTTTTTAAGTTTTCTGCAGTTTCAATTTTTAGACAGAAGAGTTGCTATAATATTCAAAGGACCATTGATTAGCAATAGCCTCAGGAGTGCCCTGTGGGGGAAAGATCACTGGCATTGCCATACAGTTTCATGACATGCTGCAGAAGAAAAAGTACAATAAGCCAGCAGTAATATGAAAGATATTCTAAGAGCCTGCCTTTCCTCTAAAATATGTCTTGGCTTTTCTGGATTTCCCTATATTCAAGGTCAGAACTTGGTCCCAGTTACTGTAATGTATATTGGATCTGTTTTAACATATTTATATGTAGGATGTACCCTATGCAAACAACCAACACAACATTAAAGACCAGCTCCACTTTAAAATTCTCTGGGTTTTGTGATTTACGGACCAGCTTGTGGAGAGAAAGCTCCCCTTTATCTTTAGGCTGTAGCCTCTGCCATGACGTTCTCTAGCCAACAGCAGCTTTCCTGAGAAACCCAAACTTTTCTACCTAGCGCAGTCCAACCCTACTCCTATCTTGCCAAAGTGATTTTTTAAAAGTACAAGAAAGAACTAACTTTCTTTTCCATGCATATTTACTTTTTTTTTTAAGTATTTAGCTGAAGTAGAAACAAAGAACCAAGTTATCTCAACCCCTGAAATTACTCCATATTGTCTACATTTGCAGGGAAATTTCCTTTTCCTGCCTGCCCAGCACAGAGCTGATGGTAGTGGCTCTGCAGCCTCTGGACCCTGATCACCCATCAGTTCCCATGAGAATACATGGGTCCAGCATGCGCCCACGGTGGTGCCTTTGCTGTGTCCAATCTGCTGTAGAGGAACTCAGCACACGGCCTTCATTGCCTTTCTTTCTCTTAGGGTTTGGTGACTGAGGAACAGAGAGGGAACTATAAGTCTCCGGCTGTCATTCATCACAGTGCAAGTGGGCAGCCAGAGCCAAAACACAGTGTTAACATAGACATGGGACCAAATCCTCACAATGCATTTATTAAGAGCACTGAGAATTAAGTTCAGCCTGTTATCTGTAATTGATTTCTATTTCTATTGAATACTTTAAAATAATATGCAGTATGCTTAAGGATATCACAACAGATAGTTTTCCAGTAAAGCAACATTTGATACATCATTTAAGAAACTCATAGGAACTTGCTGCTATGGAAGTACGTCAGATTTTTGGTACAGCAGCTTATTTAAAGAGTTTTGGGTTTGTTTATTCATTGGATCTGTACCGACTATTTGACGGTTATTCTGTATGATAGTGTCACAAGTTTTATTTGCATAGTGAAAGAACAATGTGACAGATGATGTTAGGCTTTTTAAATAAAACAAGCACTGTATCTTTAAAAAGCACTAATAAAATAATTCTGAATTTAGAGGACAAACAGCATTTGACTTTCTATTCATCTCTCCTGCAAAATCTTATAATATTTACCTGCATTAAGGCAGAAAGCTACTTATCTCCCCAAGTTCAGTGAAACATAGATATTGAGATCAAGTTTAAAAAAAATTAAAAAATATTATTAAAAATTAAGACCCCTACTTTACCAGCTGACGAAATAATCTCAATTTATCGCATAATTTATACTTACACTCTATTTTGTGCCAGAAATAAGCCATATTTTTGTCTCATTTACTATTTTCTTTCTTACCCCATCGGTAATCTTCCTTCTCTTTTTTTTAGCTGGGATTACATATTTGCTATAAGTCCAGCTCCAGAAGACTTTGTAGTGGTGTACTGGGATATCAGGCTCTTCTGGAAGATCCCAAGTAATAATCACATTTACAGTCCCATCATTGTTTGCACTGATATTGGCAATTCTGATACTAGATGGAGCTGGTGGAGCAGATGGATCTGGAATTTAAAAAAAAAAAAAAAAAAAGATTCTAAAGTACAGATCATCTTCAAGAAGGTAAAGATCTTCTTCATCTTATGTATTTACCAGGCATACATGAGCTGGATTAAACATTCTCAATACACTGAAGAAAATTCAGGCAAAAGTTTCCCATAAGTGATATGGCTTCTTGTAAATTATAGAAATTCAAGCTCTACTGAAGGAAAAATTATGGGTTAACATCTAGTTTTGTCAGTATTCTGTGTTGTTGATAGTTCACAAATTTTATGAAGCTTTATCAAAATGTACTAGACTATCAGTTTTACTTCTGTCATTCACTAGTTTAAATACATAGCGAGTGTAAAACATTCATATTCTACAAGTGGCCTTGTATAGTCATCACAGAGTTGTATGGTAGAAACACTGAATATTTTTGTGGTGTTGCCAAACAATTCTCAGATGATGAAATTATGTTTCTACACGTTGAATTTTTCTTCAAAATTCTAGTATTGATATCTACCACCATAGGACATAAACACTTCCTTAGAATAAATATAATTAAGATGTAATGATATATTATTACGTCATAGAATTCTATAGAGTATTTTAGAACAACAAAAAGCAATTAGCTACTCCTGTGATTTATTTCCCTATTCTGGTTTAATTTCTGGTCAATATCAACTAAGATATTATTCCTTCAGTTGCCTCTGTGCTGACCCTGTCAGAGGTTCCAATATTGAACCTTTTCCAATACTGAATGTTAGGTCCTCTTTGTGGACCTACTATATAATATCCTGGCTCTGAGTAATGTGAATCAATGGAAATTTTGCAACTGAGCTTCTGAAAGTCCAATTTGCTATTTACTAACTGCTATTTTTTAATCCTACTTTTTAACTCCTACTTTTTTTTAAATGCCTGTGGAAGCCAAACATAGGTGACAAAATATAAGAAAACTGCAAAAACAAAATTTAAGTAAAAGTAAACAGTGTGACAAAAAAAATCAGAAGCATATCAGGCAGAATAAAGGAAATCCATAGTAATTAAGGCATGTTATGAACCTGTAGCCAAGAAAAAACAATCTGATCGAAAAAAACATTTTCATATAACTTTTTAGCCAAATGAATCACCACTTTTTTGCCAGAAATAAAACTGGAGGTGTGCAGAGGGGACACCAGACATTCATTTACTGCATGGTTCACCTGCATCTTTTTATAACGGTAAACGAGCTGTTAAATAAACTTTCCAGGCATACTAAGTTCATCAGATAAGCCTTATGACAAACAGTCTCACTGAAAAATTCCATCATTTAGGTCATGCAAACTGACACATTCAGAATTAATAAAGACAGTATTTCCTTTTTAAAGATCAGCAGATGTGAAATAATGGCTTATTCCTGTTATTTAACAGGGCTCTTGGTTAAATAACAATGGATGCTCCTGTTTCCTCACACATGCCGTTTTAGTTAAACAGTTATGGATGCCCCTGTTTCCTCACACATATAATTCAACCTAACTTTTGGCTATAAAAGTTACAAAGCATTACTGAGTTTAAGAATTCTGGAAATTCAACTTTATTTTCAAAATAATCAGAATTCCTTATTTTTTTCTCACTCATTTTTTTAATCAGCTTGCAAGCCAGTTCCATTTTTTTTTTTTCTGGCTTTGGAGAAGCACTGTTCTTACACTTATTTCCTTACCTGTGAAGTAGCCAACAACTCCATCTTAAAGTATGCAAAGCTATTTATATTGGATAGCATAAATTTAAGAGATTAATTTAGTTAAATGGTTTGTACTGTTCTCTAACATAACCTTTCATTTACTTCTATAGTTTAATAAAATAAGTAGATATAAAATGAACTTTAGGTATAATAAATATAAACAGAATCATGATTCATAAATACATAATACTTCATCTTCACTGATTTAAAATGTTAGGGGTTTTTTATGTTATATGGCAATGTATTATGGCAATAAAACATTTATAACCTGAAGTGCAACATGATCATATTACTGTAGGTGAATTATTCAGGTTATCTCCCAGAAGTACTATGCATCATGTATTATGTATACATAACATATTGGATAGAACTGAAATGTTTCAGAGAATATCTTCACAAATGGTCAGGTATAAGCAAAAACAATTCTAACCATAAAACATGTTTGTCTTCATTCTGCATCTATAAAAGACTCTGAGAGTCATTAAAAAAAATCTAAAAGTCAAATGAAATAGCTCTTCTGGACAAAGTGTATTACGTCATTAAAAATATTTTAAAGTTCTATTCACCAATTTTTCACAGGTCTAAAAGCAAATTACCAAATTTACATTCTTCCTTTTCAAATGTTTCTGTCCCCATAAGAATGCAAGGTAGTGTGTAATTTTCCTTGTATAAAGTTAGTGCTTGACCAGAATGGAGCTTTTATATGTCTCAGAATCACAGGAATTTGTTTTTCTTTTATGGTTAACTTCAAACATCCCTCTTTTTCCCAGTAACATAAGCAGAAAAAGAAAACAGTAAGGGAGAACTATGTGCATACTGGAGATCTATGTGCATACTGAAACCAATATATCATTTCTTCTTACTTCTATAGCACCAGCATTTCACCCTGTGCTTTTTATAATTGCACAGTTTATTGAAAACATTTCTTTATCAGTAGCATTTCTTCTGTGTTCACTAGAAACAGTCCAGCCAGCAGACAAAATGCTGATGCATATTTAAAAGAAAACCTAGTAGTGTTTCTCCTTTGCTATGGGAGAATGTAAATATTGTATTAAAAATCATTGGGTAACTAGAGTTAAGGAAAGAAAGAACGTCCTCTTAAAGGGAATATACATGTGAAATAATGCAGCAATAGCAGAAACATTTTCCTGAGTGCCCCCTTTCTTCAAAGTCTCTCTTTTGCAAGCCTCGCAAATGTCATCCACAAAAATGCCTTTGAACAGGAGGAAGAGTAGTGGTGATAGCAGCAGAAGACAGAAAGGAAGGAGATCTGCAGTTGACAGACATGAAAAGGCGAGACATTTGAAAGTGCCACATTTTCTAGAAGAGCTTTTTTAAAACTAGTAGACTCAGCTGGAGAAAATAATAAACTAGAAGGATGTAAGATGTCAAAGATTAACAAAACTTATTACAGTTTTGCATTTAATCATCTGAAAAAAACCCTGTCTGATTGCAGAGACAGAACAGTAAAATATTTCTTGGATTTGGGGTGTATTACCTGAAATATGAAGCCACTTAGTGAGCATTTTATGCCAGCTGAGGATCCATTCCATATTAAGTATTTCAATACAACTATGTAATTTATTAATCTATTTCTGTATATTTCTGTGACACTCATCACTATTGCAACTGACAGAGCTATCATTTTGTAAGCCAAAAAACCAATATCAATCTTTTCTGTCATTTGAAAGGATTGAGTTTTACCAGCAAAACAAACAGGTGAGAAGGAATAGCAGCAAGGCAAGATATTGTGATTATTAACAGGAAAAAACCCCAAATGACCCAAACCCCACCCTCAAAAACAAACAAACAAAAAAACAACAAAAAACCCCTCCAGACCTCCCCAAAGCCCCCTCTCAAAAAAACCCAAAACCCAAAAAAAAACCCAAAACCCAAAAAACTGTTAAGTATAAGAGCATGTTCCTCCATAACGTATGCCTGCCAGTTACCAGGTAACAGATTAACTGTTTTTTTCTGGTTTTTTTAAGCCTTCAGTACTGCATTATTGAATGGAAAAGTCATGCTTCTACAAGGTGCTCTGTTATGGTTATATCTATGCAGACATTAAAAGCAGTGTACAACTCATGCTGAAATACTTCAAGGTCTAATAACTGGTAGTGGATTATAAAGCTTATATACATAAGGTGTTTGTTAACCTGACAATGAAGCTAAACTGGCATTCTGCTGACTATAAAGCTAACAGCCGTTCTACTGTTTGTCTTCATATATCTGTGATCCCTTTGACTGACTGCTCACATGTATAATTCAGATACATGAACATTAATTTACTGGAATGGAAACTACTGCCAGTTTTTCAAATGTAAAGTTCTGAAATTTTATATACACGAATGTATCAGAGTGTTAAATCAAATTCTTTGGTTTGCAGAAAGAGTGATGCTAGTTGCAGCTTTTTCTTTGCAGTTTATACTACAACTCAAATAAAATAAAAGTCATCATATATATACTAGAATTTGGCACAGACAGCTGTCCTCAAATCCGAAAAAAATCTGGTCTCAGCAGCCTGACAAGTAAATCACTTCTCGCTGCTAGAAATGATAGCTTCATTAGGTCAAGGCTGAAGCTGCTGTTCCAGCACATGGAGTAAGTACTGCATTTGTCTGGATTGTATCTGGCTTGAGTATACCCAAAGGACTTAAATTCTTGTCTTGCTGGCTACTTAGCCATCACAAGCAAAACTCTTTCTCCAGTCCCCAAAAGGGAGGATTCCTTGCTGCAAATAAAAGAAAAAAAGAAAACCCTCATATCATCACCATTTCAAAATGCACGTCTTCCCACACTCATATTTGTAAACATAGTGATAGACAATTTATATTTTACAAAATTCTTTCAATCAATAGGATCTGGAAGCACTCTGCAGTCTTAACAAAACAGCATGGGCAAGCTATACACAAGAGTCACATCATACACTGCTGCAATGCATCCACTTTGGCTTTAAATGTGGCAACTGTAATGAAAACAGTAAACGATTTGGAATATATGTCAGAGAAGAAAATAATGATATTGGAACCCGAATTCTCATTCTAAGCTGCAAAAGTGATAGCAAGTTTGACTCTAATTTAAACCCTTTTTTATAGAGCTTTTTTTTCTGACTTAAAATGGATCTCCCATTGCTATCTTTTAAACATTAGACCCTTCAACTCTAAAAATCTGATGAAGCTGATCTACAGAGAAGTTTCCAACCATTAAACAATTCCAAGGCATAAGCAGGAGGACTGGCTTTGCCCAATGGAAATGGCACACATAAACCAGCTGTGCAACAGCATGAAAAAATCATTGGTCCCAAAGGAGCAACAGAAAGAATTTTATTGCTGGGAGTGGGTGTCTGTTCTGGTTTTACTAACACTCAGTAATGTATGCATGAAATCACATCCAGCATGGTACTTATGTGCTGTGAAAACAATGTTGTCTGCTTCCTTTTGCTTGACAATTTATCCTGTGTATGCTAGCAACTGCCTTCATGTTGAAGATAAAAACCTTTAGCAGACATAGATGGATCAAATGGTTTGGGCTCATTGTGTTCATCTTATAGCCTCTTTTTGTCTCGGAAAATGGCACAGTACCTAACTACAGACCAGCAAGACAGTATATTATATGGAAACGCCTCACACTGATCCCTCTAGTTACCTGTAGTATCTGTTACTAAGAGTTCATTCTCATCATAAATCATAAAAAGCTAGAAAAAAATAGCTTAAAAACTCTTACCCAAATGCAACAAATTAAAAGTTGTATTACTAGTGCTGAGCAGCTTCTGACCAGTTGGGTTAGGCTATTCAGTGCCTGCTTAATGGGAGAAAAGCACACGTAGCTTTTCATCCAAGGAGACTCATTTATAGGTTGTAGCAACAGTCCTCTCCTGCTTCCAGAGAAAATGAAGCAGTTTGGAGAGAGACAGTCAAAATATGAAGAGATATTTGTACCTTTGGGGATCAAAAATGTTCTGCCAGGCATTTTTTAGCTTTATTTATTGCTGTTATTGCAAATTGTTGCCACTCATTTGAAGATGAAAAGGAAAGCACAATTCAAAACCCCTGAAAAGTGAAGTGAAAACCACTGTCAAATTAGCAGCAAGTTTTGATCAAATTTAACTGACAGTATCAATCCGAAAATCCATGTGCAGAGTTCTACTTCTAGGAAAGAACCCACTCTCCTAGGTGCAGTATTCACTTCATCTTCTAGCCATTCTGCTCCAAACAGATAGGTAGAGTCTAACCTGTGTTTCTTGTAATTTTGGAATCGCATTTTGGCAAAATGAAGCACCACTTCCTTCCCTGTAAAGGGCCATACCAGACAAGCACATGCACATCCTTCATTTCCTTTTTAAAACAGAAATAAACAGCATAAAAAAATTCTCTCTGCTTACGCACTGAATATTTCATAAATTATCTCAGCTATGTCACTTTGATTATTTATCATTTACAGACTAATGCCATAAATGAACACATGAGGCAGTGTAAAACAGCTAATAAACCTTCACCTCAAACGTTTACAGTGTAAGAGCATCAAAAGCTGCAGTAGATAAAACCTCAAAACACAACTAGATGAAGAATGGCAAGCTGCAATGCTTAATGAAATACCCTTGTTTTCTTGTTTTTGTCTTTTTCATGACTGAGAAATTAAACAAATATGGATAATAAGAAGCTTTATTTAGTGATAGAAAAGTTAATGGAAATTACATACCTCAGAAGACTTAACATTATTTTGAATAAAACAAAACCTTACTTTGTTGTGCCTACTTAGAGATCATATTTTTTGCATTTGCAAAAAAACACGAAATAGTATAAAACAGTATTGTGGTAACCAGACAAAAAGTCTCTCTCCAAGTAATTACAGCACTAAAGTTTTTGAATGTTCTTTTTAACAGCTTAAAATACTTAGTGACAGAGACTTTGCGGTGCCATACTCCTCCCTAGATTCAGATTATATATCATGTTTGTCCTCCTTCAAAGAAAAAACAAATCCAAATAATTTGCTATTTGTTATAACTTATAAGCAATTGGTAAAAGTTCAGCATCTTGTGTGAGAAACTGTCTTAGGAATTGCTGTCATGTTTCCTGATCAAAGGGTTTCTTTTTAAAGAGACTTCTGTTAAGTCTGATGAAGATAATAATCTTCTCTTGGTCTTGGCACAACACGGTGAATTGAAACAGTACGAGAACTAATGTGAATTTCTGTCCACACTTCACACAAACGTAGCACAGACAGTGAGCAACCTTCCAAAGCTGATGTGCCAAAATCTGCTTTCCTTTTCCAAACTGGAGGTTAAATGTGCCTGTAGGAGCTCAGCAGGGGCCAGATGCTGGCACTCAAAAAACTAGGCACATTTGAGCAGCATTTTCCTGCCTCTCTTCCAGGCAGGGGCTGCCACTTCCCACTGAGCTCTAAAGTAGTAATTAAATGTCTATATGACACTATAACTGTTACTGCTATGAGTGCCTATTTGGGGACATACATGCTAAGAGATACCGACTGAAGGAACTCAGTATCATTCCTGACAGTCACCACCTAGCAGCATCTTCACCTGTGTCACTTCTACACATTTCATCTGGTGAACATGGTATCTTTATAATAACCACTGACAATACCAAAGCCTCTAAAATAGTCAAATTACGTGCCAGAGTAGGATGGTTTCTGCTACAAAGCTGATAGATAGCTAGCTAACTCCTTGCTGTTTGTCTGGCAATTCATGATTCTCTGCCAAGGGCTGGAGTTTAGATTTGAAATTTGTTATTTTGAGGGTTATAGAAGCCTTTTGAACAACGTTGGCTACATACTTTCTGCCATTATCAAGATCCCATTATTTTGGTTTATTAGGTGAGAAAATACAGAGGTACTACTGGCTCCTGCTGTCCTTGTCACAAAG
The DNA here is from genome assembly GCF_047370975.1 of Nipponia nippon. Taxonomy (NCBI): domain Eukaryota; kingdom Metazoa; phylum Chordata; class Aves; order Pelecaniformes; family Threskiornithidae; genus Nipponia; species Nipponia nippon. The sequence continues at coordinate 52,458,604 of NW_028262336.1, read as the reverse complement.
TCCTAAAAGTTTCCCCCATGTCCACCAGGCAGCAGTGAGCAGCACTCAAGGAGAGCATGTGCTTCAGGGGTAGCTGCAGAGACCACAGAAAAAGAGGACTCTGGTATCTAACACGTAATCATTTCAAAACCACAAGCTCCTGAAACATAAATCACTGCCAGCTGGGAGGCTATTCTGAAGAAATATCCCTATGTGCTTATCCTGCTTTTATGCTGTTCTCTAAAAGCACACTTTTGGCTAGGATCAGATACTGGGCTAAAGAGACCTTCAGTATGACTTACCACGGATGTTCTTATACTCATTACCAATGCAGGTATTTTGGACAATATACACCTGCGCTAGCACACTCAGTAGGAGATTAATTTTTTTGAAAGTAATACAAATCCTGCCTGAAAATGTCACACTCAAGCCAAAACCTCAGTGATATCATGATATACCTTTATGTAATTGCAATTGTAGTGGTTCCAAGCAGAATAGTTGGAAAATCTTTACAAACTCAGCAAAACAACTGACAATGATCTGAGTTTAAAAGAAAGTTGATGCCAGATTCAGCAACACAGTACTGTATCTGCTGAAGTGCTGCTCATGAAGATAAGCAAAGAGAAAGCTACTGCTGTTGCTGAGTCCTTGCAGTAAGCTCAACACAGCTTGAAGGAACTGTATTTTTGATGTGACTGAAATTATATGCTACTTAAGCATAATAAATTCTTAAATTAATACTTCTTTTATACTTGGAAAGGTTTGTGATCACAGAAGTAATGGCATAGCTATGCCAGCCAACCTTCCTACCACAAATGTGGTTATAGCACCAAAAAAATATTGAGTCTAACATATTCTTATTCAGTAAGTAATTAAACCATCCACACCAGCAAAAGCACTTGCATGCCTTTACAACTGCATCTACAATAAGATTTTTTCTAGGACTGACTATGGCCAAAGAGCAAGCTAAAAGCTAGCACAGGAACCCATAGATGGCAACTGCCTGTATTGCAAGATAATTCTATCTGCAGAAAGAGGAGGCAATGCATTCCTCAAAGTATGCGTTATACCAATGTAAAGATTCTGTCACTACTAAAACAAAGACAAGTCTTTCTATTGGAAACTACCTCTATTAGTAGAGTGAGGAGCGATAGATCTCATTCTTTGGCACTAAAGTCAACCAGCACAATCTGGCTTTGCCCACATGATCAACTGCCTTTGATAGAGGGTGACCACATCGAGACCATCTGTCTGTTGGGAATAGTGTCTGGCCTGTGCTAACTCCTATACTATGCCTGAGAGTCATCTGGGAAAATTCTGCTTCGCGGGGGTCAAAGGCACGCCAGGGACAATGCCAGCAACTTCACAGTATGAGAGATCTCTTTCCATCTTCCCCATCCCCCAAGTACTATTTACTGGTACAGAAATAATTTTCAAAGTTATTTTATTACCCAAACCCTTGCAACAGCGGACATGGCAACAAAAATTCCTACAATACTTTGTGGATTGTCCAGCATGCCTTTCTAATGAACAGAAACAAGCTACTTAGCATTTATATCTTTTTCATACTTAAGCTCTTACAATTAGTGCTAGCAAGGGGAAAGTTATATTAAGAGAGCCCACAGTTCCATCAAAACAATGCTGCTGCAATTATTTAGATAGAGGCAACAAAATATTTCAATACTCTGCTAAACATACTGCAGTAATGTATTTCTCCTAACTAAAAAGAAAAATAAGAGAAACCTCTTGGAATAACTCACTGAAACCCCAGTTCCTTCATGTTTCATGGTCAGGGTCATGTTGTTTGATACCAACTGTGCGGAAAATGTTTAAAAGGAGGTTTATTTGTTGAGACCCCTTACTGATAAAAGAATAATGACATCTTTAACCTTTAATTCCTTTGCCGACTTCAAACAAATCTCACGCCATTTCTAAAGCTGGTGGCAAAACTACCTAAAAACCCACCTGTTAAAAACCTTCTGCCACAAAAGTAGGCAGATCAGGTTGCATTCCATGTGTGAGTGAGTGGAAGGTGAGCACCAGACATAGCGAACGAAAACTAACCTTTGGAGGATCGGAAGTGCTTGCTGGGTGCTGTGAAGCCTCTCGTCCCGTGCACATTCACAGCTGCCACACGGAACTGGTACCACCTGCTCGCTCGGATGTCTGGCAGCCGAACCCGCTCATCCGTAGTCTGGTGGGGAAAATGTCACACTTACAGTTGTTGTTCTGACATGGCTAATTGTGCTATCATGTCCCATGCAACACCAGTTAGTCAGACTGAAGGGTAGGGGACACACTTCTTTAATACGCACCAGTGACAGCAGGCTGTGTGCAACCACCTCACCTGACTCCAAGCATCATTCTGCACTGCAAAGCATTTACAGCTGTGAACAAAATCATATAACTACCTAATTTTACAGTGCATTGCAGGTCTCTTCTGGAAAAAAGTAGCCTGCAGAAAACTGGTGAAGCGTTAAATTCACAAAATTAGTTTTCCAGTTATCACAGCCTTCATCAGCGTAATAGGGCCTAGCTGTTCAGGTGTTGATGTTTCAGGGATCTCATTGCCCCAGGTCACAGGACTCATTTCCCCAGTTCTCAGTTCTCAGAGAATTAGGGGTCCAAAATGGCTTCATGAAATCCAGTGCTGTGAGAAGCTGCCTTTTCTTGTTCACAGGAAACACAAAACTCTCAGGTAATGAATGTAAGCCTTCTTCAGATCTTTGGCACTTACGTCAAAAAGACACTCACAGTCTTAACTCATCCCTGCAGACCTTTCTCAGGTCATAGGAGATGACCTTTTCTCCAACAACACCCACTGAGACTGCTAGTGTCATGAGTTCAATTTCCACCTTCTGTGGGGAGTGCCTTAACTGGTGAAATATGGAATAAGCAGAGATGCTCTCTGAACCCTTTCAGTAAGAGGTGCTTTACGTGCTCTTATTCTGAGCCCTGCTTTCCTCTATCTTTTTTGTTTCCCTTTAAACAGTTAAAGAGCTGTCTTCTGCACTGTTCTTTATTTTTCCTAAGGTACAAACACCAGAACTGAACACAGATTCCTGTTAACCCCTGAATCACTGCCAAGTAGAGAAGACGTAGCATTTTTGTAGAACTCATCAGAAACTCATCCACTTGTTGAGGGTTTTACTTTTGCAATTACCTCGCAATTATCCAGTTTTCAATTTATTTTAGGATGTCATGTTTATTGCATTTTAATATAATTATTTAATCAAAATAACACATGAACCTGAACCAAAGGTCCTATATATGTCTAAATATACTATACAATCATTACTGATTGTCATTATTGACCAAACATGCAAGCTCATTAAAAATGTAGTGACATCAATTTGTTTTCGCAAGCTGTTTTCTGTAACTTCAAAAATCCACCTTCCTTGTATAGGATTCAATGCTACTTGCAGTCATGCCAAGCACTTCCCAAAAAAGGCACAGCATCATTTCTCCTTTTTGCTCTTTCCAATCTCTGTAAGAAAGTAGCAGCTGCTGACCTACCCCAGATAGCCAGAACTTGAGGAAGTTGCTTCAGCTCTCCAGCAATGGTATTTTTAGAGCCCTGACCAATAAAATTTGTAGGTATTATTCTACACTTAATCTCTTCATTTGGTGACAAGCAAAAGTTAGGGAAGCGGCTATCTTTTTTGTGTGTGCATGTAAAGGAAAGAGAGCCTTTCTAAATTGCACTACAGACTGCTCTCAGACTGGTAAGTGTCGCAGACTTGGAGCCCCTCACATATTGCTGCTACTCAGAGTCCTTCTCCATTCAGACCACTGTATTTTTCTTTTTAGCTTAAGCAGGGGTAACATTCCTGATGCTTTCATTGTCTGCCTCATCTTCTTTCCATTTTATAGCTTTTATGTTACCTGTAAAGTGAATTGTCTCCTCCTATGAAGGGGCTCCCCTAGGGAAGAAAGAGCCTACCTGAACCAACTTTTACTATTATTTTCATTTTATGGAGCACTCAAATGTGCTAGTATTTTCCAGCATGCAGGCCTATATACTCAAGAACTTACAGATAAGACACAACAGTGAACTAGAGTAAAATAAGCTATCACTATGTTAATAGAAAAAAAACCCCAAGGGTATATTCAGGCAACTGCTGCAACTGAGATCAGGGTCAGAATCAATATCTAATTGTAATTAACTAGTTACAACACTGTGGGTTTTTAAAAACATATTTGCTGAATTCAGTTACAAGGCAAGCATAATCTGAAGAGACTTGACCCCAAATTTCTCAGCTAAGGAATCTTATTTGTCATTTGCATCAGCTCAGTTATTCTGCTCAAACTGATTAAAAGAAAGGATTTCAGTTGTGTCAGTCTTCTGTGGCAGCCATGAAATACTGTAAAATCAAATAATCTGTCAATCCATACCACCAAAATTATTTTAATTTATGAACATGCCTTGGGCCTATTACATTCATCATTCATTTTGTTGGCAAAGATCCTGTTAAACTCAATGGCATGCAGGAGGTGTAACTCCTGCATTAGCGTATAAACTGCCTGGGCACCTCTAAGCAACCTTTACATAGATTTAATAAATTTCAAGAAATAACTAAACACTACTGAGATGTCTTATACTACCTTAATGGTAAACTGATTTTTTTTTGTTTAATTGCTTCAGTTAGTTCTCACCACTTCAGTTTGTTTGGAGATGAGATCATAATATTCAGAGTCCTTTCAATATCTGTCTTATATTAATGTAAGCCCACTAAATGGTATGCTGAGTGGTATTACAGTAATCGGTGGACAGTTTCACTATGTTCCTTCCCTTTCTTTCACACTGTCTATCCTGGATTCCTTTCTGTAGTGCAAAGGTTTAATGGAAATAGGAGAGGGCAACCTTACCCTGCAGAGTTCACAGCTCTACACCTTCTTTTGAAACAATGTACAGTGATAAAAGAATTTGCAGTTCAGAGAGTGAAGGGATACCATCCAAGGTATCAGAAGAGCTGAGTTTATGTTTCCTCTGATACAGAAGAAACCTGACAGTGCTGCATCGACTACTTCATCAAGGGACAGCAGTCCTCTCCTATTTCAAGTGATTGCAATCCCACACAAGGTGGGCACTCTCTAAGAATGCTTACCAAAGCAAGCCCTCTCCTGGGAGGTGGAGATATAAACCTTTACTGTACAAGACAGGTGGTTAGCTCCCGCAGGGATTTCTCGCTGTCAAGAGCTGAGAAATTTTTTGTGATCCTCAGAACCAGAACTTTAGGTGTCTCAGAAACTTTAAGTTTTAAAAAAGACCAGTTGTCCACAGAGTTTAGACAATTCCAAGGTGAAGCACTAAGGTTTGTCACAGTCAAGCTAGCCGTAAATATAGCTCCTTATTTGTTTTAATAAAGGAAAAAATTAATAAGTAAACTTCATTTTGTCTGCCCATATGTATACATATATATATATGTGTGTGTATATATATATATAAACACACACATACTTGACACCCATTTACAAAACACAGACTTGTGGTCTGTCTGAAAATAACTGACCTGGCATATTTGAATTAACTTCATTAATTACCTTAATATGATTAACTCTAAGTTTCCAATGTAAACAGTAATACTATTATTTTTACAAAGCATTAGCACCAAACAGAATTATAAGTTTGTTCACAAGATATACAGTATTCTCATGGGATAGTGCAGCAGGTCCTGCTCAGCTGGTTAAACCTTAAAAAACAGTAGTGTAAGAAAGTTGGCATAACCACTTAGGACACTGTACGTCATAGCTACCTAGGCTAATTAGTATCTTAGTTCCCGTAGTTTTTATATTAACCAATGGAAATTAGTCAAATGGTTAGTTATGGCAAGTAATATAAAAAATATGCAGTAAAAAACTAAAGTTAACAAAATCCCTTCTTCCTGAAGTGAAAAATAACTAAAATTGTTTTCAATGTATTTACTTTCTTTATATACTTGGAGAGTTAAGTAAATAACATATTAACAGATTGAGTCTTCCTCCTTAAAAAGAAAACATCAAAAAGACCTGATGACACAATACAATACAAAGGAAACAAACTTTTTCAAAATTATTTTTTCAACACCAAGTAAAAATTTATGTGAGACATGAGGAATTACTTGTAAATTATCTCATGTAAAGGCAATAGAAAACAGCAAGTTTTTTTGAAAAGTAAACACCTTAAAATAAAGCTATTGAAAACTATAACCCTATTTCTTCTTGGACAGATAATAAAAATAGAATATTGGATGAGGAACTCTGATAAAATATTATGAAATTTCTTATAAGAAGATGCAAACAATAACTTTGCATAGTTACATTATGTATGGGCATAGGCATAGAGAAATTCAGATCCTTACCCACAGCCTTTTTGATCTTCGACTGCTTTTTACATGCTCTCTAGCTTAAGCTGCAGAGTAATGAAAGAGCCAGCATCCTCTCCCCTGGACTGAGATGCCCCAGGAGTTCTCAGCTAAATGGCTGAGCTCTTCACACCCTTTGCTTATAATTAAGGTCTCATAGCCCAATGTTTTGGAATCATACAAGAAAAAATCTCAGTTATATGGTCAAGAAAAGCCCAGAGACTGCGCACACAATCACTTTAGTCAAACTGGATATCCATCCTTCTTGCTGATATTGCAAAATAAATTCTATTGCATGCAGTCACACTTAACAAATTTGACTGCCTGGTGGGATGTCTGAAGCTACAAACACCATGGAGGTACGTGACTCTGTAGAGACAGAAATTCTGACTACTAGCACCCCTCAAGGGTGCCCAGCCTGTATGTCCCATAAGGTATACACAGTTCACAAAGCCAGTCAGGCATCCTGAAACTTGTTCTGAACTGACGTCCCCAGTGGGGTCCATCACACAATCAAACATGCATTTCTTGTGATGCAGAAGGGACAGCAAAGTTCTCAGAAAGATGTCAGTTGAAAGAGGCTTCTCCTGCCACAGAGATTAACTCAGCCCCTTCTGCCCACATGTAACAGATCCTCAGGAAAGGCAGCTGTCAGGTTTCTTATCACTCTTGCACAGGAACACATTTCTGAAACACTCTCTGCTGTACATCCACTGCAAGAATGCACAGGTTCGTATATGCTTCACTATCGTGGAGCATGTATAGTGCATGCTTCCAGAAATATGCATGAGGTCTGTTTCTGGCATGAGAAAAAGCACAGCAGTGTGCTATCTTTGCAGTCCGGATCCACCAGCCAGAAGAGTTGGGCTTCTACAGTCTAGCACATATACATGACACAGTAACAGTGAGGAGTAATTCAAATCTGTCTCACTTTTGCTACATGGTATTTTCCTAGTAGCAAAGGCAGGAGGTTGTTTCCTGAATATGGAGAATGCAGATTGAAGACCTGCACCACAGCTGACAGATAATAAATAAGTCACTGCAACTCTATCAGGTTTGGGCGTGTGCACATTCCCTTGGGCTTGCACAAGCAGGGTTTCATGCCAGGCTCTGCTGCAGGTGACTTTTTCTGAGCAAGACTCTAACATAGTGACAGCCCCGTGTAGCACTGCACTGAAGCTAAGAGCTTCACTTCTGAGTGTTCAGTTTCACAAGCTTGACATTATTTTAAAGATAGCTTTTTCCTACGCAATCTGAATTGAGAATGAACACAGATTGTGACAAAATTTAAACTCCTTACTTTATTTCATGGATGGTTCTATTTATTCTCTCTTTTCTTTTTTTCCTACCTATAATGACATTTTGCAGGTCTTTTCAAAATCAGCATTTTACTTTTCTTGTCAGCAGGGATGAGGTTGAAGCAGTTAAGATAAACGACTGGAACTCTGCCATCCAGGTGGACTGTCAGCATGTTAAAAAACAGATTGAAACTGGGAAGGAACTAAGTGAAAATTTATGCCCTGTTGGCTGCTTTTCATTAAGAAACATTTGCTCATGAATCTTACATTTTCAGTCTGGATTGCACTGAGTGATAAGAGCATGACATCACAGTCTTTTCTGAATTGGGAGGGTAACATCTGAAAAAGACAACTTTACAAAGAAGGAAGGTTTTAGTCTTTTTTTCACTCTTTGTTTTATTTTAAAAAATTAAATAGCCTTTTCACCAATTGTATTTCAGATCTTTTTTAGAAGACCCAAACCATGCCTTGGAGACTGTGCACTGAGTCCCATTGACCTCAGAAGGACTATGTCTCTTACGAGCTTTCTTCAATGGATTTTGGTATCTAATTCTACATTTTTCAAGAGATTTGTGGCTTTCAGAGACTTTGGATTTCCCATCTGCATAGATCATAAGAATGTGCTTACAAGAAAGTGCCACTCACCGGCCTTATGAAAATCAAGCCTCCAGCTAGTTCTATGGGTTTTTATCTATAGAGAGCAAACCCTCAAAATAAACTCATTCTGAAAACATAAACTTCTGGGTATTTTTTCTTTTGGGGACAAGGAAAGAACTATTTACTTCTTTACTGATATATTCACACATTTTTTATGAAGTCATTTTCAGTGCATACCAAAAGCATTTGATGTTTCTATAAGTGGAAAACTGGAAGTGAAAATGCTGAAATTCATTTCTCCTGATTAAATCTAGAAAATAGTTCATTGAGCAGTGAAGTAAGGCCTTGGAAATCTGGATTCTGTTTGCAGCTCTGTCGTGACCTGGAGGGATACCCTATAAAGGGATCCCTCTGCATGAGTCTCCCCATTTGTAAGTGATCTAACTCTTCTCCGATATGAAGAGGACCTTTAGATCATGGTCTGGAAGCTAGCGATGCATATCACTTTACAAAGAACTGACCTGTGCCACAGTTTGCCAGTTAGTAGCATCATCCTCACTTGGATGGATTCCTTGATTCCACCTCCTCTGAACAACATAGATCACAGGCTCAATGGAAATATTGAATTTTGAAGACCACTTTACTTCCAGGTCTCCAGACTGAAGTTCTATGAATTTTAATTCTTTCCGGGGTTTCAGTGGAACACCTGTAATAGGAACGTGCAGACAAAAATATGTGAGTAATTTACAAATGTGATTAAACCATAAGTAGATGAAGCTGTATTAAAAAAATAATTAAAAAAAAAAAAAGAGAGATTGCTGTTCAGACAGAAGGAAAAAAGGGGAGAATGGATAGGCTGATGAGCATGGGAGTTTCAGAAGTGCTCATAGCTAACCTATCACTGCTAACACTAAAAAGTGTTTTGTGTTTTTTAAAAAATCTTCAAAATTATTTCTTTATTTCATTGAAAAACTAAAGGATCTGAAAATTGTAATGTAAAACTGATCTCACAGAAAACACTTTCCAAATATGCTTTGATAATGTGGAGAAAGACCCCTTTGATTCTAAGCAGAATCAGCTATACCTGTTTTTCAGTTTTTCACCTAATTTCTCCTTAAACACATCTGATGACAGAATTTCCACAGCATCACATAGTAATCTGTCCCACTACTTCTCTATCCTTACCATTAGAAAGCTTTCTCACTACCTTGTTTAGTCTCCTCTGCTGCATCTTAAACTCAATACTTGTCCATGATGTTCATGGACTGTAAAGAACAGATTCTTTAATCTATGGAGGAGCCTTTTATGTATGGTAAGACTTATCATGCCTCTGAATGTTTTCTTCTTCAGTCTAATAACCACAGTGCACTCCATTTTCCTTTTAAATCACTGTTTCTAGACCTCTGATCATTCTTGCAGTTGTCTCTGGAAACTATCCCATGGCCCACAGCCCTTCTCCAGAGTCAAGCCTAAAACTGGACACAGACTGTGTCTAAACTCTTACCAGTGTAGACTAGAGAAGCAGGATTATTTTACACATAGTATATTAGTCTGATATACTTAAGAAAGCTGTTTACCTTCTCCATGGCAGCATGATCTTACTGACTCACATGCAGCTGTATTGTATGATGTGTCACTCTCCACTCTTCCCTAAAGATCTAGGAAAGGTAATTCCAAGGCATCTTTGAATAGATATGTTATATCTAATGCATATTGTCTAATTGTTATATTTCAGAGACAAAGATGTCTTTCTAAAATTTTACAGTAATTTCTCATTACACAGTGACACTGAAGGACAGTTATTTCTGTTGTTTCTACTGCTGGTAACATCACTGTCCTGGTTTCAGCTAGGATAGAGTTAATTTTCTTCCTAGTAGCTGGTATAGTGCTGTGTTTTGGATTTAGGATGAGAATAATGTTGATAACACACCGATGTTTTAGTTGTTGCTAAGTACTGCTTACACTAGTCAAGGACTTTTCAGCTTCCCATGCTCTGCCCAGTGCACAGGAAGCTGGGAGGGGGCACAGCCAGTACAGCTGACCCAGACTGGCCAAAAGGCTATTCCATACCATATGACGTCATGCTCAGCGTATAAAGCTGGGGGAAGAAGAAGGAAGGGGGGGGACGTTTGGAATAATGGCGTTTGTCTTCCCAAGTAACCATTACGCGTGATGGAGCCCTGCTTTCCTAAAGATGGCTGAACACCTGCCTGCTGATGGAAAGTAGTGAATGAATTTCTTGCTTTGCTTCACTTGCATGCATGGCTCTTGCTTTATCTATTAAACTGTCTTTAGCTCAACCCATGAGTTTTCTCACTTTACTCTTCCAATTCTCTCCCCCATCCCACCGGAGGGGAGTGAGCAAGCGGCTGTGTGGTGCTTAGCTGCCGGCTGGGGTTAAACCACGATGATCACCTTTTTGAAAACATCTGCAGTAGCTTGAGGCAAAAAACAGCTCTTCAAATTTGGCATCTTTTGATTAAATCAACAAATCAAGTGTTAGATACATTTCTCTAGACAGAATTTAGGAACTCATATATTTGAGTGTGCAGCATTTTGTCACTTTAGGATATGTCACAAATAAGATTTCTATGCTGACATATAAACTTTCTTAGCAAGTTATCATATGCACTTTAGTTATTTTGTCACTTCAGTGGGTGCCCACGTAAGTCCAGTTGTATGTGCTGGTTCAATAAATTGTTTCCTACTCAGTCTGCCACAGATGACTGAGTACCAATATTTCCTTAGGTGAACAAAGAGCTTTTATATTTTAAGAGGTCTTCTAATTCTGATTATACAATTAGCTATAAGTAAATAATAATTGATATTGTAGCCCTTGAAGAAACCTAAAATCAACCTGAGGAAAATCCAGTACTTAAATCTGGTTATCACAGCAGTTTAAACCCTGGATATCCTTCAACAGCCAGCAGTCTTAGTCTAATATAACGAAAATCACAGAACATGTCAGTTCGGATTTCCACGTTTGAAAATCCTTCTTTAATTATGATGTACAATAATCCTACAATTTGCATGTTAAGAAAACTTCCATCTGCTTTGCATTAGGGGCGGTTGGATTCACTTGATTGCAAGTATCTCAGCCTCTCCGCTGTTACGTAATTGCGTGCAGATGGAGCACAGCAGCACAAACAACGGAGCACAGCACAAGTGCATTTTAAAATACTTTTGTAGAACCAGCACCATCAATTTCATATCCAGATGTGTAGATCCAATCACTCTTCAATGTGCTTTTTATTATGTAAATGGTCAGCCCTTTCATCGTGCTGGAACAAATTAGTCCTCTGAAGTCTGCAGCACTTAACTGAAGAATTCAAATCACTGATTGTGGTATGTATGCAATACCAGAGCCCAGGAAAAATGTTTCTAAAGGTGTCTTTCAGATGGCACATGCATCTCCGTCCCATGAAAAATAAATGCACACTGGTCCGTCATAAGAATCTGTACCTTAAATGTCAGTTTCCCAGGAATTCAAAAAGTTTCCATGGAAGGGTTTTGGACAGTAAAGAGTACATTCATGGCGTTAGTATGATTGTAAACACAGTTGTTCAAAGACTCAGAGATGCACACCTTTAAAACTGTACACTATTTTTTTAATACAAAACTATATTTCTTTAAGCATGAAAAGAGCCTTTAAACTGTGGATGACCATCTGGCTCCAGCTATCCTATTATAATACTGTCATACCATCATACTCTTTAAATGTCATAATCTTCTCTTTACAATTTATCTTGCCAAGATCTGCAGTTTGGTCTGCTGTATGGATTGCTCCCTTACAAGTTTCAGAAAAAATTAGTGTCCTGGTTTCAGCTGGGGTAGTTAATTTTCTTCCTAGTAGCTGGTATAGTGCTGTGTTTTGAATTTAGGATGAGAATAATGTTGATAACACATTGATGTTTTAGTTGCTGCTAAGCAGCCAAGGACTTTTTGGCTTTTCATACGTGCCTGCCAACAAGAAGGCTGGAGGTACACAAGAAGCTGAGAGGAAGCACAGCCAGGTCAGTTGACCCAAACTGGCCAAAGGGATATTCCATACCATATGATGTCATGCTCAGCATATAAACTGGAGGGAGTTGGCTGGGGCATGCCTGCTGCTTGGGGACAGGCTGGACATTGGTCAGTTGGTGGTGAGCAATTGTTTTTCGTTTGCATCACTTGTCTTTCTTGGGTTTTATTTCTCTCTCTTTTTGTTATTTTCCTTTTCATTACAATTATCATTATTATTATTATATTTTATTTCAATTATTAAACTGTTCTTATCTCAGCCCACAAGTGTTCTCACTTTTACTCTTCTGATTCTCTTCCGATTCTCTTCCCCATCCCAACAGGGCAGGGTGGGGGGTGAGCAAGCAGCTGCATGGTGCCTGGTTGCTGGCTGGGGCTAAATGACAATTAGTTAGGCTGGTTTAGACAGCATGAACCCAAAATCTTTGTTAAAAAGGGGTCCTGGAAAGTTCAAACAAGTAGGTGTATCATCACATCTGAGAGACCACTAACTTCTGAACAGGAAAAGGTGATGGGTAATTTTTTGTAGAACACGATACATGTCCTTGTCCTTACTTGGCGATACCTACGTGCACATTAGACAGAGTGACCCTGATCAAGAATTTTCCATCCCTTTCTCTTCCTTCCTTTTTTTCTGCATTTTTAAACTGTTTTAATTTTAAGCAGTGATATTGCCCCATTTCTATATCTGAAGTACCAAATCTACTTTAAGTGCTTACTGTTTTTTATGACATCATTATGTCCATATAGAAAAAAATGAGGTAGGCCATGGAGAAGGGACACTTTCTGAAGTCCTTCACTAGTTGAGACAATATAAAGGAGGTAGATAAGGCAGATGACAGAAGAGTAGGGAAGAACATTTCATATCTCCAGTAAAGGGAAATAAAAATGTGAAGACTACATAACTGATTAGTAATACTCCCAAAACAGATGAAAAATTGCAATGATAATGGACAGTTTGAAGATTATAGCAAATGCAAGCCAATAAATAATAAACAATAAACAATTAGGATAACAAGTAACTGGACTTGTTATGTTAATCCAACAACATTTGCAATATATGACTTTGGTGCAAGTGTACCTACATTAATATTCTTTTAGGATTGGGCTTTAGCACTTAGTACTAGAGCACAAATCCAGTTTGTAACCCCAGCAAATCAGATGGGTATTTTGTATCTTCTGTTGTAACTAATTTCCAGAGCTTGATCAACACTGAAACTATAGGAACTTAAGTGAGTTAGTCGGTGACGTCAAGACTGGAGGCAACCTGGGCTGCAGTGATCATGCACTGGTGGAGGTCGCAGTCCTGAGGGATATGGGTCAGGAGAAGAGTAAAGGCAGGAACCTGAATTTTAGGAATGCAAACTTCCAACTCTTCAAGAAGTTAATCAGCAGGACCCCCTGGGAAATTGCCCTCAAGGAGAAGGGAGCAGAACAGAGCTGGCAGATTTTTAAGGACGCTTTCCATAAAACGCAAGAGCTCTCAATCCACACGTGTAAGAAATCAGGAAAAGAAAGCTAAAGACCAGCATGGATGAGTCAAGACCTGCTGGTCAAACTAAAGGGCAAGATGGAAATGCACAGGCAGTAGACGCAGGGACAGGTATCCTGGGAAGAGTATAGGGTTGCTGCCCATTTGTGTAGGGATGGGGTCAGGAAGGCCAAGGAGCAGCTGGAGATGAACGTGCCAAGGGACACAAAGAATAATAAGAAGGGCTTCTACAGGTATGTCAGCCAGAAAAGGAAGGTCAAAGAAAGCATACCCTCCTGATGAGCAAGACTGGCAAACTGGTAACAACAACCCGATCTAGTTGACGATGTCCCTGTTCATTGCAAGGAGGTTGGACTAGATGTTCTTTAAAGGTCCCTTCCAACCCAAACTATTCTATGATTCTATGATTCTAACTTCTGTAGACTCTTAGATTCAATCTGAGTTCATTTTCTAGCTGTGAGTGCCGTCAAAATGATAAGAATAAGTACTGAACATATTCACTAGATCTTAGTCATGCTTGCAGAGTTTGCTCTTCCTTAGTGACAGGATGGTCATTTACACCTGGAGGAAATGAATAGCAAGCCTGTTCCGCTTCTATTTGTCCTTTGTTGCAGAAAGACAGGTTGAAGAGTCTAATTAGCTGAATTCATCAGCTGAGAAGGCAGTACAGTATTGGGCTTGCCCTTCCTCTGCAAGACATATATGCTCTTACAAGTAAGCACCTCCTGCGGATAGATGATAAGATGTTAGAGAAGGTTAGTTTTGTTCCTATATAATTAAGCTGAACAGCAGTAGACTTTGCAATGTGCAGTTACACAATGTATCATATCCTGTCATACCCTGTGTCATCTCCAAAAGCATGTAGTCTAATTTCATTTGTTTGCTTGCTTATTTGTTTTGTTTTTACCTTTTCCAGCTGTTACATTTACTGGAATGCTTTGTAGTTGTGGTACGGTGCCTGATCATGTAAATCATTACATATACAATATGAATGCCAGTTTATCACTCTGGTCATTTGTCTCAAGAGGACGAAAGAAATAACTAAGTGATCCATTTTAATAATTTTCATTTTGAAAGGTGCTGTGTATAAGAGTGTATTAATTCCTTATAGTTTTAAAGGGGCTGCTCTGAAGTATCTTGGAAGCAAGAGAATTTCCCTTCTGCACTGGAAATCTGGCTGCTGTTCAAAATACTTTGAGTATTATCTTCATCAGCTTTATGCTCACTCAACCTCTATGACTTCTAGATCAAATTTTCTCTTTTATATAAGTAAATAAGACAGTGCTTCCTGATGGCCCATCCTGTACACGCAAAGACAGGATTCCAAAGTCAAAGCACATTATTTCTGACATACATTCTTATCACTAGGACATTCAAAAAGATACATCAACACTTCAGTTAAAGTAATGAACTTAAGAATAAAATCACCATCTCCTTCACATATTTTACCATTTTTCCATCCACAGATGGAAATAAGTCTGGATTCAGACCTAAGTCTGGAGCTTAGTTCATAGTTCTGCTGATTAGGCTCTCCACAGAGAGCCCATGCTATCAGAAGAATAACTGATTGATATTTATTTTTTATAAGTGAAGTAAGGAGAATGGATTTCTAACCAAACATTCTGACTCTATGGAGCAAGTAAATGCCTTTCATAAATGCTCATTGTTCTGTGTTAGGAGCACATTTTCAGAATATTTCCATCTATAAAGCTTTTTTTAATTTCAACAAATTAAAATCTGGAGTTTGTCTAAGCAAATAATTTCTTAGTCTATGTGTTCTTGCCAATGGATGTCAAGGAAAACTTTTTTTCACAGAATCTCAGGACTCAAATCGATTAAAAATTTTTGAATAAGATTGCCTTAGATTTAAATAAGGTATTAATATTTATATGTGGATATTATAATCTTTCACTATTTTGTTCTTAGGTCATTAAGAACACCAATGCCAAATATACTGCATTGATTTGTTCTTTTACCACATATCTCACACTTCTTATTTGGTAGTCCTACCTGCTTGGCTTATAAACATAAATGTTATTTGTGATTAATAGGACTTGAACTATTTATCATTAAATATTTTCCTGCTGCATTCTCTCTCATCTGCATCAAATTAAGTGAGATTTCACCTAAATTGGCAAGTTTGTTCTGCTTAAGATGATTCATAATAGCCACATGTTTACATTCCACAGATTTCCAGACATGGGCTTCACAAGGGGAAAGAAATTCAGAAAATTGAGCAACATTTTTCTCTAGTTTTCCACCCTTTCAGTGTCCAGCCACATCCCTACAGGCGCCTCTCCTTTTTCTTCCCATCCATACAAAGTCCTATGAAATGAAAGTCCTGGCTTTCTAGGAGACTTTATTATGTCCTGAAGTTATTAGCCCATTATGAGTACATAGTAATAAACTCTACCTTTGTACAGATTTTTTGGAACTTGGCACGTATGACCGCATCCATTGGAACAGCATTTCTTCACTCCAGAACATTCACTATCAGCTTCACAGCTTTCAACACAGGCAGCTGCAAAACCACTGGCCTTCTCAGGTGCTGGGCAGTCCCCTTGCTTCACAGACAGGATGTATTTAAGGAATTCACAGCTAGTTAGGCATTCATAATTCTTCTTGGGGAAAAGAGGCTAAAGGGAAAACAAAAGACTTGTATAAAGTTTTCAACAGGAATAAAGCAAAACAAAAAAAAAGAAAAAATGTTGTGCGTTTTCCAAGACCTCCTAAAGGGAAATTCAGATTTTTAGCTTTTGCAAGACTATCCCTGAAGATTTATATATTCAAGCCACTTCTAAAAAAGCATTCCAAGTACAGAATGATGAATTCTCTCAAGTAAGACCACCACCTTTAATGGAATAAAGTTGTTTATATCTGCCAGCTTTCCCTTGTTTTCCTCACATTGGCTGGCTACAAAGTTGCTCAATGACAGATGAAAAACATTCCTAAAACAAAGGGGAAGCAATGGTCAGACAGTCTTTTTTTTTGGACTTCCCCACATTCCTCCCTTTGTACTTCATAACACTTTACCCACAGTATCTGATGTAATGCCATTCTAGATAAATAAGTGAAATCTTGTCTCATTATACTGTTTGAACTGAGTTGGCTAAGGGAAGATTTTGAAACATTTTTATGTTCTTGACAGCATATTAGTAATTGTATAACTTTTCATGGAACTGGAACTAAATTTCTGATAAAATGATCATCAGAAAATACAGACTAAAATAAGCCTTAAATATCTTTATTGAAGATCAAAGTGAATACTACTTCTTTGAGAAATCAAGTCCTAGATATATGAGAGGTTGCTTCAACAACAGACATTTTATAGCATGTGTACTACTCAGACGTCTGCAAGGTTCACTTAAAACTGTATTAAAAATAGCATCTAGCATCCTGGGGAGAACGTTGTGTGTGATGTGGGGATTTCATCTCCTCTTTTATCTGGTGCTTTATTTAGTTTGGTGCAAAAACAGCTAAAGTGGTTCCCTCAAAGTTATTGGTGGAACTGTAGACATGGGCAACCCATGTAATTGGGGTTATCTGTAGCCTGCCTTTCTACCTCAGAGCAACCAAAAACCTCCCACTCTGACAGATCTGATTTACAGGTTCCTAAACCTACACAGGAATTATAACCCACTCTCCATACAACTATTCATGTAACTTCTGCAACTTCCTTCCATATTCAAAAGTCTTACTTTCTTATTTTTACTGTTCTCATATTTCTGGCAAAATGAGAAAGACTTCACTATTATGGAGGCCCAGGTGTTTCACAGACTATGTGTCAGTTTATTCTCCAAAGTCACTGTGGTCCAAGAATGTACCACTATGTTACCTCTCCCATCTTGTCCTACAGAGTAGTCCAGAATTTTTGAATCAGGCTTTTAAGGATGCATTTGGGTGTTATGGCTTAACCAGCCTAAAGCCTGCCAAAATGAGCAGTGCTTGTATCTCCTACTGACCCCAGTGATCCTGGGACATGCACTCCTGCTGTTCCCCCCATTGGAATGTACCTAATCCCATTTAGCCAGTTAAGAAGCTAAACCAGCAGGAAACCAAATGTATGGAAAAAAAGGAGTCAGGAAAACTGTCTCCTTTTCTTCTTCACACATCAGGTTCATTTAATATTTGTACACTCATTCAGTAGATAAGAAGTAACATACCAAGCAAGGACCTTGAGAAACACAAAGCTAAATTGTTGCTTCCAGATTTTTTACAAAATAAAAAAAGATTGAAAACACTCTCAAAGGAAAACAGCCTTGTTTAATTCAATCAAACAGTGTCTAAGGAGCATAGGTGAGTCTGAGAGAAAGGAAAGTAGTCCAGTGCTTTTATGTGTGTGTGTGTGAAGCTAATTTCAAATCCTAAAACATCACAAATTTGCAGCTACTTAATTAAAAACTTTATAGCTCCCTGAGGCATAATACGTCCTCAAGGCTTCTCCTCCTCACCCTATTTCACAGCTCATTTTTCAGTTAGCTGCTAAATGCGTTGCTCTTCATTACAGGCCTTTGAAGTTCTAAATTTAGCTTCAACCACAAAACACTAATCAAAGAGGGATGCTCACTGTTTTTAACTACAATAGAACAGTGTTCTACAAATGTTTTTCTTTTAAACCAATTTTACACGTATTTTCACCCATATCTGGAAACATACAGCCTGAGTGAGAAGTGATATACCAGAATTACATAAATTAGATCCACTAAAACTGCTTTATTACACTACTCTAGAGTTTTGTATATGAGGAAGCAGAAATTAATCTGGGTCAAAGAACTGTTACAAGGGTTGGTTTTCATGAGAAATTTCTACTTTGTCTTCTAATGTAACTACATAGATCAGCAATCCAGTAAACCCTGTTTACACAACTAATTTTTTTTTTAGTTGAAATTACAGCTTTTCCTAATCATCTTCATGATGCTTAAAATCATTTTAACATAAGACATGCTCTTGTACAAGAAAAAGAATGCCCACAGTGATGAGGGAGGAGTTAAATCAGTATATCAGTGAGATCAATATATCAATTAAGGTCCCTTCTATTTTTTTATAGGAAAAGCTGAAAATCTTCATAAACATACCCTTTCATAGACTTGAATAAAGTTGTATCTTTATATTTAGTTATAATAAGGCAACTTTCTATTGAGATTATATTTCCATTTTATACTAAAAAAACACTTAAAAACTGTAACAGCTAACTTCCACCAATTCAGCAGAGCCATGTTTTAAATCCAATAAAACCATGTCCTTTTTTGTACTAGTTTAACTGATCCATGTTTGCTTATTCACAAGGTTATTCTGACACATGATTCAGAAACAGTTTTCCAAAGACTCGTTCCTGAATAATTATGTATTTTGGCAGTAGTCTTCTGAACTAGGAGTCCACAATCCAGTTACTCCCGGAGAGTTATTCTTTTAGGAATCAGATCGATTTTCACATATAGTAAAGCCATCTTTTCTAGCTACCCTGCACAAGGATTTTCACACAATGACATTTTGTCTTTTAAACAAAGATACTCTTTCTTACACATGGCCAGAAAAGATAGAAGGGCATGTGATAGAAACAGCATCTTTCTTACAGGAGGGATTTAACAGCATCTTCTGAGAAAAGCTATGTAAATGTGGCTGGATCAAGTCTTAAAACTTCAAGTTGAGATAAATTATTCGGTCAGAAAAAAAAAAATCTTTCTTTTTAAAATCAGACTTAATATGGCTAAATTGTTATATGTGTATCCATTCAAATGAAGGCAAATGCTGTAAAAATCCCATGTTTGTTAGCTGTCTTCTTAGAGCTAATAATTTAAATAAAAGAGACAGCTAGAACAAAGTGAGAAAGAGTGCCCTTGGGCTGACGTACCTCACAGAAGCTTTGGCAATGGTTTTTCCTCAGGTCCCAGGACTCTTTGCAGGGCTCCAGGCACTAGGAAGAATCAGGAGGCAGAGAATTGTCAAGAATAGAAATAAATAAACAACAACAAATGACCTCATCTCTTCTCCAGTTGTTTGTTTGGCCCATAGGAAGTTAATAATAGGCTTTAAAAATCCACTTCTCCTGAGGATAAGATTGTGTCATTGAGTCATGGTGTCAGAGCAAGGTCATGTCAAGCCATGGTTAGATTACAAGAAATATTTTCAGTATTTCTTACTGTACAAGGCAATTTCCTCACTTATTTATATGCCATCCTATTTTCCGTCTTATTGAATCTAGGTCCTAATACCATTTAACACTGTGTCACTGGTTCACAGAGACAATGTCAAAAAGCACTGCTCTAAACTACAGAAAGTTAAATCTTCTCCTCACTGACCAGCCTAAAAATTAGATGGGCACATTGCCTTCCCAAGCGAGAAACTATTTCATCAAGCTATGGAGTAAACTCAGCAGAGGTTTAACCACTATTCCTGTATAAATAGACACTGTTCACTAGTCTGTTAGCAAAATCACTTTATTTCAAGTACCGTATTATCATTACTTCACCTTCAACCTCTACTGCAATGCTTATGCAGAGAGTTGAGATTCAAACTCTGCAAACCAGAGTCAGGGTTCACAGCATAGCATAAAGAAAAATCACACTATTAAGAGCATTTACTGCAGCTGAAACATAAATTTAGACTCACATCCAGAAACCTTTTCTCTTCCTTTGTTAGACATATGATTTGGGAAAATACTGGCATTGTTGGGAGTTAATAACACCTACTCCTTCTGGTAATAGTGGAAAGATACTTATTGCACCAAAAAGAAAGGCCTTTGACATGCAATTTAGTATTTATATAATTTGTTTCTCTTATACATAGTATTAGATTGGATCCATATACATTTATGCTATTCAAAAACAAGCATGAATACATATAGGCTGTATCTCAGCTGTCCACCTATATCATTAACGTACTAAAAAAACCCAGTGTTTTAAAAGTTAAGCATTTTTCTTACTAACAACAAAGCCTGAAAAATATAATAAAATCATTAGTCACAGAGGTTGCATATTTCAGGAATGAAAAATACCACTCAAACATTTTCTCTCTGTATATTTTGGTATTTTAGACTCGATTTCTAGCTCTTCAAAATTCACAGTGTGCTGTATACAGAGTAATTAGAAGGATACATTATAAAATGTCACTGAAGTCAGTAAGTTTAATTAATTCCAGAGTGTTGTGTTCCTCCTGTGGTATAGTTACCACACATTTGAGTGCAATTCCTCTGTCATGCCAATTTTATAACTCTTCTAACTGTCTGATGGGTTTAGCCCCAAATTACAGAGGTATAAATAGTGTAAAGACAAAACGGGCAACATTTTGACCACACTGGGACTTTGTCAGTGATCCCCAAGGCTGTCAGGATTTCCATATCCTTGCCTTCTCTGAACTCTTGCTTCACTGCTGCACAGCCACACAGAGCGTATCTAAACCAGCACATCCACAATGTTGAGATGACAACTAGGACCAAGTTCATGCTGACTGGACCACCTTCCTTGGAGGCTGTAGAGCAAAACAGTTGGTACTCCTGGAAGGAAATACCAAGATGCTGTATGCTTCAGAGGGTTTGTTCAAGGCATTTGTACCAGGATGTCTTTACCTGCAATGTAAGTAGGCTCCAGCACTTGATGCCTTATCTGGCTGTCACTCTGTCTCAATAATCACTCAGAACAGCCCAGGCTACTTTCAGTTCAGCCCCAGCAACTCCTGCCATCAGGACAGGCAGAGACAATGGACATCTCAGCTGAGACACTTCAAAGGAAAGATGGACAAAATGAACCAGGGCTGAGCAATATCCTGCAATCTGACTGCTCTCAGAATACTCCAAGGAAAACAGATGATGTAGCAAGACATAAGGCCTCCATCATACGGATGTCATCTATCTGGACTCCTGTAAGGCCTTTGACATGGTCCCCAAAATATCCTCCTCTCTAAATTGGAAGGATACGGATTTGATGGGTGGACTGTTCGGTGGATGAGGAATTGGCTGGATGGTCGCATGGTAATGGTCAATGGCTCCATGTCCAGATGGAGAACAGTGACAAGTGGTGTCCCTCAGGGGTCTGTTCTGGGGCCAGTGCTGTTCAATATCTTCATCAATGACATAGACAGTGGGATCGAGTGCACCCTCAGCAAGTTTGTAGATGACACCAAGCTGAGTGGTGCAGTCGACGTGCCTGAGGGACGGGATGCCATCCAGAGGGATCTGGACAGGCTGGAGAGGTGGGCCTGTGTGAACCTCATGAGGTTCAACAAGGCCAAGTGCAGGGTCCTGCACCTGGGTCGGAGCAATCCCCGGTATCAACACAGGCTGGGGGATGAAGGGATTGAGAGCAGCCCTGCAGAGTAGGACTTGGGGGTACTGATAGATGAAAAGCTGGACGTGAGCCAGCAATGTGCTCTCACAGCCCAGAAGGCCAACCATATCCTGGGCTGCATCAAAAGGAGTGTGGCCAGCAGGTCAAGGGAGGTGATTCTGCCCCTCTGCTCTGCTCTGGTGAGACCCCACCTGGAGTGCTGCATCCAGCTCTGGGGTCCTCAGTACAAGAAGGACATAGACCTGTTGGAGAGGGTCCAGAGAAGGGCTACAAATATGATCAGAGGGATGGAACACCTCTCTCCTATGAGGAAAGGCTGAAAGAGCTGGGGTTGTTCAGCCTGGAGAAGAGAAGGCCCCGGGGTGACCTTATTGCAGCCTTTCAGTACTTAAAGGGGGCCTACAAGAAAGATGGGGACAGACTTTTTAGCAGGGACACTAGCAATAAGACAAGGGGTAATGTTTTTAAACTAAAAGAGGGTAGATTCAGACTAGATATAAGGAAGAAATTTTTTACATTGAGGGTGATGAAACACTGGAACGGGCTGCCCAGAGAGGTTGTAGATGCCCCGTCCTTGGAAACATTCAAGGCCAGGCTGGATGGGGCTCTGAGCAACCTGATCGAGTTGTTGATGTCCCTGCCCATTGCAGGGGGGATGGACTGGATGACCTTTAAAGGTCCCTTCCATCCCAAAGCATTCTATGATTCTGTAATTCTGTGATCATAAGCTTTATAGGCTCTGATCAGAGTACATGCTCTTACCTATACATAAATGAAAAAATCTTCCTACTCCTGCTGCATGAGGAGTCCTCAGAGCATTGGGCTTAGCCTAGCACCATGGGCTGCTGCAGAAGCTGCTTGCCTAGCTTTAGTGGAACTGTACCATTCTGTAGGTTGGAGAAAAACTGCTAGCAGACAGAAATGTTGCCAATAACTTTGCACTGCAAGAGTTTGGGACTGTCCTTCTAAAAAGGTAGTTATTAAGCTTGCAATAACAAAGATTAGAGCACCTCACAAACACTGAAGTTTGTGCATTTATTCTCTTAGCTACTCTGTTATGAGGTTCCTCTAAAGTAGGAAGCTGGAAAAGCTGGAAGCTTGGATCCAGGTCTCACCTTTGAGTCCTTGACTTAAACTGTAAATCAGCTGAGATCTTGAGATGCCCCCAACTGTCTGGTGAGCTTTAACCTCTGAATGGCAATAATCTCAGTTAGAGATATACCTTTTTTTCCCCATGAAGTCTCTCCTGATTTTTTTTATATGGAGAGGGAAATGTGTTCCAGATCCAATGTGTTATATACATGCTAGCTCTGAAGAAGGGCTACTGTGTATATAAATTTCTCTTTTTCCAGACATCTCAGCTTTCCAATAAACTCTCTGTTCTCATAAACTTTAGCCTGCCTGGTTCTGTTAAACTTTCTCATCCCATTTATGTGTGTCACTCTGAGCTGTATCTTTTATCTGCAAAGGACTGTGGTTTTTTTCTCATCGTTGACATGCTTTGCATCAAGATAACTCAACCGAAGAACACACATTTTGTAGTGCTGTGCACAGTACTGTAGTAAAACATTTCTCCCTCTGCTATGGATCTC